>NC_058082.1:107956160-108556160 GCF_014858855.1 Bufo gargarizans | reverse complement strand
AAGTCCTTTTAAGTACTAGTATAGGTGTGCTATTGATAGGTGTGATATAGTGGGGTATGATATACTTATACTTTCTAACACAGAAATTATATTATAGTGTATTTGTATTGTGCAGCAGTTGAGTGTGGTTCTGCTGCGATACTGCAGCTAGATAGAGGGACAAACGCTATTGGAGTAACTAATTGCAATGGGTGTGATATACCTGTTGCCACCCAAAAAATTGCTTGAGGGCTGTGATATACCTTCTTCCACAAAATCCTGATTGAGGGGTGCTATATACCTGTTTCCGCCAAATACTGATTGAGGGGTGCTATATATCAGTTTCCGCCAAATACTGATTGAGGGGTGCTATATACCTGTTTCCTCCAAATACTGATTAAGGGGTGCTATATAACTTCTTCCACAAAATACTGATTGAGGGGGGTGCTATTGCTATATACCTTCTTCTACCAAATACTGATTGAGGGCTGCGATACATCTGCTTCCACAAAATACTGATTAAGGGGTGCTATATATCTGTTTCCGCCAAATACTGATTGAGGGGTGCTTTATACCTGTTTCCGAGAAATACTGATTGTGGGGTGCTATATACCAGTTTCCGCCAAATACTGATTGAGGGGTGCCATATACCTTTTTTCGCCAAATACTGATTGAGGGGTGCCATGTACCTTCTTCCATAAAATAATGATTGAGGGGTGCTATTGCTATATACTGTATCAGGATTAGCTCATGGGACCGCCATCTCCTGGGATAGACGGGCGTTATAGGCACATAAAACAAAGTCCAAGCAAGTATGATGCAACTGGCCTCAGACAGTTTTATTGACTCTTGCAGATAAAAGTAATAAACAAAAACATTTCAAAACAAATGAAATACTTGGCCGTCTGGCCACTACGGCTAAACAGGCAGTAGTCCCTAACTACATGAAACTGAGCCTTGTACCCAGCTCCATCAACAAAACACACTGTTGTTTTTACTGACACAGCAGGGTTCTTCCCAGGAGCAGAGACCAGAGCTAGTGAGCTGTTTGCCCTTTTATAGCACACCCAGGTTCCAAGGTGATTAGCCACAGTTACCCTGAATACCTGGAGTGGCTAATTCGAGCAGGGACCCACCCAACTCTCCCTGCTCCAAGCAGCCAGGCCCTTCGAACCAGGTTTTTTTAACAAAACCCTTGCAAAGAGAAAACCTAGTTTTCCTTGCTGTCAATTCCCTGGCTGCTTATTAGAACGTATAGAACAGGAACCTAGGTGAAATGTAGACTCTTTCTACCACTTTTCCCCGGTCCTGTCACAATACCTTCTTCCACAAATTATGGGATTGAGGGGTGCTATTGCTATATACCTTCTTCTACCAAAAACTAATTGAGGGCTATTTTACACCTGCTTCCACAAAATACTGATTTAGGGGTGCTATATGCCTGTTTCCAGCAAATACTGATTGAGGGGTGCTGTATACCTGTTTCCGCCAAATACTGATTGAGGGATGCCATATACCTTCTTCCACAAGTTATGGGATTGAGGGGTGCTATTGCTATATACCTTCTTCTACCAAAAACTAATTGAGGGCTATTTTACACCTGCTTCCACAAAATACTGATTGAGGGGTGCTATATGCCTGTTTCCGTCAAATACTGATTGAGGGGTGCTATATACCTTTTTCTGCCAACTACTGATTGAGGGGTGCCATATACCTTGTACAGAAATTAAGCTATGCTAACATATGAGAAGTAATGAAGAAGGCAGCATCCTAGACACACAGATCTGACATCCAACCGCATGAGAAAAGTCTGAATCTAGAAGCAGGTTGCCAGCTGCATATCAGTAGGTCTGAAAATGAATGAAGAAATTGAGATTGCAGCCTAAAACTTAGTGCAAATTTTTAAGGGGTTGTCCATGCATACTCTGCTGCCAAATCTGACATTAAAGGGCTTCTGTCACCCCACTAAACTCATTTTTTTTATTTTTGTCTCCTTAAAATCCTTATGCTGCGATTTCTCTATATATATAGCTATTACTCTGTTTGGTTCAGTAGCTATATAAAAAAACGGACTTTTATAATATGCAAATGACCTCTCTAGCAGCAGGTAGGGCGGCTACCTGCTGCTAGCAGCCGCATCCTCTATTCATAATGACGCCCCCTCCTCATGTTGATTGACAGGGCCAGCGGACGCGCTCGTTCTCTGACTGGCCCTGTCTGCGTTTTAAATCTCGCGCCGGTCTTCAGTTGGCGCAGGCACACTCAGTGGAGGACGCTCGCTCGGCCGCTCCATCCTCAGTGCGCCGATGACGTCACATGTACACCAGGCGCACTGAGGATGGAGCAGCCGAGCGAGCGTCCTCCACTCAGTGCGCCTGTGCCAACTGAAGACCGGCGCGAGATTTAAAACGCAGACAGGGCCAGTCAGAGAACGAGTGCGTCCGCTGGCCCTGTCAATCAACATGAGGAGGGGGCGTCATTATGAATAGAGGATGCGGCTGCTAGCAGCAGGTAGCCGCCCTACCTGCTGCTAGAGAGGTCATTTGCATATTATAAAAGTCAGTTTTTTTTATATAACTACTGAACCAAACGGAGTAATAGCCCTATATATTGAGAAATTTCAGCATAAGTATTTTAAGGAGACAAAACATAGTTTAGTGGAGTGACAGAAGCCCTTTAAGTGTGGAGAAACACAGCTGCATTCTGGGTCGGACAAATGCAGAGGCAACTGTCCGATGCCCAGTGAGTAGCATGCACAGGTTAAAGTAATTACAGTAGGATCTGTACATTATACTTCTTGGGCATTGGAATTATTGCCTCAGCAACTGTCCCAGCCAGCATGCAGTTTCATCTCTCCACGATGTCAGATGGGACAGGAGAGCATGCCTGTTCAACCCCTTTAACGTAATGTTTCAGAGGTGTACATAGTCCTTTTAAGTATGTCCTTCCTTTATATCCCTCATTCCTTTTGAATCCACTTCTGCCTTTGACCAAAAAAACTGCATAAAAATCTGCCACAACAAATGCAAAATCTCCCAAAGCTGGCCATAGATATTACATCAAAGTTGGCGGATTCTGGCAAATTCAGTATGCAGAATACAAGCAGAGAACAAAAGTAAACTGTATAACAAAAGTCCACCAGCATGGATACACCGAACTATAGTAAAATTAAAATGACCTACATATTGATATTCTGGCAGTGAAAGAAACATCTATGATCTGAATTTAGTCAAAAAGCAATTCAATGAAAAAATTTGGGGGAGATTTATCAAGACCAGTGTATCTACGCTACTCTCAATATCCCCTGTGCTGTTAAAGGATGCATGTAATTTATGGAGAGGCGCAGGCCTTCGGTTGTCCTTGTGCCTAAACTGAAATCTGTGGCAGCACCCATTCTTCATTTGCACCAGAACATTGGCGTAAAAGAGGATAAATCGGCCGTGACTGATGGCCTCGCTTCTTCCCACTCAGACCTCAGATCAAACCCTCAATGTTAATAAGACCCCCAATCAGACCCCCATGTTAATAAGACCCCCAATCAGACCCCCATGTTAATAAGACCACCATTCAGACACTCAGACACCACCGCTGCTCCGGGGATCCAGTTCCTGCCATGCGCTGTGTTGTGACCCGATGCCGCACAGTTTTCTCATAGTGTGCGCAGTCACACTACAGTAAGCTGTCAGTACAGAGCCCGGGGAGCGATGAATTCATCACTTCCCTGCCCCCCTGTACTAATGACTGTGAAGGTTCTCATTTATCCAGGTCATGGTATATCTGTAAAGAATAAATCAAGGCAACTGGACGTGTTTTGTATATCGGCGAAACAAAACAATAAATATATCAGCGTATGGCTCAGCATAGAAGAGCCAAAACCTCTGGTCAAGATTCATCCGTGTACTTACATCTAGAAGGAACAGGTTATACCTTTGAAGACAGTCAATTACGTGTTTTGGATAAGGAGGCCGATTGGTACAAACGAGGCGTGAAGGAGGCCATCTACGTAAAAATGGAGAAGCCAAGCTTGAATAGAGGTGGGGGGGTTAGACATCTATTGTCTGCCACATACAATGCTGTCTTGACACCTTTTTCTACTGACTCCAATTAGGATAATCCAATCAACACCTTTGACCCAATGCTGGGTATAATTACCAGATGTTGATTCAGTTACATATTTATTCTCAGAATTTTTGTACAGTCACTCAGAATTGAGAAAGCTCATTGGAAGAACGAGTGAAACGTTTTCAAGAAATTTACAGTACGTCCAGTTGCCTTGATTTATTCTTTACAGATATACCTGTACTAATGAGCACTTCCATAATGGAAGCGCTCATTAGTATTCGCCCCTTAAGATGCACTGACATTTTCCTCCTACTTTGGGGGAGGGGTGCATCTTATAGGGCGAAAAATACAATAAATGATTATGATGCTGCAAGTTCACTTCAGAGCAGCAGTGATCAGTCTGGGAAATACTGCTCCCACACACAGCATGTTGCGCAGACTTGTGTGAAAGTGGCCTAAACATCACAGCAGGTTCTCTTAAGCCCCTTTAGGTTCCCTTCAATAGCTGTCAGACAAAAGCTTATTCAGTTGACAGCTACTTCACGCAACTCCTTATATAGTACATGTAAACCTGCTCAGTTTGATTGAGAATGGGGGGGGGGGGGGGGGGGGTAAATGGCTGCCAGATACTTCTCGTGGTCATTTATCGCCTAGGGCAGTGATGGCTAACCTTGGCACTCCAGCTGTGGTGAAACTACGACTCCCAGCATGCTCGATTTATTTCTACAGAGTTCTGAGAGCAGCCAAGCAAGGGGGGCATCTTGGGAGTTGTAGTTTTAACACAGCTGGAGTGCCAAGGTTAGCCATCACTGGCCTAGGGGGACAAAGGATTGGACATGGTAAGAATTTAACATGCCCAATGCTTCCTTCGGACATCATCTGTTCAGGGAGTATTGGTAAGCCCCCACAAAATCAGTGGGTACTGTGTGTCTGACTTTTCTCTTCTGTGTATTGGGGCCTTTAAAGGCAGTTATTCACTTTGTGTAATGTATTCAAAGTACATGGCAAGCCAAGGGCTCTATATGACTTGAATGTGGTCACATTGTGCCTCCTAAGCTGACCATACACATTACTCCCCTTTTACTATTTAGAACACGTGCACACTGGGCTTATCTGACTGTCAGTAATCTCATGTATTGGTCCAGCCTAGAGGTGTCCATACACATTAGTAGCTGTCGACTGAAAGCCATTCTTCCTGACCCTGCTAAACACATGCACGACAACACATTCATGTGTTCGGAATGGAGGGAGGGGAATAAGCCAAGGCCAAAAAAACTTCTTCCTTCAGAAAACAGATTGGGCATGATGAAATTCTGCATGTCCAACCCTTCTTTTCCTTGACATTTGTGAGGGAATAGTCGGACACCACCATTCACAATACATAGTTGGCTGGTTCTCGCTGTAATTTAACAAGATTGATATAATGAGTATGATCACTATAAGATACCACTCATTAGAAGTAGCTAGTGAATGTAATAAATGGATGTTGGATGCATAGGCTCAGATACACCAACCTCAAGGCATCTATCTTGGTGGCAGAAACCTTTTAACCGCTTCCGGACCGCCTAACGCAGGATCGCGGTCCGGAGGCGGCTGTCTCAGGCAGAGTTACGCGTTGGTGCATCATCTCGCGAGACGCGAGACTTCCTGTGAACGCGCGCACACAGGCACGCGCGTTCACAGGAACTGCAGGTAAGCGAGCTGATCTACAGCCTGCCAGCGGCGATCATTTTTTAACCCCTAACAGGTATATTAGACGCTGTTTTGATAACAGTGTCTAATATACCTGCTACCTGGTCCTCTGGTGGTCCCTTTTGCTTGGATCGACCACCAGAGGACACAGGCAGCTCTGTAATAAGTAGCACCAAGCACCACACTACACTACACCCCCCGTCACTTATTAACCACTTATTAACCCCTGATCACCCCATATAGACTCCCTGATCACCCCCCTGTCATTGATCACCCCCCTGTAAGGCTCCATTCAGACGTCCGTATATGTTTTACGGATCCGGGGATCGGATCCGCAAAACACATACGGACGCCTGAATGGAGCCTTACAGGGGGGTGATCAATGACAGGGTGGTGATCACCCCATATAGACTCCCTGATCACCCCCTGTCATTGATCACCCCCCTGTAAGGCTCCATTTAGACATTTTTTGGGCACAAGTTAGCAGAATTTTTTTATTTATTTTTCTTACAAAGTCTCATATTCCACTAACTTGTGTCAAAAAATAAAATCTCACATGAACTCACCATACCCCTCACGGAATCCAAATGCGTAAAATTTTTTAGACATTAATATTCCAAACTTCTTCTCATGCTTTAGGGCCCCTAAAATGCCAGGGCAGTATAAATACCCCACATGTGACCCCATTTCGGAAAGAAAACACCCCAAGGTATTCGCTGAGGGGCATATTGAGTCCATGAAAGATTAAACTTTTTGTCCCAAGTTAGCGGAAAGGGAGACTTTGTGAGAAAAAACAAAAAAAAATCAATTTCCGCTAACTTGTGCCCCAAAAAAAATCTTCTATGAACTCGCCATGCCCCTCATTGAATACCTTGGGGTGTCTTATTTCCAAAATGGGGTCACATGTGGGGTATTTATGCTGCCCTGGCATTTTTGGGGCCCTAAAGCGCGAGAAGAAGTCTGGACTCCAAATGTCTAAAAATGCCCTCCTAAAAGGAATTTGGGCCCCTTTGCCCACCTAGGCTGCAAAAAAGTGTCACACATGTGGTATCGCCGTACTCAGGAGAAGTAGGGCAATGTGTTTTGGGGTGTCTTTTTACATATACCCATGCTGGGTAAAAGACAACTTTTCCAATTTTTTATACAAAGTTGGCATTTGACCAAGATATTTATCTCACCCAGCATGGGTATATGTAAAAAGACACCCCAAAACACATTGCCCTACTTCTCCTGAGTACGGCGATACCACATGTGTGACACTTTTTTGCAGCCTAGATGCGCAAAGGGGCCCTAACAGGTATATTAGGTATTGCCCAACTTCTCCTGAGTACGTGTGACACTTTTTTGCAGCCTAGGTGGGCAAAGGGGCCCACATTCCAAAGAGCACCTTTAGGATTTCACAGGGCATTTTTTACACATTTTGATTTCAAACTACTTCTCACACATTAGGGCCCCTAAAATGCCAGGGCAGTATAACTACCCCACAAGTGACCCCATTTTGGAAAGAAGACACCCCAAGGTATTTCGTGATGGGCATAGTGAGTTCATGGAAGTTTTTATTTTTTGTCACAAGTTAGTGGAATATGAGACTTTGTAAGGAAAAAAAATAAATCATAATTTTCCACTAACTTGTAACAAAAAATAAAAAGTTCTATGAACTCACTATGCCCATCAGCGAATACCTTAGGGTGTCATTTTCCGAAATGGGGTCATTTGTGGGGTTTTTCTACTGACTGGGCGTTGTAGAACCTCAGGAAACATGACAGGTGCTCAGAAAGTCAGAGCTGCTTCAAAAAGCGGAAATTCACATTTTTGTACCATAGTTTGTAAATGCTATAACTTTTACCCAAACCATTTTTTTTTTACCCAAACTTTTTTTTAATCACAGATATGTAGAACAATAAATTTAGAGAAAAATGTATATATAGATGTTGTTTTTTTAAAAACTAATTTACAACTGAAAGTTAAAAATTTCATTTTTTTGCAAAAATTTCAGTAAATTTCGATTAATAACAAAAAAATGTCAGCAGCAATGAAATACCACCAAATGAAAGCTCTATTAGTGAGAAGAAAAGGAGGTAAAATTCATTTGGGTGGTAAGTTGCATGACCAAGCAATAAACGGTGAAAGTAGTGTAGTGCAGAATTGTAAAAAGTGGTCTGGTCATTAAGGGTGTTTAAGCTAGGGGAGCTGAGGTGGTTAAAGGGATCATCTGATTTATAAAAATTCTTCCATGCTGGCACAAAATTGTTAAACTAAACAAAACCATTCTTATATTGTCATCACAGGTGATGTGTCCGATAACATAACAGGTCTAATAAAATGGAAGAGACACATGGAGGTAGGTGGGCTGTATACACATACTTTATGTGGTGACATTGTGGAGATAAGATAATGAGTTAAAGGGGCTGTCTCACTTCAGGAGATGGCAATTATCATGTAGAGAAAGTTAATACAAGGCACTTACTAATGTATTTTGATTGTCCATATTGCCTCCTGGATTCATTTTTCCATCACATTACACACTGCTCGTTTCCATGGTTACGACCACCCTGTAATTCAGAAGCAGTGGTCATGCTTGCACACTAATGGAAAAGTGCCGGCTTACACACACTTTCATGGTCCCGTCCACATGGCCACCGCTGATTGATTGCAGGGTCTTCGCAACCATGGAAACGATAAGGATTAGGCTGTGGCTGAGGGACAGACAAGAGAGGGTTGTAGTCAATGGAGTATATTCAGAGCATGGTCTTGTTACCAGTGGGGTACCTCAGGGATCTGTTCTGGGACCCATATTGTTTAATATCTTTATCAGTGAAATTGCTGAAGGCCTCAATGGTAAGGTGTGTCTTTTTGCTGATGACACAAAGATTTGTAACAGGGTTGATGTTCCTGGAGGGATACACCAAATGAAAAAAGGGTTTAGGAAAAATAGAGGAATGGTCAAAAATCTGTCAACTAAAGTGTAATGTTGATAAGTGCAAGATAATGCACCTGGGGCGTAAAAACCCAAGAGCAGAATATAAAATCAGTGATACAGTCCTAACCTCAGTATCTGAGGAAAGGGATTTAGGGGTAATTATTTCAGAAGACTTAAAGGTAGGCAGACAATGTCATAGAGCAGCAGGAAATGCTAGCAGAATGCTTGGGTGTATAGGGAGAGGCATTACCAGTAGAAAGAGAGGCGCTCATGCCGCTCTACAGAGCACTAGTGAGACCTCATTTGGAGTATTGTGCTCAGTACTGGAGACCATATCTCCAGAAGGATATTGATACTTTGGAGACAGTTCAGAGAAGAGCTACTAAACTGGTACATGGATTGCAGGATAAAACTTACCAGGAAAGATTAAAGGACCTTAACATGTATAGCTTGGAAGAAAGACGAGACAGAGGGGATATGATAGAAATTTTTAAATACATAAAGGGAATCAACAAGGTAAAAGAGGAGAGAATATTTAAAAGAAGAAAAACTGCTACAAGAGGACATAGTTTTAAATTAGAGGGGCAAAGGTTTAAAAGTAATATCAGGAAGTATTACTTTACTGAGAGAGTAGTGGATGCATGGAATAGTCTTCCTGCAGAAGTGGTAGCTGCAAATACAGTGAAGGAGTTTAAGCATGCATGGGATAGGCATAAGGCCATCCTTCATATAAGATAGGGCCAGGGGCTATTCATAGTATTCAGTATATCGGGCAGACTAGATGGGCCAAATGGTTCTTATCTGCCGACACATTCTATGTTTCTATAAGCCATCAATGTCAAATATCTCCAAAACGGGACCCCCCACGAAGTGAGCGGAGAGCACCCATGCATGCTCATCTGCCCTCCATTCATTTCTATAGGAGTTCAAAAAATAGCCGAGCGCTGGCTCAGTCACTTCCAGCAGCCACATAGAAGTAAATGGAGCGGTGACCACACTTGTGCGGTGCGTTCTACATTAATTTCTACAGGACTTGGATTTTTTTTTTCCGGAACTCTCATAGAACTGAATAGAGAGCGCACTGTGCTCTCCTTCACTTTCAGGGGCCCCTTTTAGAGATAGATGTGTGTCCCAGAAGTAGGGACCCACACCATTCTCACTTTGATGGCATTGTCCAAAATGATAAAAAACCCTTAAAGGACTCTTAGTTCACTATACTAAGAAGCATGTCTAAACTGCTTCAAAGGGGACAGTGATTTAAGGGATCCCTCTCTATCTGGTAAATGTGACATTATGTGGATTCATATTTTTCCATTGTATGTATGCCTGACCCTTATATAACACCTTTCTGACATTAGGAAGTAAAAGCAGAACTTGTGGAGGACATGAACTGCCACCTGAGAATTCTCCTGGATAAAGCCATGACAGAAGCCGTGGAGTCCTACACAAAGGAGGATGAGACTGTACCATCTGGTTTAAAAAAGAGGCAAGTTAAATTGTGGTGCAAAAATAATTGCATTTTCTACTGTAATTATCAGGGACATGCTGAACGTTTAGATCAACTGTGGTATGAACAATGTCCCCTTGTTCTTCATTTTGAATGCTGCTTTATTGGAGTGAGTGATAAGGAGTGGCTAGAGAAAATGATTAACAATAATGATTTCCATTGCAAATATGTATAAGAGGCTCAGGAATATCCCATTACTTATTACTTGTTGATGGTATAGCACCAACACATTCCGCTTTGCTGTAGAATGATGTCATCAATCCCTGTCCCCAGTGGAACTCAATTTACATAATTTCCCTGTCCCATGCACACCATGGGCAACTTTATAGGAAGCCATTTAACCTATCACAATGTTTTTGGAATGTGGGAAGAAACCAGAACAAGTTCAGGATCCCATGTAGACATGGGGACAACACGCAAACTACAAGGAGATTCAAAAAGAACGGTGCAGAATTATAGCTACGGTATTCATAACCAAGAGAACATAACACACAGTGTATCTTTTCATGTGAATACATATCTATCCAAGTTTTATCTTCACCCTACAGATATTTGATGTGAGGTCCACTGGTGACATAGAAGATATCTAGGCGGAAGTCCAGTTCTGTCCTGACACGTGCCACCATATCCTCGGATATGATCATTCAGATCCCGTGGCTGGGGGGCATATACACCGAATTCATTCTTAATGTAGTCTCACAGAAATTGGCGAATTGTTCATTCCAGCATGGCTGATGCAACGTTCTGGTAGGGTTTTATTCAGCTATTGGTGAACATCCAACGGGAAATGAGGAGGAGCACCATCCTGCTGATAGACTTAACATGTCCAGGTAGGAGAGGCCCGTGACAGGATCTTTGGCAAAAAAGAAGGGACTGCAGACTGTGCACCTGCTCATTGCACACATTTACTTTGCTTGATAAGGGCACATGGGTTTTCACAATAGTCTCAATTTTGGCAAATTCCAATATGCAAAAAGCTTTTTATTGCTGCAATCACAGCACAACTTTCATAGCAGCCAATCACAGCACAGCTTTCATAGCAACCAATCACAGCACAGCTTTCATAGCAACCAATCACAGCACAGCTTTCATAGCAACCAATCACAGCACAACTTTTTTTTCCAAGAGCAATTACTTTACTTTAACTACAGGCCTTTACTACAGGCACCAACCTTTTTGAATCACCCTGTATATACAGTAGAGATATTGTTCATGGTCAGATTAAAT
This sequence comes from Bufo gargarizans, assembly GCF_014858855.1. Lineage (NCBI taxonomy): Eukaryota > Metazoa > Chordata > Amphibia > Anura > Bufonidae > Bufo > Bufo gargarizans. The sequence continues at coordinate 108,544,773 of NC_058082.1, read as the reverse complement.
CCCAGGACCGATCACTATCTATCTATCTCTGTCTGTGTCTGTCTGTTTGTCTGTCTAAGGGCTCATTCACACGGCCATGGTGTTTTGCGGATTCGCATACGGCACATGGCTGGCACTATCATAGAAAATGCCTGCTCTTGTCTGCAATTGTGGACAAGAATAGGACATGTTCAATATTTTTTGCGGGGCCATGGAACTACAGATGCGGACAGCACACGGTGTGCTGTCCGCATCTTTTGCGGCACCATTGAAATGAATGGGTCCACACCCGTTCCGCAAAATTGCGGAACGGAAGTGGACCCGTTCATACGGCCGTCTGAATGGGCTCTAACTCCGTCTGTCTATCTCTTGAAGGTTTTTTCCAGAATCAGCATGTTGATGACCTCCATAGGATGGGGCATTAATATCAAATTGGTTGGGGTCTGACTCTTGACATCTCCACCGATCAACTGTTTGAAGGGGCTACAAGCATTGTGTGAGTGCTGCAGCCTCTTCCCCATGGTCGATTCATTTACCTTCTCTACATATGGTATCAGCGTAGTGGATGCACTGCTAGACTATTGACCATATCCATGGAATAGATAATTAGAATTTAGTGAAGATAAGAATTAATTGTTAAAGGGGTTTCCGGGGATTTTAATATTAGTCACCTATCCTCAGGATGCACTGGAATAGGAACGAGCTTCTTGTAATTACACCTGCTCAACACTGCCATGTTGACAGCGAGCAGGTAAACAACAAAGGGAAGGCATTTATAGTGGTGCATGCAATGAATACATTGCTGTTATAGCAGGTCTTCAATATATAGTTTGTATATAATAGTACTGCCTTCATTGATTTCTTTACTTTTCAGACCCCGTGGGTCACTAACAGATAGAAGGAAAGTTTTTCTGCATCAGGCATCAATACTGGAGTAAGTTCTATTATTTTGCTATTATTTTTTTTCATAATGTGATCCTTTTAGGTCTGTTTCCTCATATATTTTTCTTGAGGGTAGTGATATTTTGAGGGTACTCTATACCTATGCCTTAAGCTAGGTGCACATCACATTTCATTTGCATTCTTCTGCTCTGTCAGAAGAACAGAAAGCAAAAAAAAAAAAAAAAAAGATCTTTTATTTTGAGCATCTATTGTCATTTTACATTTGTTTTAACCATTTCTGTCTGAGATCCGTTATTTTAGGCCTCATGCATATGACCGTGTGCCAGGCATGCCCGTGCTGCGGACCGCAAATTGTGGTCTGCGATGCATGGGCACCAACCTTGTGCCCGCTGTCTGTTGACGCTGACCCCTTCGCTTCAATGGGGTCCATGATCCGCATCCAACAGTCCACACCACAAAAAGGAATGTATGCACTACTTTTTTGCTGTGCGGAGGCACAGACAGAAAACCCATGAAAGCACTCCATAGCGCTTCCGATCCGTGCCTCCCTTCCACACCGTATCCCTTGGATTTCAGACCCATTCAAGTGAATAGGTCCGCCTTCCGCCGGTGCCGGTATGTTGTGGACCCGCTGTTTGCAGGTCGCAATACGGGCATGGACTTGCTACGGTCGTGTGCATTAGGCCTTAGAAGAGGGAAAAAGTCCTCCACTAAGGACTTTTTTGCCGCCTAAAATAACTGATCTCAAATGGAAATGGCTAAAATGCATGCAAAATGAGCACAAAGGATCATTTTTTTTTTAAAGTTTTTTTTCTTTCTGATGGATCAGAAGAACGGAAAACGAAACAGTGAGGTGAACCTAGCCTTACTCACCATTTCTTTTATAAATAGAATTGAATGGCACACAGGACTGCAAAGAAAAAGGGGGTCAGTCAGCACACCCCAATGCGCAGGTGCGCGCTGCCATGGGTAGAAACACAAAGAAAAAAAAACAATCACTCTGCAAACCAATGAAAGTACAATAATGCCATAGTAATAAAAATATTCTGGTGCTAATGCTATGCTTATTTTGTAAATTTGAGATTCTTGGCAAATACATTTTGTACAAAATTATTTGGGCCCGTCTGCCACACTTCAAGGCGATCTCTGTAAGATGGGAACCTAACACTAAATGCTACCTGTTAAGTGCCATAACGGCCACCATAAAATTCAGGGAGTGCAGGTTCCACATCCATGCTGGGTCCACTCTGCTTTTTATCATTTTTGGTGCCAAAATGGCATCCATTAAATTCAGGGAATGCAGGTACCAACATGCATGCTGAGTCCACCCTATACCTCTCCTGGTGCTAGACGGCTTCCAAATGCAATGAGAGTCTACTCTATACCTCTCCTGGTACCAAAAGGCTTGCAGTGTGTGCAGGGAGAGCAGGCTACAGCTTTATACTTACACTAATTAAAATCAGCCTATGGGGCAGACAGGCTGGTCAGGGGTGCAAGACTAAATGGAGTCAGCCACAACTCCGGTACAAACTGCAAAGAAAAAGGAGGTCAGTCAGCACATCCCAATGCGCAGGTGTACGCTGCCATGACACACAGGACTGGACATATGGTTCATGAAGGCAGGGGTGTAACTACCATAGCGGCAGACCATGCAACTGCTATGGAGCCCAGTCTTAGTTGGGATTATCTCCTTTTCTACTGGAGGTGAAAACTTCGTTAGGACTCTACCCTCTAAAAGAACAACTTTTAGCAAATGAGGCAGTGGGAAAATGGCCCATGGGTCATTAAAAGGGGTTTAGGCAGAAACCATTCTGCCCTGTGTGGGGGGCCTGGTTTGATCCTTGCTATGAAACCCTTACTTCTCTATGTACGCCACTGCATGAAGGCCTACTACAACAATCTTGCCATGGTACTACAGTCCCCTCCACTCTATTGTGTTGTTGTGGCAATTCCTAGACACTGTGGGCTCTGCTTGTCTTTTTTTTGCGCCATATTCCTCACCGCACTCAATAGAAGCAGTAAGGGTATGGCAGTAAGAGTACATTCACACTGACTGACAGGAACCTGAAGGGGGGACATACTGATGTTATCATTTAGGCTTGTAAGTTGAGATGGAGACCAGGAGAGGCTGCAGTACGATACCATTAAAATAACACTACCCGTATAACAGACTTATGTCTCATAAAGTAGATAAGGAGGTATTTTTTTGATATGGAAGGATTTGGAGGGGTGGCCTTTTTATTGTACACTATCCACAGTGTATGCCAGCGCTTTGTAATTGTTTGTATCTAAGATGATGTCCCATGGTGTTTTACAGTGAATTAATGGAGGTGGAACACTTCCAAACCATCTACCACATGTTTGTGGCTGCTCTTCTTGTTTTTGTGATCAGCACAGTTGCTGTGGATATTATTGACCAGGGAAGGTAAGTGAAGATTTGCGACCTAACATGCCATCCAAATATCGAACCATCCACTTATTGTCACAAATAGGTAGGGATAAGTCAAGGTTCAGAAGGTAACACAAGCACAAAGGGTTACTACAATATCAAGTAATACTAGCCGAGGTCAAGAGCCAGGAGATAGTGTCAGTACAAGGGGTAACACCAAGTCAGAGTCAAATACAAGCAGAGGTCAAACAGACAGAAGTTGCATATGCAGGATACGCTAGTGAGGTAGTAAGACCAATTACAGGCAACCTGTGGCCAGCATGTTACCTGTTTAAATAGGTCCTCTTGATGGGTCACGTGACATAGCCAGCATCACATGACCCATATCCAGCATCTCAGTACACCTGAGCGCCGATTCATTAACATCGGCGCTCACTTCCCCTCCTGCTCATTGTCTAGGAGATGGAGACCGCTGGCCGCACTGAGGAGACGTGCGCACCTGGGTCCTCCCTGCCCTGAGCCCTCTTGTTACCATGGAGACGCCTCCTCATGAGTGGGATGCCCGTTACACTTATCTCAGTGTAGACCTGTGCTGCATAAGTGTCTGTACAATGTTCTCTGCTGTAGTGCATTGTGGAAGATACAGGGGCATATTTACAATGGTGTTTGCGCTTGTTTTTGTAAAAAAAAAAATGCTGTTTTACACAGTTTAATTTTATTAGTCACATTTACTACTGTTAGTGTAGCTTCCTCTAATAAAAATTAAGTTTGTCAAGGATCAAGCGATTCACCGGCCAGGGGACAATAGGCACACACAGAGTTGGTGTACAATAGGCCGAGTTTACACTTCAGTTATTTGGTCACTTTCAGTTATTTCCATCAGTTATTGTGAACCAAACACAGGAGGAAATCTTTCCATTATACCTTCTCTCTGTGTAGCCTTTACTATGGGTTTTGGCTCACAATAACTGATGGAGATAACTGATCAAATAACTGAAGTGTGAACTCCGTTTTAGAGTCTGGGTTTCCCCTTTTTCCGTGTTTATTTATACACAAACACAAATCGAATCAGATGTTTATGGTATAGAGTAGAGATGAGCGAAGCGAGCTTCGGATGCTACATCCGTAGCTGCTTCGCAAAAAAATGTGGTATAATACTGTACAGAGATCCATCTCCGTACAGTATTAGAATGTATGGGCTCCGATGAGCCGAAGTGAGTTATCCACGAAGTTGTGCGAGACTTTGTTGAATAACCTCTGAAATTGATTATTACAGTGAAAAACCACTTTAAAAATTGGAACCGAACTTGACTTCGGTTCCAAGTGCAACTTTGGAACTGAAGCCGAGTTTGGTTCTAAGGTTTTGGAGCCTGAACATTCCAAGGTACCACTTGGAACCAAAACCGAGTTCGGTAAAAGGTTTTTAACAGTAGAAATGACTTTCTGAAGTTATTACCCGAAGTCTAGCGAGACTTCGCAAAGTAATAACTTCGGCTCATAGGAGCCAATACATTCTAATACTGTATGGAGCGCTCGCTCCGTACAGTATTCTAATGAAGTTTTATGCTAATCGACTACGGATGTTTCATCTGAAGTTGATTCGCTCATCCCTACTTACAGCCTAGAACATGCCAACAGAGCAAGAGAGAGTTAGCCTTACAGAGTTCTGTGAGGGACAATGCATAGACACTAATTCACACAGAATACTTCAGGTAATGGGGCTTGGGTAAAGAATAAGGATCTATATATATAGATCAATTTCTGTTGCAGGCTCCCACATATGAGGTAAGAGCAGAAAGTAACATTTGCATCTATGGTGAAAAATACCATCTTGGGGGGGGGGGGGGGGGCCAAAAAGAACCTTATGGGACTAATGCATGTTTTCCTATTGGGGTGGTTCTTCCTGAGAAAATGAGCAAAGAGCAATAGGGAGACATTCAGTCCAGATTTTTCTATTCTCTGCCATTGCCTTCTGAATCTTGAGCTTCAGTGTGGATGATAGACGGTGTGTGAGCCTATTCTGTCTCCAATGCTCCTAGTATGTCCTGTCCTACTGCTGGAAAGTGTGTACCTCTATCATGTTGTAGAGTTTGAGGAACCACATATCTACATACCAGGAGAGAAGCTTCTTGGACACGGTCCTTGCAGTTAACCTTGATAACAGACCATGCTTCCATCCACCCTGAGAAGATAAAGCTATTGGTTTTCTGTATTTTTTAATTTTATTGTTTTACCCACTTTTCTTGATGCAGATCTCTGTATATCTTTGTCCTGTGAGTTTTGTTTTCTATCATCAGGTTAGTTCTGGAGTTTGATCTCCTGTTTTATTCATTTGGGCAGTTTGGGACTGTGGTTTGGTCATGGATCTGCCTGTTCATATATTCGCTCCTGGTGCCCTACAAAGTGTTGTCTTTCTGGGGCTCCTGGTATCCAAAGTCAAAGCACAAGCTCCTGCTATCCACCTGTCTGGGGATACTCCTGCTTGTGAGCCAGACGTGTGTACTCTGCATTTTCCCCATCTATGTGGTAAACCATTACCGGCTGCCTCCAGCTTCGAGCTTCATCGTCATTCTGGAACAGGTGAGTTCAGAGACCAAGCAAGTGCCTAACCTTGGTTCACATCTTTCCATGGCCACAGTGAAGGGCCTATGAAGAAAAAGTTTGCAACTGCTCCCCCAAATTCACCACCAAGAAAATAAAACAATGACTGTATGCTGTCTGCAATTTGCATTTTGATGCAGTACAGGACCACACCACTAGAACAGAAAATGTCAGTGAGATTTTTAGAACATTGCACATGTAACATCTGGAGCTGTCAAGCATAGAGTGAACTCTAAGACCAAACTGTTATTGTCTCCTTACATTTTATAGCGTGAAAATGGATCCAGCTGAAGTCTTCTTTTGGCCACCTCATCCTTACCCCTACCCTGGATTGCTGAAATAATAGTTAATTTAGGGCCTACATATACGATATAAAATGAATTATTGATGCATTGTTATTCTGTCTTTTTATAGGTTCGCTTCCTAATGAAGACTTACTCTTTTTGTAGAGAGACAATTCCAGTTCTGCTACAGGATGAAAGTAAAGGTAATAGCATGTCGGCCATACTGACCATTCTTCCACACTACACATCATGTCTAGTTTCGGTATGAGTACATGTGTTTGTACTGTCTCTCTTAGCTTTGCTAATTTGGACACTGCAGTTTTTCCCTGTTGCTCTTTATTAGACTATTCACGCTCTATCACTGTGCAATGTCTCCAGATTCTTACTTGGATAGGAGTCTAGCTCAGAGGCTTACCAGAGCATTGCAATCTCTTCAAACAGCTCATCAGTGGTGGGTGCTGGGTGTCATATACTGATGACCTATCCTCAGTGGAGGTCATGACTACCACACAAACAACGCAATTGAATGGGGCCCCCGCCTGTCAGGGTGCCCCTCCAGGCCCCCTGACAAGCGAGTCAAACAGTGCCACGTCTTCCCCAGGCAGCGCTGTTGGTTCTTATAGTCTTCAGGCCACTAGACCTGAAGTCTATGCAGCAGTACAACGGTGCAGGCTGCTGTGATTACCATAACCCGCTGCTCCTGGTATAAGGCGGCATGATGATGTCACACCCCACTGTGTCCTGGCACAGGCGAGTGAATTTTTTTTCCTCACTGCTGGCCAAAGTACAGAGGGGAGGGAATTAAAGGGTGCACTTCTGGGAAACATTACAGAAATTGCTGGGGGCGTGAAAATACAGGGAACACTGCTGGGCGGACATAAAAATACAGGAAGTACCACTGGGGACATACAAATAATGAGGCCACTGCTGGAGAACATACAAATACAGAAGGCACTGCTGGGGAACATACAAATACCAGGAGCACTGCTGGGAAACAAAAAAAAACAGAGGCCACTGCTGACTGACATTAAAATATTGGGGTCACTGCTGGGAGACATTATAGTAATTTCTGGAGATGTAAAAAGACAGGGAGCACTGCTGAGGGACATAAAAATACAGTATTCACTACTGGGGAACATTACAGTAGATGCTGGAGACCTAAAAATACAGGGGGTACTGCAGTACAGAGAGGAGAGCATTATAATTAAAGGAGGCAATGCTGAGGGACATTATAATAAAACATGAGGCAATATTACAGTACAGAGAGGGACATTATAAATACAGGGGGCACTGTTTGGAGACATTAAACATACTGAGGGCTCTACAGAGGGGCAATTATAAATATTGAGGGTATTATAGTAATACAGCGGACACTGATGGGGGCATAATACAGGGGGCACTACTTGTACAGTATATAGGGGAGAGCATTATAAATAAAGGGGGCACTTCTAGAGGACATTATAATAATACAGGGGGCAGTACAGAGAGGGGGAATTATGAACACAAGGTGCATTGTTTTGGGGCATTAAAAATACTGGGGGCTTTACAGTAGAGCAATTCTAAATTTGAGTGGTATTAAATACTACTACTGACATTACTGGGGGCAATAAACATATGAGGGGCACTACTGGGGTATTATAAATACTGGGGGCATTACAGGAGGGGCATAGCTGATTTGATACTACTGGGGTTATTGTAGGTGCATTATTATTGGGCACAATTTGAAGGACACTGCGCTCTTGGAGAGCATTATTACTATAGGGGGGAATGTATGGGACACTTATTAATGAGGACACTCAATTATTACTATTGGTGGGACTTTTGGGAGCACTTTGGAGAATTTCTGTATGGAACTGTTATTTTGTAAGTATTGTATTTGGGGGCATTTGGAAGGAGAGTGAGCACAGTATTGGGGGTTGCAAGAGGATAATACTGTTGGGTCACTATCGGAAGAAGGATGATGGAAAAGTCAGGAATCTAACATGTCTGTGTGGCAAACTCTGCAGAGATGAGACACAGCTGATATACTTTGTCATGACAGTCTGGTCCGAAGAGGTAGTGCTGTGGGTGGAGCGCCATTTCAGTTTTCACCTCAGGCAGTAGAAGAGGTAGATTTGGCCAAGGACACAGCTTTCAACTGTATCAGCGCCCTGATGGTGTGAATAGACAGGGCTGTCCTGATTCGGGTCCCCGACCTAACTTTGCTTGGGGCCCCATAATTGCTAAGCCTGCCCCTGCCTATCCTGGGGATAGGTCATCAGTATTAAACACTTGGACAACACCTTTAAATGACCCATAAAAGATTCTGTACAGGAGAAGTTTCATATGGTTTTATGACTTTGTTTTTAATGATTTTCTTCATGTTGCAGAGAAAAATGCCAAGATGCCTTCACTTTCTAGTTATCTTTATTTTCTCTTCTGTCCAACCCTGGTTTACAGAGACAGCTATCCCAGGTAAATCCCAAGACAAGTTGTTATTAATGACACCCATACACATTAGAATATTGCTGGCTAACCCACTGTTTTCAACAATCATAGAACTGAAGGAATTTCCCTGTGTTGCCAGCGCTCTTGGACAGCACAAAAGAGTTGTACAAGGCAACCTGTACCAAGTAGAACGCAACTTTTTGGTACCATGCCCGGGTTTTGCGCATGGCGTTATAAGGCTTTAGAACGATCAGAGAGATCAACTCCTCCCATATACCGATTGTAGTCGACGATACAATCGGGCTTGAGGACCGTTGCCGCGGCACCTCGCACAGGGACAGGGGTGATGCCGTTACAGTGAATTGTGGACAGTACAAAGACAATTCACAAGGACAATGGTAAGGGCACGGGTCTCACCCCTGGGGATAGGTACCTGGAGGGGTGGGTAGGGAGGCCGCGTGGAATTTTTCCGCACAGTCCCACAAGCAGATGTGGATCTGGCGGCGAGGGACTGGAACAAGGGCATACTAGTATAAAAGTTATCCACATACAGGTGGTAACCCCTTATCTAGCAGTGGGTGCATAAGGTCCCACACAAGTTTCCCGCTAACACCCAGAGTGGGGCGACATTCTGGCAGTTGAATACGGGAATCTCGCCCCTCATACACACGAAACTTGTAAGTGTACCCTGAGGTACTCTCTCAAAGTTTGGACAGCCTCACCCCATACCTCGCCTGCTTAGAGGGAAAATACTGGCGGAAAATGAGTCTCCCCTTGAAAGCAATGACAGACTCATCAACCGCAACCTCCCTTCCAGGTACATAGGCCTCCAACAATTTGGCCCCAAAGTTATCGATGACCGGCCTGATTTTGTACAGGCAGTCATAGGCAGGATCACCTTGAGGGGGAGCCTCAAAATGGGAGCGTGTCATGGGGTCTGGTAGAGGACGTACCCATTCCAGTACTGACACAGTTTTTTTTTACTTGGCTGGCTAGTCAAAAAAACCAGTGCAGCACGAGGCCCCAAAACATCCTCATCTCGGCTGCACTGACCGGAGTCCAGCTTCCGGCCCAAGCCAAAAAGGAGCCCGGGTGTTGAGCAATGAACTGTTGGGCATACAAGTTTGTTTGCTCCACCATCAGGTTAACAAAGTAGTCACTGAAAAAAAAGACTAAAATAGTCATATTCACTGAAGCCCACTGTGGGAATCTGGATTCCTGGTTGGCCAACAAAATCAGGAATCACAGGCTCAAAATCCTCTGGGGTACACCATGCAGGTTCACTGGTAGGGGGCTCAGGTGGACTTATCTGGTGGGCTGGAAAACTAGTAAGAGCCCCAGAGCTGCTCGTACTAGTGTGGCACAGGGTCCCTGGCATAGCGGTCCCCTTGCTCTGCCTGGCGGCGTCTCCGCTTCCTTGGGGGCTCATCATCATCGCTAGATGATAAGGAGGACGCGGATGACAAGAGGAAAGTGGGGTCATCCTAGTCCTTACTGGGGCTCTTGGAGGCAAGCAGGGCGTATGCCTCCTCGGCCGAGGTTGTCTGGCGGGCCATAGGGGAGTGTGTGTGTGTGCGTGGAAAACTTTATTTAGTGTGCATGGGGGCACGGGTGTTTGCAGACTTTGCCCTAAACCTAACAGAAAAAAAAATGTAAGTTAAAAAATGTGAAAACCCCCAAAAAGGCGCTAACTGAAGCCGTCTGGGGTGGGCGGGGGCTGGCAAGTTGCTAGTCAAAAAACCCAGTGCAGCACGAGGCCCCAAAACATCCTCATCTTGGCTGCACTGACCGGAGTCCAGCCTCCGGCCCAAGCCAAAAAGGAGCCCGGGTGTTGAGCAATGAACTGTTGGGTGATTGGTGATTGGTGGTGTATTATCACACCACCGATCACCATCCTATTCCGGGTTATCGGGTCACCAGAGACCCAAATAACCCGGAAACGCAGCAAACCGCAGGTCTGAATTGACCTGCGGTTTGCCGCGATTGCCGATACGAGGGGGGGGGGGGGGGGTGTCACAGGACCCCCCTCGGCATTGTGACAGAGTGCCTGCTGAATGATTTCAGCAGGCACTCTGTTCCAATCACCGTACGCCGCGCGGCGGTGATCATAAATACACATGACGTACCAGTACATCATGTGTCCTTAAGAGCCAGGGCATCATGATGTACCGGTACGTCATGTGTCCCCAACAGGTTAACTTGCTCATCTTATAAATGTAAGAGGACTCTGGTCATTTTGTCCCAGTCTATACAGTAAAGTTGAAAGTTTAATTCAGTAAAACAGGATGTGTCATATCCATTAATCTGCATGGGAGATATGTGCTGGTCCCTACATTTTATTGCTATTGGTCCCATCCTTATCCATAGAAACATAGAATGTGTCGGCAGATAAGAACTATTTGGCTCATCTAGTCTTCCAACTATACTGAATACTATGAATAGCCCCCGGCCCTATCTTATATAAAGGATGGCCTTATGCCTATCCCATGCATGCTTAAACTCCTTCACTGTATTTGCAGTTACCACTTCTGCAGGAAGGCTATTCCATGCATCCACTACTCTCTCAGTAAAGTAATACTTCCTGATATTACTTTTAAAGGATAACTGTCACACTTATACCCTAATTTCAATTTTCATATATGTAGTTACTAATAACATGATATTCCAGAATCAGTTACTATTAGACTGACTTACCCCATATTTAATAAGATTCAGCCCTTAGCAACCAGTCTGCATAAAACTGCAATTTCACTATTCAGTTAAGATGGCTGCCACTGCCCTCCCCCTGAGGCAAATCCCGCCTGCCCTCACTAGCCAGTAACAATAGCCCCCCAAAAGTGTCAGTAACCAGAGCCCTCCCCCCTAAAGGGTTAATCTCCTGCAGCACAAAGGGGTCCTCTTACCACTTGTTGCTTTCATTTATACACTGAGCAGATGGCAGATCTCCCTTCCCTGGTGTGCGCTGCTTCGGCTCTGCATTGTCCAAGTCTGCTGAGTGAGGAAGCGTCTGCCAAGCGCAGGGACAGGGAGAAGTGCACACAGCCCAGGCACTGTTATCAGCTGCTAGGGAGGACCTGGCTTTAATCATTTACTTACAGTCCCTGGCTGTCAGTAATGTGACCTTGCAGGCTGAGTGCTTCTGCGTCCTCCGTCCTTCAACCAGGGCCGTCTTTAATATTGATTGGACCCTGGGCAAAAATTTACTTGGGCCCCCTGGATCCCGCCTTCCCACACCTTATCATGCAATCACGCCCTCCACCACAACACACACAAAAAATCCACACATCTGGTAGAGTACAGTGAATGACTGTAAATACTTCCAGTTCTGAAGACTCCAGCAGCTCAGGATCAGTGTTCTGGGCAGCTGGGCTCAGGCTGGAAGTGGGCACCACTCTGCAGGAAGGAGACCAGGGCTCGGCTCACCCTAGTGTTACAGTGCACCGCAGCACCCCACAGTATGCAGTATAGCACCCTATAGTATACAGCACCACACAGTTTGCAGTATAACACCCCACACTATACAGTACCCCACAGTATATAGTAGAGCAGTATAGCAGCCCACAGTATACAGCACCTCACAGTATACAAAACCTCACAGTATACAACACCTCACTGTATACACGATACAGCCCCACACACTATACAGTACAGCAGTATAGCACACCACACTATACTGCACCCACAGTATACAGACCCCTACAGTATACAGTACAGCAGTATAGCACTCCACACTATACAGGCCCCCCACAGTATACAGTACAGCAGTATAGCACTCCACAATATACAGCCCCCCACAGTATACAGGCCCCCCCACAGTATGCAGGCCCCCACACAGTATACAGCCCCCCCACACAGTATACAGCCCCCCCACACAGTATACAGCCCCCCCACACAGTATACAGCCCACCACACAGTATACAGGCCCCCACACACAGTATACAGCCCCCACACACAGTATACAGCCCCCACACACAGTATACAGCCCATCACACAGTATACGGCCCACCACACAGTATAAGGCCCCCCCACAGTATACAGACCCCCCACACAGTATACAGCCCCCCCACACAGTATACAGCCCACCACACAGTATAAGGCCCCCCACAGTATACAGGCCCCCCACAGTATACAGGCCCCCACACAGTATACAGCCCACCACACAGTATACAGCCCACCACACAGTATACAGGCCCCCACACAGTATACAGCCCCCCCACACAGTATACAGCCCCCCACACAGTATACAGCCCCCCACACAGTATACAGCCCCCCACACAGTATACAGCCCCCCCACACAGTATACAGCCCACCACACAGTATACAGGCCCCCCACAGTATACAGCCCCCACAGTATACACGCCCCACATAGTATACAGTCCCACACAGTATACAGCCCCCCCAGTATACAGCCCCACACAGTATACAGCCCACCACACAGTATACAGTCCCACACAATATACAGCCCCCCACAGTATACAGTCCCACACAATATACAGCCCCCCACAGTATACAGACCCCCACACAATATACAGCACCCCACTATACAGTAGTTTACAGTATATTAACATAACAGCCCCTGTCACCTTTTTCTGATGTAATGTTCACACAAAAAAGCTCCACAGTTAACTTCTGCAACACTCCTGATAGGACCTGTGCTGACCTCATAGCCATGTGACCAGTAATTGCTAGGTTACTGGTCACATGGTGATGATGTCATTAAGGTCCTAGATCACAACGTTAAAGTACACAGGCAGCTTGACACACCCAGGGCAGTAGCTAGCAGGGCTCAAGAGGCAGCTGCCTTGGGCCCCCCAGGAGCAACTGGGCCCGGGGCAGCTGCACCTTTTGCCCCTTGGTAAATACGGCCCTGCCTTCAACACATAGACGACCCTGTATAGCAACCTGATTTTAAGCAGAGGTAAAAGTAGGCAGTACAGGGAACTAAACAGTGGAATTAAGGGGTAATTGAATACACAGTGAAAAGTTTAAATAGGGCCACCGAGGAGATATTAATCACCACAATCCAATACTCGAAAAAAAAAATATATGACACTTATAATTTAAACCTTTGCCCCTCTAATTTAAAACTATGTCCTCTTGTAGCAGTTTTTCTTCTTTTAAATATTCTCTCCTCTTTTACCGTGTTTATTCCCTTTATGTATTTAAAAGTTTCTATCATATCCCCTCTGTCTCGTCTTTCTTCCAAGCTATACATGTACAAGGTCCTTTAATCTTTCCTGGTAAGTTTTATCCTGCAATCCATGTACTAGTTTAGTAGCTCTTCTCTGAACTCTCTCCAAAGTATAAATATTCTTCTGGAGATATGGTCTCCAGTACTGAGCACAATTGTCACCGCCAGTTCTGTGAGAAGGTCTGGCAGACGTTCTTCTCTACCTCTTGTATGACGTTCTTTGTTTTGGTTTCACTTTGTCATCTCCTTTCCATAGAAACCATAGAATGTATCGGCAGATAAGACACTCGCCTATATGCTCCTTAGTTTGGGATCAAGCCAGTTGGTAGTTTATTTATACGTTTCAGTTATCTGCAACTTCATCCGTGACAACAATACTCCAAATGAGGTCTCACTAGTGCTCTGTAGAGCGGCATGAGCACCTCCCTCTTTCTACTGGTAATGCCTCTCCCTATATACCCAAGCATTCTGCTAGCATTTCCTGCTGCTCTATGACATTGTCTGCCTACCTTTAAGTCTTCTGAAATAATGACCCCTAAATCCCTTTCCTCAAATACTAAGGTTAGGACTGTATCACTGATTTTATATTCTGCTCTTGGGTTTTTATGCCCCAGGTGCATTATCTTGCACTTACCAACATTAAATTTTAGTTGCCAGATTTTTGACCATTCCTCTAGTTTTCCTAAATCCTTTTCCATTTGGTGTATCCCTCCAGGAACATCAACCCTGTTACAAATCTTTGTGTCATAAGCCTTACCATCGAGGACACACCTTACCATCGAGGCCTTCTGCAATTTTGCTGATAGAGATATTAAACAATATGGGTCCCAGAACAGATCCCTGAGGTACCCACTGGTAGCAAGACCATGGTCTGAATATACTCCATTGACTACAACCTTCTGTTGTCTGTCCCTCAGCCACTGCCTAATCCATTCAACAATATGGGTATTCAAGCACAAAGACTGCAATTTATTGATAAGCCTTCTATGTGGGACAGTATCAAAAGCCTTACCAAAGTCTAGATAAGCAATGTCTACTGCACCTCCGCCATCTATTATTTTAGTCACCCAATCAAAAAAATCAATAAGATTAGTTTGACATGATCTCCATGAAGTAAACCCATGCTGTTTTTCATCTTTCAATCCATGGCATTTTAGATGTTCCACAATCCTCTCCTTAAGTATGGTTTCCATTAATTTCCTTACTATTGATGTCAGGCTTACTGGCCTATAGTTGCCCGATTCCTCCCTACTACCTTTCTTGTGAATGAGCACAACATTTGCTCATTTCCAATCTTTTGGGACAACTCCTGTTAAATAAATCTGTTAATGGTTTTGCTAGTTCACCGCTAAGCTCTTTTAATAGCTTTGAGTGTATCCCATCAGGCCCCTGTGACTTATTTGTATTAATTTTAGACAGCTGATTTAGAACATCTTCCTCTGTAAAGACACATGCATCAAAAGATTAATTAGTCTTACTTTCTAACTGAGGTCCTTTTCCTTCATTTTCCTTTGTAAAAACTGAACAGGAGTATTCATTGAGGCAGTCAGCTAGTTCTTATTCTTCTTCCATATACCTTCCTTCTTTTGTTTTTAATTTGGTAATTCCTTCTTTTAGTTTCCTTTTTTCGTTTATGTATCTGAAGAATGTCTTATCGCCTTTCTTCACTGACTGAGCTAATTTCTCTTCTGCCTGTGCTTTAGAAGCTCTTATAACTTGCTTGGCCTCTCTCTGCCTAATCTTATAAATTTCCCTGTCATCCTCTTTTTTTCTTTTCTTTTTTTTTATAATTACTAAATGCTATTTTTTTGTTTTTAATTATTTTGTCCACTTCTGCTGAGTACCACAGTGGTCTCTTCCTTTTTCTGCTTTTACTAACAAGCCTAATGCAATTATCTGTTGCCTTCAATAGTGCCACTTTTAAGTAGTTCCATTTCTCCTGGACTCCATTGAAACTGTTCCAATGTGATAGGGACTCGTATACCACTAATCTAAAATTAGAAAAGTCTGTTTTTCTAAAATCTAAAACTTTAGTTTTTGTGTGGTGTGACTCAGTCACTGTACTTATAGTAAACCACACTGACTGGTGATCACTAGATCCCAAGCTTTTCCCTACAGTAATATCAGATACCAAATTCCCATTTGTGAATACTAAATCAAAATGGCCTCCTTCCCGGTTGGCTCCTCAACTACTTGCTATAGAGATAATCCCAGTAGGGAATTTAGAATATCTGTACTCCTGGCAGAACTAGCTATTTTGGTTTTCCAGTTTACATCAGGAAGATTAAAGTCTCTCATAATGATATCTTCCCCTTTCAATGTAATTTTACCTATTTCCTCAACTAGTAGATCATCTAATTCTTTGACTTGGCCAGGTGGTCTATATATCACACTTACACGAGTTACCTTATGATTATCAAGCTGCAACGCAACCCAAACTGAATCTAAATTGGTCTCGCTGACTTGTATTAAATTTGATTTTATGCTATCTTTCACATACAGGGCCACCCCTCCTCCTTTCTTGCCTTCTCTGTCTTTCTTATATATAGAGAGAACCCTGGTATTGTTATATCCCAGTCATTACTCCCATTAAACCATGTCTCAGTAACAGCCACTAAAACTATATTCTCAGATGCCATTATAGTCTCAAGTTCATTGATCTTATTCCCTAGACTGCGAGCATTTGTAGACAAGACTCTGAGCTTGTCATTTCTTAACCTTTGTGCTACTGTCATCTTCTGGCATTGTTCCGGGGGGGCAGTCGGACAGCTGGATTATCACTCTTTTGCCCCCCCCCTTTCCTAGTTTAAATGCTCTTCAGCAAATACTTTGAACTGTTCACCGAGGACACTCGTTCCCTTGAGAGAAAGATGCAAACCATCTTTCTTGTACAGTTCTTTTCCATTACAATGAGAACTAACATGAGACACAAAGCCAGACACCATTCACCAAGCCATACATTGAATTCTTTAATGCGCATCTTCCTGTCATGCTGAAGGTTATGCACAGGCAAAACTTCAGAGAATGAAACAGTCAATGCAACCTCCCTTATATCATTACCAAGTGTGTGAAAAGCTTCCTTCACCTTTGAAACCTCATTATGAGCTAGATCATTTGTCCCAAGATGGACAATAACATCCACCTCCCTTTCCTGCTTTGCTTTCCTAACAATATTAAGGATTAGCGGTAGCACCAGGGAGACACCAGGGAGACATCTCACAAAACCATTTTCCTCAAACTTCACACCTCTTATGATAGAATCGCCCACCAACAGCTGCTTACTATCAGTCCTCATCTTATCATTTTTGTCTTTGGCTGCAGTCTTGCATACTTTAGGCATAGAAGATGATTGTTCCTCACCCACTGTGCCTGAGCCATACTCCATGTTGCTCTTGCGCTCTGAAAGTGCTGCAAATGAATTATGGAGAGCCACAGACTGTGGGACATGTCTTCTATCCACAACTCTAAGTCTACCAGAACCTGCACTAACCCACCTTCCATTTCTAGGGGGCCTCTGTGGCAGTGGCATTGCAACATTCCCAGCCTGAGTTTGTTTAACAGTTAATTTCCAAATCTCAGATTTCAAAAATGCAATTTCCTGCTGCATTATGGAGAGCTGTCTACAGATCAGACAGCATCCAAACTTCCAAAGAGTGGAACCTGAAATAAAAGCACAATTCCTGCACAGAACCATGTCTGCCATTTTAAAGAGGGGAAAGATTTTAAACAAACAAATCTTACTTTTTTATGTTGTATCCACCCCCAGATTATCTCCTGAGTATCTCCTGCATATCTCAAATGCACTTAGTAATGCTGCACTTTGAGAATTCTGCAAGATATCAAAGCTATCAAGACAATAGCAAAACCTGTCTAACAAATGTCTTACCTGTTTTGAAGCACAGTGTCTGAGTAGCCACCAAAAACACAGCTGAAGTTCTGCTGTTTTGAAGCACAGTGTCTGAGTAGCCACCAAAAACACAGCTGAAGTTTTGTTACAGTGGAAAAGCTCTAAGTGAGGGCTCTTTCACACCTGCGTTATGGTCTTCCGGCATAGAGTTCCGTCATCGGGGCTCTATGCCGGAAGAATCCTGATCAGGATTATCCTAATGCATTCTGAATGGAGTGAAATTCGTTCAGGATGCATCAGGATGTCTTCAGTTCCGGAACGGAACGTTTTTTGGCCGGAGAAAATAGCGCAGCATGCTGCGCTTTTTGCTCCGGCCAAAAAAACGGAAGACTTGCCGCAAGGCCGGATCCGGAATGAATGCATATTGAAAGGCATTGATCCGGATCCGGCCTTAAGCTAAACGTCGTTTCGGCGCATTGCCGGATCCGACGTTTAGCTTTTTTAGAGTGGTTACCATGGCTGCCGGGACGCTAAAGTCCCGGCAGCCATGGTAAAGTGTAGCGGGGAGCGGGGGAGCAGCATACTTACCATCCGTGCGGCTCCCGGGGCGCTCCAGAGTGACGTCAGGGCGCCCCAGGCGCATGGATGACGTGATCGCATGGCACGTCATCCATGCGCATGGGGCGCTCTGACGTCATTCTGGAGCTCCCCGGGAGCTGCACGGATGGTAAGTATACCGCTCCCCCGCTCCCCGCTCCTACTATGGCAACCAGGACTTTAATAGCGTCCTGGGTGCCATAGTAACACTGAAAGCATTTTGAAGACGGATCCGTCTTCAAATGCTTTCAGTACACTTGCGTTTTTCCGGATCCGGCGTGTAATTCCGGCAAGTGGAGTACACGCCGGATCCGGACAACGCAAGTGTGAAAGAGGCCTTAGTCTCCTGAATATCTTAGATGCACTTAGTAATTCTGCACTTTGAGAATGCTGCAAGCTATAATTAGGCAAGCTAATACTATGTTGCTATATATAAACACACTCCCACAAAAGCTCCTCCCCCAACAACAAATTTAACACCTTAATCACCCTATGCTCATTTGCAATCAGACAATAGCAAAAAACTGTCTAACAAATCCCTTACCTGTTTTGAAGCACAATGTCTGAGTAGCCACCAAAAACACAGCTGAAGTTCTGCTGTTTTGAAGCACAGTGTCTGAGTAGCCACCAAAAACACAGGTGAAGTTCTGCTGTTTTGAAGCACAGTGTCTGAGTAGCCACCAAAAACACAACTGAAGTTCTGCTGTTTTGAAGCACAGTGTCTGAGTAGCCACCAAAAACACAGCTGAAGTTCTGCTGTTTTGAAGCACAGTGTCTGAGTAGCCACCAAAAACACAACTGAAGTTCTGCTGTTTTGAAGCACAGTGTCTGAGTAGCCACCAAAAACACAGCTGAAGTTCTGCTGTTTTGAAGCACAGTGTCTGAATAGCCACCAAAAACACAACTGAAGTTCTGCTGTTTTGAAGCACATTGTCTGAGTAGCCACCAAAAACGCAGCTGAAGTTCTTCTGTTTTGAAGCACAGTGTCTGAGTAGCCACCAAAAACACAGCTGAAGTTTTGTTACAGTGGAAAAGCTCTAAGTGAGGGCTCTTTCACACCTGCGTTATGGTCTTCCGGCATAGAGTTCCGTCATCGGGGCTCTATGCCGGAAGAATCCTGATCAGGATTATCCTAATGCATTCTGAATGGAGTGAAATTCGTTCAGGATGCATCAGGATGTCTTCAGTTCCGGAACGGAACGTTTTTTGGCCGGAGAAAATAGCGCAGCATGCTGCGCTTTTTGCTCCGGCCAAAAAAACGGAAGACTTGCCGCAAGGCCGGATCCGGAATGAATGCATATTGAAAGGCATTGATCCGGATCCGGCCTTAAGCTAAACGTCGTTTCGGCGCATTGCCGGATCCGACGTTTAGCTTTTTTAGAGTGGTTACCATGGCTGCCGGGACGCTAAAGTCCCGGCAGCCATGGTAAAGTGTAGCGGGGAGCGGGGGAGCAGCATACTTACCATCCGTGCGGCTCCCGGGGAGCTCCAGAGTGACGTCAGGGCGCCCCAGGCGCATGGATGACGTGATCGCATGGCACGTCATCCATGCGCATGGGGCGCTCTGACGTCATTCTGGAGCTCCCCGGGAGCTGCACGGATGGTAAGTATACCGCTCCCCCGCTCCCCGCTCCTACTATGGCAACCAGGACTTTAATAGCGTCCTGGGTGCCATAGTAACACTGAAAGCATTTTGAAGACGGATCCGTCTTCAAATGCTTTCAGTACACTTGCGTTTTTCCGGATCCGGCGTGTAATTCCGGCAAGTGGAGTACACGCCGGATCCGGACAACGCAAGTGTGAAAGAGGCCTTAGTCTCCTGAATATCTTAGATGCACTTAGTAATTCTGCACTTTGAGAATGCTGCAAGCTATAATTAGGCAAGCTAATACTATGTTGCTATATATAAACACACTCCCACAAAAGCTCCTCCCCCAACAACAAATTTAACACCTTAATCACCCTATGCTCATTTGCAATCAGACAATAGCAAAAAACTGTCTAACAAATCCCTTACCTGTTTTGAAGCACAATGTCTGAGTAGCCACCAAAAACACAGCTGAAGTTCTGCTGTTTTGAAGCACAGTGTCTGAGTAGCCACCAAAAACACAGGTGAAGTTCTGCTGTTTTGAAGCACAGTGTCTGAGTAGCCACCAAAAACACAACTGAAGTTCTGCTGTTTTGAAGCACAGTGTCTGAGTAGCCACCAAAAACACAGCTGAAGTTCTGCTGTTTTGAAGCACAGTGTCTGAATAGCCACCAAAAACACAACTGAAGTTCTGCTGTTTTGAAGCACATTGTCTGAGTAGCCACCAAAAACGCAGCTGAAGTTCTTCTGTTTTGAAGCACAGGGTCTGAGTAGCCACCAAAAACACAGCTGAAGTTCTGCTACAGTGGAAAATCTCTAAGTTAGTCTCCTGAATATCTCAGATGCACTTAGTAATGCTGCACTTTGAGAATGCTGCAAGCTATAATCCATGCCCCCAATGTGGAGATATCAGCCTTTTATTTTTATGCAAATTAGACTCTAGGTGCAATGAGGGCATTGTCATAGGACATACAAGCTCCGTTCATTTTCTTCCCAGCTGCACCCCCAACACTTTGACTGACAGGGCCAGGCAGTAAAGACGTAGTCACATGGCCCCATTGTTTTACGGCAGCATGTTCGGCGGACTGCTTGGCTGAAGATTGCCCATCTGCCTGGCTGAACACTATGAACATGTATATACATCTGGGCAACATTGTGAACATTTGTTACATATTATGATGCCTTGTGGAGTATATTTTCAGGAGACGTTGAAACTAAAAAAAGAAAGCTATAAATACATAACATATTAACTATATGTTATCTCAAGATAAAAATGTGCAAAGTGTTCTGTAATCTCTCAGGTTCACATTGTGTCACGCTCTTCTGTTTTGCCTCCACACAGGACACCATACATAAGGTGGAAATATGTGGCTAAGAACTTTGCCCAGGTAAGGTATAAGTTGAGACAGGCTTTAGATGGGAAGAACTGGCTCCATACCAACCAGTGTCATGATATATTTAATGATTGGGGTGCTGGTTGCTCTAGAGCAGGGATCAGCACCTTCCAGCACTCCAGCTGTTTTGAATCTACAACTCCCAGAATACTCCTGTCACTTCTATGGGAGTTACAAGAACAGCCGTGTAAGGCCTCTTTAACACGAGTGAGTTCCATGGATTGGACTTGCAGCATATGTCTGCGAGAGCATGCGTCCTGACCTCCCAGCACTGACTGGGTTGCATAGCATTATATTAATTTATATATTCTTTAATGTATTGAATAACACTGACATAATGCTGTCAGTGCTATACAGGACAGGATGTCAGGACGGGTGCTCTCGCTGACACAGGCTGCGAGTCCAATGCGTGGAACTAGCTTGTGTGAAAGGGGCCTAAGCTGCATGCTAGGAGTTGTAGTATCACAGTACTTGGAGTGCCAAAGGTTGCTGATCCCTGTGCTAGAGATACACCCATATCTTTAGTTACATGTATTGTAATGGCGTTAATCTTTTACTAAATGAAAAATGGCTCCCACTGTTGCATAGGTTTATGTGCATTGCTGTGGTCCATTCAAATACAACAATTAAATAGTTTAATCAGTGCGGCCCAACGCAAGGAAATCCTATTATAATTAAACCCCACGAGTAACGTGTGCAATGTATCTTTATAGCATCTAGTACATGACTGTATTTTAAGGGGTTGTCTCATTTCAGTAAATTACATTTATCATGTAAACAAAGTTAATACAAGGCACTTACTAATGTATTGTGATTATCCATATTGCCTCCTTTGCTGCTCTTTTCCAGCGGTGATGACCACCTTGCAGTCCAGCAGCTGTGGCCGTCCTTGCACACTAAAGGAAAAAAAAAACAGCCTCTCTGGTGGACGGGACCATGGGAGTGCCAGGACTTTTTCCTATAGTGTGCAAGCACGGCCACCACTGCTGGACTGCAGGGTAGTCTGTCACGGTAGGCAAGATAAGGGAAGGAAACAGAACACAGCAAAGCAAACAAAACCACTGACTAGGCCCCAAATTCTAGGGAACAAAGGGGTCACCTCCTAGCAATCCCTAAAACACTTTCCCTAAGCTGCTATGCCCATGTGCATATCTCAATGGTAGATATGCACATGCCCACGTACCTAAGAATATAACACACTGAACCAAACCCTCGGCTGTAGGGAAGAGGGAAAGAGACACCCAGCTCCTTCTAAAACTGAAGGAGCCAGCGTCTCCCTAGAGGCCCAGTCAAATCAGACACAAAAGGAAAAAGGGAAAGGAACTTATCTAGAGATGTGCTTGAGCAGACGATCCACCGAAGCTCCAGAGCTCACACAAGGCAGAACTATATCCCGCAAAGGCTATAGGGAGAAAGAGGAATAAATAAAGGAACAACACCTGGGAGGAGGTGGGGTTCTGCTCAAACCCATAACAAAACAAACTGTCAGATCTAGTCAAGTGTAGCAATTCTGACAGATCTCCTCAGAACACCCACAGGGCAGGGTCTGACATAGTCATAACCGCTGGAAGTGAGCAGTGTATAATGTGATGAAAAACAAATCCAGCCAGCAAAGGAAGCAATATGGACAATTACAATACATTAGTAAGTGCCTGGTATTAACTTTGTCTACATGATAAATGCCTTTTTCTGAAGTGAGGCAACCCGTTTAAAGCACCTCTGTCATATGGTGAAGGCAATTTACTTACTGAAGTTACATTATTGTCTCAGTTGTTAATGGAGCCAATATTGTGAATATGTTCTTGGTTCCCTCTCTCTGCCAACCAAACACAGTGCCGTCCATTTGATAGCGGCTGTGCTTGGTATCACAGCTCAGCCCCATTCACTTCAATGGGGCTGAGCTGCACCTAGGCCATGTGACCGATGAACGTGACATCACATGGCCTAGGGAAAGCTGCGAGAAGGGCACGGCACTACTGCGAACACTATTGCCTTCTCAAACAGCTGATCAAATACTGATGGCCTATCTAGAGGACAGTTCATCATTATAAAAGTCTCTTTAAGGTGACGATAAAAAGAATGTATCGTGTGAAATATAATAATCTGTTTTTAATTTTCTCAATATCAATAGTTTCTTGGCGGTATGTTTTTTGGGTACTTTATCATGGTCACACTCTGCATCCCTGTATTCAAAAACATGAGCAAGCAGCCATTCAGTACCAAGACCTTGGTGCTTTCCATCTTCCATGCCACCCTGCCTGGTAAGACTAAGAGCAGACACAGTCCATGGACAAGAGAGGTGCTGTTTCTGGAAGTAAAGCAGATCCTTTTCTCTAACCTCATACAACCCCTTAACATACTTGTTACTGATTTTGCTCCTGCTATTAACCACCCGTTCCCCACACACATTCAGTTATCTCTTATTTCAGCCACTAAGTCTGTGTGTTATAGCTGTACTATTAATTGGAAACAATGAAGGGAAGGCAACGCTTGAACGGAGCACAGCCTTCTCTTCAAACAGCTGATCGGTTGGGGTGCCGGATGTCAGACCCCCGCCAATCTGATATGGATGACTCATCAATATTAAAGTCCCATAAAATCCCTTTAATGATACGAATACTGATGTACTTTTCTTCACCTCTTGGCATTGTATTTTTTCCAGTGACATGTCTAGTAGAATATTTCAGTCTGTACGTGAGATATAAAAATATTTCTTGCAGAAATGCATGCAATCTAAATACATTCCAGCCCACCCAGGTCTTTATGCCATCTGTCCACCATCAGCAAGTTAATACAGGCAGTTTCAAATTAATAGTACAGCGCACCCTTCTCTTCAAACAGCTGATCGGTGGGGGTGCTCGGTGTAGGAACCCCGCCAATCTGATATTGATGACCTATCCTGAGGATAGTTCATCAATATTAAACTCCTGGAAAACCCCTTTAAATCGTTATCTATCTCTATATCATTAAAGTGAGACTAAACGATTTATAGGTGATCTCTTGGTTAGTATGTAAGTCAAGGACCTCTGCTCCTCCAATTTGGCACGTTATATGAGAAAACTCATATCTATAGTGAGATATCTGTGTGCCAAAAACTTCCATATGTAAAACAATAACATATGACTAAAATGTCACCTACACTGATAAATTAAACAACAAACAAATGGACATTAAATATAAATTGTATTTATTTATTAAAAAGAAAAATCCAGATTGGCAGTAAGTACCGTAAGTTGTACTTGTAATAATTATCGTAATAAAAATCATATTTACTGTCATAAATCTCAAGATGCTGCAGTGCTGTGGCCTATTAGAGCATATGGATAATATAGTGAGGGTGATCCCTGCTACTGTCAGAATGGAGAGATTTTAAAGGGGTATTCTAACCTTAGATATGTATGGCATTTCCACAGGATATGCCAAAAACGTCTCATAGATGTTGCACTCTAGGACCTGCGTCTCGCCCAAGAAAGGGTTTTCCCCCTGTCTGTGTCACATTTAGCCAGGTAGGCACTGCACCCAGGCAGAGAATGAGTGGAAAGGTGGCCATGAATGTTCACGGCTCTCTACATTCACTTCTGTGGGGTAAGCATGCCCAGCTATGTCAAACTAATTTAATTAGTTTCTATGAGGAGGTAAGTTCTAGCAGTGGCGTCTCTAGCTTTCAAATTTTGGGGGGGCACACCGGGGGCCAGGACAAAAGTAGGGGGGGGCAGCTATAACAACGATACATTTACACAAGTACGCTTAGAAATGCTGCGATACTTTACCCAATACCTAAAACCGCAACAGGGAAGAAAAGTCCAGCTGTCTGTGGATGACACTTTTATAGAGAGGGGGATCTGTGGATGACACTGCTATGGGGGGGGGGATCTGTGGATGCCACATACCGTGTAATGTATAGCATCTTATGCTATATATGTCATCCACAGATCCACCCCATGACAGTGTCATCCCCATTTCCCCCTCCCTATAACAGTGTCATTGTCACGAGGGTGTCAAGAGCCACGCCTGACTCCGTTGTACCCGGGGTCAGGAGGTCGCAGCGGTTGGCTGCACGCTCTATGTCAGATAGGGAAGTTTCCTTATTGTAGCTTTCTGGGTTTGCTTTACAAACCCTTTTGGCTCACTCAGGGATCCGTAGCTCCTTCTCTCAGCTGTTCCTTGTCCAGCACTCCCAATCCTCCTTATATTCCCCTCTCACACTTCTCTGGTTGCCAGATATAGAGCTTCCTGCCTGGACATCTATTCTGACCCACTGGAGCTGTGTTGCTGCGTTCTCTGAGTGTTGCCTTAGAACGCTACCCTCCGGATCCCTGTTGGACCTTTGTGGACAATTGTTGCCGTCCACCTGGGTGTTTGTGTTTGTCTGTCCTCTCCCTGGTGTTTCCCTCTTAGTGCAGTGGTGAGGACTAGCGATCCCACCGGCCCGTTCATTATCTAGGGCTCATTTCAGGGAAAGCCAGGGTTTAGGCACGTGATCGCCGCACGGGTGAGGAACCCGTCTAGGGACGTCAGGGCAGGCAGGTGCCAGCTGCAAGGTGAGTTAGGGGTCACCACCTTTCCCTCTCCCTTGGGCAGGGCTTTCCCTGTTTTCCTCCCTGTGCGTGTTGCCGGTCATTACAGTCATCCACAGATCCCCCTCCGCGCCACTCACAGGAGTGAACATTTGACATTTCTAAACCGTAATCCATATCCTGCAGTAACTTTAACTTTAAATCAGGATTAAGCGGCCGCTCATCTCTACTAGTACCTTAACCTTACACCACTCGGCTAGCTTCGGTAACAGGGCCAGGCTACAGCCTACAGGTCCTGCCTGTTAGTTGTTATCGAGCGAGTGCTGATTTCTGCAGGTCAGAGGATACGGATTACAGTTTAGAAGAAATATACACTCCTGTGAGCGGTCCAGTGGCGGATCAGAGCCTGGTCTCGGGAGAGGCACTTCCAGATTATTTTCTGTCCGCCGCCACAGAACAAGGGTGCTTATACAACAGACTACACAGTGTAGAGGCATACTATATATTGTGGGGCACAGTGTAGCGGTATACTGTATATTGTGGGGCACAGTGTAGGCTATATGTGTATAACAAACATATTTCACATGAACACTTACAGTTACTTGGCTTGGCCCTTGGGGGTCTCGGTCGCCACTTCCACACTTTGGCCGGGGGCTCGACGGAGCTGATGTTGTGCTTTATCCTAATGAGAAAGATTTCATAATAAGGATTTGGAGAAGAGGCAGAGGAATAGCAGAGCAGGGAGAGGCTGGTGCTGCTACTAGGGGGTCATACCATGGGGGAGTAATAAAGCCCACCATAATGCCCCCCAGTAGTAATAATTCTCCTTATAATGTGACAATGCAAAAAATACCCCCTTATGCCCCCAGTTGAGCTAATGTCCCCCATAATGTGCCAGTATAAAATACCCCTATATAGTGCCCCCAGTAAATGCCCCATAGTGCTCCTCTCCCCTTCCTCCTAGTGCCCCCATAATGTACCAGTATAAAATGCCCCAGTAGATGCCCTCAATGTCCCCCATAATTTTGCAAGTATAAATGACCCCTTCTTAGTGCCCCCGTAGATGACTCCACGTGCCAGTAATAAGCCCCCCATTACGTGCCAGTAATAAGACCCCCATTACGTGCCAGTAATAAGACCCCCATCATGTGCCAGTAATAAGCCCCCCATCATGTGCCAGTATTAGGTCCCCCCCATCATGTGCCAGTATTAAGCCCCCCCATCATGTGCCAGTATTAAGGCCCCCCCATCATGTGCCAGCATTAAGTAAGTCCCCCCCCCCAATGTGCCATTATTAAGTAAGTCCCCCCCAATGTGCCATTATTAAGTAAGCCCCCCCATCATGTGCCATTATTAAGTAAGTCCCCCCCCAATGTGCCATTATTAAGTAAGCCCCCCCCATCATGTGCCATTATTAAGTCCCCCGCCCCCCCCCCCCCCCCAAGTCTCACTATTGTAAAAAAAAACACACATACTTACCTCAGTGTCAGCGAGTCAGCGATGCGATGCAGGCCTCTTCTGGCCTGTGTCCCACGCTGTATGGCTCAGGCGGCGCGATGACGTCATCGCGCCGCCTGCACCAGCCTCTGATAGGCTGCCGGCCTAGTGCCTGCAGCCTATCAGAGCAAGGGGAAGGGACACGCCTCTCCCTCCCCTGCACCGCCGCTTAGTGATGGGAAGTTCGGATCTTTTAGGTGAATCGGTTCATTCGAATCAGCTCATTCAAATGAACCAATTCATGAATCGGATCTTCGGTTCACTTGGTGAGTCAGACTGCTGAGCTGACTCGCAAGTGAACCGAAGACTCTAGGTGCCGGTGCGCATGCGCAGATGCTTGATACATTCGATTCACTCACTACTTGCTGCGCTGCTGACTCAGTGCAGTCGGCTCGTCTTCTTCAGCTCTCTCTGAACTCTGATTACTAGTATTGAGTGAGTCAGGAAGAGTGATTTATTATAGTAAAGGGAAGCTGAGGCTGACGCCGGACAGGAGGACTCAGGAGTCAGACAGGAGTCAGAAGCTGTCACTGTGGTGTGCAATGTGAATTGTTGTCTGTTGTGCATTGTTACCCACAGTGACAACAGTCTGACACTGACAGTACAATCCATAAAGGTGATGTGAACCTACCCTTAGGCCCCTTTCACACTTGCGTTGTCCGGATCCGGCATAGAGTTCCGTCGTCGGGGCTCTATGCCGGAAGAATCCTGATCAGTTTTATCCTAATGCATTCTGAATGGAGAGAAATCCGTTCAGGATGCATCAGGATGTCTTCAGTTCCGGAACGGAACGTTTTTTGGCCGGAGAAAATACCGCAGCATGCTGTACTTTTTGCTCCGGCCAAAAATCCTGAACACTTGCCGCAAGGCCGGATCCGGAATTAATGCCCATTGAAAGCTTTTTCTCAATGGTTACCATGGCTGCCGGGACGCTAAAGTCCTGGCAGCCATGGTAAAGTGTAGCGGGGAGCGGGGGACCAGCATACTTACCGTCCGTGCGGCTCCCGGGGCGCTCCAGAGTGACGTCAGGGCGCCCCACGCGCATGGATACGTCATCCATGCGCATGGGGCGCTCTGACGTCACTCTGGAGCGCCCGGGAGCCGCGCGGACTGTAAGTATACCGCTCCCCGCTCCTACTATGGCAACCAGGACTTTAATAGCGTCCTGGCTGCCATAGTAACACTGAAAGCATTTTGAAGACGGATCCGTCTTCAAATGCTTTCAGTACACTTGCGTTTTTCCGGATCCGGCGTGTACCTCCGGCAAGTGGAGTACACGCCGGATCCGGACAATGCAAGTGTGAAAGGGCCCTTAGTTATATAGCTACTGAATGAGATGCCTTTAACATATATATCTCCTGAGAAGCCAATTTGATTCTAAGGGGTTAATTTAATTCAACCTGTAATCTAAACTCTTGTGTCATCTGTCACTTCTCCTGTCCCTTAATCTTATCACTGTTGCAACAAAAGCAGCCTCAGCCTCAGTGTAATGTAACCTGCTCTACAGCCTGACTCACGGCTCTTTTAACTCAATGAATCGAATGAGTCACAAACTAAGTCGGATCTTTAGATTCTTTTAACTTGTGACTCATTCGATTCATTTCTATTCTTAAAGGGTTTCTACCACTTGCATATCACATATTTGGTGATCAGACACTAGCGATCCGCTAGTGTCTGATGTAGCTTACAAGCTAATTATTACCTTAATCCGTTCGGCCCATACCTCAAAAAAAGCACTTATATATTTATGCAAATGAGCCTCTAGGTGCTATGCAGGCGTTTTTCCAGCACCTAGAGGCTCCGTCTACCTTGCAGTTTGCCGCCCATCGCCTCGCTCCAGCACGCCCATCTTCAACTCTATTCGATCCTCCCCCTGCTTCTGCCTTCCGAAATCTCGCGCCTGTGCCGTTCGTCGCGGCATTCGGCGCAGGCGCAGTCAATGTCTGACCGCTCCGTGCTCAGACATTTCCACTGCGCCTGCGCCGATGACATCGGCGCAGGCGCAGTGAAAATGTCTGAGCACGGAGCGGTCAGACATTGACTGCGCCTGCGCCGAATGCCTCCGAAGACCGCGACGAACGGCGCAGGCGCGGGATTTCTGAAGGCTGAAGCAGGGGGAGGATCGAATACGGTAAGAGATGGGCGTGCTGGAGCGAGGCGATGGGCGGCAAACTGCAAGGTAGACGGAGCCTCTAGGTGCTGGAAAAACGCCTGCATAGCACCTAGAGGCTCATTTGCATAAAGATATAAGTGCTTTTTTTGAGGTATGGGCCGAACGGATTAAGGTAATAATTAGCTTGTAAGCTACATCAGACACTAGCGGATCGCTAGTGTCTGATCACCAAATATGTGATATGCAAGTGGTAGAAACCCTTTAAACTCCCTGCACTTGTGGGACTCGAGTCAGAGCTGCTGGTGTGCTGTGCTTGCCTTGCCCCCTCAGCTCTGGTTGGTGATTGGTTGGTGGGCGGGGAGGGGCTGGCAGAAGCCAGCTTCCACTCTGAGATCATATTACGCTCCTCCCCGTCCCTCCCTCAGGCTCCGGCTCCCTGAGTCCCTGCTGCCAGCAGCCTGAGGTGAGAGACTCTCTGTGACTGAGCTGAGCTCGGATCAGTCAAGTGAATGCTGCTGGCACAGGCAGTAGTAAGGAGATGAGCGCAATGGAAGCGCTCATCTCCCTGTGCCTGGCGGCGGCTCATTTTAGTTGGGGGGGCACATGGGGGGGCCCAGCATGATGTAGGGGGGGCCGTGGCCCCCTCTGGCCCCCCCCTGGCGACGCCACTGAGTTCTAGACATCAATGGATGTCGTATATCTGGACTTCTCCAAAGCATTTGACACTGTACCACATAAAAGGTTAGTATATAAAATGAGAATGCCCGGACTGGGAGAAAATGTCTGTAAGTGGGTAAGTAACTGGCTCAGTGATAGAAAACAGAGGGTGGTTATTAACGGTACACACTCAGATTGGGTCACTGTCACTAGTGGAGTACCTCAGGGGTCAGTATTGGGCCCTATTCTCTTCAATATAGTTATTAATGATCTTGCAGAAGGCTTGCATAGTAAAGTATCAATTTTAGCAGATGACACTAAATTGTGTAAAGTAATTAACACTGAAGAGGACAGTATACTGCTACAGAGGCATCTGGATAGATTGGAGGTTTGGGCAGAGAAGTGGCAGATGAGGTTTAACACTGACAAATGTATGGTTATGCACATGGGAAGGAATAATGCAAGTCACCAGTACATACTAAATGGTAAAACATTTGGTAACACTGACATGGTAAAGGACCTAGGAATTTTAATAAACAGCAAACTAAGCTGCAAAAAACAGTCAGGCAGCTGCTGCCATGGCCAATAAGATAATGGGTTGCATCAGAAGGGGCATAGATGCCCGTGATGAGAACATAGTCCTGCCACTTTACAAATCATTAGTCAGACCCCACATGGAGTACTGTGTACAGTTCTGGGCTCCAGTGAACAAGGCATACATAGCAGAGCTGGAGAGGGTACAGAGGAGGACTAAAGTAATAACTGGAATGGGGCAACTACAGTGACCTGAAAGATTATCAAAATTAGGGTTATTCACTTTACAAAAAAGACGACTGAGGGGCGATCTAATAACTATGTACAACTATATCAGGGGTCAGTACAGAGATCTCTTCCATCATCTATTTATTCCCAGAACTGTGACAAGGGGACACCTCCGCGTCTGGAGGAAAGAAGGTTTGTACACAAACATAGAAGAGGATTCTTTACTGTAAGAGCAGTGAGACTATGGAACTCTCTGCCTGAGGAGGTGGTGATGGTGAGTACAATAAAGGAATTCAAGAGGGGCCTGGATGTATTTCTGGAGTGTAATAATATTACAGGCTATAGCTACCAGAGAGGGGTTGTTGATCCAGGGAGTTATTCTGATTGCCTGATTGGAGTCAGGAAGGAATTTTTTTCCCCTTAAGTGGGGAAAATTGGCTTCTAACTCACAGTTTTATTTATTTTTTTGTCTTCCTCTGGATCAACTTGCAGGATAACAGGCCAAACTGGATGGACAAATGTCTTTTTTCGGCCTTATATACTATATTGCTATGTTACTATGTATTTCCATGACTATCATAGAAAAAAATGAAGAGAGCAGAGGACATGCGTTACTATCTGTCCACTTATTCTTTGCCTTGATGTGGTAGCCACCTCAATATGTAGGATGAGGGGGAACCCCTGTTCTGGAGATAGGTTCAGGTTCCAGAAGAGTGACCCGCACAGTATTTAACTGTGGTTCCTTGGGCCTACCAGAGGAAATTATTCTCGGGGCCCAACTCCTATATCATCAATAAAGTCAAAAAGTTTTTAAAACAAAAGAAATAGACCCTAGTGGCAAGGGATTAGCTCCAAAGGTAGCTGCAAATGTGTCCGAGCCTGGTCTTACTGGAGGATCCTCTGGTACTGTGATGTGCCATAAAAACTCTGGAGCCACATCTATTAGTCATTTATGGCATATCATGTGGATGACGGTGGGAAAAAACCCTTCACCAGCTACTCATGGCTTGATGGCCTTGAGATGTCCATGTATTCATTTGAAAGCTGCCTGTGCTATATTTCCTCTGTAGTGTTGACTGCAATGGAAGCTGATTGTAAATTCAACTGGCAATATCAGCTGTTTGCTGGGGGTCATGGCAGCCAGACCCGTGGCTCTCATACTAAAGGCTGGTCTGTGATGAGACAACCCCTTTAACTCCTAAATTGTTATAGGACAGGACCGTAACCAACAGTATATTATTCTATGATGATAAGAATAGAAATATGGGTGGGATTGTAACAACTTCCCAATTGTTTTTATGATGATAAGAGCAGTTATCACTGAGGCCTGAACATTAGATAAAACATAAAGGGGGTAATTTACTAATCTGAAATATGCCTAAATTAGGCGTATTTCAGGCGCAACTATCTGTTGCGCCGCTATCTGCAATTTTTCCCCGTTCACGCAGGTCTAAAATTGTGGGAAGGGGAGTCGTTCATAATTTTCTAAATGGTCTAAATGTAAGACAGCTCAGAAGCTTGCTTATATTTAAAAACTGGCGCTGGATGTGGCGAAGTTATGAAGAAGCCTGCGTCTCTTCATAACTTCGGCGGATCCACCGCCAGTTATGGAACTTTATTAAGACCGGCATCTAAAACGGCGGTCATAATAAATGTGTCCCAAAGTGTAATGAACTTGGCTTTGATTTTGTCTTTATTGTTCTATTTTCCAGGTATCTTTGTGCTGCTAATCTCATTCTTTGCATTTCTGCACTGCTGGTTGAATGCATTTGCTGAGATGCTCCGCTTTGCAGATCGCATGTTTTATAAGGTGACTACATCTTTCTTCATCTTACACAAAGGTTTTGTGCATTGGATTGCTTTACCATAAAGCTGCTGTTTCCATTTTCTACAGGACTGGTGGAATTCCAAGTCCTTCTCCAACTACTTCCGCACATGGAATGTGGTCGTCCATGACTGGTTGTATTATTATGTCTACCAGGATCTGCTATGGGTGAGGATTTCATCAGAAGAGTATTAGGACAATCTGGAGGTGTGAACCTGCACTCAACAACTGAAATCTTCTTTATCTTTCAGCTGCTCAAGAAGCGTTTTCGCACAGGAGTGATGCTCGCTGTATTCCTCATCTCTGCCACTGTACATGAATATGCTATAACAATGTCTCTTGGTTTCTTTTACCCGGTCATGTTCTGCCTTTTTGCTCTTATTGGAGGTATATATGACCACTATTTTCTTCTATGTCTTTTTCATAATGTTAGCAGTTGCAGTAGCATACATAGCAGAAAATGGGTCCCCATTATGTTCTGGTTCATGACACCCAAAACGGAAGTGTCTGGTGAGTCGATATCCCACCTCCTTTCCTCAGGAGATGTAAGCCCTGCACAAGTTCTCACCACCCAATAACAAAGAGAATGGGTCCTAACCAAGAATGGGCCCCATCCTCTCAGGACCCTAAAGCATCCATCTGCCTCTCCGGAATATGTGTCCTTGGTTAGCTGAAAATATGTCATTACTACAGAGACTTTATTCATGTGCATGTTTACTTATCCACATACATCTAAAATTCACCATCATGTTTGGCAGCTCCAAAGCTGCTGCACCATTTCTGCTAAGACTCAATAATCTGTCAATGTACTACCGTAAGTACCAAGGACCAGCACTAAAAAGTACAGTAACGATAATGCAGACCAGTGCATTTCAGTTGGTTAACCTGTGATTGTATGTTTCTTAAAGGGGTTGTGCAGGGTTGTCCTCAGGATAGATCATCAATTTCAGATCAGCGGGAGTCCGACAACCAGCACCCCCACTAATCAGCTGTTTGAAGAGGAGGTGACGCTCCATGCTCACTGCTTCCTTTTCATTACACTGCAGTTTGTCTCCCTTGCAGCGGTGGAGTAGTGTAATTACAAGTACTTGCCCCATTCAAATGAATGGAGCGAGTACTTGTAATTACAGGTGAAACTCAAAAAATTTGAATATCGTGGCTCTCATATATCATACAGAATAAGTCCATTTATTTCAGTAATGCAACTTAAAAGGAATTGCATTAATGCAGCTTAAAATTAGAATTTTGTGAAAAGGTTCAATATTCTAGGCTCAAAGTGTCATACTCTAGTCAGCTAATTAACCCATATCCCCTGGGTACATGAGATTGTGACTTTGGGTTTCATAAGCTGTAAGCCATAATCATCCAAATTATACCAAATAAAGGCTTGGAATATCTCGCTTTGCATGTAATGAGTCTATCTCATATATTAGTTTCACCTTTTAAGTTGCATTACTGAAATAAATGAACTTTGCACGATATTCTAATTTTTCGAGTTTCACCTGTACATTTGCTTCTGAAATGATGGGCAGTGTACTGAAGAGGAAGTAGCAGTTAAAGGGGTTCTCCAAGATTGGGAACCCATGTTCAGATGGCCAGGTAGGGTGCAGCAATTAAAAAAAAAAGTCTCACCTGTCACCATCCCTCTGGGTCCAGTACCTAGCTTTTTTTCACTGTCCCCTGCTTTTTTCTTAACTCTTGCACTCTGCCAGGCCATCTGAACATTAGTTTTCTGTCTTCTTTATTTAAAGTTGTCTGGCTAGGTCATCAATATCAGATCAGCAGGATCCAACTCCTGGCACCCCCACCGATCAGCTGTTTGAAGAAGCGTCCTCCTCGCAGTTTACCAAGCATAGTGCTGTCCATTGCATATCGACTGTGATTGGTATTGGAGCTCAGACCCATTCATTTGAATGAGATTGAGCTGCACATATGCTATGTAACCAATGAAAGTGATGTCACACTAACAGCTGATAAGCGGGGATGCTGGGAGTCAGACTCCTACTGATCAGCTATTGAAGACTTATCCTGAGAATAGGTCATCAATACTAAACACCCAGAAAACCCTTTAAAAGAGAACTTGTCAGGAGTTTCATGCTGCCCGAACCATGGCTCCCTGTTACAATTTATTTCAATTTTAAAACAGGCTCATCACAGTAAAATAAGTTATTTTTACCTTTGTTCCCCTACTGCTCCCGTTCTGACACTTCACAGTCTCCACTGGTCTGTGCCTCAGAAAGCAGAAACTGGTGGGGGACCATGAAACATCAGAGTGAAAGCAGTATGGGATCAGAAATCAATGGGGGACTGCAAAACATCAGCAACAGGAGCAGAGGGGATTGGAAAGCAGAAATCATCAGAGGCCCATGAAGCATCAGAACAGGAGTGGTGTGGGATTGGAAAGGTAAGAATAAATTACTTTATTCATTTACACCATATGGAGCCTTTATTTTTTTTAAATGACAAGACAAGCCCTTTAAAACAAAAAGGCACACTTCAAGTGGGCATATTTGTAGACAGTGGCTCGCCTTCCTAGACCTCTGGATTAAGGTGCACTGTCCTTGGAGCACCCAAAGCCAAATTAATATCTAGAATATAAATAATCGCTTTGATGACAGGCACTCTATTATCTAGTATGGCAGGAAAAATAGTCTGTGTTATAATAGTTGTACATTATATCCTTTTGATACTCAGTACACAATACAAAAAAACAATATAAAAAATGCAATGGAATAAAACAAAAAAATAAAAAATCTAAAAATAAAATGATGTATAAGAAGTCCACTCGTTTGGATTCTAATATGTTCTCCTATTCATCACACTTGATCCATCTATTAATCATGATATTCATAAATCATTAAATGAATAAATTATTGAACCATGATTCATGTGACAGATAAATGGATAATTCCTGCAAATCAATGGTTAAATCACCCAAAAAATTTGATTGCAGAAAAATAATGAATAAATTAGTCCTCCTTTGAAGTTGATTCTGCATATTACTGCATATAATCCATAATGTTCAATTAAAAAATATGAAAAATATAAGAAATAGATGGGAAATACCGGTAGTCATTAGTTCATATCCTCTTGTTCAAGCTGTGTGTATATATATATTTGTATTTTGTTTCTTCAATAATTAACTGGTAGTTCATATATTCTTATTCAAGCTGTGTGTATATATATATATATATATATATATATATATATACACACACACACACACACACACACACACACACGGAAAAAAAATATAAACGCAACACTTTCGGTTTTGCTCCCATTTTGCATGAGCTGAACTCAAAGATCTTAAACATTTTCTACATACACAAAAGACCCATTACTCTCAAATAGTATTAGTGAGCACTTCTCCTTTGCCAAGATAATCCATCCCACCTCACAGCTGTGGCATAACAAGGTGCTGATTAGACAGCATGAATATTGCACAGGTGTGCCTTAGACTGCACACAATAAAAGACCACTCTGAAATGTGCAGTTTGATCACACAGCACAATGCTACAGATGTCACAACGTTTGAGGGAGCGTGCAATTGGCATGCTGACTGCAGGAATGTCTACCAGAGCTGTTGCCCATGAAATGATTGTTCATTTCTCTACCATAAGCAGTCTCCAAAGGCGTTTCAGAGAATTTGGCAGTACAGCTAACCGGCCTCACAACCGCAGACCACGTGTAACCACACCAGCCCAGGACCTCCACATCCAGCATGTTCACCTCCATGATCATCAGAGACCAGCCACCCGGACAGCTGCAGCAACAATCGGTTTGCATAACCAAAGAATTTCTGCACAAACTGTCAGAAACCGTCTCAGGACAGCTCATCTGCATGCTAGTCGTCCTCATCGGGGTCTGGACCTGACTGCAGTTCGTCATCGCAAGCGACTTGAGTGGGCAAATGCTCACATTCTATGGCATCTGCCATGTTGGAGAGGCGTTCTGTTTACGGATGAGTCCTGGTTTTCACTGTTCTGGGCAGATGGCAGACAGCGTGTGTGGCGTTGTGTGGGTCAGTGGTTTACTGACGTCAATGTTGTGGATCGAGTGGCCCATGGTGGCGGTGGGGTTATGGTATGGGCAGGCGTATGTTATGGACAACGAACACCGGTGCATTTTATTGATGGCATTTTGAATGCACAGAGATACCGTGACGAGATCCTGAGGCCCATTGTTGTGCCATTCATCCACGACCATCACCTCATGTTGCAGCATGATAATGCACGGCCCCATATTGCAAGGATCTGTACACAATTCCTGGAAGCTGAAAACTTCCCAGTTCTTGCATGGCCAGCATACTCACCAGACATGTCACCCATTGAGCATGTTTGGGATGCTCTGGATCGCCATATATGACAGCGTGTTCTAGTTCCTGCCAATATTCTGCAACTTCGCACAGCTATTAAAGAGGAGTGGACCAACATTCCACAGGCCACAATCAACAACCTGATCAACTCTATGCGACAGAGATGTGTTTCACTGCGTGAGGAAAATGGTGGCCACACCATATACTGACTGGCTTTCTGACCCCCCCCCCCCCTCCCCCTCCCCGATAAGGCAAAACTGTGCACATTTCATAGTGGACTTTTATTGTGGGCAGTCTAAGGCACACCATCAGTCTCTTCAGTAATGAAATACTAATTCGTATATAGATCATGTATCTTTGATTAGTAGGATACTTTATAATTGTTATTACATTACCACCCTTTGGACAATCTGTGTTTGTCTCTGTGTGCTCGTCCTCCTGCACTTGCCTTGCTGTTAATCGAGGCAGAAGCTTCTTGCCTGGCGCTGCTCAAGTATTTCAGAGTCCCACGTGGTCTGTAGCTTTACGCTTACCCACCTGATCGTTGCATTCAATGTGCGGTCTGTTGTGCTATCCGATGCGAGTTGGAGGCTTGAA
This sequence comes from Bufo gargarizans, assembly GCF_014858855.1. NCBI lineage: Eukaryota > Metazoa > Chordata > Amphibia > Anura > Bufonidae > Bufo > Bufo gargarizans. The sequence continues at coordinate 108,507,287 of NC_058082.1, read as the reverse complement.
TTTACAGTACAGACCAAAAGTTTGGAAACACCTTCTCATTCAAAGAGTTTTCTTTATTTTTATGACTAAGAAATTAACAAATGTGGAATTATATGCATAACAAAAAAGTGTGAAACAACTGAAAATATGTCATATTCTAGGTTCTTCAAAGTAGCCACCTTTTGCTTTGATTACTGCTTGGCACACTCTTGGCATTCTCTTGATGAGCTTCAAGAGGTAGTCACCTGAAATGGTTTTCACTTCACAGGTGTGCCCTGTCAGGCAGTGGTGTATCTTGGTTTTGTGCTGCCCTAGGCAAGACTAAACGTGGGCACCCCCCTAATATAAATTTGATCCACCCCTTCCTGTCAAGGCCAAACCCCTTCATCTGTAAACCCCATCCCTTCCTCTTTAGGCTCCACCCTTTCCTGTTAGAGCTAGCGATAGTACAATATTAACCCCTCCCTAATTCTCCCCCCTCTAACCACCCAACGGGTCCCAACCCCCTTACCCCATAAAACAACTAAGTAATTCATGTTTTGTGAATTACTGTAATGTAAGTACTTAGTTTTTGAAGACAGCAGGCTCAGGGATCAGTGCACAGGTGGCCGGGGCCTGGCCTCAGTTTTCACGGTGACCATGTGCAGGATCCGTTCTGCACTTGGAGGAGATAAGGCTCACCCTAGCGTTGCCGGCCCGTGACTCCACCTCCGTGTGACGTCACAACGGCAACGTGCGGATGCAAAAGGCAGGGGAGGTCAGGAGGAAGTCAGGAGAAGGAGGAAGTAAGTCTTTCAACTCCTTCACTATGCGGCGCCGGCGATGCCGCTCGCATAGTGAAGGATCGGATCGGACAAGGGGCAAAAAAAATATTTAGCATATTGTGTAACTATCACTACGCAAACCAGGCATTTTGCAGCCCCATTGGCAAGTGCCACCCTAGGCAAATGCCTTGTTTGCCTTGTGATAGATACACCCCTGCTGTCAGGTTTAATAAGTGGGATTTCTTGCCTTATAAATGGGGTTGGGACCATCAATTGCGTTGTGGAGAAGTCAGGTGGATACACAGCTGATAGTCCTACTGAATAGGCTGTTAGAATTTGTATTATGGCGAGAAAAAAGCAGCTAAGTAAAGAAAAACGAGTGGCCATCATTACTTTAACAAATGAAGGTCAGTCAGTCTGAAAAATTGGGAAAACTTTAAAAGTGTCCCCAAGTGCAGTCACAAAAACCATCAGGCACTACAAAGAAACTGGCTCACATGCAGACCGCCCCAGGAAAGGAAGACCAAGAGTCACCTCTGCTGCGGAGGATAAGTTCATCCGAGTCACCAGCCTCAGAAATCGCAGGTTAACAGCAGCTCAGATTAGAGACCAGGTCAATGCCACACAGAGTTCTAGCAGCAGACACATCTCTAGAACAACTCTTAAGAGGAGACTGTGTAAATCAGGCCTTCATGGTAGAATATCTTCTAGGAAACCACTGCTAAGGACAGGCAACAAGCAGAAGAGACTTGTTTGAGATAAAGAACACAAGGAATGGACATTAGACCAGTAGAAATCTGTGCTTTGGTCTGATGAGTCCAAATTTGAGATCTTTGGTTCCGACCACCGTGTCTTTGTGCGACGCAGAAAAGGTGAACGGATGGACTCTACATGCCTGGTTCCCACCGTGAAGCATGGAGGAGGTGTGATGGTGTGGGGGTGCTTTGCTGGCGACACTGTTGGGGATTTATTCAAAATTGAAGGCATACTGAACCAGCATCGCTACCACAGCATCTTGCAGCGGCATGCTATTCCATCCGATTTGCGTTTTGTTGGACCATCATTTATTTTTCAACAGGACAATGACCCCAAACACACTTCCAGGCTGTGTAAGGGCTATTTGACCATGAAGGAGAGTGATGGGGTGCTGCGCCAGATGACCTGGCCTCCACAGTCACCGGACCTGAACCCAATCGAGATGGTTTGGGGTGAGCTGGACCGCAGAGTGAAGGCAAAAGGGCCAACAAGTGCTAAGCATCTCTGGGAACTCCTTCAAGACTGTTGGAATACCATTTCAGATGACCACCTCTTGAAGCTCATCAAGAGAATGCCAAGAGTGTGCAAAGCAGGAATCAAAGCAAAAGGTGGCTACTGAGGAACCTAGAATATGACATATTTTCAGTTGTTTCACACTTTTTTATTATGTATATAATTCCACATGTGTTAATTCATAGTTTTGATGCCTTCAGTGTGAATCTACAATTTTCATAGTCATGAAAATAAAGAAAACTCTTTGAATGAAAAGGTGTGTCCAAACTTTTGGTCTGTACTGTATATTTACAGCGGAGATGGTAATCACTGGGGTTGTTTATATGTATCCCTTTAAATATTTGTGGACATAGCTATGGCTTGTATAACCAGCTTTATGCTTGGATATGCAAAGGTTCTGTTGTTTATTTGTAGGTTCCTTACAGCATGTGTAGAGTGTATATGTTATGTATTGGTATAAGTAAGGCTACTTTTACACTAGCGTTTTCAATTACGCTATTAAGATCCGTCATAGGGTCTTAATAGCGGAAGAAAACGCTTCAGTTTTGTCCCCATTTATTGTCAATGGGGACAAAACTGAACAGAACAAAACAGAATGCACCAAAATGCATTCCGTTCCGTTTGGCTGCGTCCCTATCACAGACAGAAAAACGCTGCTTGCGATGTGGTGCGGAGCAAGACGAATCTGACACCATGTAAGTCAACGGGGACAGATTTATTTTCTCTGACTCAATAGAAAATGGACCTGTCCCCCTTTGACTTTCAATGGTGTTCAAGATGGATCTGTCATGGCTATAGAAGACATAATACAACCGGATCAGTTCATGACAGATGCATGCGGTTGTATTATTGTAATGGAAGCGTTTTTACAGATCCATGATGGATCCGCGAAAAAAGCTAATGTGAAAGTAGCCTAAGACTTCCTTCTTATGTTTTCCAGTCATATTTAATTTCATGATGAATGATAAACGGACCAGCCCAATTTGGAATGTGATGTTATGGACCTTCCTCTTCATTGGTCAGGGGATCCAGCTGTGCTTATATTGTCAGGAGTGGTACGCCCAGATCCACTGCCCCCTCACAGAGGTAAATCTGAATAGTGATTAATGTACTAAATACAGATCAGGGATCAGTAGGAGAAGATGACCTATTCTAGATTCTACTAATACAATAGATGATTCCTGACTGACACATTCTGGTTGGTTTTTAGCCATGGACGCACAGACACATGAATGCTTGCTGTAGCAAGAAAGGAACATTGTATTCAATGTAATATTTATAGTGCAAATACAAAATACATGAATGGGACATTCTGTGCCCTGACGCTCAGTGTTCCCAGTTCACATCCTTTTCTACATTTACCACACCTTTAAAAGTATTGATATACAGAACACAAAAGTGTGTGCAGTCTTAGAATCCCTCGTGGGCTTATGCCCAAGCAATTATGGGGAACGAGCCAAATGTTCCCGATAGCTGCTGATCGCTTATGCAGGATAATGTGCTTCCAGCAAATGATGATTTTAAAGGCTATGGGCACCTTTGGGGACACGGCGTCAGAGCAGCTCTCGGAGTTGATTCACGGTAGAGAAGAATGCAATGGTCTGAAAATGCACTGAAAATGAAAGCTGTAAAGGAAAAACTGTTGAATTTTTTTTTTAAAAGACAGGCTACAAAAATAATGGAGGGTCTTTAAGGGGTTATCCAAACCCTATAATGCCCCCTCTAATGTACAGGAGCGGGAAGAAAAGCAAGAGCACCTCGGGGATCAGATGCGCTCTTTTCTTCCCGCTCCGAACTCTGACAGGAATAAGACAGTTGTAGAGATAGAGTCGGAGCGGGGAGCGCGCCAGTGCCTGGGGTAGACTGGGCATGCGCTGCTCTTATTAGGAAAAGCAGCGCATGTGCAGTTAGAATAAAGCCATGGACGAGCTTTCTCTAATGCTCCTTCACTTCACGTGCAGCTATGAACCAACTGGCTGCACGCAGAGCGGGGCTGAGGGGGAGGGGCTAATTATAAAAACATTACTATTCAGATTTTTTTAATAAAGTATATTAGGAAACACTTTTTTACCCTACCTCCCACTATATAGTGGAATCTACTTATATAGTGGCCAACCCCTTTAATCCGTATAGCCTTGAGCAAAGAAGGGAAAGGGGGATATGATCAAAACCTTTAAATAAGTAAAAGGGATTATCCAAGATCTATAATGCCTGCCCATATATGCCTGGGTCTCTCACAGAGGTTGTACTTACCTCGCTCCCCAGCACCCGCGACACTTCTCATACCGGCATGGCTGCCGCTGCATCTCACCATCACGCAGATGAAAACATCTGGCTTCGGCGGGGGGGTTAGCCAATAGCAGGCCTCGACCGGGACGAGCCTCCCTAGCATCACCCGCAATGCCCACAAGGCCGCCGACGGGGAGATGCAGCAGCGGCTGTGTCGGTATGAGAAGCAACGAAGGTGCCAGGGAGTGAGGTAAGTACAACCTCTGTGAGAGGCCCGGGCATATGGGGGGCATTATAGATCTTGGATAACCCCTTTAAAGGTTTAAATAAGGCTCTGGAAGAAAGAGTTCTCAATAAGAAGCTAAACACAACAACAAGGGGCACAATGTGAAATTAGTTTGGGGTATGATCAGGAGCAATGTCTGGAAATACTATTTTACTGCAACAGTGGTTGAAGTGTGGAACAAACTTCCAGCTGATGTGGTTGGGAAATCTACAGTAAGTGAATTTAAACCAGCCTGGAATAAACACATGTCTATCCCAAGATAAAAGATATAAAACAAAATAATACAAGCGTAGTCTAGATGGACCAGGTGGTCTTTTTATGCCTTTAATCTTCTATGTTTCAAATGTAAAAATGAGTCAAATGCAATGATAATAAATATTGCCCCAAAGGTGTCCATAATGCCAGAGTAAAGATGCGGCAGAAAGGACACACCTCCTGAGCTGCCAGGTTGATATAAATCTAGCAGAGCATCTGGAACTGTGAATAGAGAGACATCTGGTTCTAGCCTTGTTAGAAACAGATTGTGATGTACTACATGATGTCATCATGGGATAACCTCTGATGTGTTTTTTTTTTTGCAGAAAACATTCTGGGGACTGGTTACTCCACGCTCATGGTCATGCCGTTTATGATTGGGACTATAGTAGCTGGTTAACAATATATCTCTATCTCCAAACATCTCTGATGACCACAGTATGTTCTAATATTCTTCCAGATATAATAAACTGAGATCCGAGAGGCTGAAATTATGACATTATATGTTCCTGTTGTCATACCGCTTTCTAGGAAATATACTGTGTAAATAAAATATCAGATGACATCAATTTTCTAAAAGTGTCTGAGAGAACAAATATTATGGTTACCTCAGGGAAGGATCAGTATTTACGAATAAGGACGATATGTCTGAAACGCGTTAACGAACACTGCATATGATGTGAATTGTGTCTGCTATCAAATATTATGAAATAAAGGAGAAGTTTTTAGGAGGACGAATATTGCATTCTGAAGTCGCCTTCCTTCATTTTTTGCCAAGGATTAGTAGTTAAATTCAAAGTTAATTTAAAGTTAAATTCAGTGGTTGAGATGTAACATCTGTAAAGATATCCCATGGTTTAAATGGGTTGCCCTAGTACAAAGTCTTATCTTCTATCTAAAGAATAGCGGATAAGTGTCTGATTGGCAGGGGTCCCACTGAGAATGGGGGCCCTGCTTTCCCCAGGTCGAAGGCAGTGGCGGTCATGCATATGCGCTGCCTCTACATTCAGCTCTATGGAACTGCTGAAGCTGGCCAAGTATAAAGGATTTTCTATATCTGGCAGAGTTGAATGGGAAAGAGCGTATCCATGAAACTAGGGAATACAGGATCCCAGTTCTCAAGATCGAAGGGTCCCAGCAGTCGGACCCCTGCTGATCAGACATTTATCTCCTATCCACAGGCAATCAGTGTACTTCAATAATACAGGTGTTTTACCAGTGAAATGGCAGTGGTGCTTGGTTGGATCTGCCAGCCATCACACATGCCCCAATTCTGGACTGTTGGATGTTGAGTGTGGTTTCCAATTAGAATAGATCAGAAAAGATGATTCTATGATGAAATATTGTAACCCGAGGCCATTATAATTTGAAAGATCACTGGACCATTTCTCAAATCCCAAAAAGCTGTTCTCCATAAGGAAGAAAACTGTCCATTAAGTGTCAGATATAAGTGGCTACCAAGTCAATGTTTGACCCTTTAAAGCGCCTTGAAACATGACTCTGGGTTAATAGCCAGACAAGGACAACCATCTGTACACAGTGGCCCCCACTTACTATTGTGAATGCACCGTGACCTTGATGTAAATTGCACCAAAATTTGTTCTATTCTTAGATATGTCCACTATGCCAAGCTTGCCAAGACAGCGTGGTGTTTATGGAAAAGGCTTGTGACAGCGTGAAATGGTATAAAATTAGACAAAAGTGTCTTTCCCTGCACCAGATTTATCATCCAGCTTGTGATAAATAAGGTGCAGGTCTATACAGACTGGCTACGTTTGCCACATCTACAGGATTAGTAGATCTGTCCCAACGTTTCAGAATTGTTGCTCAGCAGATTTGGCTAAAAGTCATGTTAATCTTTGCATTATGTAAAGTTATGTCACTGAAATAGCAAATTACCCCTTAAAAAAATAACCTTTAATTGTATTCTTTAAAATCCCACATGAAACAAACAAACAATAAATCCAGATACTATATAGAGACTTAGGACTAATCCAACAAAAGTAGGTATTAATAGTTTTACCACATTAGTGGTTACTCACGATACAGTTGACCTCCATGAGTAGAGCCCAAACCGATCTTTTAGTCTCTCCTGATGGTAAACAGATGTAGATAGCAGCTGTGCTGTTGCTTTATGCTTTCTTATTGATCCAGGAGAGAAGACGTAGAAATAACAGTTAGGCTTTTAGGCAGTAGGGGAGCTGTCCCTAATGATCTACGCTTCCCTGCCTGAAAGTGGAGTAATCGATCCAAAATGGGTGGCCCCACTTATCGGTGGCTGTACCCCATTATACTGGTCCTTTCCTGATATTACCCTAAATACAAGAATACTGCCTCAATGCAAAGGTATTGCGTTTCGATGCCAGACAGTCCTGTGTAGGGAATCCAGATCCAAGTCACAGCGGAGGTAGATGTTAAAAAAAAATATGCTAGATGCTAGATTGATTTTAGAAGACGAGATGAACTTTATGTTCAATGATAAACCAAGAACTCCCACATTTTATTCTCTGCCCAAAGTGCATAAGGGCCTCACTCCCATTAAAGGACAACCTATAGTGTTTGGGATTGGATCAGGGGCGTACACAAAAATCATTGGGGCCCCATAGCAAGAATCTGAATTGGGCACCCTAACTCCGCCCATTACCCACCCCTGGCCCTGGCTCCTCCGCTGCCACACCCATTTGCTAATAAGTAAAGAAATACAATGTATAAATAACCTTTTGAACTGTTACGGATAAATCATATTTTTTTTTTATAGAGGGAACTGCATTCCTCCGCCTTCACTCACAGGTGCCGCGATCAGCATTGATCTTGGCACCTGGGGGGTTAAATGATGGAGGTTGGGCACTGTCCAGAGACATTTACATCCTCTGTGACTGATATCAGCTGCTCCCCTTATAACGCTCCAGCGCTGATATAACCTCCAGAGACATTACATCATATGTGACTCATGTCAGCGTCTCCTATTATAACGCTGCAGCACTGATATAACTTCCAGAGATATTACATCCTATGTGAACGATATCAGCCGCTTCTCTTATAATGCTCCAGTGCTGATATATCCTCCAGAGATATTACATCTTCTGTGACTGATATCATCCGCTCCTCTTACAATGCTCCAGTGCTGATATAACCTCTAGAGACATTACATCATATGTGACTGATATCAGTCACTCCTCTTATAACGCTACAGCACTGATATAACCTCCAGAGACATTACATCCTATGTGACTGATATTAGCCACTCCTCTTATAATGCTCCAGTGCTGATATAACCTCCAGAGACATTACATCATATGTGACTGATATTAGCCGCTCCTCTTATAACGCTCCAGTGCTGATATAACCTCCAGAGATAATACATCATACATAGGGGGATGGGAAAATTTGAAATGCCACTAATGGGGGAGTCACTGGGAGACATAACTTCTTGCTCTGCATGAAGTATAGATGAGATAGTCAGTGGGCAGAGGTCTGTGAGGGGGTGGAACAACAAGGGGACACAAGATGTGTAAGCTGTGTACCGGGGTGGGCTCCCCAGAATACAGCGAAGTCCCGGACAAGGAAAGCGACACTGACACCAGCTTTATATGCAAGAACAGAAACTTTACTTTGGCAAGAGTAATAACACAAGTATAAACAGAATCAGTAATACCCCAGACCCACAGTAACCGTTCCTGTCCGAGGGACAGGCCTAGCCCGTTGGCGCACACAGCAGAGCCTGAAAGTCGTGCTGTGCCGCTACAGAGGACACACCTAACCGGTGGCAGATGCAGCAGAGCCTGCAAGTCAATTACTGCGCTGTAGTCCAGTACAGTAAGGCCTAACAAAAGGTATAACCCTAAATATCTAACTAATTCAAGGCCTAGGCTAGTCTCTGTTATTTCAGGCGCCACACAGTATCATATAATCAGTAACCAGGTGTACTGACCTGCGTCCGTTCTGGGCCCGAGGATGCCGCTTACCCGGGATGGCCACCAACCTCTCAGCAACCGTGCGGCCTTGCTTGATAATAAGGCCTCTTGTCCACACACTGGAAATGGTCTTCCTGGGACAACCTCTCTTTCAAAGAGCTGGATCCAGTAAGGGGACAACAGCTACTCTCCTTCCTTTGAGTATCCATTCACTGCCAGAGATCCACAAGCCAGGATGGAATCGGATTCAGTCTCTCAAAGCACAATCCCTCCACCATGTCAGATCAGCTCAGACTTCCTGTTTTTTCAGAAGCAGCTTGCATGAGTCATCATCTGCTTTGCATATGCAGATCACAGAGTGTGCTGACTGTAAAGCAGTGGCCTCTAGTGCCCGGAACGCCAAATGACAGCTCCAATACAATTTAGGCATAAACATTATACCGGCAGAGCTTTTCCACAATCTCACACAGGGGCAGCAGTTTCCAGACTAACATTCTTCCCACAGTAACTTACCCCATTACAGCTGTGTAGGAGGACCAGTGAGGGACTGAACTTTATACTGGAGGCACAGTAAAACAGGCGGTCAGAAGGTGCAGTGTCTCCATTATCTCCTGCTGCCGCCTCGGCTCCTCTGGCTCCGCCCCCTCCTCACACATGAAGGAATATCACACTGCAGAGAGGAGGGGGGGCTGTCTGCTCATGTGGGGTCGGTGAAGTTTACTTTGCAGAAAAGAACAAGTCCTGGAAGGTATTGTGCTGTCCCTTTCACCAAAGTAAAACTAAATGCAGTCCAGCAGCAGAGAAGGGCGGGTGGTGGTAGCTGGGAGCTGGCCTTTGCTTCCATGCACTCCGGGCACCCCCCCTCCCATGGGCCCCATAGCAGCTGCGTGGTCTGCCTATATTGGCAGTACGCCACTCGATTGGATCCATTAGTCACAATGTAGGAATATATATTGATAAGGTCCTGAGAGATTTTGTTACTGCTCGCCCTTCGTACATCAGGGATACTTCTGACTTAGTTAAAAAATTGGATGGCCTGACGGTGGAGGACAACACCTTACTTGCCTCTGTTGACTTGGAGGCCCTTTATAGCAATATCCCTTATGACAAAGGACTCTTAGCGGTACAATATTTTCTAAAAACAAGGAGGTACACATTGCATCCCTCACAACGATCTCATATTTCGACTTCTTGAGTATGTTCTTACACATAACTACTTTCTCTTCAACTCCAGGCACTTCCACCAGCTCAGGGGCACTGCTATGGGCAGTGCCTGTGCGCCTACATACACAAACTTGTTCCTGGGCTGGTGGGAGGATAACATGGGGTTCACAGAAGACATTAAGTGGACACCATTCATTAGCTTCTGGGGTCGCTTCATAGATGATGTCTTTATCTTGTGGAGCAGCCCCAGGAAACCTTTTCTGGAGTTTATAGAAGAGATAAATATAAATGATATTGGGATGCATTTTACCTCAGAAATCAATGAACAACATATGGCATTCCTTGATCTTGATATCCAGCTTTACCATAGCCAAATATGTACCCAAACATGCATAGTCATTACCCCCTAAGTCTTAGATGTGGTATACCTAAAGGGCAATACTTACGAATATGTAGAAATTGCATAAGAGGGGCTAGCGAATTACAGGGCAGATTTATACGAAGAGGTTATCCTCCAAAAGTACTCCATAATGCTTTCAAAAATGCCTAAAAAAAGAGATAGGGTTAACCTCCTAAATCCACAACTCGATACACAGAAGGATGTTGTGCCTACATACGGGGAACAAAAGAAAAATTAATATACCCGTATCATAGGCACATTTGATGACCGTCATAGAAAAATACGGGGTGTCTTATGTAAATATTGGGACCTACTAAAAATGGATCCAGATAATAGAGACACAATACCAGACCATCCGTCCATCACCTTCAGAACAGGTAGATCCCTCAGAGATCCCTAGAGACCGACTCGTGCACAGCCATTTTTAACACGTAAAGAAACAAGGTACTTGGTTACCAAAAAAAACGTGTGGCATGTATAGATGTGGAGGCTGCATTTCCTGCCCATATATACATGCAACAAAAAGTTTTAGGTCCCTTTCACACAAGCGTGATTTCCGTGCGGGTGCAATGCGTGACGTGAAGGCATTGCACCCGCACTGAATCCTGAACCATTCATTTCAATGGGGCTGTGTACATGAGCGTTGTTTTTCACGCATCAGTTCTGCGTTGCGTGAAAATCGCAGCATGTTCTATATTCAGCGTTTTTCACGCAGCCCTGGCTCCATAGAAGTGAATGGGGCTGCGTGAATAACGCATTGCATCCGCAAGCAAGTGCGGGTGCGATGCGTTTTTCACTGATGGTTGCTAAGAGATGATGTTTGTAAACATTCAGTTTTTTATCACACGCGTGAAAAACACATCAAAACTAGGGATGAGCGAACTCGAACTGTATAGTTCGGGTTCGTACCGAATTTTGGGGTGTCCGTGACACGGACCCGAACCCGGACATTTTCGTAAAAGTCCGGGTTCGGGTTCGGTGTTCGTCGCTTTCTTGGCGCTTTTGTGACGCTTTCTTGGCGCTTTTTGAAAGGCTGCAAAGCAGCCAATCAACAAGCGTCATACTACTTGCCCCAAGAGGCCATCACAGCCATGCCTACTATTGGCATGGCTGTGATTGGCCAGAACACCATGTGACCCAGCCTCTATTTAAGCTGGAGTCACATAGCGCCGCCCGTCACTCTGCTCTGATTAGCGTAGGGAGAGGTTGCGGCTGCGACAGTAGGGCGAGATTAGGCAGATTAACGCCTCCAAAGGACTTGATTATTGATCGATCTGCAGCTGTGGGTCATTGAGCTGCTGATACTCAATTGCTCACTGTTTTTAGGCTGCCCAGACCGTTTGTCAGTCACATTTTTCTGGGGTGATCGGCGGCCATTTTGTGTCTTGTGGTGCGCCAGCACAAGCTGCGACCAAGTGCATTTAACCCTCAATGGTGTGGTTGTTTTTTGGCTAAAGCCTACATCAGGGTGAAGCTGTCACACCAAGTGCATTTAACCAGCAATAGTCTGTTTATTTTTTGGCCATATACTACATCAGGGGCAAGCTGTGCCCGTCACCAAGTGCATTTAACCCTCAGTAGTGTGGTTGGTCAAGCTATCACACCAAGTGCATTTAACCAGCAATAGTCTGTTCATTTTTTGGCCATATACTAAATCAGGGGCAAGCTGCGCCCATCACCAAGTGCATTTAACCAGCAATAGTCTGTTCATTTTTTGGCCATATACTACATCAGGGGCAAGCTGCGCCCGTCACCAAGTGCATTTAACCCTCAGTAGTGTGGTTCGTCAAGCTGTGACACCAAGTGCATTTAACCAGCAATAGTCTGTTCATTTTTTGGCCATATACTACATCAGGGGCAAGCTGCGCCCGTCACCAAGTGCATTTAACCCTCAGTAGTGTGGTTGGTCAAGCTATCACACCAAGTGTATTTAACCAGCAATAGTCTGTTCATTTTTTGGCCATATACTAAATCAGGGGCAAGCTGCGCCTGTCACCAAGTGCATTTAACCAGCAATAGTCTGTTCATTTTTTGGCCATATACTACATCAGGGGCAAGCTGCGCCCGTCACCAAGTGCATTTAACCAGCAATAGTGTGGTTATATTTTGGCCATATCCCAGTCTAATTCTGTCACAAAATCCATACCGGTCACCCAGCGCCTAAATACTAGGCCTCAAATTTATATCCCGCTAAATCTCTCGTTACCGCTGTCCTGTTGTGGCTGGGAAAGTTATTTAGTGTCCGTCAAAGCACATTTTTTGTTCTGGGTTGAAATACAATTCCCAATTTAGCAATTTCATAATTTAGTGGTTTCTGCTATATCAGAGCTATTTGAAATCTATCCCTAAAAGGGTATATAATATTCAAGGTGCACATAGGGTCATTCAGAATAACTTCACACACACGCTACTGTGCATTTCCAAGTCTAATTCTGTCACTAAATCCATACCGGTCACCCAGCGCCTAAATACTAGGCCTCAAATTTATATCCCGCTAAATCTCTCGTTACCGCTGTCCTGTTGTGGCTGGGAAAGTTATTTAGTGTCCGTCAAAGCACATTTTTTGTTCTGGGTTGAAATACAATTCCCAATTTAGCAATTTCATAATTTAGTGGTTTCTGCTATATCAGAGCTATTTGAAATCTATCCCTAAAAGGGTATATAATATTCAAGGTGCACATAGGGTCATTCAGAATAACTTCACACACACGCTACTGTGCATTTCCAAGTCTAATTCTGTCACTAAATCCATACCGGTCACCCAGCGCCTAAATACTAGGCCTCAAATTTATATCCCGCTAAATCTCTCGTTACCGCTGTCCTGTTGTGGCTGGGAAAGTTATTTAGTGTCCGTCAAAGCACATTTTTTGTTCTGGGTTGAAATACAATTCCCAATTTAGCAATTTCATAATTTAGTGGTTTCTGCTATATCAGAGCTATTTGAAATCTATCCCTAAAAGGGTATATAATATTCAAGGTGCACATAGGGTCATTCAGAATAACTTCACACACACGCTACTGTGCATTTCCAAGTCTAATTCTGTCACTAAATCCATACCGGTCACCCAGCGCCTAAATACTAGGCCTCAAATTTATATCCCGCTGAATTTGAATACAATACATTGGGCCAAATAATATTTTTGTTGTTGTGGTGAACCATAACAATGAGGAAAACATCTAGTAAGGGACGCGGACGTGGACATGGTCGTGGTGGTGTTAGTGGACCCTCTGGTGCTGGGAGAGGACGTGGCCGTTCTGCCACATCCACACGTCCTAGTGTACCAACTACCTCAGGTCCCAGTAGCCGCCAGAATTTACAGCGATATATGGTGGGGCCCAATGCCGTTCTAAGGATGGTAAGGCCTGAGCAGGTACAGGCATTAGTCAATTGGGTGGCCGACAGTGGATCCAGCACGTTCACATTATCTCCCACCCAGTCTTCTGCAGAAAGCGCACAGATGGCGCCTGAAAACCAACCCCATCAGTCTGTCACATCACCCCCATGCATACCAGGGAAACTGTCTCAGCCTCAAGTTATGCAGCAGTCTCTTATGCTGTTTGAAGACTCCGCTGGCAGGGTTTCCCAAGGGCATCCACCTAGCCCTTCCCCAGCGGTGAAAGACATAGAATGCACTGACGCACAACCACTTATGTTTCCTGATGATGAGGACATGGGAATACCACCTCAGCATGTCTCTGATGATGACGAAACACAGGTGCCAACTGCTGCGTCTTTCTGCAGTGTGCAGACTGAACAGGAGGTCAGGGATCAAGACTGGGTGGAAGACGATGCAGGGGACGATGAGGTCCTAGACCCCACATGGAATGAAGGTCGTGCCACTGACTTTCACAGTTCGGAGGAAGAGGCAGTGGTGAGACCGAGCCAACAGCGTAGCAAAAGAGGGAGCAGTGGGCAAAAGCAGAACACCCGCCGCCAAGAGACTCCGCCTGCTACTGACCGCCGCCATCTGGGACCGAGCACCCCAAAGGCAGCTTCAAGGAGTTCCCTGGCATGGCACTTCTTCAAACAATGTGCTGACGACAAGACCCGAGTGGTTTGCACGCTGTGCCATCAGAGCCTGAAGCGAGGCATTAACGTTCTGAACCTGAGCACAACCTGCATGACCAGGCACCTGCATGCAAAGCATGAACTGCAGTGGAGTAAACACCTTAAAACCAAGGAAGTCACTCAGGCTCCCCCTGCTACCTCTTCTGCTGCTGCCGCCTCGGCCTCTTCCTCCGCCTCTGGAGGAACGTTGGCACCTGCCGCCCAGCAAACAGGGGATGTACCACCAACACCACCACCACCACCTCCGTCACCAAGCGTCTCAACCATGTCACACGCCAGCGTTCAGCTCTCCATCTCACAAACATTTGAGAGAAAGCGTAAATTCCCACCTAGCCACCCTCGATCCCTGGCCCTGAATGCCAGCATTTCTAAACTACTGGCCTATGAAATGCTGTCATTTAGGCTGGTGGACACAGACAGCTTCAAACAGCTCATGTCGCTTGCTGTCCCACAGTATGTTGTTCCCAGCCGCCACTACTTCTCCAAGAGAGCCGTGCCTTCCCTGCACAACCAAGTATCCGATAAAATCAAGTGTGCACTGCGCAACGCCATCTGTAGCAAGGTCCACCTAACCACAGATACGTGGACCAGTAAGCACGGCCAGGGACGCTATATCTCCCTAACTGCACACTGGGTAAATGTAGTGGCAGCTGGGCCCCAGGCGGAGAGCTGTTTGGCGCACGTCCTTCCGCCGCCAAGGATCGCAGGGCAACATTCTTTGCCTCCTGTTGCCACCTCCTCCTTCTCGGCTTCCTCCTCCTCTTCTTCCACCTGCTCATCCAGTCAGCCACACACCTTCACCACCAACTTCAGCACAGCCCGGGGTAAACGTCAGCAGGCCATTCTGAAACTCATATGTTTGGGGGACAGGCCCCACACCGCACAGGAGTTGTGGCGGGGTATAGAACAACAGACCGACGAGTGGTTGCTGCCGGTGAGCCTCAAGCCCGGCCTGGTGGTGTGTGATAATGGGCGAAATCTCGTTGCAGCTCTGGGACTAGCCAATTTGACGCACATCCCTTGCTTGGCGCATGTGCTGAATTTGGTGGTGCAGAAGTTCATACACAACTACCCCGACATGTCAGAGCTGCTGCATAAAGTGCGGGCCGTCTGTTCGCGCTTCCGGCGTTCACATCCTGCTGCTGCTCGCCTGTCTGCGCTACAGCGTAACTTCGGCCTTCCCGCTCACCGCCTCATATGCGACGTGCCCACCAGGTGGAACTCCACCTTGCACATGCTGGACAGACTGTGCGAGCAGCAGCAGGCCATAGTGGAGTTTCAGCTGCAGCACGCACGGGTCAGTCGCACTACAGAACAGCACCACTTCACCACCAATGACTGGGCCTCCATGCGAGACCTGTGTGCCCTGTTGCGCTGTTTCGAGTACTCCACCAACATGGCCAGTGGCGATGACGCCGTTATCAGCGTTACAATACCACTTCTATGTCTCCTTGAGAAAACACTTAGGGCGATGATGGAAGAGGAGGTGGCCCAGGAGGAGGAGGAGGAGGAGGAAGAGGGGTCATTTTTAGCACTTTCAGGCCAGTCTCTTCGAAGTGACTCAGAGGGAGGTTTTTGGCAACAGCAGAGGCCAGGTACAAATGTGGCCAGCCAGGGCCCACTACTGGAGGACGAGGAGGACGAGGAGGAGGTGGAGGAGGATGAGGATGAAGCATGGTCACAGCGGGGTGGCACCCAACGCAGCTCGGGTCCATCACTGGTGCGTGGCTGGGGGGAAAGGCAGGACGATGACGATACGCCTCCCACAGAGGACAGCTTGTCCTTACCCCTGGGCAGCCTGGCACACATGAGCGACTACATGCTGCAGTGCCTGCGCAACGACAGCAGAGTTGCCCACATTTTAACCTGTGCGGACTACTGGGTTGCCACCCTGCTGGATCCACGCTACAAAGACAATGTGCCCACCTTACTTCCTGCACTGGAGCGTGATAGGAAGATGCGCGAGTACAAGCGCACGTTGGTAGACGCGCTACTGAGAGCATTCCCAAATGTCACAGGGGAACAAGTGGAAGCCCAAGGCCAAGGCAGAGGAGGAGCAAGAGGTCGCCAAGGCAGCTGTGTCAATGCCAGCTCCTCTGAGGGCAGGGTTAGCATGGCAGAGATGTGGAAAACTTTTGTCAACACGCCACAGCTAACTGCACCACCACCTGATACGCAACGTGTTAGCAGGAGGCAACATTTCACTAACATGGTGGAACAGTACATGTGCACACCCCTCCACGTACTGACTGATGGTTCGGCCCCATTCAACTTCTGGGTCTCTAAATTGTCCACGTGGCCAGAGCTAGCCTTTTATGCCTTGGAGGTGCTGGCCTGCCCGGCGGCCAGCGTTTTGTCTGAACGTGTATTCAGCACGGCAGGGGGCGTCATTACAGACAAACGCAGCCGCCTGTCTACAGCCAATGTGGACAAGCTGACGTTCATAAAAATGAACCAGGCATGGATCCCACAGGATCTGTCCGTCCCTTGTCCAGATTAGACATTAACTACCTCCCCTTAACCATATATTATTGGACTCCAGGGCACTTCCTCATTCAATCCTATTTTTATTTTCATTTTACCATTATATTGCGAGGCTACCCAAAGTTGAATGAACCTCTCCTCTGTCTGGGTGCCGGGGCCTAAATATATGCCAATGGACTGTTCCAATGTTGGGTGACGTGAAGCCTGATTCTCTGCTATGACATGCAGACTGATTCTCTGCTGACATGAAGCCAGATCCTCTGTTACGGGACCTCTCTCCTCTGCCTGGGTGCTGGGCCTAAATTTATGAAAATGGACTCTTACAGTGGTGGGTGACGTGAAGCCTGATTCTCTGCTATGATATGAAGACTGATTCTCTGCTGACATGAAGCCAGATCCTCTGTTACGGGACCTCTCTCCTCTGCCTGGGTGCTGGGCCTAAATTTATGAAAATGGACTCTTACAGTGGTGGGTGACGTGAAGCCTGATTCTCTGCTATGATATGAAGACTGATTCTCTGCTGACATGAAGCCAGATTGTCTGTTACGGGACCTCTCTCCTCTGCCTGTGTGCTGGGCCTAAATATATGCCAATGGACTGTTGCAGTGGTGGCTGACGTGAAGCCTGATTCTCTGCTATGACATGAAGACTGATTCTCTGCTGACATGAAGCCAGATTGTCTGTTACGGGACCTCTCTCCTCTGCCTGGGTGCTGGGCCTAAATATATGCCAATGGACTGTTGCAGTGGTGGCTGACGTGAAGCCTCATTCTCTGCTATGACATGCAGACTAATTCTCTGCTGACATGAAGCCAGATTGTCTGTTACGGGACCTCTCTCCTCTGCCTGGGTGCTGGGCCTAAATATATGCCAATGGACTGTTGCAGTGGTGGCTGACGTGAAGCCTCATTCTCTGCTATGACATGCAGACTAATTCTCTGCTGACATGAAGCCAGATTGTCTGTTACGGGACCTCTCTCCTCTGCCTGGGTGCTGGGCCTAAACTTATGAAAATGGACTGTTGCAGTGGTGGGTGACGTGAAGCCTGATTCTCTGCTATGACATGCAGACTGATTCTCTGCTGACATGAAGCCAGATTGTCTGTTACGGGACCTCTCTCCTCTGCCTGGGTGCTGGGCCTAAATATATGCCAATGGACTGTTGCAGTGGTGGCTGACGTGAAGCCTCATTCTCTGCTATGACATGCAGACTAATTCTCTGCTGACATGAAGCCAGATTGTCTGTTACGGGACCTCTCTCCTCTGCCTGGGTGCTGGGCCTAAACTTATGAAAATGGACTGTTGCAGTGGTGGGTGACGTGAAGCCTGATTCTCTGCTATGACATGCAGACTGATTCTCTGCTGACATGAAGCCAGATTGTCTGTTACGGGACCTCTCTCCTCTGCCTGGGTGCTGGGCCTAAATATATGCCAATGGACTGTTGCAGTGGTGGCTGACGTGAAGCCTCATTCTCTGCTATGACATGCAGACTAATTCTCTGCTGACATGAAGCCAGATTCTCTGTTACGGGACCTCTCTCCTCTGCCTGGGTTCCGGGGCCTAAATATCTGAGAATGGACTGTTCCAGTGGTGGGTGACGGGAAGCCAGATTCTCTGCTATGGGACCTCTCTCCAATTGATTTTGGTTAATTTTTATTTATTTTATTTTTATTTTTATTAATTTCCCTATCCACATTTGTTTGCAGGGGATTTACCTACATGTTGCTGCCTTTTGCAGCCCTCTAGCCCTTTCCTGGGCTGTTTTACAGCCTTTTTAGTGCCGAAAAGTTCGGGTCCCCATTGACTTCAATGGGGTTCGGGTTCGGGACGAAGTTCGGATCGGGGCCGAACTTCTCGAACCCGAACATCCAGGTGTTCGCTCAACTCTAATCAAAACGCATTGCACCCGCGCGGAAAAAACTGAACAACTAAACGCAATCGCAGACAAAACTGACTGAACTTGCTTGCAAAATGGTGCGAGTTTCACTAGTCACACCCTGAACGCATCCGGCCCCAATCTGCAACGCCCGTGTGAAAGAGGCCTTATGAGTGTGTTTACGCAAAAAATGTATGACATCCGAGATTATGCCAATTGCAAAAGCATGGGATTAGTTTATCTATGCACATGTACATATCCAATGCAATATGTGGGGGAAACCATAATACAGCTAAAGAGACGTATGGGGAACATCTTTGTGATATAAGACATAAAAGGGACACCTCAATTGCCCGACACGTCCAAGAGAAACATGCAGGAAACCCCAGCTCTTGGATAAGCCGTTTATCTGACCGCGATAGGTCTTACACTTAAACATCATTAAGTTGGGACACATCAGGTATTTGACTCTCTAGTCTCTTCACTGTTCCCAATATTTTACACTGCCAGCAATGGGTTCAGTGGGCTGGATTTATTTTAAGTCTCTAATTCAGCCCAGTATAAATACAGAATTTTTCATACTTGCCTCTCTAATCATTGCAAAAATAAAATCAAGTTATAATATTATATGTTATGTACACAACATGTCTGGAGTCATCCTCCTCCTGTAATTCAGGTGTTATTGTAATCTGACCAATCATTGGTCAATATACACACACAAAGGCGTCATTTAAATATAGGGAAACGCATTTTAATGTTGCCATATATTTAATCTAAGATCCACTGACATATAGCATTCCTTTGGCTTTCTCAGGGCGCATTGACCGGAGCTCTGTTTGTATGCGCAGGCGCACTGGGCAAGCTGTATCCTTTTGCCAGGAGTATCTAATCTCCAGGCGCATGCGCACTCAAATGACTGTGAGGTCATCGGCGCCTGCGCAATGCGCACTGTTACATCACATGCCATGGTGTCTTGAACGTAAGACACCGGCGCATGCGCAATGGCCTATAGAAGACGCCAACCTAATAGGCGCATTGAGGTAAGGGGGAATATTTAAACCCGACTCTTGCTGCTATATCGTGCTGCAAGCCATTCATCTGCTGGCACCCTCCATCACTATACCGCCATTTATTTAACTTGGGACTATATTTTTTTTTTGTAACGTCTACCTCCGCTGTGACTTGGATCTGGATTCCCTACACAGGACTGTCTGGCATCAAAACGCAATACCTTTGCATTGAGGCAGTGTTCTTGTATTTGGGGTAATATCAGGAAGGGACCAGTATAACAGGGTACAGCCACCGATAAGTGGGGCCACCCATTTTGGAGCGATTACTCCGCTTTCAGGCAGGGAAAGCGTAGATCATTAGGGATAGCTCCCCTACTGTCACGGAAGGTGTACAGAAAACTAGAAGACACAAAATGAAGATCCAACTGACTGGATCCAAAACTAAGGAACCAAAGGGAGAGCCCTGCAACAGACCTGGCTCTCTCCCTAACTGCTCAGCCTATGCAAAAATCTCAATGGTAGATGATCGCATATCCTCGTACCTCAACTGTATAACACCTGAACACCCTATAATAGTGAGGGTACACGACCACCGTCTCCCTACACTTGATACGAAGGGAGTCAGGGTCACCTGGGATCCAGCAAACAGGAAAACACAAATGAATGAACAAAACTTATCTGTAGAAGACTCAGTAGTAGCATCCAGCATGCACACACTCCAGGAAGTTGTATAAACCGCAAAGTGATGCAGTATGGGAAGGGATTTAAAGGGATGCAATCAGTGCAACTACATGACAGCTGGGAGAGGCTAACGAGATGAGAAAACGAAAGCAAAACAAAAAGGAACCTCAAGGAGGAGGTTCTGAAGAACGTCTGTCAAAGCTTCTCAGATGTCTGGTGGTGACAGTACCCCTCCTTCTACAAGTGGACTCCGGATGGGACCTATGAAAAGCCCTGATGAGACGAGTGGCCTTAATGTCCGTCACTGGGACCCACATCCTCTCCTCAGGACCATACCCCTCCCAATGAACGAGGTACTGGAGAGAACCGCGGACAACACGAGAATCCACAATCCTAGAGACCTGAAATTCAAGATTACCATCAACCACAATCGGAGGAGGAGGCAAAGACGAGGGTACAATGGGTTGGACATAAGGTTTTAATAAGGACATATGAAAAACATTATGGATCTTCCAAGTCTGAGGAAGATCAAGACGGTAGGCAACAGGATTGATGACGGACAAGATTTTGTAAGGCCCAATAAACTTAGGACCCAACTTCCAGGAGGGAACCTTCAATTTGATATTCTTAGTAGACAACCACACCAGATCACCAACATTCAGGTCCGGACCAGGCACATGTCTCTTATCCGCCACACGCTTATATCTTTCACTCATGCTCTTTAGATTATCCTGAATCTTTTGCCAAATAGATGACAAAGACGAGCAGAATCTGTCCTCATCAGGTAAACCAGAAGACCCCTCTCCAGAGAATGTCCCAAACTGCGGATGAAACCCATATACACCAAAAAATTGTTACTTATCAGAGGACTCCTGACGACGGTTATTTAAAACAAACTCAGCAAGGGACAAAAAAGAACACCAATCCTCCTGATTCTCCGCCACAAAACAGCGCAGATAGGTCTCCAGATTCTGATTGACGCGCTCTGTCTGGCCATTTGACTGCGGGTGGAAAGCAGAAGAGAATGACAACTGAACCCCCAAGCGAGAACAGAAAGCCTTCCAGAATCTGGAAAAAAAACTGTGTGCCCCTATCAGAGACTATGTCTGAAGGAATACCATGCAATTTGACAATGTGATCAATAAATGCCTGCGCCAGCGTCTTAGCATTGGACAAGCCAGGAAAAGGAATAAAAATACACCATTTTGCTAAAACGGTCCACCACCACCAGAATCACAGTCTTCCCCGAGGAACGAGGCAGGTCCGTAATGAAGTCCATGGACAGATGTGTCCAAGGATGGGAAGGAATGGGTAACGGAAGGAGAGGACCTGATGGCCGTGAATGAGGGACTTTGGCACTAGTGCAGGTCTCGCAGGCTGCCACAAAACCCTCAACCGACTTACGAAGCGCCGGCCACCAGAATCTCCGAGCGATGAGATCCACTGTGGCTCTTGCCCCCGGGTGCCCAGCAAGGACAGTATCGTGGTGCTCCTTAAAAATCTTGTGTCTTAAAGCGAGAGGCACAAACAACCTCCCAGGAGGACAAAGATCAGGAGCCTCTGACTGGGCTACCTGAACCTCTGCCTCCAATTCAGGATAAAGAGCAGAGACCACCACACCTTCAGCCAAAATGGGACCCGGGTCTTCAAAATTCCCACCTCCCGGAAAACAACGTGACAGGGCATCCGCCTTCACATTCTTAACCCCAGGGCGGAACGTGACAACAAAATTAAACCTTGAAAAGAACAAAGACCATCTGGCCTGTCTTGGGTTCAGACGCTTGGCTGACTCCAAGTAGGCCAGATTCTTATGGTCAGTAAACACGGTAATAGGGTGTCTGGCTCCCTCTAGCCAATGGCGCCATTCCTCAAAAGCTAACTTGATGGCCAACAACTCTTTAACTCCCACATCGTAATTTCTCTCTGCGGAGGAGAGTTTCTTCGAGAAAAAGGCACACGGTCGCCATTTGGCAGGAGAGGGACCCTGAGACAAGACCGCACCCACACCCACCTCAGAAGCATCAACCTCAACTATGAAGGGTAGAGAAATATCAGGTTGTACCAAGATGGGAGCGGAAGCAAAACTCTCCTTGATATTAGAAAAGGCCTTATGCGCCTCTACCGACCAGGAGGAAAAATCTACCCCCTTTCTAGTCATATCAGTGAGTGGTTTAACAACAGAGGAATAATTCAAAATAAACTTCCTGTAATAATTGGCAAACCCCAAAAAACGCATCAGTGCCTTCTGATTCTTAGGAAGCTCCCACTCAAGCACAGCTCGGACCTTCTCGGGGTCCATGCGAAAACCAGAAGCGGAGAGAAGAAACCCCAGAAATTGAATTTCTGGAACCGCAAACACACATTTTTCCAGTTTAGCGTACAATTTATTCTCCCGCAGGATGAGCAAGACCTGACGTAAGTGTTCCTTATGAGTTTTGAAATCAGGAGAAAAAATCAAAATGTCATCTAGATACACAAATACAAATTTCCCCATTAAATGATAAAAAATGCGGTTCACAAAATGCTGAAAGACGGCTGGAGCATTCATCAAACCAAAAGGCATAACCAAATTCTCAAAATGGCCCTCAGGGGTATTGAAGGCCGTCTTCCATTCGTCTCCTTCTCTGACTCTGACCAGGTTGTATGCCCCTCTTAGATCCAACTTGGAAAAAACTTTAGCCCCAACAATCTGGTTAAACAGGTCCGGGATTAGAGGAAGCGGATAAGGGTCACGAATTGTGATACTGTTCAGCTCCCTGAAATCCAGACATGGTCTTAAAGAACCATCTTTTTTCTTAACAAAGAAAAAACCAGCGGCAACAGGTGACTTCGAGGGTCGTATGTGTCCCTTTCTCAGACTCTCAGAGATATAAGCACGCATAGCCACCCTTTCAGGTTGGGAGAGATTGTATAAACGAGATTTAGGCAGCTTGGCGCCTGGGGTGAGATTAATAGGGCAATCGTACTCCCTGTGAGGGGGCAAGTCCTGAACACCACTCTCAGAAAACACATCGGAAAATTCAGAGAGAAAAGATGGTACAGTCTTAGTAGAAACCTCAGAAACAGATGTTGTGAGGCAATTCTCTCTGCAAAAGTTACTCCAACCATTTATTTGCCTCGCTTGCCAATCAATGGTGGGGTTATGTTTAGTGAGCCAGGGTAGCTCCAACACTAGAGGAGTAGGCAACCCGCATAGGACGAAACATGACACATCCTCAACATGAGTATCACTCACAATCAAACGGATATTGTGAACTATGCCCTTTAACGATTTCTGAGAAAGTGGAACGGAATCAATAGCAAAAACAGGTATATCCTTTCCCAAAGTGCATACCTGGAAACCATGAGTTATAGCAAATTGATTATCAATCAGATTGACAGCTGCTCCACTATCTACAAAAATCTCACAAAAATTTTTCTTGCTCTCTAGCACCACCCTGGCAGGTAGGACAAAACGGGAACTACAAGCAAACGGAAAACCTTCAATTTCCACATCAACCTTGCCAATAGTAACAGATGGAACGTTTTTAGAGGATTTTTTTCTTTTAGTTTCTTTATTACTCTCAAAAAACTGCCTGAATCTCCTAGAGGGACAAACATTTGCCAAATGATTTATACCTCCACAACAGAAACAAACCTTCCTATGAGAGCTGAATCCTCTATTGTCAGAGGCAAGCAAACCCAGCTGCATGGGCACCTGCTCAGAAGGGATTAAGAGCGACTGAGACCCCTGTGCACTGAATGAGACCGCCACACTGTCCTTGGACTGAGTATGACAGGAAGGAGAGATCTCTCCTCTCTCTCTAAGACGCCTGTCAATACGAACGGCCCGAGACATGGCAGAGTCCAAGGAGGTAGGTCTCTCATGAAAGGCAAATGCATCTTTCAATCCCTCTGAAAGACCATGGCAATGAAAGACCATGGCAATGTCAATGACCATTGACTTCAGAGTGCAGCATCATTCCAACCAGTATCAGCTGCCCATCTCCGAAATTCTGAACAGTATATCTCTGCGGACTGTTTACCCTGGCATAAAAGACGTAGTCTAGACTCAGCCAGAGCAATACGATCCGGATCATCATATATCTGACCCAGGGCTAAAAAAATTCATCCACTGAACAGAGGGGCCGTGCCCCCACCGGCAGTGAAAAGGCCCAGGACTGAGCGTTATCCCTGAGCAGCGAGATGATGATCCCCACCCTCTGCTCCTCATCACCAGAGGAATGGGGAAGTGTAACGCACCAAGTTGATTAGTTAGGATCTCAACTGCAGAGTCAATGGACATCAACTATTTACCACAATGCCTAAGTGCTGGCTGTGTGTTTTGCGGCTGCTCAATTTGAACCCCAGGCGGCTCTCTCAGTCTTAGGCGGAGAGGTTGGGGTTACCAAAATCATGTACCGCAATACACATAAACAGATTAATTAATGGGGAGGAAGATCTCCTCTTAGTTGCGAAGGTCAGGAGGTATTTTTATAGCAATTCCTCAGGAATATATATAACTGCAATATCAACTCTCACCACCGGGTGGCAGCAATTCTACAGGTTAGTATGTAACTGCAATATCAACTCTCACCACCGGGTGGCAGCAACTCTTCAAGGTTAGTATGTGACTGCAATATCAACTCTCACCACCGTGTGGCAGCAATTCTTCAGATTAGTATGTAACTGCAATATCAACTCTCACCACCGGGTGGCAGCAACTCTTCAAGGTTAGTATGTGACTGCAATATCAACTCTCACCACCGTGTGGCAGCAATTCCTCAGGTTAACTTCCACATAAACAGCGGAGCCTGTTAGCAGGCATGTACTTGCGGTTTAGGAGTCCTCCGAGAGGGAACCAGCAGTGGGGGAGCCGTAGCAGATGGTGGTGAATCCTCCAAGAGGAAGGCAGCAGTGTGGAAGTCTGTAGCAGATGGTGGTGAATCCTCTAAGAGGAAGGCAGCAGTGTGGAAGTCTTTAGCAGATGGTGGTGAGTCCTCCCTGAGCTGTAGGGTTCCAGACCCGCATCAGCGATTCCGTCCTCCTGTGCAAATGGAGCTGACAGGGTGCGCACTCCATTAGTGAAACACCCTGTACAGCCCCTGACTCCTATTTATTGGCCGGAGCGTGAGTGGGCGGCGCCATTAGACAGCCCAGCGGCCGGTGCGTTCCATCACAGTACCCCCCCAAGGGGACCCCTCCGGGGTACCCCAATAGGGGAGGGTCGGTCGGGGAACCTCCGGTGGAACAACTTTTGCAGCCTGGGAGCATGAACGTCTTGCACATCTTCCCAAGAGTCATCCTGGAAGCCATACCCCTTCCATCTAACGAGGTATTGGATCCTCCCCCGTCTTCTCCTGGAATCGAGGAGCTGTTCGACTTCAAATTCCTCTTCACCTTGGACGTCTATCGGGGGCGAGAGTCGAGGATCCCGTGATGGGAACGGGCTAGGTCTAAACGGCTTCAACAGTGACACATGGAATGTGGGATGTACCTGTAGTCGAGGGGGAAGGGTGAGTCTCACCGTGTTGGGGTTGATAACCCTTTCAATCGGAAAGGGACCCAAGAATTGTTTTCCCAATTTCTTGGAAGGTACCCCCAACCGAAGGTTTCTCGTCGACAGCCATACCGAGTCCCCGACCTGGTAGGAAGGATTTCCTCTTCTGCGGCGGTCGTAGTAGGTCTTTTGTCTTTCCTTTGCCCGTTGGAGGTTGTCTTTCAGCGTCTTGAGGGTAGTTTGCAGAGTAGTTAGATAATCGTCTGTGGCTGGAAAATTTGTGGGAAGACTGGTTTGAGGAAGAGACCTAGGGTGGAATCCATAATTAGCAAAAAATGGACTATGTAAAGTGGAGGAATTCGTGGAATTGTTATAGGCGAATTCGGCGAGGGGAAGTAGGCCTTCCCAGTCATCTTGGAGAAATGAGCAGTGACATCTGAGGAACTGTTCCAGGCACCGATTCACCCTTTCTGTCTGCCCGTTAGTTTGGGGGTGATAGGCGCTAGACATCCTGTGGTCGATTTGGAGTCTGGAACAGAGCGCTCTCCAGAATTTGGATATAAATTGCGAACCCCTGTCTGATATGACCTGGCAAGGAACTCCATGTAACTTTATGATATTGGACAGGAAGGCCTCGGCTGTTTCCCTGGAGGAGGGTAACTTTTTGAGGGCCACGAAGTGTGCCATCTTAGTCAGCATATCTACTACCACCATGATGGTGTTGTTTCCTCTGGAAAGGGGGAGTTCTACGATGAAGTCCATCGAAACCCATTCCCAGGGTCTGTTGGCGATGGGAAGACTCATTAGTAGGCCATATGGTCGATTCCTGTCACTTTTGCATGAGGCACAGGTCTCGCAGGTGGAAACGTATACCTCAATCTCTTTGGATATTTTTGGCCACCAGAAGTTTCTGCGTATCAAGTTTATGGTTTTGGCTATGCCAGGGTGCCCCGCGAGGGGTGAGTCATGGCAGAGTTTGATCACCTGGGTGGTGAGGGAGGGTGGTATGTACAGTTGGTTATCCTTGTAGAGGAAACCTTGTTGGTTCTGTAGAAGACCTGGGGGTGTGTTGGCATGGTCCATATTCAAAGCATCCTTAAGCTGGGTTTCCAACCCGACGGTGGCGAGGACGAGTTTCTTTGGTGGTATGATCCATGTGGGGGCCGTGTCCGCGGCGCAAAATTCAGCCAGGCGTGATAGGGCGTCGGCCTTCCCATTTTTTGAGCCTGGTCGGTATGTAATTTGAAAATTGAATCTGTCAAAAAAGAAACTCCACCGTACTTGACGGCCTGACAGTGTTTTACTGGTTTTCAGATACTGTAAGTTACGGTGATCCGTGTATATTGTGATGGGGTGTGTTGAACCTTCAAGTAAATGCCTCCAGTTTTCCAGAGAACATTTTATGGCGAGGAGTTCCTTTTCCCCTATGGGGTAGTTAAGTTCGGCGTTATTTAGCGTCCGGGAGTAGAACCCGATAGGATGTAACGGGGATGAGAAGGAGCTTCGCTGGGACAGGACCGCTCCTATGGCTGCCTGGGAAGCGTCTACTTCCAGCACGTAATGATGGTTCGGATTCGGAAGGGTCAGTATCGGTGCCGTAGTAAATCTGTTCTTTAGTAAATCAAACGCTGATTGTGCCTCGATGGACCAAACAAATTTCGCGTTGACACTAGTTAACCGGGTTAGCGGTTTAGTGGTAGCGGAGAAATCCTTGATAAATTTCCTATAGAAGTTTGAGAACCCCAGGAATCGCTGAAGGGCTTTCCTGGATGTCGGGATCGGCCAGTTTTGAATGCAAGTGATCTTTGAGTGATCCATCTGGATACCCTGAGGAGAGATTATGTATCCGAGGAACGGAAGGGAAGTAGTCTCAAATATGCATTTTTCCGGTTTGACGTATAAGCGATGAGCGCTTAATCGTGCAAGTACCCAACGGACATGTCTCCGGTGGTCGTATAAGGTGTCGGAATACACTAGTATATCATCTAGATAGATGATTACGCATACGTCCAGTAGGTCCCTAAAGATGTTGTTTATAAAGTTTTGGAATGTGGCAGGAGCGTTGCACAATCCGAAGGGCATCACAGTATACTCGAAGAGTCCGTACCGGGTGCGGAAAGCTGTCTTCCATTTGTCGCCCTTCCTGATCCTAATCAAGTTGTATGCACCTCTTAGGTCCAACTTGGTGTAGATTGTGGATGTTTGAAGTCTTTCTATGAGTTCGGATATTAGCGGCAGGGGGTACCGATTTTTGATTGTTACTTTGTTCAACGCTCTGTAAATCGATGATGGGCCTTAGGCTTGAATCTTTGTTTCTTACGAAGAACATCCCTGCGGCTGCCGGGGAGGTTGAAGGCCGAATTAAACCCTTTCGTAAGTTTTCTTCCAGGTACTGTTTGAGGTGAACAAGTTCTGGTTGTGCCAAGGGGTAGATTCTTCCTGTGGGTATCTCACTGCCCGGCAACAAGTCAATGGGGCAATCGTAAGATCTATGGGGCGGAAGGGATTCCGCCTTCTTTGCACAAAATACCTCTGCGAACTCTGCGTATTGGGTGGGGACCCGATTCACTCCCACATGCATGAGGGTCTTGAGAGGGAAGCAGGTCTCCACGCAATAGGGTGAGGTAAACCCAACTCTCCCCTGTTCCCACAGGATGGCCGGCTGATGTAACCGCAGCCATGGCAACCCTAAAATCACGGGGAACAAAGGAGAGTGTATGATATCAAAGGATAAGAATTCTGTGTGGTTATTTTCGCATGTCACCAGAAGGGGTTGAGTCTGACTGTGGACAGGTCTAGAAGTGGTACCGTCAATGAAACTCACGGATATCGGAACGTTTTTTCTCGTGTGGGGAATTTTATTTCGCTCTATCAGATGCATATCGATAAAATTCCCACAAGCTCCCGTGTCCACCATGGCTTCAACGATAATTCGGTTTTGGTCCCACTGTAAGGTGAGAGACGTGTATATGTAACCACCTGTGCTATTATTCCTATTGCCTAAGGTACAAGACGTCATCCTCTTACCTTCGTGTTTCTTTCGTATGAGGGGACATCCATCAACTGTATGGTCGGCAGACGCACAGTATAAACAGAGGTTGAGGTTACGTCTCCTGGCTTTCTCCCTCTCAGTCAGAGGACCCCAAATCGCCCCGATCTCCATCATCTCTGCTGCAGGACCCGGACTGGACTGTCTCGGGGGTGGGTATGAACCCTGAGAGTCTCTCGGCCCTTCGTTCCCTCAAACGTCTGTCAATGGTGGTGGCCTTACGCATCAAGGCGTCAAGAGTATGTGGTAACTCTCCTCGGGCTAATTCGTCCTTCAGGGCCTCAGAGAGACCGAGACGAAACTGATTCCTAAGAGTGAGATCATTCCATTCAGTCTCTCGGGCCCAACGAGTGTATTCCGCAATGAAGTCTTCTACGGGTCGTCCTCCTTGCTTTAGACTGCGGATGGCGGTCTCTGCGGTCAGCTGTTTGCTATGGTCCTCGTAGAGGAGGGCCATTGTTTCAAGGAACAGGGGAAAGGAATCCAGGACCGGGTCTTCTTTTTCTAAATATGTATTGGCCCATGCTCTGGGCTCCCCCCTGAGGTACGAGATCATTGTAAGTACTTTTGTTCTGTCTGTTGGATAGGTCCGGGGCCGTAATTCAAACATTAGTTTGCACGCATTTAGGAAATCATGGAACTGCTTCCGGTCTCCCGAGAATATTTCAGGTGGGCTGACCTTGGGTTCTGGTCCATCTCGGGGGTGACCCTTGCCCTGAGTGACGAGTTCCCGTAGGGTCTGATTTTCCAACTGGAGGGTTTGTACGGTCTCATTGAGGGTCCCCACCCTCTCTGTGAGGGAGACCAGGTGTCCAGCGAGCTCTGCTGGATCCATTAAGGTTCCACTAATATGTAACGCACCAAGTTGATTAGTTAGGATCTCAACTGCAGAGTCAATGGACATCAACTATTTACCACAATGCCTAAGTGCTGGCTGTGTGTTTTGCGGCTGCTCAATTTGAACCCCAGGCGGCTCTTTCAGTCTTAGGCGGAGAGGTTGGGGTTACCAAAATCATGTACCGCAATACACATAAACAGATTAATTAATGGGGAGGAAGATCTCCTCTTAGTTGCGAAGGTCAGGAGGTATTTTTATAGCAATTCCTCAGGAATATATATAACTGCAATATCATCTCTCACCACCGGGTGGCAGCAATTCTACAGGTTAGTATGTGACTGCAATATCAACTCTCACCACCGTGTGGCAGCAATTCTTCAGATTAGTATGTAACTGCAATATCAACTCTCACCACCGGGTGGCAGCAACTCTTCAAGGTTAGTATGTGACTGCAATATCAACTCTCACCACCGTGTGGCAGCAATTCCTCAGGTTAACTTCCACATAAACAGCGGAGCCTGTTAGCAGGCATGTACTTGCGGTTTAGGAGTCCTCCGAGAGGGAACCAGCAGTGGGGGAGCCGTAGCAGATGGTGGTGAATCCTCCAAGAGGAAGGCAGCAGTGTGGAAGTCTGTAGCAGATGGTGGTGAATCCTCTAAGAGGAAGGCAGCAGTGTGGAAGTCTTTAGCAGATGGTGGTGAGTCCTCCCTGAGCTGTAGGGTTCCAGACCCGCATCAGCGATTCAGTCCTCCTGTGCAAATGGAGCTGACAGGGTGCGCACTCCATTAGTGGAACACCCTGTACAGCCCCTGACTCCTATTTATTGGCTGGAACATGAGTGGGCGGCGCCATTAGACAGCCCAGCGGCCGGTGCGTTCCATCACAGGAAGTAGGCGAAAATGTAGTTTGCAAGCCTCTCTAAAACAAACAAAATTCTCACTACCCCCGGAGAACATATCCGGGAGCGAGATCTTAGGCTCAGAACAAACTCCATGAACGCAAGCTGAACCGGTCACCTGAAACTGAGAAACAGTTTTACGGAGATCTGCTACCTCCAATGAAAGACCCTGCATGTGTTCAGTCAAAAGTGAAACCGGATCCATGCTTGAGACGGTTTTGGCGGTTTATAATGTCACGGAAGGTGTACAGAAAACTAGAAGACACAAAATGAAGATCCGACTGACTGGATCCAAAACTAAGGAACCAAAGGGAGAGCCCTGCAACAGACCTGGCTCTCTCCCTAACTGCTCAGCCTATGCAAAAATCTCAATGGTAGATGATCGCATATCCTCGTACCTCGACTGTATAACACCTGAACACCCTATAATAGTGAGGGGACACGACCACCAGCTCCCTACACTTGATACGGAGGGAGTCAGGGTCACCTGGGATCCAGCAAACAGGAAAACACAAATGAATGAACAAAACTTATCTGTAGAAGACTTAGTAGTAGCATCAAGCATGCACACACTCCAGGAAGTTGTATAAATCGTAAAGTGATGCAGTATGGGAAGGGATTTAAAGGGATGTAATCAGTGCAACTACATGACAGCTGGGAGAGGCTAACGAGATGAGAAAACGAAAGCAAAACAAAAGGAACCTCAAGGAGGAGGTTCTGAAGAACGTCTGTCAGAGCTTCTCAGATTTCTGGTGGTGACACCTACTGCCTAAAAGCCTAACTGTTATTCCTACTTCTTCTCTCCTGGATCAATAAAAAAAAGCATAAAGCAACAGCACAGTGTCACGGCTGAGGATGGGGAAAACCCTCAGTCGTGCGATGACAGAAGATGGTGGTCGCTGCTTGACCAGGACGACAGAATTAGGGAGCAGGTCACCTCCTAATCGCATCCCTAATCTGACCCTGACTCCTAGCTGTATGAGCTGACCCTGATGGTAGGAGGGCTCATACTCCAGAACCTTGAAGTCCCTGCTAGCCCTCAGGGTGGCCCTAAACTAGGAGCAGGGTAAGACGACTTTTTTTATTGATCCATACAGTGCAAGACGAGTGCAAAATTGACGCATTTAGGGTCCCAAGTTAACAATCCTTACTCATGATATAAAATGCTATCTGTGACTCTCCTATATAAATACACCTCCTCTAAACACACACATGGAAACAACATCACATGGTAAACAGGTATGGGCAGATCATAAAGCATAGAACAAATCCAAATGTATACAAAGGAGAGAAGAAAATAAAAAAATGTAATTAAGAAAAAAAAAAAACGGTATTTAGTCACAACCCTACAGGAGCTGTCTATTTCCCATCACTGATAAGGACCCTTTTGCCCCCTAGTGGTCAGGTCCTGAACTGAAATAGTATATAGCCGGTTCACAGAGAATTGGCTAAACCCTATACTCCATAAAGACTTGGTCCTTACCAGTAATAGGAAATAGCTGACTCTACAGGAGCTGGCTATCCATCATTTGTAGAAACCTCTTCTGCATCGTTGATCTGGTTATTGAACTGTGTTAGGATTTAGTTGCTTCTCAATGACTTGGCTAAATCCGCTTGTCTATTAGGACCTGGTCATTAACTATGTCCAGTAACACAGCTTCTGCATGGATACAGTGTTATAGTATACAATAAAGTTAAATAGGTGACTATTGTAGAATAAGCCTCTTTTATGTTTATTTTTATTTCTGAAAAATCTTTACAATAAACAATTAAAAAAAAACTTAGAGTACTTGTATCTGCAGAAATGTCTGTCCTGTGATATTCATGGTAAACTGCATGGCCGCTGCTGCTCGGATCAAAACATCCAGTGATGAGGGCATCTGGTGACGGGGGGGGAACAGCCAATAGC
This sequence comes from Bufo gargarizans, assembly GCF_014858855.1. NCBI lineage: Eukaryota > Metazoa > Chordata > Amphibia > Anura > Bufonidae > Bufo > Bufo gargarizans. The sequence goes on along the minus strand of NC_058082.1, from coordinate 108,474,735 downwards.
AGGCCGCAACGGTGACCAGACCCAAGGTGGCTCGTCCCAGTCGCAGCCTGCTATTGTCTGCTCTCCTAATAGCTGGATATTTTGATCTGAGTGACGGGGAGATGCAGCAGTGGAGTATGGAGGATTCATACTGCTGGGATCCTTTTCAAGGATAGGATTTAGCTGACTCACACTGAAGTAGCTATTTCCTGCACTCCAAAAGGACCTTTTCCATCTATTATGTACTAGGAAGGATTCAAACTGCTGAGGTCCTTTTCAGGGATATGATTTAGCCGACTCACACTGCAGTGGCCATTTCCCGTACCCCAAAAGGACCTTTTCCCTCTATTATGGAGTATAAAGGATTCATACTGCTGAGGTCCTTTTCAAGGATAGGATTTATCCGACTCACACTGAAGGGACTATTTCTTTTACCCCAAAAGGACCTTTTCCATCTATTATGTACTAGTAAGTTGTTACACAAATTGAAATGAAGAAGAGACTTTTCTTTTATATGGCTTTCCAAATTGTGTTCTTTTAGTAGTGGCAGATCCTGGATGGAGCTGACACATTACAGGTGGATGGCAAGAGTGAAATGAGATGTCAGGCAGAATAGAATAGCCAACTTTATAGGAAGGGGCAAAAACTGAGGGTGACGACACTGTCAGAGGTAACATCATGCGGCTGAGAGATAATGTTGATGGCTCAGTCATCCTTTAGACATTTTCATCTCCTTCCTCTATAATGACAGCAAGCCAACACCAGGTGGAGTCACTGATTGATACAGACTGGTGTCGAATCTGACATTGCTGCCGCCGCTACGGACACTGAAATTACTAGTGGATGACGTGACTTTTCCTAATCAAATGTACCTCTGTTTTCTACTAAACCCCAAATACTAAACCCCAAGTACGTTTTTATTTTAAATATACATATAAAAATGTAACATTGAAATGTAAGTTTTCTCAAATACACACCAAAATGACGTGTGATGATTACCTGCTGTATAAAATTAACACTATATTAGATCCACAAAGTTACCACACCTATACCTGACCGGAATACTAAATTATATTCTATAAACCCAAAAACAAATGAGTGATGCTAGGTTCCTTAAAAAATGCACTTTTTATTAAACATGATTGAAAAGATTATTATAATTATTATAATTACAGTAGGGATACAAACATATGACGCCATATTTCACCTTCTATCACAAATTCATAACCACATGATAGTACCGAGAATCATTAACCCTTTCATGACCAAGGGTCATTGATGCCCCAGTGTCCAGGTCAAAATATACAAATCTGACATGCGTCACTTTATGTGGTAATTCATGATTTGAGTCAATATATGTACTTCATGATTTGAGTCAATATATTTCACCTTTATTTATGAAAAAATCCCAAATTTATCAAAAATTTAGAAAAATTCACAATTTTCTAAGTTTCAATTTCTCTGCTTCTAAAACAGAAAGTCATATCTAATAAAATATTTATTACTTAACATTTCCCATATGTCTACTTTATGTTGGCATCATTTTGGAAATGTAATTTTATTTTTTTAGGACGTTAGAAGGCTTAGAAGTTTAGAAGCAATTCTTAAAATTTTTAAGAACATTTCCAAAACCTACTTTTTAAGGACCAGTTCAGGTCTGAAGTCACTTTGTGGGGCTTACATAGTAGAAACCCCCCATAAATGACCCCATTGTAGAAAATACACCCCTCAAGTTACTCAAAACTTTTTTACAAACTTTGTTAACCCTTTAGGTGTTCCACAAGAATTAAAGGAAAATGGAGATGAAATTTCTAAATTTCACTTTTTTAGCAGATTTTCCATTTTAGTAATTTTTTTTCTTTAACACATTGAGGGTTAACAGCCAAACAAAACTCAATATTTTAAATATAGGAAATGTCGCACTAAAATGAGATGGGGATCCAACAGAGGTGCACCCACTAACAGACAGCACCCAGTCTAAGAAAAATTAATGTATAAAAGAATGGAAGTGGGGCACTCACTAAAAGTATAGGGATCTTTTATTACATATATCACAACAACAAATACAATATGATGTCATCAGTAAAATAGACGGAGAGCAGATAAAATATTGGTACTAGCAAAAGTATAAATGATGAAATAAAACAGATAAAAATAGATTAAATTCAACAATATCTATATAAATAAATATAAATAGGATCCCAATATATGTATAATTGAGGATAGGATGTTATATTCAAGTATTAAACAGTAGTGATGTTTACTAGTTTTATTCTGATAAATAGTTCCATATGTGGTGATCCACTCCGACAACCAGTCTTTATAGCAGGTCTCTAATGTATAATAGTCAGAGTCCCAAGCGTATGCAACTGTGGGGGTTTGCTTGAACAATAATTCAGCTGCTAATACGCACAGCGGCGTCCCGCTGTATTAATAGGAAGCGATCGCTTTAGGTGGGATGTGCAAGGTCTTACCCGAGGATCCTTTGTGCTGGATGATAGCCCCTCGACTCGGCGTGTTGTATCTGACTCCGGTCTCAAGGGTTGCTATTCAGATTCGAATTTGGCGCCAGTAGGAATGTTTGCTACATGTGGTTAGATTGCCTTACGTGTAGTGACGTTAGTGTACTCCGGCAATTCGCCGACCCAAAAGATATATTCTCCAGGCTTCCTTGGACTTGCAGTCCCACTCCTCTTGGTGGGGGGGATACCAGACGCGTTTCAGGGATTTACATGAAAGACCCCTTCCTCAGTGGTTAACACCCCCCTGCTCGTATTCCACCTTTATAGAGGATAAGGAACGTAAGAAAGACTGGTTCGGAATCCAATATTTTATCTGCTCTCTGTCTATTTTACTGCTGACATCATATTGTATTTGTTGTTGTGATATATGTAATAAAAGATCCCTATACTTTTAGTGAGTGCCCCACTTCCATTCTTTTAAAACTCAATATTTATTACCCTGATTCTGCGGTTTACAGAAACACCCCACATGTGGTCGTAAACTGGTGTAAGGGTGCACGGCAGGGCGCAGAAGGAAAGGAACGCCGTATGGTTTTTGGAAGGCAGATTTTGCTAAACTGGTTCTAGATGCCATGTCCCATTTAAAGACCCCCTGATTCGCCCTTACAGTAGAAACTCCCAAAAAGTGACCCTTTTTTTGAAACTAGAGGATAAGGTGCCAGTTTTATTGGTACTATTTTGGGGTACATATGATTTTTTATTTCTCTATATTAAGTTTTTTGTGAGGCAAGGTAACTGAAAAATGGCTGTTTTGGCCCTTTTTTTTTTTTTTTTTTTTTTACAAGATTCATCTGACAGTAGATCATGTGCTATTTTTATAGAGCAGGTTGTTACGGACGCAATGATATCAAATATGTCTACTTTCTTTGTTTGTTTTAGTTTCACATAATAAAGCAATTTATGTGTCCATTTTCTGAACGCCATATGTTTTTTATTTTTCTGCCGATTGTCTTGTGCAGGGGCTCGTTTTTTGCAAAAAGAGTTGAGGTTTTTATTGGTACCATTTTTTGATCATTCATTATTACACTTTATGGGGCAAGGTGAACAAAAAATTGGCTGTTTTGGAACAGTTTTTATTTATTTATTTTTACAGCATTTATCTGGTTAGGTCATGTGACAATTTTATAGAGCAGATTGTTACGGACGTGGCAATACCTACTATGTATACTTTTTCTTATTTATTTAAGTTTTACACAATAATAGCATTTCTGAAACAAAAAAAATGATGTTTTAGTGTCTCTATAGTCTGAGAGCCATAGCTTTTTTTTTTTGGGCGATTGTCTTAAATAGGGTATCATTTTTTGCGGGATGAGGTGACGGTTTATTAGTACTATTTTGGGGGTCATAAGCCTTTTTGATCGCTTTCTGTTGCACTTTTTGTGATGTAAGGTGACAAAAATGGCTCATTTGGCACATTTTTTTTTTTTTTTTACGGTGTTCACCTGAGGGATTAGGTCATGTGACATTTTTATCGAGCAGGTGATTATGGATGCGGCGATACCTAATATGTACACTTTTTTTTATTTATTTCACTTTAACACAATAATAGCATATTTGAAATAAAAAAATTATGTTTTAGTGTCTCAATGTTCTAAGAACTATAGTTTTTAATTTTTTGAGCGATTTTCTTATGTAGGGTCTCATTTTTTGTGGGATTAGGTGACGGTTTTATTGGTACCATTTTGTTTGATATACACCTTTTTGATCGCTTGGTGTTGCACTTTTTATGGTGTTTATCGGACAGGGTCTATCATGTGATATATTTATAGAGACGGTCGTTACGGACGCGGTGATACCTAATATGTGTATTATTTTTTTTCATTTCTTAAAGGAAAAGGCAAATTTATTTTTATTTATTTATTTATTTTTACTTTTATTATTTTCCCTTTTTTATTTTTTATCCAGTCCCTCTTGGATCTTGAAGATCCAGTGCGGCTGATGGCTGTACTATACTAGTATAATACAATCAGATGCCCTGTAGGTGGCAACACTGGACGCTTTTGCAATGGCAACCATCAGGCGCTGCCATCGCAGCATGGCAGATGGCAGCCCCGATGGTGGAGAGAGGGAGCCCCCTTCCTCTATTAACCGCATGGAAGCCGCTGCCGCGGCATCTATGGGGTTACAGCAGAGTGTCAGCATAGAGCTGACACTCTCTGCTGATGGCGGCGGCTCAGGAATGGAGCCGCCGCCATCACACACAGCAGGGGGACCGTACGGCATCGGGTGCAGCCTTGAAAAGGGGGGCAGGGGGGGTTGGTGGGGTACGGCCAGCATTGAGGGGCAGCGCAAATGGGGGCAGGAGGCGGACCGCATCAGGGCACTAGGCAGGCTGCAGGAATGTGGATGGGAGCGGGGGGGAACTTTATAAGGGGCAGGCGGGGACAAGGGGGAGCTTGGCGCACAGATCGGGGGGCACAGACCGGGGGGGGGGGCATGAGGACAGTATGTGATTTCAGGCTCTAATCTGCAGAGCGCAGATCAGAGCCTGAAACCGGCATTTTTTTTACTGCCGCGATCCGATTAGTTAGTCTGCACAGACTAGCCAATCGGATCGATCGCCAGCAAGGGGCCACTCATTACTGAACTGTATGCTGTCCCTGACAGGGCAGGGGCAGAAGCTTTAATCCAAGCGCTTTGCAGCGCTTGGATTAAAGAGCTGCCATGACGTCTATACACGTGGTAGCTGCACGGGGTATGTGCAGCTATCACGTATATACAGTGCAGACCAAAAGTTTGGACACACCTTCTCATTCAAAGAGTTTTCTTTATTTTCATGACTATGAAAATTGTAGATTCACACTGAAGGCATCAAAACTATGAATTAACACATGTGGAATTATATACATAACAAAAAAGTGTGAAACTGAAAATGTCATATTCTAGGTTCTTCAAAGTAGCCACCTTTTGGTTTGATTACAGCTTTGCACACTCTTGGCATTCGCTTGATGAGCTTCAAGAGGTAGTCACCTGAAATGGTCTTCCAACAGTCTTGAAGGAGTTCCCAGAGATGCTTAGCACTTGTTTGCCCTTTTGCCTTCACTCTGCGGTCCAGCTCACCCCAAACCATCTCGATTGGGTTCAGGTCCGGTTACTGTGGAGGCGCAGCACCCCATCAGTCTCCTTCATGGTCAAATAGCCCTTACACAGCCTGGAGGTGTGTTTGGGGTCATTGTCCTGTTGAAAAATAAATGATGGTCCAACTAAACGCAAACCGGATGGAATAGCATGCCGCTGCAAGATGCTGTGGTAGCCATGCTGGTTCAGTATGCCTTCAATTTTGAATACATCCCCAACAGTGTCACCAGCAAAGCACCCCCACACCATCACACCTTCTCCTCCATGCTTCACGGTGGGAACCAGGCATGTAGAGTCCATCCGTTCACCTTTTCTGCGTCGCACAAAGACACAGTTTGAACCAAAGATCTCAAATTTGGACTCATCAGACCAAAGCACAGATTTCCACTGGTCTAATGTCCATTCCTTGTGTTTTTTAGCCCAAACAAGTCTCTTCTGCTTGTTGCCTGTCCTTAGCAGTGGTTTCCTAGCAGATATTCTACCATGAAGGCCTGATTCACACAGTCTCCTCTTAACAGTTGTTCTAGAGATGTGTCTGCTGCTAGAACTCTGTGTGGCATTGACCTGGTCTCTAATCTGAGCTGCTGTTAACCTGCGATGTCTGAGGCTGGTGACTCTGATGAACTTATCCTCCGCAGCAGAGGTGACTCTTGGTCTTCCTTTCCTGGGGTCAGTCCGCATGTGAGCCAGTTTCTTTGTAGCGCTTGATGGTTTTTGTGACTGCACTTGGGGACAACTTCAAAGTTTTCCCAATTTTTCGGACTGACTGACCTTCATTTCTTAAAGTAATGATGGCCACTAGTTTTTCTTTACTTCGCTGCTTTTTTCTTGCCATAATACAAATTCTAACAGTCTATTCCAGGGGTAGGCAACCTCTGGCACTCCAGCTGTTGTGAAACTACAACTCCCAGCATGCATACTGGCTCTGCTCTTCTAAGAACTCACATAGAAATGAATGGAGCATGCTGGGAATTGTAGTTTCACAACAGCTGGAGTGCCGAAGGTTGCTGATCCCTGGTCTATTCAGTAGGACTATCAGCTGTGTATCCACCTGACTTCTCCACAACACAACTGATGGTCCCAACCCCATTTATAAGGCAAGAAATCCCACTTATTAAACCTGACAGGGCACACCTGTGAAGTGAAAACCATTTCAGGTGACTACCTCTTGAACCTCAACAAGAGAATGCCAAGAGTGTGCAAAGCAGTAATCAAAGCAAAAGGTGGCTACTTTGAAGAACCTAGAATATGACATATTTTCAGTTGTTTCACACTTTTTTGTTATGTATATAATTCCACATGTGTTCATTCATAGTTTTGATGCCTTCAGTGTGAATCTACAATTTTCATAGTCATGAAAATAAAGAAAACTCTTTGACTGAGAAGGTGTGTCCAAACTTTTGGTCTGTACTGTATACGGAATGTGGTCGTGAAGGGGTTAATATCCTACATCTATTTAATTTAGTTTTTTTAAGGGAAAGAAGTGGAATGTTATGCAATGGCCAAGTCAATCACCTGACCTTAATCCGATTGAGCATGTATTTCACTTGCTAAAGACAAAACTGAAGGGAAAATGCCCCCAAGAACAAGCAGGAACTGAAGACAGTTGCAGTAGAGGCCTCTCAGAGCATCACCAGGGATGAAACCCAGCGTCTGGTGATGTCTATGCGTTCCAGATTTCAGGCTGTAATTGACTACAAAGGATTTGCAACCAATTATTAAACAGCGAAAGTTTGATTTATGATTAGGATTCTGTCCCATTACTTTTGGTCCCTTAACAAGTGGGAGGCACATATGCAAACTGTTGTAATTCCTACACCGTTCACCTGATTTGGATGTAAATACCCTCAAATTAAAGCTGACAGTCTGCAGTTAAAGCACATCTTGTTTATTTTATTTCAAATCCATTGTGGTGGTGTATAGAGACAAAAATGTTAGAATTGTCCCAATATTTATGGACCTGACTGTATATAGAGATACTATATTCAACAGCGCTTCACAGCCATTAGCATCAGGCTGTCCCCTCAAGCTCACAATCTAAATTCCCTCTCAGTATGTCTTTAGAGTGTGGGAGTACCCGGAGGAAACCAATGCAAACACGGGGAGAACATGCAGATGTTGCTCTTAGTCGAATTCGAACACTGGACCACAGCCCTGCAAGGCAACAATGCTAACCACTGAGCCACTGTGCTGCCCATCATGAAGTGCAACCAACTTTCTCTTTCACATTAGTTTATTTGGTAGCTATGGTTCAGGGGTGTAACATAAAGTAAATATGGGTGGTTAAATAATGCCCCTGGATCATGGCCAGTCCTTCCTTATGATCTAATGCATTATGTATGCAGTAAGCCGCCATGAGGTCACGGTTAATGGGCAAGTGAGGGTTACTCACAGTTTGTAGGAAACCCTGGGCAGGCGTACAGCAGTGATGGAGAGGCTGACACAGGGGTCCTCTGGGGCACTCTCTGTATTTAGGGACCAGGCCTGATGGTGGATGAGGTGCCTTGGATGTTGCAGATGTTTCATGTGCCTAGGGCAAGGTCCCTTTAAGGTTTGTGACGCCAGTGCCTGTAACGGTGGCACACCAATTTATAGTAGTAATAAGTGAGGAACACGGTGTTGTGGTGAACCAAACTTTCTTTTACTGAAACAGTTAACTTTGTACAGTTTAAGTTCATTTCCACTTGGCAGCAGCAGTTATAAGCAGGATTACACAATAATGGCAGGTACACTGTTCTTTGCAAGATACTCAGAGGGTAAAACAACACTCACAGACCAGGCTGCACTATTCCTCAGAAATCCTGTGCACTATTCCTCAGAACTCCTGGCTGTCTCAATCCCAAGGCCCGTATGCCTTAATGCTGGCTTAATCATTGGTAGAAAACTTCCTCAGGTATATATCCCTTGTTTTAGGTAAATAATCCTTCTGCCCTTCAGCTCCTCTCAGGTTGGCTGGAATACTCTTCTGCTCTGCTCTGCTCTCTGGTTATGGGAACTGCAGGTTTCTCTCAGGAGGCAAACTCTTCCCTTGGTAACAATTTTTTGAGCTAACTCTGGCTCTATCTTCAGGCAGGCTAGAACTGCATCCACTAGCCTCCTGGTGGCAACTAGAAGCCTGAGCTGTATAGCTGCATGTCAGGAGGAGGCCCTCAGCTTGTCTCTGGCTGGTGCCCTCTCACTTCTGTCTCTCCACAGACTGACTCCTCCCTGTCTGGGCCTGAATATATATACTAGGGGCTTCCTATCTCCCTCTAGTGTCTAGGATGATGAACTGCACCCTAATAGGCCTGCTACACACATCACAGGGAAGAATACACATAAAAGCATATGAAAATACATCAAAATGGACTGTTAAATACACTGCCACTGTCCCTCAGGAGTAGGAGTACCACATGGCCCAATTGACCCTTGTGTAGTGCCCACATTAACCTAGTGGGACACTACATGTAGGAAAGGTATAATATAATGGAGCTATACTTAGACCTTCTTATCAGTGACATACGTGGACTTAGAATGTGAAAATGGCGACATCCCGTCAACGCGTGTTTCACGTTATTGCTTCTTCAGAAGGAGAGACTTTTGAGAATACCAGGGTATGATTTTAAAGTGATTATAGCCTATCAGAAGCTACGTATTGCTACATGTGACTAATCTATCGTTATGGCCGTCTTATCGGCGCATGGCCAATCACCGCCTGCCACTTATATGCTACTTCTGCCCTTCCCCTGAGTCCAATGCCAAGAAGGGCAACCTACCGCACCTAGGTTGACGTGGTCGGCATCTCATCCCTTAGAGACTGACAGAAGCGCCATGGCAGCGGGGACTCACCATACGCACATAGCAATTTTAATAATACCTGGGGAATGAACTTCTAAAAAGGAAGGCAATTATTAAAACTACATATATTATCTTCAAATCCATTAAAGGGAACCTGTCACCAAAAAAAACGGATACTAAACTGTTAATAGTACCTTATAGTGCTGCACAGTAGTTTTCTAATGCACTTTTTGATTGTTTAGCCGCATCTAGCCTCCTGGAGAAATCGATGTTTTATTCAGCCGCTGCCCCCTGCTTCAAGTCAGGTTTGAAGCCAAGGGGGCAGCGGCCTAGGCGTCTCCGATCCTGCTCTCCCCGCCTCCCGCCGCCTTTATTGACACGCCGGATCTCAGTGCCGGGACCTCGCTCCCAGCCCGCATGTGCAGTAAAGGGCTGCTGTAGCGCGATCCCGGCTCCGGCTCGTACACTCAGCCGGCTTCAGTTTCTACTGCGCATGCGCCCGCCAGCCTTACATACTAGCGCAGTTACAGAAGATGCCGGGCGCATGCGCAGTAGCAAAACTGAAGCCGGCTGAGTGTACGAGCCGGAGCCGGGATCGCGCTACAGCAGCCCTTTACTGCGCATGCGGGCTGGGAGCGCAGTCCCGGCACTGAGATCCGGCGTGTCAATAAAGGCGCCGGGAGGCGGGGAGAGCAGGATTGGAGACGCCTAGGCGGCTGCCCCCTTAACTTCAAACCTGACTTGAAGCAGATTTCTCCAGGAGGCTAGATGCAGCTAAACAATCAAAGAGTGCATTAGGAAACTACTCTGCAGCACTATAAGGTACTATTAACAGTTTAGTATCCGTTTTTTTTGGTGACAGGTTCCCTTTAAAAAAAGGGGTTGTAAACATATTTATATCTGTGAGAAGGAGTTAATTCCTTATTAGAATGCATTTATTACTTTTAAAGTGCAAGACGTGCTATAATAAACTAATATAAAGCTCTATTAATAATTAACCCTTTCATGACCGGGCCCAAAAAGGCCTGAATGTCCAGGCAACTTTTTGTGATTTTGTGCACCTGATGGTTTAGTGACCGTAGCTTTTTTTATTTGCTTGAATACAAAAATAATTTTAGCGATTTATTGTACTTGACAATTAGGACTTTATTAGAATGTTTTTTAGAGTTGTTTTTTTCTTTTTTTTAGGTTTAATTTGGAAAACTGCTATTTATTATTAAAAAGTATTTTTTTTAATTATAGCTTTTTATTTCTTAAATATTAAAACTGACACAAAAATTAATTATTGCAATGGGTTACCAATTTTGTGACGATCGTTTTCATATATAACATGTATATGTTTGAGAGAATGCGGCGACTATGGTGACGGTTTCTGTTAGCGACTGCATTTATTATATTTTTTTTACATTCTTTTTATTTGTATTTTTTTTATTATTTTTTTTACTTATATTTTATTTATTTTTTTGGCACATAATCTGTCCCCCAGGAGGTCATTCCACAGGAGCCCCAGTTACAGGGGAAAAACAGCCCCCTGACGGGAAATGACACACAGGCAGAGATGATCAGGGTCTCCTTAGACCCTGGAGCTCTGCTCCTGCCCCTACCCCAGACACCCCCAGCGGTTACGTGACTGCTGGGACTAACAGAGGAAGCGGCTCTGCTTCGTCCCCCCTGCACTCGTGCAGCACTGTCCTCCTGCCGGCACAGGAGAAGACAGAAGCAGTAGTAAACCACTCCTGTCTTCTCCTCAGGGTCCCTGCTGCATCTGTCAGCCGGGACCGGAACGGCTCCTGCTAGATTGCTGGAGCTTTAATTAAAGCGCTGCCAGCACATGTATATACGTGCTAGCTGCAAGGGGCATGTGCAAATAGCATGTATATAGCCATATGGCAGTCGGGAAGGGGTTAATTATTAGTGCACTATCACTTAAAGGGATTCTGTCACCAAGTTTTGGGCTATAGAGATGCGGACATGCACGGCTAGATCGCCGCTAGCATGTCCGCAATATACCTGTCCTATAGGGCTGTGTTATTTTATTTAAAAAAGGATTTTAGGAGATATGTAAATTAGTCTTGTAGGTGCCCAAGGGGCTATACGAACCTTCTGGGTGCCCTGGCATGCCCAGCCACGCCCTGTCTGTGAAGGAGCCCAGCACCGCCTATATCCTGTGAATCTCCTCCTTTCATCAACGATAGATTGATGTAATCTCGCGATGCGTGAGCTAGCGCATGCGCAGTTCTTTCCCTGAGGCTAATGCCAGCACAGGGAAGGAACATTATACCGGCACTGCGCATCCCAAGATTACAGCAATCTATCGTTGATGAAAGGAGGAGATTCGGAGGACATAGGTGGTGCTGGGCTACCTTCACAGACGGGCGTGGCTGGGCACGCCTGGGCACCAGGAATGTTCGTATAGCCCCTTGGGCAAAACTTGGTGACAGAATCCCTTTAAACATATTTACATGTGCATTATACAGGTTCAAACTAAATACAATCATATATTCAAACCCAAAAAGTGGTATGATTAATACCACTATCATAAACAGGATTAATATATACAAAAATCCCGTGACACATTATCTAATAATTAGTGAATACGTAAATCAAATTAATTAAATATAATCATCATAGCAAACATTCCGTAGGGAAAAAAAAACAAAAAACCTCTTCATGATGCAATTTATTTTTTTATTTATGGACATCGGCGTGCCTAGGGTGTTTGGCACCCGGGTCGGGTCCTTTCTCTGGCACCCCTCCCAATACTTGACCACATACCTCTTACATACAGGGGAATCTCCTGTCATGTAGACCTCCTCTTTCCTCTTCTCCTCCGTTTGACCCAGACCGCCATAACAAATTCTTTCAGCCGCATCTCGTCTCTACAAAGTTTGTAACACAGACACGTTAGATTTCTCAGTTTTTCCATCAACCTCCCCATCCTGGTGTCCTCACAGTGTCATCCTGATGCCAACCCCAATACTGTGCCCGTGGTGCTCCCCAATACCCCAGGTAATATACTGCTGAAAAAATAGTGACCGCAGTAGACATAATTGGGGTCATTTATCAAACTTGTAAAGTAGAACTGGAATTCCAAAAGAACTTTCAAATATGAAAGGTGAGATATGATTGGCTGCTATGGGCAACTAAGCCAGTTCTACTTTACACCAGTTTGATAAATTACCCCAAATGTCCCTATAGTGTCCACAGCAGCTATAATGTCCCCTAGAGACCCCCAGTAATAATAACACCCTATATTGTGCTCCGGGTAATAATGTTTGTATAGTGTCCCCAGAAATAATAGAATTGCCCCTACAGTGCCCTCCCAATAGCCACGCCCCATATAGTAATTTCCCCCACACTGCCCCATATGGTAATTTGCCCCACACAGTAGTTTCCCCCACATTGCCCCATATAGTAATTTGCCCCCACATAGTAATCCCTCCCATAATAATTTGCCCCCACACAGTATCCCACCATAATATTTCCCCCCCCCCCCATGTCCTCCTGTGTGCCCAGACATGTCCTCCAAAGTTGGCACATAAAAAACAAAACCAAAAAAACCCTAAAATCTAAATAGTCACCTGCGCTTGCTCGCAGAGGAAGGCGCGCACACTTCACTGTGCTGCTACATTCCAGCACCGCCGTACGTGATGACATCATCACACACACCTGCTCCGGGATTTCACTACTGCATAGGCGCCCCGCCGCAGTATAAGGGCGTCAGCGCTCCAGCAATGAGCTCTTCCATCTGTATTAATGGAAGCACTCATTGCTTTTGGCACCCCACTGAGAGCCGGCACCCGGGGCGGAACGCCCCCCCTCCCAGGCACGCCACGGTTTATGGATGATTTTCTTCCATCTCAACAATTCCGTCCTTCTTTTCCCTTATCTTAATTCTTTTTCCTATTTAGACCACTCTTTTCAGTGTGCTTCTCCTCACTTTCAGGATGGCTCAATATCACTTTCCCCACATTCTCTTTTCTCTTTAAAAATCTTGCTGTATAAAATGCAGTTTTTGCTCAAATTAAAGAGAAAAAAAAGGCAATTTTGGCTGGTTCTGCAGTAAATAAAGAGTGCACAGTCACTACAGTGTCAGTTTTCTTTTGCACAGATAGACTGTGTGACAATTTGTGAATGTGCAGTGTCCCACTACCCTTGTGGGTACTGCAAGTTGTATTATGCTTTGTATTCTATATATAGCCTGTTTTCATGCTGCAATGCATCTTTATGTATAATCCCTGCTTACAGGTGTATTTAGATTGCATTACACTGAGCCTACCACTAGGGGGAAATAACACCTCCCATTATATATATATATATATATATATATATATATATATATATATATATATATATATAGCTCAGCTCAGGCCCAGACAGTTAGTTCCAGACCAGTGGTGTCCAGTTCAGTCTGGAGTCTTGATCCCTGAGTAGAAGTGCTCCATACACTCAGCAGGATATTAAGTCAGAGAATTTTAAAGAAGGAGATCCCCAAAGGGTTACGGCCATCTCCACAAGCGCCTTAGGATCTTTGGATTCAAAAGTGAAGAATTCACCAGCCTCCGGCAACCTCACTAACCTGCACTGGGATAACCAGGACTAGCCTAGAAGTCCTCTACCAGTAAGGCTACAAACCTATATCATTTAATAGCGAGAGAGAGACACCAATTACACCTGTCAGCAGTGGATCTGTTGCAGTTTTCCCCTGTCCATGTTAATGAGACTGTATTATACAAACCGGATTTAAAAAAAGTTGGGACACTAAACAAATTGTGAATAAAAACTGAATGCAATGACGTGGAGATGGCAAATGTCAATATTTTATTTGTAATAGAACGTAGATGACAGATCAAACGTTTAATCCGAGTAAATGTATCATTTTAAAGGAAAAATACGTTAATTCAAATTTTCACGGTGTCAACAAATCCCCAAAAAGTTGGGACAAGTAGCAATAAGAGGCTGGAAAAAGTAAATTTGAGCATAACGAAGAGCTGGAAGACCAATTAACACTAATTAGGTCAATTGGCAACATGATTGGGTATAAAAAGAGCTTCTCAGAGTGGCAGTGTCTCTCAGAAGCCAAGATGGGTAGAGGATCACCAATTCCCACAATGTTGCGCAGAAAGATAGTGGAGCAATATCAGAAAGGTGTTACCCAGCGAAAAATTGCAAAGAATTTGCATCTATCATCATCAACTGTGCATAACATCATCCAAAGATTCAGAGAATCTGGAACAATCTCTGTGCGTAAGGGTCAAGGCCGTAAAACCATACTGGATGCCCGTGATCTCCGGGCCCTTAAACGACACTGCACCACAAACAGGAATGCTACTGTAAAGGAAATCACAGAATGGGCTCAGGAATACTTCCAGAAACCATTGTCAGTGAACACAATCCACCGTGCCATCCGCCGTTGCCAGCTGAAACTCTACAGTGCAAAGAAGAAGCCATTTCTAAGCAAGATCCACAAGCTCAGGCGTTTTCACTGGGCCAGGGATCATTTAAAATGGAGTGTGGCAAAATGGAAGACTGTTCTGTGGTCAGACAAGTCACAATTCAAAGTTCTTTTTGGAAATCTGGGACGCCATGTCATCCGGACCAAAGAGGACAAGGACAACCCAAGTTGTTATCAACGCTCAGTTCAAAAGCCTGCATCTCTGATGGTATGGGGTTGCATGAGTGCGTGTGGCATGGGCAGCTTGCATGTCTGGAAAGGCACCATCAATGCAGAAAAATATATTCAGGTTCTAGAACAAGATATGCTCCCATCCAGACGTCATCTCTTTCAGGGAAGACCCTGCATTTTTCAACAAGATAATGCCAGACTACATTCTGCATCAATCACAACATCATGGCTGCGTAGGAGAAGGATCCGGGTACTGAAATGGCCAGTCTGCAGTCCAGATCTTTCACCTATAGAGAACATTTGGCGCATCATAAAGCGGAAGGTGCAACAAAGAAGGCCCAAGACGATTGAACAGTTAGAGGCCTGTATTAGACAAGAATGGGAGAGCATTCCAATTTCTAAACTTGAGAAACTGGTCTCCTCGGTCCCCAGACGTCTGTTGAGTGTTGTAAGAAGAAGGGGAGATGCCACACAGCGGTGAAAATGGCCTTGTCCCAACTTTTTGGGGATTTGTTGACACTGTGAAATTCTGATTCAACATATTTTTCCCTTAAAATGGTACATTTTCTCAGTTTAAACTTTTGTTCCGTGATTTATGTTCTATTCTGAATAAAATATTAGAAGTTGTCACCTCCACATCATTGCATTCAGTATTTATTCACGATTTGTATAGTGTCCCAACTTTTTTGGAATCCGGTTTGTACTTAGATATTACTGTTACCAGGAGCAACATTCAGTAAAAGTTATCAGTTGAATTACACCATCCTTGTCTCAGTCTTCAGTTCCTCAATTAACACTACAGTGAATGGTTGTTGTACCACCACAAAAGGTACTGGCGTCACGACTACAAGGGACTTGCCATAGGCACATTAATACAGACCATCAAGGGCACCTCGAACCATCTGGCCAGTGTCCCTTACACCAGAGTGTGCCCCAGAGAATCCTTGTGCCGTTCTCCTTTTCACTCTTGTGCAGGCCTGCCCAGGGATGACGTAACCATGAGTAACCAGAACTGTATTTACCTCGGCCCACCTATTGCTCACACCGTGACCTCACACATAATTCCCCTGTTTGGTCTGGCATACTGCAAATGTGATACGGTCCAGTCAGTGACACACACAGCCTGTGTAAATGGATGCTGTGACCCTGCCTGGCACACTGTGCGGGAAACTGCAGGAGCGACAGTGCAAATGTCTTGTGTGTCTCTCCTGGTATTGACTTTGGTGTAATTTGGTTATTGATTTGTGTCTGCTGGTTCCGTGTATTTTTGTCTGTCCTGGCTCGTCTGTTTCCGCTGTGTTTTTACCCGATTTTGGCCGCTCGGTCACTAGTCATTTTGACCCCACTGTACCTTTCCCATATAGGCCCCAGCACTTCATTAAGGAGTGACTGTGGACAAGGAAGGATTATGCAAACAGTTGGGAACATTGTTAGGGTAGGTAAGCATCAGAATTGTCCTTTCTGTGACACATGATTGAAGCATTGTACAATGCAGCAGGGGCGTAGATTAGGGGGGGATAGGGGGGTTCAACCCCCCCAGAGTGTCTGTCCTCCTAACCTGCCCACCCTCCCAGTCAGTGTTCACTCTAAGCTGCGCTTGTGTTAAGCAACAGATAGGAGCAGGAGGCTGCTGATTGGCCAGTATCAGCTAGCTGCCCTGCCATTGGTCCCAGTGGCGGATCCAGAGCCTGGTCTCGGGAGGGGCACTTTCAGATTATTTTCTGTCCGCCGCCACAAAACAATGGTGCTTATAGAGCAGACTCCACAGTGTAGCGGTATACTGTATATTGTGTGGCACAGTGTATGCTATATGTGTATAACAATCATATTTCACATGAACACTTACAGTTACTTGGCTTGGCCCTTGGGGATCTCGGACGCCACTTCCACACTTGGCCGGGGGCTCGGCGGAGCTGATGTGTTTTATCCTAATGAGAAAGATTTCATAATAAGGATTTGGAGAAAGGGCAGAGGGATAGCAGAGCAGGGAGAGGCTGGTGCTGCTACTAGGGGGTCATACCATGGGGGAGTAATAAAGCCCACCATAATGCCCCCCCCAGTAGTAATAATTCTCCTTATAATGTGACAGTGCAAAAAATACCCCCTTGTAATTCCCCCATTTGAGCTAATGTCCTCATAGTGCCCCCATAATGTGCCAGTATAAAATACCCCTATATAGTGCCCCTAGTAAATGACCCCATAGTGCTCCACACCCTCCTTCCTCCTAGTGCCCCCCATAATGTACCAGTATAAAATGCTCCAGTAGATGCCATCAGTGTCCCCCATAATTTGCAAGTATAAAATACCCCTTCTTAGTGCCCCCCATAGATGACCCCATAGTACTCCTCTCCCCCCTTCCCCATAGTACCCACCATGTGTCCCAGTATAAAATTGTACTGTACAGAGAGCCCATATAAAATACCCCTTCTTTGTGGCCTCAGTAGATGCCCCTATAGTGCCCCCAATCATGTGCCAGTATTAACAGCCCCCCCCTGTGCCAGTAATAATAGCCCTCTATGCCAGTAATAGCAGCCCCCCTGTGCCAGTAATAACAGCCCCCAGTAATAACAGCTCCTCTGTGCCAGTAATAACAGCCCCCAGTAATAACAGCCCCTCTGTGCCAGTAATAACAGCCCCCAGGTGCCAGTAATAACAGCCCCCACCAGTAATAACAACAGCCCCCCCTTTGCCAGTAATAACAACAGCCCCCCCTTTGCCAGTAATAACAACAGCCCCCGCCAGTAAAAGTATTGTATATAATAAAAAAAAAAAAAACATACTTACCTCCATGTCAGCGATGCGATGCAGGCCTCTTCTGGCCTGTGTCCCACACTGTATGGCTCAGCCTGCGCCGGCCTCTGATAGGCTGCCGGCCTAGTGCCTGCAGCCTATCAGAGGAAGGGAAAGGGACACGCCTCTCCCTCCCCTACCGCAGCACAGGCAGGCATCTGTATCGCTGTCCTGAGGACGGCGATACAGCCGCCGCCAGCTCGGGGGGGGGGGGGGGGGCAATTGCCCCGTTGCCCCCCCCTGGATCCGCCACTGATTGGTCCATCCTTTCACACCCCCTTCTCTCTGCAACTGAACACAGCAGGAGGTTGTGAAGACAGGAAGCCTGTGTTCTCACAGTGGATCATGTGACCATAAAAGAGCATGTGACCAGTGATGTCACAGACCTCCTTCTAACAAATCCATTCTAGCATCTACCCAGCATGTATGGCAGGACTCTGCTGAGCAAAAACCATGTGCCCAGGTGAGGTGACCACAGAAGTGCCCTGGCATCTGTCTGCTGCTGGAAGCTCAATGTGGAGCTTTATGAGTGTAAAAACTAATACCCAAGAGGCTAAACAAACCCCTGCTTGTCTGCTTCTGACCCTAATCTTAACACATAATGTTCATTTGATTGCAATTTACTCTAACACCTAAAGGGATTTTTTTTAAAGCCTGCTGTTTCTGTAGATCACCTTATGTTGATAGTAGTGTTAATAGAGTCTCAATGGTCTGTAAAAATAGGGTAACTTCTTTTATAGACCCTTGAGACTCTATTAACACTACTATAAACATAAGGTCACCTAGAGAAAGTTTTTAAAATATTTTTTTTCCTTTAGGTGTTAAAACATAACTTATTTGATTGCTTGAACACCTAAAGGAAAACAAATCAAAAACCTGCTGTTTCTCAAGATGTTGATAGCAGTGGTAATAGAGTCTGAAAGGTCTATAGAAGCAGTTACCCTATTTTTACAAACCTTTGAGGCTCTATTAACACTACTGTCAACATAAGGTCATCTAGAGACACAGCAGGTTTTTAAAATGATTTTTCCTTTAGATGTTACAGCAATCAAATGAAAGTTAGGTGTTAAAACATAAGGAAAAACATAATAAAAAAAAAAACATGCTGTTTCTCTAAATGACCTGATGTTGATAGTAGTGTTAATAGAGTCTCAAAGGTTTGTAAAAATAGTGTACCTGCTTCTATAGACCTTTGAGACTCTATTACCACTACTTTTAGCATAAGATCATCTGGAGAAACATCAGGTTTTTTTAAATTATTATTTTTTCTTTAGGTGTTAGAGCAATAAAAAGGAGGGGGAGAAATGTGACATGGGTGAGGATGGGGTTTCATGATGGGCCGGAGACAATGTCTGTAGTCTGTCTGTGCCATGGAGGGCTGATGGCTGACATGGGGGTCTGATCTGAGGCATTAGGGCTGTGCCAGTGAGCTGAGGTCTAATTTACATTGGGGGTCTGATGGCTGGTCTGACCTGAGGTGGAATGTAAAATATTGTTTCCTATTATCCTCCTCTAAAACCTAGGTGCGTCTTATGGGACAAACCTACATTTTGGTAAAAAACCTTGCATCGGCCCTGCGGTGGCTGGTATATATTTTTTCAAACCCTGGTGTGTCTGCTAGATAAAGTCTTATAATTTGAGAAAGCTGAACCCCCCCCCCCCAGGAAAAAAAATTATCTACGGCCCCAATGCAGGGAGTCCCCTTGTAGCAGTAGATGCTGCTCCCTGGTAGCAAAGATCACTAAGGCTGAGGAAGCGCTTGCTAGCGCGAAACGGCCGTCGCTTTTCAGATGCGTGATTAAGAATTGTCTGCCCCCTGCTACATTCTATACATTGAATAAAAGTACCTGTTTACAACAACACACTGGTGAGTGCCGCTGCTTATTCCTTCTCTTTCACTGCAATGGTATCTGCTTGCATATGGATTTCCGGATCCGGCAGGCAGTTCCGGCAACGGAACTGCCTGCCGGATTCTTCTAAGGCCTCTTACACACAACCAGTATTTTTCAGTATTTTGTGGATACGAATACGTCCATGTGCATTCCGTTTCTTGCGGAACGGAACAGCTGGCCCCTTTGTATATGAATCCTGAAGCCTTTTGCTGCAGATAGCACATCTTTTAGGCTTCTTTTTACTCTCCACCTTGAGGGTAGGATCTTTTTCTCCCTACGAGACATGATGATAGGTTTAGCAAAGCATTATAGCCTGCTTTTTCTATCATTATTCCCTCCCATGTAGTGCTGGGTTACTCACATGTCCCTGGGCAGGAGGGTCTGGGGACTGCTCTCTCATACCGGATGAATCCATGACTGAGGGACTCACACTTAACCCAACCAGAATTTAAATGCCACTGGCACTTACCCCTCCTGACGCGGATGCTCCTCCCATTTCACCTTCCCGTCACTCTCAGGGATTCCGGATAGGACGCGAGGCCAGAACGCTAGGCCTCCAGCGTCCCTCGCCGTGGGATTGATCGCCATACTGGATTCGGTGTCGGAGGTTACGCGCATGCGCACTCCTTCCCTGGCGCCTCTACATCACTTCCGGCTCAGCGCAGAAGACCGGAAGTGAGAGAAGACGCTCCGGCTCCCGCTCGGTCTCCCCTGGAGGAAGCATCCTGCAGCCCAGAACCCCAGCGGGGTTGCGGCTACCGTTCCTCAGCCCCTAGGATCTTTGTTTCCAGCAGTGAGCCGCATGACCCACAGCTACTGGAGGGGCTGGGAGGCTAAGGGACCCCAGCTTAAGGGTTTTAGCCCGGCGAAACAGGAAATAAAAAAAAATAATAATAATTAAAAAGGTCCAAAAGAGAGACCCTCTCTCTGCCCCGTCCATTATTAGGACAGGAAAAAACACTGGTGAAGGTCGGTGGGGGGGAGCTTTTAACCTCTCTCTGTTTCCTGTCCCAATAGTGGGCGGGGGAGACAACCTCCATGTAGTGCTGTCATGGAGTACGTCCTGGAAATAGAGTTTCTGGCTTCGGCCGGGAAATAACGCTCATCCAGGCCAAACGTAATGGAAATTTTAACACCTTCTCTTGCTGCGTTCGTCAAAAATTTCATAATACAAAGTTTGTAATCTCGCATTTCAGTCACTCTATTTTCCCAACCAACCTACGCTATCTGTCTCCTCTATCACACCACACTTTCTTTCTATATGCCACCTTTTTCCAGTATTTACTCACAATGTTTTTTACCAAAAAATTTAAATACCATAAAAAAAGGGCTAATCATCTGACACTTATTCATGTCACGTGTATCATGCCGTTGTTACTGCCTCCTTACGTTATTCATGCCGCCTTCTCTCAAATGTCCACAGCCTGTTTTTCGTTATTAAGGATACGGTTTTCATCACGTCCTCGTTACCGCCTGTTTACGTTTATTTTGGTTGTTTTTTTTATTTCATGTGCACAACCTGTTTTCTTTAGCCAGGCTACGTTTTGTCCATCCATGTCTCACGCCTACTTACGTCATTTAGTCCATGTTTCTCTGCTATGGTCTACCTCCTGTTCAAGCCATTCATGCCACACACTGTCATGTCCTTGTTTTCCGCCTGTTTACGTTATTCAGGCAGCATCTCTCCATGTACACAGCCTGTTTTTGTTATTCAGGCAACATCTGTCTTATCCGTGTCTCATGCCTGTTTACGTTATTCAGGCCACTTTCTGTAATGTACACAGACTGTTTTCATTATTCAGGCCACGTCTTTGTCATATCCATGTCTCACGCCTGTTTACGTTATTCAGGCCATGTTTTCTCTTCTTGTTCACGTCAGTCATGCTACACATTGTCATGTCCTGGTTTACTGCCTGGCTACGCCTTTCAGGCAGCGTTTCTCTCAAACGTCCACAGCCTGTTTTTGTTTTCAGGCTCCGTTCCTCGTTGTTCATGTCTCCCACCTGTTTACGATACTCAGGCCCGTTCACCCATCTTCGTCTGTCATCCAATCACGCCATCCTTGTCAAGCTTGTCATGTCGTCATTTACTGTCTGTTTCCGTTACTCAGGCCACCTCCTTCACTGGCCATAAACCTGGTTTCGTTAGGCACACTATGGTCGTCTGTCCTTGTTCACCGCCTGAGCAAACGGCTTTAGCTCTGCCCTAGCCGTTTTACTGGCACACCTCCTTCCAAAGCTGGAACGCCATGTTTGGTGCTGCCGCGTCACAACAGGAAGTGATGAGGGTAGGGAAATTTCACGGGTAGGTGAAATATCACGGAACATCGGCTGCTGACCCACGTAACCTAGGGATGTCACGTGATATTGTGACGCCAGGAGGTCCTTACGGAGTATAGTATTTAGCCTTTACCCTGATGTCTGTCATCTCTGTAGTTGTACTGTGCCTGTGGGCGAGGGCTGCTGAATGCGGACAGACCTGACTGACCATGTGTCAGAAAATTATTTGGTCTCTGTTTTTCCATTTCTTACAGTGGATGTTGTACAGGACTAGAAATCTTTAGGCTTGGTTTAAAAGTGTGAAAATCCAGCGTTTTCCTTAGGGCCAATTCACACAGGGCCAGTTACTGCCTCAAAATCGGCCTCAAAACAGCCTCCCATTCACGGGGAGGTCACGGCTTTGGGGCGTATTTGGGTGGTCGTTGGTGTGTGGGGAGTGGCTGGATGTCTGGAAGGAGGAAGGTTTGGTGAAGAACTTGGTGTTGCTGGAGTTGTTTCTAATCATGGTGGTGGTGTCCATTTGGGGTGGATTCTTCTGCGATCGAAAGGTCTGTTTTCATTGCGACAATATGGGGGTGGTCGAGGCCATTAATCGTAATTCCGCTTCGTCGACGTCAGTTGTGAGATTGCTTCAGCACTTGACATTGGGATGCCTGTCTTTGAACGCGTGGGTGGTAGCGTCTCATGTCCCGGGGGTTAGTAACTCAATTGCGGATGCTTTGTCTCGTTTTCAGTGGGAGCGTTTTCGGGAGTTGGCGCCGGAGGCGAAGACGAAAGGAACAAGCTTTCCCCCTGAGCTGTGGAATCTGCCTTTCAGTCAGTTGAAGATCTGGTGAAGGGTTCCTTGTCGGCAGGGACATGGGCGGCGTACCACAGGGCATGGGGTCTTGGGAGGTTTGGAGGCAGCGTTTTCGGGGTTGTGGGTTGGAGGACGGAGTGTTGATGTTGCTTTGGGTAGGGCACTGCAGGGAGGAGGGGTGGTCATGTTCCAGGTTGAATAAGTTTATGGCAGGTGTAGCTTTTGGTTGTCAGTGCCGGGGGGGGGGGGGGGCAGTGGATGTGACTAAGTCCTTTTGGGTGGTGCAGGCTTTAAGGGGTTAGCGAAAGCGTTCATCTGGGGTGGATACTCGCCGTATGGTTTTGTTCGCTTTGTTGTTGGATATGTTGGGACAGTTGGAGGGGACTTGCGTGTCGGCAGGAGAAGTCCAGTTGTTCAAGTTGGCTTTTTCACTCGCCTTTTTTGAGCCTTGCAGATTGGGGAGTTCATTAGTCCGAGTAAGGGTCGGGCCGGGGGCCTTCGCGGACAAGATATGTAATTATTTGAGGATAGATTGGAATTCTGCATCAGACGGTCCAAAACGGACCAACAGGGTCCTGGTTGTCGGGTGGTGTTGTACAAGGTGGAGGGGTCGGACGCGTGCCCGGTTCGTTGCCTTAGGGAGTTTTCGGGAAGAGACTAGGTCAGAGGGGCTGGCCCATTGTTAGTCCATGTTGACGGGTCTTTTCTCTCTCGTTTCCAGTTTGTTGCGGTTATGAGATTGTGCTTGTCGGGATTGGGTAAGGACCCCTCGTTATATGGGGGTCATTCATTTCGGATAGGCGCAGCCATGGAAGCGGCTCGGAGGGGGTTGGGTGAGGATGTCATTCGGCGCATTGGCCATTCGGAGTCCCTTCGGTTTTGGTCATACGTCAGGCCCGTGTGGGTATGCTGGTGGTGAACTTGGTGGGAGTGGGGGGGTGTAGGTGGTGGTCATTAGAGGATATGTTTATTTTGTTTTGATTTGGATTATGGAGCACTCCTACGTGTTCCTGGGGAGCGTTGAGAGCGGCGGTCAGGCTGGACGGTAGGCAGTTATCGTTCTCGAGAGAGGTGGCCATAATCCGATGGCTGGGGATGCGGGGCATGCTGTGGAGTCGGGTCCTAAGTTTGACCTGCTACGGTTGTGGGCGCTGTATCCGCAGCTGGTGACTGTTTGGTCGGACATGGTGCCGCGTCAGCACTGGAGGGAGGCGAGGTCTGTGGAGCGATTGAATAAGGTGAGGATAAAAGTTAACGGGGCTGTTGGTAGGTTTGTTGCACGGAATGGGGGGTGTTGTGGTTCGGCATAGGGACTTGGAGTCGGGTGAGGGGGCATTTTGGAGGAGTGATGGGGTACACTTGAACGGGGTGGGAATTGATCTTTGGTGTTCTGGTTTACAGGACTGTATTCAATTGGCGCTGCGGGTGTGGCGGGACGCAAGGAGGTGAGGTGTTCACCTTCTTGGGTCGTGGGCGGTGGAGGTGTCCTTGGAGTTGGTGGTTCTGGCGTGGTGGGGAGGGAGCCAAAAGGAGGCTCTGGACTCCCCAGGTACTGGTTTAAGGTGGGATATGGCGGGTAGCGGCCCACATTGGTTGCCCTTGGTTACTGGTTCCTGCCTCTGAGCTGGCGTTCATCGGCTAAAGGTCCGTCATTTATGGGGCTCCAAGGACCCTCCCTGTGTTGTGATTTTCCTAGGTTATTGGTACGGTTCTTGGGCGTGGATTTCAGTTGGGAAGGCCTGGGTTTTCTGTATTATTTATGTTCTTTATTTGTATTTATATTATTAATAAAAGGCTGCTGTGGCCTTAAAATCCACTTGCTTTGTCTGTCATTATTGGGTTAGGAGCGAGAATTGTGTGTGTGGGGGGGGGGTCACCAGCTGATATCTGTAGTACTTCTGGGGGCGATGGAGAGTTTAGTGGAGGATCAAGGTTCAGGAACTGATGATAAATGGTCAATATATGGAGAGGAGTTAGATCAGGGGATGTGATAGGCCACCCTAAAAAGATGTGTTTTTAAGGAGCACCTAAAACTGTGTATATTGTGGTTTAACCTAATTTCTGGGGGTAGGGAATTCCAGAGAACCGGTGAAGCTCAGGAGAAGTCATGGAGCTGGGAGTGAGAGGTTCGGATTATGGCGGATGTCAATTGTAAATCATTGGCTGAATGGAGAGCACAAGAAGGGTGGTAGACAAAGATGAGGGAAGAGATGTAAGGGGGTGCAGCACTGTGGAGAGCTTTTTGGGTGAGGACAAGCAGTTTAAATTGGATTCTATACAGTATGGGCATAAAAGCAACATAAGTTATATCAAGTGGGTATAGGATAAAGAACTACTAATCCTCAGATCAATATATGCATCATAACAATAAAGATGCCCCACCACTTCGGTCCCAATGCACATAAAAATAGTCAAGGCCAAGGGTATAACCACATCAGGATCCCTCCACCCCCGACACGTGTTTTACTATGAAAAGCTTTGGCAGTTATGCCCTCTCCATAGCTGAAATTTGCAGCACCAAGACCATTATGGCCCCAAAACCCTGCTCAACCCTGCTTACAGCACCATAAAATACTGTAACGACAAAATGCCATACGTGAAACCCATGACACTGTCTGTGGTGTGAGGCCATTCAGTGAGCAGATATCACATTCCAAAATGTTACAGTGCGTTTTCAGGATCTTTCTAATTTTGCGGTCAGTGGCTGTGACCCTTCCCTCATTGCGTAATTGGTAAATACATGAAGAGGGGCAACCGTGACAGAGCCCGGAAACTATAGGCCGGTAAGTTTAACATCTGTCGTGGGTAAACTGTTTGAAGGTTTTCTGAGAGATACTATCTTGGAGTACCTCAATGAAAATAAGCAAATAACGCCATATCAGCATGGCTTCATGAGGGAACGGTCATGTCAGACTAATTTAATCAGTTTCTATGAGGAGGTAAGTTCTAGACTTCACAGCGGGGAATCAATGGATGTTGTGTATCTGGACTTCTCCAAAGCATTTGACACTGTACCACATAAAAGGTTAGTATATAAAATGAGAATGCTCGGACTGGGAGAAAACGTCTGTATGTGGGTAAGTAACTGGCTCAGTAATAGAAAACAGAGGGTGGTTTTTAATGGTACACACTCAGATTGGGTCACTGTTACTAGTGGGGTACCTCAGGGGTCAGTATTGGGCCCTATTCTCTTCAATATATTTATTAATGATCTTGTGGAAGGCTTGCACAGTAAAATATACATTTTTGCAGATGACACTAAACTGTGTAAAGTAAGTGACACGGAAGAGGACAGTATATTGCTACAGAGGGATCTGGATAAATTGGAGGCTTGGGCAGATAAGTGGCAGATGAGGTTTAAGAGCTCATGCACACGACAGTAGTTTTTTGCGTCCGCAAATTGTAAGTCTGCTAAAAAAAAAACGGATGCGGCATCCGTTTTTTGGGGAGGATCCGTTTTTTTCCACAGATCCCTTGTAATAAATGCCTATCCTTGTCCGCAAATGTGAAAAAAAGTAGGTCATGCACTATTTTTTTTTTTTGCTGAAGGGAAACCCGGACGACCGACGCGGAACACAAACAGATGAACTATCAGCATTTTTTTGCTGACCCATTGAAATGAATGTGTCCCCATCCGGTCCGCAAAAAAAAAACTGAACGGAGGCCGAGAAAAACATTGTGTGCATGAGGCCTAACACTGACAAATGTAAGGTTATGCACATGGAAAAGAATAATGCAAGTCACCCTCACATACTAAATGGTAAAACACTGGGTAAGGGCTTGTTCACACGACCGTGCCCTAACACTGACATGGAAAAGGACCTAGGAATTTTAGTGAACAGCAAACTAAGCTGTAGAAACCAGTGTCAGGCAGCTGCTGCCAAGGTCAATAAGATAATGGGTTGCATGCCCGTGATGAGAACATAGTCCTGCCACTTTACAGATCACTAGTCAGACCACACATGGAGCACTGTGTACAGTTCTGGGCTCCTGTGAACAAGGCAGACATAGCAGAGCTGGAGAGGGTTCAGAGGAGGGCAACTAAAGTAATAATTGGAATGGATGGACTACAGTACCCTGAAAGATTATCAAAATTAGGGTTATTTACTTTAGAAAAAAAGACGACTGAGCGGAGATCTAATAACTGTATAAATAGATCAGGGGTCAGTACAGAGATCTCTCCCATCATCTATTTATCCCCAGGACTGTGACTATGACAAGGGGACATCCTCTGCGTCTGGAGGAAAGAAGGTTTGTACACAAACATAGAAGAGGATTTTTTACGGTAAGAGCAGTGAGACTATGGAACTCTCTGCCTGAGGAGGTGGTGATGGTGAATTCACTAAAAGTTCAACAGGGGCCTGGATGTATTTCTGGAGGGTAATAATATTACAGGCTATAGCTACTAGAGGGGTCGTTGATCCAGGGAGTGATTTTTCGATTGGAGTCCGGAAGGAATTTTTTTCCCCTTAAGTGGGGAAAATTGGCTTCTACCTCACAGGGTTTTTTTGCCTTCCTCTGGATCAACTTGCAGGATAACAGGTCGAACTGGATGGACAGATGTCTTTTTTTTTACCTTATAAACTGTTATTATGTTACTTCAACTATATCATGTAAAATAATTGCAGCCACAGATAGATGCTGCAACCTCTGTAAAACTACAACTCCCAGCATGTCTCACAATAGATGGAGAACCTCAGGACTACTGGTCTAGGTCAAATAACTCCTCACAGGCAGTAGTAATTTAGGTGGAATCTCACTAACCTCCACAACGATCAGATTCATAGCTCAGCGCAGTCCATCTGTACATATTCCCCTTTAAATCAGACAATTTGGACAGATGGATCAAAGTTCTCCTGGATTCCAAAGGTTAGAAAGCATACATCAAGCTTCATGGGACATTGCCCGGTTTCCAAGTATGAAAGTAAGTCTTTGGGCACCATCTCTGCAGTGACACACCATGGCATCCACTGAAGAGACAGCAGAACCCACGATACGCCAGAGAAAGCCCAATCACACTCGGGACGAAACCTTCAAACAGCACAATGGTAACTATAGGGGCCTGTCTGGTGTGCACATGCGTTGTGGTTTGGGCAAACTGCAGCAACACAGGGACTTTACTTTCATTTGGGAGAAGGGTACTGAATGGGATATTACACATGGTTAACTGCTTGGTCTACATGCCATATAGCCAGGGGGCATCAGGCATGGCAAATAGCACAGTGTCAAAAATAAATCGGGGCTTGAATTTTAGTATTTTTTTACCTCTTGGTCCTATTACACCTGCAGATGTAGCGGGCAATTATCGGGAAAAAAGCCTTCCTTCCTGGCAATAGCCTGCTCGGTAGCGGAGGAGACCGCTGGTATTACATGCATGATCTCCTCCACAGTATGGGGAGGTGTGATCGCTAATGCCATCGCTCGTCCCCATACAGAATCACTGTTTGCCGGCAGCAGAGTTATGTGTAGACAGCACGATCTATTAAAAAATGTTGAAAGACTGATTCCCATGAACGAGCACTCGTTCATAGGTTTATCAGCGGCAGTGTTACACTGCCAGAGCATTACTAATGAGCATTCATACGAGCGCTTGTTAGTGATGATCTTAGCGATTATCTGCCAGGGTAATAGGGTCTTAAGACCTGAGATACACAGCTATTTGTGCAGTGCAATGCCCAGTGTGACTTGAGCATTACAATGCGATAAAAAAAAATTCTTTCATCAAATTCCAGAACAAGTAGATTGGTGATTATGACAGTAGAGATTGGTGAATCCACGCAATCCCTACATTTCCCGTCCTATTGAATTCATTGCATGTGTTGGTTGACATTGACTTACTAATTAGAAAAGTGTGAGAAAATGTTGTGATAAATGGCTGACACATCATGAAGATCTGCCCACCTACTACAACACAATTTTACATGCATGGGAAAAAAGAAGCATGCGCTTCATACCTTAAATGGCAGCAGTGAAGGACTACTTACTTTCCTTTGTTGGTCTTGAGTCTAGCAAGAATTATTCAGAAGGAAGAAATATGACAGTATTCACACACACTTAACGGGGTTGTGCAGCCTGTTTATATTGATGACCTACTCTGTGCAAAAGGGCCCAAAGCCAGTTTCACAAAAGCATAATATGGGTGCACTTTTTTGATTTAGGCCTCTTTCACACTACAGGTTTTTCTTTCCATTTTGCGGGCCGTTTTTTGCGTTCCGTATACGGAACCATTCATTTCAATGGGTCCACAAAAAAAACAGAATGTACTCCATATGCATTTCGTTTCCATGTTTCTGTATCTCCGTTCCGTGCAAAGATAGAACATGTCCTCTATTTGGCCGCAAATCGCATTCCGTGGCTCCATTAAAGTCAATGGGTCCGCAAAAAAAAACCTGAATGCATACGGAAATGCATCAGTATGGCTTCCGTATCCGTTCCGTTTTTTGCAGGACCATCTATCGAAAATGTTATGCCCAGCCCAATTTGTTCTATGTAATTACTGTATACTGTATATGCCATACGGAAAAACGGAACGGAACAACGGAACCGAAACGGAAACACAACAGAAACAAAAAACGGAACAATGTATCCGTGAAAAACAGACCTCAAAACACTGAAATAGCCATACGGTAGTGTGAAAAAGGCCTTAGGGTCCATTCACACGTCCGTGTGTGTTTTGCGGATCCACGAATCCGTGGATTCCCAAAACACAGACATCGCCAGCACTTTATAGAAAATGCCTATTCTTTTACAGCTGTCACAGTTGCAGCATTTTGCATCACCACCCCATTGACAATCATGAGATGTGATATTACCATCTTCATGTCACACGAAACATGTTTCCATGTAGCCCCAACCTTATTCTGAAGTAACAGGGATCTATGATGCTGTTAGGGCTCATGCACACAAGCGTAATATTTCAGTGCCTGTGCTGCAGACCGCAATTATCGTGTGCACTTGACTTGAATGGGTCTGCAATCTGCAAGTTACTGCCAAATATAGAACTATCTTTTTGCAGTGGGGAGACACGGACCCAAAAGCCCATGGAAGTGCTTCTTAGTGCTTACATGGGCTTCCAATTCATGTCTCCGCTCCACATAAGATAGATGTAGTCCTATCTTCGGTCATATCTTGTGGATTTTGGACAAAACAAGTCAATGGGTCTGCATCCGCAAATGGAGTGCACACGGCCGGTGCTTGTGCATGGCAGACCCCTATTTGTGGTCCTTAGCACGGGCACTGAGCCATTATGCTCATGTGCATGAGCCCTTAATTTGAGTAGTCAGTCCCATGGTTAGGCCCCTGCTTGTATGAAATTGCCTTGCATTCTCTTTCACAGGTTTTCTGTAGTTGCAGAGAGAGCAGTCTCTAGGTGTAACCAGAACGCCCCCATTGCTCCTAGAGGCTCATTTGCATATATTGAAACATCATTTTTCTCAGCAATACGGGCACATATGTACATGGGACCAACACAGATGCCTTCAGTTGCATGGAACAGATCAGACAGTTTTATAGGTACAAATCTGCTGACAGATGCACGTTAAATAAATGTGGGTGACGTCCAAAATGTTTGCCAATATTTTATTGATTTTTTTTATTTAGGTATGGTGTTTTATCTTATGCTTGGTTTGTAGTCAATGAGATTTTATCAAATCTCATTCCCTCAAAAAATAATTTTTGGCTACTGAGTTTTTTCTCTTACAATGAAAACAGAGAAAAAATAAATGTGTGAAACTGTAACATCCCATAGTTATGTTACGAAACACTTTTTCCCCGCCACTATTTGTTGGTAACGTGTGCCTTGTCGTCTAATGTGATTTTATTTAATATTCCTCACAAATGTGCATTGAAAGCCTTGTTTGAATGTATTTTGCTGTAATTTTCATGTTCACCAGCAGGTGTCAGCAATGTGTCAGCAGGGCTTTAGTAACAGTTTAGCATATCTAGACTGGAATAGTTCATTCCAGTTTAGCTCCCCTCTCTTTGAGCAGAGTGGGCTCGCCCATGTCCTGCCTCATGGGAAGGGAAGGAAGTTAGAGTTAGTGTGCCAGCCACCCCGGCTAGGGGAAGGCTGTGCTGGTAGGAGCTCCCAGTTCTAGGGATCCCAAACCAGGATTATGTCTCGGCTGAGACCAAAGATCTTCATTCCCAGTCTGAGCCCTTCAGCCTCAGTTGGTGACAAGCAAGCAGCCACCTCCAGAACTCCAGGAAGACCCATATTCTGTGAGTTAACTGTGAGTACCATCCAGAAACCAGGAGAAGCCAAATTCCTCCTTAGCTAGTCAGTCCCATACACAGCAGAAGATAGACAGAGCAGAAGATATAGATTCCTGCCACATATTACAGAGCCATAAGCAGATGACTAATCTGGCAAGAGAGCTCCAGGCACATGATAGAAGCAGAAGAGATAGTAATCCCTGCCATACATTGCCAATACCTGCTCGGACCCAAGACTATTGCTGTATTTCATATGGATTAATGCTGCCTCCAGTAAAGACAAGTTTGAATTATATTCCAAGTCTGGATCTCATTCATTACTACAAAGTTCCTCAATTACTCCTACTAGCAACACACTCCTTTATTGCAAGTGAGCCAGGATTGGAGGGGGCTGTTGATAGAGAGGGATGTTATTTACATGGGACTGTATATTGGAGGGAGCTGGAGAGATGGTGTGATGGTATTTATATGGGACTCTATGGCGAAGGGAGCGAAATAGTGTTATTTACTTGGGACTGTATGGCGAATGTGCTGAGGAATTATAATTTCTAAGGACACTAAACGGAGGAATATAACTGCAGGGGGCATTATAAATACTGGGGCGCTTCAGAGTGAGCATTAAACCAGTAGGGGGGTGACATAAATACTGGGGGTAATGTGGGGGCATTTTAAATCCAGGGGACATTAGGCGTTCTTATTACTACTGGGGGCTCTATAGGAGGGATCCTCATTATTTCTACTAAAAGCACTATGGGGGGGCCTTATTACTACTGAGGGGTCCGTAGAGAGCTTTATTACCACTGGGGGGACAATAGGGGGCCTTATTTCTACTGGGGGCTCTGTAAGGGCATTATTAACACTGGTGGGCTCATCTACTAATGGAGGCACTCTTGTGGAGCATTATCACTGCTGGGTCCAGTAGGGGGCAGTATTACAAATGAGAGCATTCTAGAAGGAAATTACTATTGGTGGGACTATGAGGAGTACTGTTACTATGGGGGCACACATTTTTCTTCAGGACAGTATTTGGGGTACAGAAAAGTAAGGAAGCTAAGATGTTTGTGCGTCACACTCTGCAGAGACGAGGCAGCTGAGAGAAGTGTCCGGACCGAATGGAGAAGATGATGACAGAGAAGATCTACATCAGAGAAGACGTCACCTTGGGAGGCACTGTACAGGTCCTTCTAAAAAAATTAGCATATTGTGATAAAGTTCATTATTTTCTGTAATGTACTGATAAACATTAGACTTTCATATATTTTAGATTCATTACACACCAACTGAAGTAGTTCAAGCCTTTTATTGTTTTAATATTGATGATTTTGGCATACAGCTCATGAAAACCCAAAATTCCTATCTAAAAAAATTAGCATATCATGAAAAGGTTCTCTAAACGAGCTATTAACCTAATCATCTGAATCAACTAATTAACTCTAAACACCTGCAAAAGATTCCTGAGGCTTTTAAAAACTCCCAGCCTGGTTCATTACTCAAAACCGCAATCATGGGTAAGACTGCCGACCTGACTGCTGTCCAGAAGGCCATCATTGACACCCTCAAGCAAGAGGGTAAGACACAGAAAGAAATTTCTGAACGAATAGGCTGTTCCCAGAGTGCTGTATCAAGGCACCTCAGTGGGAAGTCTGTGGGAAGGAAAAAGTGTGGCAGAAAATGCTGCACAACGAGAAGAGGTGACCGGACCCTGAGGAAGATTGTGGAGAAGGACCGATTCCAGACCTTGGGGGACCTGCGGAAGCAGTGGACTGAGTCTGGAGTAGAAACATCCAGAGCCACCGTGTACAGGCGTGTGCAGGAAATGGGCTACAGGTGCCGCATTCCCCAGGTCAAGCCACTTTTGAACCAGAAACAGCGGCAGAAGCGCCTGACCTGGGCTACAGAGAAGCAGCACTGGACTGTTGCATGTCATTCGGAAATCAAGGTGCCAGAGTCTGGAGGAAGACTGGGGAGAGGGAAATGCCAAAATGCCTGAAGTCCAGTGTCAAGTACCCACAGTCAGTGATGGTCTGGGGTGCCATGACAGCTGCTGGTGTTGGTCCACTGTGTTTTATCAAGGGCAGGGTCAATGCAGCTAGCTATCAGGAGATTTTGGAGCACTTCATGCTTCCATCTGCTGAAAAGCTTTATGGAGATGAAGATGTCATTTTTCAGCACGACCTGGCACCTGCTCACAGTGCCAAAACCACTGGTAAATGGTTTACTGACCATGGTATTACTGTGCTCAATTGGCCTGCCAACTCTCCTGACCTGAACCCCATAGAGAATCTGTGGGATATTGGGAAGAGAAAGTTGAGAGACGCAAGACCCAACACTCTGGATGAGCTTAAGGCCGCTATCGAAGCATCCTGGGCCTCCATAACATCTCAGCAGTGCCACAGGCTGATTGCCTCCATGCCACGCCGCATTGAAGCAGTCATTTCTGCAAAAGGATTCCCGACCAAGTATTGAGTGCATAACTGAACATAATTATTTGAAGGTTGACTTTTTTTGTATTAAAAACACTTTTCTTTTATTGGTCGGATGAAATATGCTAATTTTTTTAGATAGGAAATTTGGGTTTTCATGAGCTGTATGCCAAAATCATCAATATTAAAACAATAAAAGGCTTGAACTACTTCAGTTGGTGTGTAATGAATCTAAAATATATGAAAGTCTAATGTTTATCAGTACATTACAGAAAATAATTAACTTTATCACAATATGCAAATTTTTTTAGAAGGACCTGTATGTGAGAGGTATGTTCTGCTGTATAGCAAGTACAGCAAAATGTCTTCAGTGCTAGTGTGGCTGCGATGCGATTTTCACGGATGTTTGCTAAGAGATGTTGTTTGTAAACATTCAGTTTTTTATCACGCGCGTGCAAAACGCAGTAAATCGCATTGCACCCGTGCGATAAAAACTGAACGCAATCGCAAACAAAACTGAATGACTTTGTGAAATCTCGCAGTTTACACTGAACGCATCCGTACATAATCCGCACACCCTCGTCTGCAAGGGCCTAAAGCTTGATCAACATTAAAGGCTATGGGAAATTAACACTGTATACTTTATTGTTCATTTGCTTCCTAATACAAAATGTAGCAACTGTCTAAATAGTCTTCAATACATTTCCAGTGGTTTGCTGCTGTAAAGTCCAGTGAACTAATAGGCTTCCACAGTTTTTATTTAATGCAATGTTTTTGGATTGCTAAAACTCTATGGATTTCTTTTGGTTTCCAAATGTTTTTCTGGGGAAATTTATTTTTTTATTCAGCTATTTTAAGGTGTTTTTTCAGGCGTTTTTCAATTCTTAAGTGTAGCCTATTAGAAAATGCCTGGAAAAAAAAAGTCATACCAACAGTGCATTCTAGAGGTCACTATTGAAAATGCTAGGAAAAACTTTTTCCAAAAACCACCCTCGCATAGCTTGCAGTCCTGCTGCTTCTGATATTGATATAACAGAACACTTCAAAATGTTTGCCAATGTTTTATTGATTTCTTTATTTAGTTATGGTGTTTTATCATATGTTTGGTTTGTAGTCAATAAGATTTTATCAGATCTCATTCCCTCATAAAATAATTTTTGGCTACTGAGTTTTTTCTCTTACAATGAAAACACAGAAAACAAAGTGTGAAACCGTCCTTACTTAACCCTTGTTTTGTGTGTCCTTGTATTGCTCCCTGTCCTCTTCAATGCTTGGACAGGACCCTGTTTTACCTTTTTATGTGTTTATTGTGCCTGTACAAGGTCTTAAGGGCTATGTACTTTATTATGTTCTGTTTTTCTTGTGTTACATGTGGATTTGTTCAGGCTGTTTTGACACTATTGAACT
Organism: Bufo gargarizans; assembly: GCF_014858855.1. Taxonomy (NCBI): domain Eukaryota; kingdom Metazoa; phylum Chordata; class Amphibia; order Anura; family Bufonidae; genus Bufo; species Bufo gargarizans. Next base: position 108,439,949 of record NC_058082.1, on the reverse strand, counting down.
GAAAAGACTCCTGTCAAAGTGAGACAAATCTCTAAAGCTTGACCAACATTAAAGGCTATGGGAAATTTACACTGAATAGTTTATTGTTAATTTGCTTCCTAATGCAAAATTTAGCAACTGTCTAAATAGTCTTCATGATACATTTCCAGTGGTTTGCTGCTGTAAAGTCCAGTGAACTTCTGCCTTTGACCAAAAAAAAAAAACCTGAGTGTATGAAACCACCCTTACTAATTAAAGAATAAGTCATTGCATAACTATTTACCGTATTTTTCGCCCTATAAGACGCACCGGCCCATAAGACGCACCTAGGTTTTTGAGGAGGAAAATAAGAAAAAAAATATTTTGAACCAAATGGTGTGCTTTTGATGGGTTTTGAACTAATTGTGGTCTGTGGATGGCACTATTATGGGGGATCTGTGGATGGTGCACTGTTATGGGGGATCTGTGGATGGTGCACTGTTATGGGGGATCTGTGGATGGTGCACTGTTATGGGGGATCTGTGGGTGACACTTATGGGGGATCTGTGGGTGACACTTATGGGGGATCTGTGGGTGACACTTATGGGGGATCTGTGGGTGACTCGCTGTTATGGGGGATCTGTGTTATGGGGGATCTGTGGGTGACGCACTGTTATGGGGGATCTGTGGGTGACGCACTGTTATGGGGGATCTGTGGGTGACTCACTGTTATGGGGGATCTGTGGGTGGCTCTTATTGGGGTCTCTGGATGGCACTGTTATGAGGATCTGTGTATGACAGTTATGGGGGGGATCTGTGGATGACACATAGCATCTTATGCTATGTGTCATCCACAGATCCCCTCCATAAGTGTCCCTGTAGTGAATGACCCTCAATACACGCTGGGGGCCGGCATCTGCTTTTATAATGACAGCGGGGCCCGTGCAGTGACTGTAGTCTACTACACGGGCCCCGCTCACTGTATAATCGTATCTTTAATAGTTAATTGTAATTGTATGTAATCGCATAAGGAGCGCTGTGTATTACCGGTACTTACAACTACAAGCGCTCGCCGCTCGGTAGGTAGCAGAGAGGAGGGAGGAGGCAGGCCGGGAGGACGGGCGCTGGCAGCGTGAGTCATACGTCATGCGCCCACGCCGCCTGCTTCATTCATAAAGTGGGCGGCGCAGACGCGTGACATATGACTCACACTGCCAACGCCCGTCCTCCCGGCCTGTCTCCTCCCTCCTCTCTGCTACTTACCGAGCGGCGAGCGCTTGTAGTTGTAAGTACCGGTAATACACAGCGCTCCTTATGCGATTACATACAATTAACTATTAAAGATACGATTATACAGTGAGCGGGGCCCGTGTAGTAGAATACAGTCACTGCACGGGCCCCGCTGTCATTATAAAAGCAGACGCCGGCCCCCAGCCCCTCCTCCCTCACAGCTGATACACCCGCCGCGATGCCGCGCAGCGGGTGTATCATTGAAAACTCAGCAAAATCAGCAGCATTCGCCAGTATAAGACGCACTGCTATTTCCCCCCCACTTTTGGGGGGAAAAAAGTGCGTCTTATACGGCGAAAAATACGGTACTCCCCCCTTATTACTATGAATCTCCCAAAGCTGGCGGATTCTGGCAAATTCAGTATGCAGAAGTTCGGGCTTGGGATCGGAGTTCTGTAGATTGTATTATTTTCCCTTATAACATGGTTATAAGGGGAAATAATAGCATTCTGAATACAGAATGCATAGTAAAGTAGGGCTGGAGGGGTTAAAAAAATAAAAAATATAATTTAACTCCCCTTAATCTTCTTGATCACGCAGCCGGCATCTTTTCTGTCTGTCTTCTGTTCTGTGTGCAGGAAAAGGATCTGTGGTGACGTCACTCCGGTCATCACATGGTCCCTCACATGATCTTGTACCATGGTGATGGATCATGTGATGACCGGAGTGACGTCACCACAGGTCCTTTGACTGCAATCAGCAAAGAAAGAGACAGAAAAGATGCTGGCTGCGCGAGCAAGTGGATTAAGGTGAGTTACATTTTAATTTTTTTTAACCCCTCCAGCGCTATTGTACTATGCATTCTGTATTCAGAATGCTATTATTTTCCCTTATAACCCTGTTATAAGGGAAAATAATAATGGGTCTCCATCCTGATCGTCTCCTAGCAACCGTGCGTAAAAATCGCACCGCATCCGCACTTGCTTGCGGATGCTTGCGATTTTCACGCAGCCCATTCACTTCTATGGCGCCTGCGTTGCGAGGAAAATGCACAATATAGAACATGCTGCGATTTTCACGCAACGCACAAGTGATGCGTGAAAATCACTGCTCATGTGAACAGCTCTATAGAAATGAATGGATCAGGATTCAGAGCGGGTGCAATGCGTTCAACTCGCGCATCGCATCCGTGCGGAATACTCGCCCGTGTGAAAGGGGCCTTATCAAGACCTGTTCACGCTGCACCACTCTCAATATCCCCTGTGCTGTTGAAGGAAGCACGTAATTTATGGAGAGGCGCAGGCCTTCGGTTCTCCATGTGCCTAAACTGAAATCTGTGGCAGCACCCATTCTTCATTTGCACCAGAACATTGGCGTAAAAGAGGATAAATTTGCCGTGACTGCTGGCCCCGCTTCTTCCCACTCAGACTTCAGATCAAACCCTCAATGTTAATAAGACCCCCAATCAGACCCCCATGTTAATAAGACCCCCAATCAGACACTCAGATCAGACCTCCAATGTCAGGACCCCTATTCAGACCTCAGATCAGACCCTGACGTTAATAAGACCCTGATTCTGACACTAAGATTAGACCCCCAATGTTAAGATCCCCATTCAGAACTCGGATCAGATTGGCATGTTAATAAGACCCCTATTGAGACACTTATATCAGACCCCCAATGTTAATGCAATGAGCAGGACACTGGTACAGTGGGGCTGCTATGCAGTGGGTCAGCTTATATGTGTAATAGTTCGTGACGCCAGTTGCAGCTTGCGCAGGTACTGTAGCAGGGCCCTTTAAGATGTTATAGCTCACGTACCAGGTGAGGAATGCCAGAGGGGGATAACGTCTCTGTATAGCAGATATGGTAGTGTCAACGGTGTCTCCTACCTTGGTACGGCTGGACTCCTGGATCCTGGCTCACTTGCAATAAATTGAGTGTTGTTAATAGGAGTAATTGAGGAATTAATGAGATCCAAACAGGTAATATGATCCAACTTGTCTTTACTTAATGGTTGCAGCATAAATCCATATGAGTACAGCAATAGTCTTTAGGTCCCAGCAGGTATTGGCAATGTATGGCAGGGGTTAATGCCTCTTTTGCTCCTATACTATATGCCTGGAGAATCTGGCAGGTATCTATCTTCTGCTCTGTCTGTCTTCTGCTTGATATGGGCCTGACTAGCTCAGGAGGAATTTGGCTTCTCCTGGACTCTGGATATGTACCCACAGCTTGGCTCACAGGGAATGCTTCTTCCTGGAGGCTGGAGGTGGCTGCTTTTCTGGTCGTCCAGCTGAGGTAGATGACTCAGGCTGGGAAGATGGATCCCTGTTTCTGGGAGCTCCTACTAACACAGCCTTCCCCTAGCCGGGGTGGCTGGTACACTCACTAGAACTTTCTTTCCTCCCCATGAGGCAGGAAGTGGGAACATTCCACACCTCCTCAAAGGGGGGGGGGGGGGGGGGGAAGGGGGAGCTAGATTGGAATGTATTATTCCAGTCCAGCCATGCTAAACTGTCTAAGTCTATGCTAAACAAATTGCTGCCACCTGCTGGTGTACATGGAAATCACAGCAATTATATGAAACAGGCATGGAAAATACATATAATGATGCAAATGCAGTTAACTTACACAAGATGACAATACATTTACACCTAACATATTGTAGCAGGGAAACTGAAGTTTAGTGACATACTCTGGGATGTTACATTAATACCACCAGTCAGACCTCCAATCAGACAAAAACAGTAAATCAACTTACCTCTCCTGCTTCAGACACCACCGCTGCTCCGGGGATCCAGTTCCTGCCATGCGCTGTGTTGTGACCTGATGCCGCACAGTGTTCTCATAGTGTGCGCAGTCGGAGCACAGTAAGTGGTCAGTACAGAGCCCGGGGAGCGGTGAATTCATCACTTCCCTGCCCCCCTGTACTAATGAGCACTTCCATAATGGAAGTGCTCATTAGTATTCGCCCCTGAAGATGCACTGACATTTTTTCCTCCTACTTTTGGGGGGAAAAGTGCATCTTATATTGGGGTGAAAAATACAATAAATAATTATGATGCTGCAAGTTCACTTCAGAGCAGCAGTGATCAGTCTGGGAAATACTGCTCCCGCACACAGCATGTTTCGCAGACTTGTGTGAAAGTGGCCTAAACATCACAGCAGGTTCTCTTAGTGTTGAATCTATTTTTATTGTATAGAAAAACAAGTCAAACAAACATAGCTGCAATGACAATGTATGCGAAAGATATCTCCATTTCCAGAACTACATGAGACATATAATATAGTGCAAAGATGGATTAGAGAACAACATTTCTCCCTGGGCCACGACAATGCGGACCAAAGAAGACAGTTACCACGAAATCAAGCTGAAGAAGTGATTCCGCAATGAGAAATACAAAAAGTGTAACTCGAAATACTTTGACTTCTGAAAGGAAAGGTAATAGGAACTCTGGTCAAATTCCTAGATTATTCAATAATGGCAAATTAAACAAAAGGCTACTAATATGTAGCTCACAGTGAAACAACCTAACTCGGTAAACTAGCACAGACCTGGGGGACAGACAAGAACACAACACGACAAACAGAATACAGGGAAGGGGGAGGAGGGTGGGAATAGGGGTAGCGACAAGAAAGCATATCAAGGAGGCCAGGTGCAATCACCTGTGTCCAACCAGGTTTGGAAACGAGAAGAGCTCCTAAATTGCTGCCAAGGTTCCCAGGTCAGTGTAAATGCTTGGATTTGGTTTAAGGCCTCGGCATCCATCTCCTCCATCCTGAATAAGGCATCTAGGGCACGTATCCACGTAATTCTCTGCAAATTGTCCAAAGATCTCCACTGGCGTGGAATTATCTGTCTTTTTTGACATGTTTGATCCTGCCCGGGAATATAGAGAGCAAAGCAATCAAGGGGGAAGGAGATATAGTAGACCGGTAAAGAGCATTATACAGAGCAAAAACGTCTCGCCACAATGGGGCAACCCCAGGGCTGTCCCACCAGATGTGAAGCATGGAGCCGACCTCTGTTTGGCAGCGCCAACAGGTGTTGGGGACCGATGGATAAAAATGGTGCAACTTAACTGGAGTCCTATACCTAAAGTGTAAGGATCTTTATAATTCAACTCCTGTAAACGGCATGACGTGGATGATTTATGAGTAAAAAGGAGGGAACGATTCCATTGCTCAGAGGACAGGGAAAACGTTGAACACTACCCATCTGTTCAATGAGTGATAAGTCTTCCACCCCGCCGGCACCCAGCAAGCCATATATCAAAGAAATACCATGATCCGGACCTGTGTTGGCAACACAGAGCTTTTCAAAATTTGTCAGTGGGGCAGACAACTGCGATCCGGGAGTCAGGGAACCCAAGAAGCTACGGAACTGAAGGTAGTGAAACCAGCGACCCGGGGAATTTAGGAATATGTGCGATAGATCCCCGAGAGGTAAGAGACCCGAGCTATTAAAAATATCTCTAATTAGGATCCGGGGAGGGGGGACTGTACAGAGTAATGGTAATTTCCTGATCTGGGGGGGGAAGGCCAGGATGAGCCACAATGTCTGTCAAAGGACCCGGCGCGGATATTAACTTGATTTTGGAGGCGAATCTTCCCCATAATTTAGTCAGGGTCTGGAGTAAAGGAGAGCGAAGAGTAAGTAAGAGGCTATTTTGTGCTGCTGCAGGTAGCCAAAATATCCCAGGTACCATATGGGGTTCAATGGTGTGTTCTATGTCTACCCAAAGTTTCAGAGAGCGTTTGTGTACAATATCTAGAACACAATTTGAAATGGAAGCCCTAAAATATGCCTGGAAGTCAGGTAGGCCGGCTCCCCCCAAACTCTTCGCTCTGGACAAAACTCTGTAGCTCACCCTGGCCCTTGTGCCATTCCAGATAAACCTAGAGGCTAGTGACCGCAATTGGGCAAAAAATCTATTAGGGGCAGTCTGGAACAGGTATAGGAATTTGGGTAAAATGTCCATCTTTAGGGCATTAATCCTACCAAACCAAGAAATCTGCAGGGGGGACCACTTCTAGAGAGAGGCCTCTACCTTCCTCAATAACGGTTTGTAGTTCAGTTGGAAGAGATGATTGGGATTTGCAGGGAGGCTAATGCCTAGATGGCGAATCGAGTCAGAAGCCACTTTAAACGAGAACCCCTCCTTGATGTGGGAGATTTCCCTGTGTGATAATGAGATATTCAAAATTTCGGATTTCTGGATATTTACTTTGAAGTTACAGCAGGTTCTCTCAAGCCCCTTTAGGGTCCCTTCAATAGCTGTCAGACAAAAGCTTATTCAGTTGACAGCTACTTCACCCATCTCCTTATATAGTACATGCAAACCTGCTCAGTTTGATTGAGAATGCATATGGTTTTCAATGGAGAATGTGGAGTAAACAGCTGCCAGACACTTCTCGTGGTCATTTATCGCCTAGGGGGACAAAGGATTGGACATGGTAAAAATCTAACATGCCCAATGCTTCCTTCTGACATCATCTGTTCAGGGAGTATTGGGAAGCCCCCACAAAATCAGTGGGTACTGTGTGTCTGACTTGACGGGGGTATTGGTTACACCCCGCTCGCTCCCTTTTCACCCGCTACCCTGCCAAGCCACTTCCCACCCCACCCCGGCCCAGCCCTTACCCCGGGCCCGGCCCGCACCCAAATAAAATACTGACACTTGGCTTGGATTAAATTGGCCACAGCAGCCATTTTATTACATACATACATATAATAAATAACCATTTAATTCCAACCTGTAACATATTCCTGAATCCCAACGGGGGAGGTCCTGGAAGCCCCAAACAGCCGAAGTTTATTACCGGGTTGAGCCGCCTTGCCACCAGCCGTTAAAACGCCAGCTCGGAGGCACCCCTGACGGCCCAGCCCCCAAAATTATCCACAACTGACCACCAACTATGGGAGTCCAGCCCCAACCGTGGAGCCCTCCCATCCTCATCCTTTAGAATCTCACCAACTTCAAGGACCTCCCACCGCCACAGCCGCCGTGACAATTGTACCCCCCCCCCACCCCCGCCGTCCCCCACCGCTCCTTCCAATTCCATACCCGGCCTCGGATCCACCTAAAGGACAAAAAGAAGGGCGGGCGGGCGGGAGTTCAGTTTGCCCCCAAAATGGCCACCGTTCTCCTCCAGCCCTGGCTACTTAACCCCTCCAGCTCCACCCCCCAGCTTAAACTAGCCAACCCCAATCCCCCAGGGGCTCGCTGAACCAAACCCCCCGTCATGGTAGCCTCCCCCCAGGCTACGCCCCCAGTCCGGCTATTTCTTGACGGGGGTATTGGTTACACCCCGCTCGCTCCCTTTTCACCCGCTACCCTGCCAAGCCACTTCCCACCCCACCCCGGCCCAGCCCTTACCCTGGGCCCGGCCCGCACCCAAATAAAATACTGACACTTGGCTTGGATTAAATTGGCCACAGCAGCCATTTTATTACATACATACATATAATAAATAACCATTTAATTCCAACCTGTAACATATTCCTGAATCCCAACGGGGGAGGTCCTGGAAGCCCCAAACAGCCGAAATTTATTACCGGGTTGAGCCGCCTTGCCACCAGCCGTTAAAACGCCAGCTCGGAGGCACCCCTGACGGCCCAGCCCCCAAAATTATCCACAACTGACCACCAACTATGGGAGTCCAGCCCCAACCGTGGAGCCCTCCCATCCTCATCCTTTAGAATCTCACCAACTTCAAGGACCTCCCACCGCCACAAACGCACGGGCTTGACTCCTTAAGCCCCGGGCGTCCCTCCACATCCGCAGCGCCGTTTCAATCCCCTCCTGCAAGGCCAAGCACCACATATCCAACCCTACCGCGTTTAAATGTACCCCATCTGCTCGCCAAAACCCCCCAACACCCCGCTCCAGGTCCACATGCCTCACAGCCACTGCCCCATTCCTTGCCATGAACCGGCCTACGGCCCGGTTAACCTTCACTCTCGCCTTGTTCACTCCCTCTACCGAACGCGCACCCCTCCACACCTTCCGGGGAACTATGTCCGACCACACCGTCACAAGGTTCGGAAACAGCGACCACAACCTAAGGAGATCGAACTTGATGTCCTTTACCAACTCTCTCAACGGCCGCGCCCCTAAATCATTGCCCCCCACGTGCAGGACCAATACATCCGGGGCCCTATCCAATTTCACAAACCTGTGCACCTCTGCCATCACGCCTCCCCACATCATCCCCCGCCGACCCAACCATCTTACCACAGCTGTAGACCGTCCAAACCCCAACTGTTGACCATCCGGCCGAACCGCTGCCCGGATGGCTCCCCAAAAAACGTATGAATGGCCTAAGATCCACACTAAGGCCGGCTCAGAACCTGCAACGACAGAAACGAAAAACAATAGCAAAAACACATTCCGCCTGCAAAGGTAACGCCCTCCATGCTACAATCTTTCTGGACGGATATATGAACGAAACCGGACCGATTCCCACCTCCCTATGCGCTTAATCACCTCCTGCCCCAAACCCCACCGAGCTGCCTCCGTCGCTGCCCCAATTCTGAACGAATGACTCGAGTACCCCTCCACCTCTCTGCCCAACTGACCCAGGCACCTCCTAAAAACCGCTGAAAACTGAAAGCGCGAAAGGAAAGACCCATCCGCGTGCACCAGAAGAGGGGACACTGATCCTCGCCCTACCGCCCCATACTCCCGCATACACCGAACCGGACACATCAAACAACCCAAGACCTCGAATAGAACCACCCTGCAACCCCTGCCTTCCACATCCGTTTTCGATCTCCTAATGACGAACTCTACCCTATCCTCATAAAGGTCTACATCCTCCCCCAGCAACCCCCCTCCCCTACTAACCGACGGACTCACCAGCTCCCCCAACCTCAAAGCCCCAAAGAACGCCAGCGCAAAAGCCAACCTGAACAACCGCAATTCCCATACGGAAACACAAACCGTTTCCAGTTGCTCCCCCAACTGCAGGAGCAAGGAAAACGACACCGGCCTACGACTGTCCTCAACTGACCTCAAACGCCGCCAACCCTTGAGTGCCCTCACTACCAGGAAGGACTTAGTGACGTCCGGCAACTTCCGAAGCTTGAAACCAAAAGCTAGCCCGGCCATGCAACCATTCAGCTTTGAAACCGACCACCCGTCCTCCCTGCACTGCCCTATAAATAACAGCAACGATATTTCCGCTTCCTCATCTCCCATCCCCAATCTAACCTTCCAATCCTCCCAACTCTGCCATGCCCTGTGATATGTCACCCACGTACCGGGAGCTAATGAAGACTGGATAAGCCCCATTACGTTCTCTCCAGGAGTTCCCAAAGGCAGCTCGGGCAAACCAGCCCGTCCTCCTCCGCTTCCGGAGCCAGCTGACGAAAACGCTCCCACTGAAAACGAGAAAGAGCATCAGCAATACAGTTGTCAACCCCCGGGACATGCACAGCCACCACCCACGCATTGATGGTCAAACACTCCAAAACCAATCTCTGTAACAACCGCACCACCCGAGGTGACGAGGCTGACAACCCGTTAATTGCCTGCACCACTCCCAAGTTATCACAGTGGAAACAGACCTTCTTGTTCCTAAATTTTTCCTTCCACAGTAGGACCGCTGCCACTATGGGGAAAAGTTCCAGCAGCGCCAAATCCCTTACCCAGCCTCTACTCACCCAAGCGTCAGGCCACACCCCCGCACACCACTGCCCCGCACAATACGCCCCATAGCCACACCCCCCAGCCGCGTCGGAAAAAAGGTCAAAGTCAAATGCCTCCACTACATCCCCCATAAACATATCCCGGCCGTTATACTGACTCAGAAAAGACGCCCACACCCCTAGATCCTCCCTCAATTCCCTCCCCAACCTTATGTAATGAAGCGGTGACGTTACCCCCGCAGTCGCCGCCGCCAATCGCCTGCTAAAAATCCTCCCCATGGGCATTATACGGCAAGCAAAATTGAGCTTACCCAGGAGCGACTGCAGCTCCCTCAGCTGAAGTTTCGCCCGTCGCTGCGCTCTCCCCACCTCCCGCTCCAAATCCTCAAGCTTGTCCCGGGTCAGTCTACACTCCATGCGCTCCGAATCGATCACTATCCCCAGGAAGCTCAACTCCGTTGCGGGACCCACCGTTTTTTCCACCGCCAGGGGAACACCCAACGCAGCGAACAACACCTCCAGTGAATGCAACAATAACGAACACACCCCTGAGCCCGCGGGGCCAATACACAGAAAGTCGTCTAAATAGTGAATGATAGATTCACATCCCGCCGAGTCCTTAACTGCCCACTCTAAAAACGAGCTAAACTGTTCAAAGTACGCACACGATAGCGAACAACCCATTGGTAAACAACGATCAACAAAGAACCCCCCATCCCAAAAACACCCCAACAAATGTAGGCTATCCGGATGAACCGGCAATAACCTGAACGCGGCCTCGATGTCCGCCTTCGCCATCAAAGCCCCCCTTCCAAACCGTTTCACCCACTGCACTGCCGCGTCAAACGAGGTATATACCACCGAACATAACGCTGGATCAATACCATCGTTGACCGACGATCCCTGAGGGAAGGATAAATGATGAATGAGGCGAAATTTATTCGCCTCCTTCTTCGGAACCACCCCCAGAGGCGACAGGCGCAAATTCTCCAACGGAGGCTCCGAAAAAGGCCCATCCATCCTACCCAATCTCACCTCCTTCTCCAGCTTCTCAGACACTACTCCCGGGTGCTCCCTAGCTGACCGCAAATTTTTCTTAATCAACACCGGACCCGCCGGAACAAAAGGGATACGAAACCCCCAAAGGAAACCCTCCCGCAACAGGTCCGCGGCCTTTTTGTCCGGGTACCTAGCGAGGAACGGTTCCATCCTTTCCAGACGAACCGGCGTCACCCCCTTTGCTAGTACCCTCGCCTCCCCTCTGCCTAACCCCCCTGAAGCACCGCGTGGCTCCATGGGACCCCCCACAGCTGGAGCACTCGTGCTTGAACTTGCACTTCGCCCCGAACTTGCACCCCCCTTCATTAAATAGGAAACACAGTCCCTTAGCTGACGCCGCTGCAAAGGCCGACTGCCCTCCTGCTCCCGACTCCCCCCGAAACGACTGAGCTCCTGACTCCCCCCGAAAGGACTGGGTCGACCGAACCGGCGCCGTCACCTTCAACCACAAAGCTATATCTTTGTGGTCCCATCTAATACTCGGGCGCACTGCCTTATGCCTAAATTGCTCATCGTAGCGCAGCCACGTCTGCCCCCCATAAACCCGATACGCTTCCCCGATGGAGTCCAGATAGCAAAATAGCGCAGAGCAGCACTCTGGCGCCTTTTCCCCTACCACGCTGGCGAATATCGCAAAAGCCTGTAACCAATTAGGGAACGTGCGCGGTATCAACCGGTACCGCCGCTTCTCCTCTTCCTCCTTTTTACCCTCATCCTTCCTAGCCCTATCCAGGTTAAATTTCTCCAAGGGGAGCAAGGAAAAAATCTCCACATACTCCCCTCGCCAAATTTTTTCCCTAACCTCCTGCTTCAAATGGGCCCCCAACGGCCCCTCAAAGCAGACGTATACCTCCCCCCTCGCCTTATCATCCAGCCGCACCCTATCCTCCTGCTCTGAACCACCCGCCTGCGTCTGCACAGACGCCGTGGCACTTTGCGGACTGAACCCGGGCTGGCCTATCCCGCCCAACCCCCCAAAACTGCCCCCCACGCCCCAGGCTGGCAACGGGGACGAACCACCCGCCCCCCACCCAGCCAGCAACCCGGCCAAACCCCCCAGCAACTGCCCTAACCCCCTACCCAACTCCCCTTGGGGCCCCCCTGCCGCCCCCCCAGAATAACTAGCAATAGACTGCACCAAAGGTCCCCAGATCGCCTCACCTGGCTGCCTGGGAGCTGTGATCCCATCAGCCGAAGATCCTGGCTCCAGACGTTCCTCCCTCAGCGATGAGACAGATGACAGCCGATCCCCAGACGGTCCCCTGGCCCAGCCGGGGCCAGAGACGTGACATCCACGGTCTTCACTCGACGCCCCGGAGAAGGCGAGTCCGCAGCCGCCCCGTGGTCCCCAGACACTTGCTCCCGCCGAGGGGCCTCATCCACAATCGCCTCCTGGACAGGGCCCGCCGTACCTGGTCCTGAACACTGGGGGGCGCTGGTACACTGCAGGACAGACCTTCCCAGGCCTGCTCGAGGGCTCCGCCTGCTGTTCGGATTCCTCCCACGCCGCGGCCCACAAGCAGATGCTTTACCTGCGGCCTGCCGGCGTGGAGGGTCCTTCTCAGGGCTCCGTCTGCGGCGCTGAGCCCGAGGGGAGGATAACTGCGGACTGAGGCGCTCCGGCGGCCGGGCCCGCCGAGGCCGTGACACTACAGGCTGAGGCGAAACAGGTTCCTCAGCCACCCCTCTCAGCAGCTGCTGGACCTGCTCCTGAAGCCAGCCCGGTCCTCTACTTGCCGCCGCCGTCCTGAGCTCCGCGATCATAGCGTCCACCTCCATCTCGGTGCACGCGTCAGGTCAGTTCAGTTTGCCCCCAAAATGGCCACCGTTCTCCTCCAGCCCTGGCTACTTAACCCCTCCAGCTCCACCCCCCAGCTTAAACTAGCCAACCCCAATCCCCCAGGGGCTCGCTGAACCAAACCCCCCGTCATGGTAGCCTCCCCCCAGGCTACGCCCCCAGTCCGGCTATTTCTTTTCTCTTCTGTGTATTGGGGCCTTTAAAGGCAGTTATTCACTTTGTGTAATGTATTCAAAGTACATGGCAAGCCAAGGGCTCTATATGACTTGAATGTGGTCACATTGTGCTTCCTAAGCTGGCCATACACATTACTCCCCTTTTACTTTTTAGAACACGTGCACACTGGGCTTATCTGACTGTCAGTAATCTCATGTATTGGTCCAGCCTAGAGGTGTCCATACACATTAGTAGTTGTTGACTGAAAGCTATTCTTCCTGACCCTGCTAAACACATGCACGACAACACATTCATGTGTTCGGAATGGAGGGAGGGGAATAAGCCACGGCCAAAAAGACCTTCTTCCTTCAGAAAACAGATTGGGCATGATGAAATTCAGCATGCCCAACCCTTCTTTCCTTTCACATTTGTGAGGGAATAGTCGGACACCACCATTCACAATACATAGTTGGCCGGTTCTCACTGTAATTGAACAAGATTGATATAATGAGTAGGATCACTATAAGATACCATTCATTAGAAGTAACTAGTGAATGTAATGAATGGATGTTGGATACATAGGCTCAGATACACCAACCTCAAGGCATCTATCTTGGTGGCAGAAACCCTTTAAAGGGATCATCTGAATTCTAAAAATTCTTCCATGCTGGCGCAAAATTGTAAAACTAAACAAAACCATTCTTATATTGTCATCACAGGTGATGTGTCCGATAACATAACAGGTCTAATAAAATGGAAGAGACACATGGAGGTAGGTGGGCTGTTGTGTCTTTTGTACACTGGATATACACATACTTTATATGGTGACATTGTGGAGATAAGATAATGAGTTAAAGGGGCTGTCTCACTTCGGGAGATGGCAATTATCATGTAGAGAAAGTTAATACAAGGCACTTACTAATGTATTGTGATTGTCCATATTGCCTCCTGGATTCATTTTTCCATCACATTACACACTGCTCGTTTCCATGGTTACGACCGCCCTGTAATCCGGAAGCGGTGGTCATGCTTGCACACTAATGGAAAAAGTGCCGGTTTACACACACTTTCATGGTCCCATCCACATGGCCACCACTGATGGATTACAGTGTGGTCGAAACAATGGAAGCGATAAGCCATTGATGTCAAATATCTCCAAAACAGGACCCCCCACGAAGTGAGCGGAGAGCACCCATGCATGCTCGACTGCCCTCCATTCATTGCTATGGGAGTTTAAAAAATGGCCGAGCAGTGGCTCAGTCACTTCCAGCAGCCACATAGAAGTGAATTGAGCGGTGGCCACACTTGTGCGGTGCGTTCTACATTAAGTTCTACTTTTTTTTTTTTTCCAGAACTCTTATAGAAAGAATAGAGAGTGCACTGTGCTCTCCTTCACTTTCAGGGGCCCCTTTTAGAGATAGATATGTGTCCCAGAAGTGGAGCCCACACCATTCTCACTTTGATGGCATTGTCCAAAATGATAAAACCCCTTTAATGGACTCTTAGTTCACTATACTAAGAAGCATGTCTAGGCTGCTTCAAAGGGGACAGTGATTTAAAGGGGTATCTGAGTAATGGAGAAAAAAAATATAAAAAAAAAATATATATATATATATATATATATATATATATATATACTCATCAGGATATATATATTAGTTAAGCTTCTTGGAAAAAAAATAAATAACATACTTACACCTTAGCATTCTTGCTGTGGGGGCGTGTAACAACAATGACTAAGCTCTCCCTCATGAATATTTATGGGTGTGAATAGTCTGCCCTTCCCCGCCCCCTGCACTACACAACCTAACCTTGCATACAAATGCTATCACATGATCATCTCCCAGCTCACACAGGAACAAGATCCGCTCTACATACATCACACACTGCCAGGAGTCGGCCAGCAGCCAGAGGGGAGAGAGGGGGCGGGCACACAAGGCTTTGATGTTTTGTGTACAGAGCCGGGCCACTCCCTAAGGCAGGGATAAGCCTGTACACGAAACGTCAGCACAGGGAGCTTGCTGGATGAAGTCGCAGATCACTTGACACCGGAGAAACAAGATGTTATAGATAAATAGAGTACCTTACAAAAGTATTATTATATTGGTTATAAAGCTGATTGGAATATATTTATTTAACTCGGACATCCCCTTTAAGGGATCCCTCTCTATCTGGTAAATGTGATATTATATGGATTCATATTTTTCCAATGTATGTATGCCTGACCCTTATGTAACACCTTTCTGTCATTAGGAAGTAAAAGCAGAACTTGTGAAGGACATGAACTGCCACCAGAGAATTCTCCTGGATAAAGCCATGACAGAAGCCGTGGAGTCCTACACAAAGGAGGATGAGACTGTACCATCTGGTTTAAAAAAGAGGCAAGTTAAATTGTGGTGCAAAAATAATTGCATTTTCTACTGTAATTAGCAGGGACATGCTGAACGTTTAGATCAACTGTGGTTTGAACAAAGCCTTACAAGATATGTGTCCTGCAGGCCCACTGTCACTTAGAGCTGACGGATACCCTTGTTCTTCATTTTGAATGCTGCTTTATTGGAGGGAGTGATAAGGAGTGGCTAGAGAAAATGATTAATAATAATGATTTCCATTGCAAATATGTATAAGAGGCTCAGGAATATCCCATTACTTATTACTTGTTGGTGGTATAGCGCCAACATATTCCGCTTTGCTGTAGAATGAGCGAGTGAGGCGGGGGAACTTGGGCACTTTCAGAAAACTCTCCGCCCCTGGGCACTTGCGACGGTGCATTAGCATATGATAAAAACGATTTGAAGCATCTGAAGATTCAAACACGGGTAACATCTGTGTCATGTCTTTGTGCCCCACTGAATAATGTCACCTGTTTGAAACCGGTCAGGTAGGTGACAGACTCCCTTTAAAAGAAACAGTTCAGTGTTCATTCACACTTTTGGCAAGTTCATAAACAAAAAGGAAAATACCTGCCTCCCCTACTGTGTCACACCTCGGATATGATCATTCAGATCCCGTGGCTGGGGGGCATATACACCGTATTAATTCTTCATGTAGCCTCACAGAAATTGGTGAATTGTTCATTCCAGCATGGCTGATGCAATGTTCTGGTAGGGTTTTATTCAGCTATTGGTGAATAACCAACGGGAAATGAGGAGGAGCACCATCCTGCTGATAGACTTCCTCTGTCTTTGTCATAAGCCATTCCCTTAACATGTCCAGGTAGGACAGGCCGTGACAGGATTCTTGGCAAAAAAGAAAGAACCGTAGACTGTGCACCTGCTCATTGCACACATTTGCTTTGCTTGATAAGGGCACATGGGTTTTTAAGCCCCAGATCTGGAGCCCCTGGTTGTGACAATTGTCCTTCCCACTGAGGTGAAAGCCTCATCTGTGAACACCAGCCAGTCAGTGAATTTGTCCTCTTCCAATTGCCCCCTGCAAGACAATGGAAAAGCATTTTGGTTTGTCATCTGGTTTCAGCTCCTGGATGTTTTCATAAGATACGCCATGCCGTGGTTTGTGGCACTTGTAGTTCCATTCTAGTCAGCCTGGTCGACTTTCTAGGACTGTGCTCTTACATGGCTTGAATTCTGTTCACTGTCTCTTCTGAAGCCCCACATTATGTAATTTGCCCCCCACACTGCCCCCATTAAGTAATTTGTCCGCCACACTGCCCGCCATTAAGTAATTTGTCTGCCACACTGCCCGCCATTAAGTAATTTGTCCGCTACACTGCCCCCCATTTAGTAATTTGCCCCACACACTGCCCCATTAAGTAATTTGTCCGCCACACTGCCCCCAATTAAGTTATTTGCCCCCATTTAGTAATTTGTCCGCCACACTGCCCCCATTAAGTAATTTGCCCCCCTCACTGCTCCCATTAAGTATTTTGCCCCCCACACTGCCCCATTAAGTAATTTGTTCGCCACACTGCCCCCATTAAGTAATTTGTCCACCACACTGCCCCCATTAAGTAATTTGCCCCCACACTGCCCCCATTAAGTAATTTGTCCGCCACACTGCCCCCCATTAAGTAATTTGCCCCCACACTGCCCCATTAAGTAATTTGTCCGCCACACTGCCCCATTAAGTAATTTGCCCCCCACACTGCCCCATTAATAATTTGGCCGCCACATTGCCCCCATTAATTAATTTGCCCCCACACTGCCCCCATTAAGTAATTTGTCCGCCACACTGCCCCATTAAGTAATTTGCCCCCCACACTGTACCCATTAAGTAATTTGTCCGCCACACTGCCTCCATTAAGTAATTTGTCTGCCACACTGCCCCATTAAGTAATTTGCCCCATACTGCCTCACAAATTTGCCCATACACTGCTTCATATTATGAAATTTTCCCCCCACCTTGTACTTGTCCGCTGATCTGCTAAGCTGCTGCGCATGCATGAGTTCAGTCACTTGAGAGTGCCACCCCATCCTGCGGCGCGTAATCCCGCGAGACCCGTGATCTCCTGCGGCGGGTCTCGCAGGATTACGCACCGCACTACTGGGTTGCGCTCTGAAGTGACAGAATTTATGACCGAGCGGCGCAGCAGCTTAGCAGATTAGTGGACAAGTACAAGGGAAGTGGGGAATAGCATTCGGGCGCTGGCTCAAGCCTGGAATGTTTTGACCTAAGGACGCTCCCACCGACACCGCTGCAAGTACTTGCGGAGGTGTCGGGTGGGATCTAGAGCAAGGCCCCCAGCAGCGCGAGGCTTTAGGAGGCGGCCCAAGTGGCCTAATGGAAGAGACGTCTTTGCAGTTGGGTAATGTAGGAAGAAGGGGTAGAGGAAAAAGTGCCAGGGACGCTAGTCCTGAGCTGGCACGCCCTAGTAAATATGCCTGTTTGGCTGATATTAGTGATCAAAACCCAGGGCCAGCAACACTGCAGCAGGGCGTTTCTCCTAGCAACCAGTAGGATGACCGCTGCAGGAAGGATGGGAAAAGGAGTGCAGCAAAGGTCAGGCAGATGCTGGTGGTGAGGGATTATTAGGCGGACAGACAGGGTCATCTGTCGCCGAACAGTGTGTTGTCTGCCGGGTGCTTGGGTTCGGCATATTGCGGATCGGATTGGCGGATTGCTGAGGGGTGCTGGGGAAGACCCGGCGGTCATGGTACACATTGGCACCAATGACAAAGTCAGTGGAAGATGGAAGGTCCTTTAAATACTACCAGTCCCACAAGCGTCACCAGAGAGACAACGGGAGCTTAGGGAGTTAAATAAGTGGCTCAAAAGCTGGTGCAGAAAGGAAGAGTTTAGGTTCATGGAAAACTGGGCCGACTTCTCGGTCGGTTACATGCTCTACAGTCGGGACGGGCTGCACCTTAATGGGGAGGCTGCCCTGGGGGAAAAATGGTTAGACGGCTGGAGGAGCTTTTAAACTAGGATCTAGGGGGAAGGTGGGGGGTCATAATAAGGGGGTAGATAGAGAGTGGGTTATAGAAGGGGACAGTGGGCATTTAGTGGGGGCTGGGGTTAGCGAGGAAAATAGGGAGAAGACTGGGCATAACTATACATTTAGGAAAAATAGAACTGCTGGTAACAAGAACCTATTACATACAAAATCAACCAAGGTAACAAAAAAATCCTGGATATTCACTTTACAGGTAATAGTAATTCAAAATGTACATTTTCACAAATGGCAGAAGTCTAGCTAGAAAAATGGGGGAGCTGGAGGCTATGGTACTAGAAGAACACATAGATGTTGTTGGTGTGGCTGAGACCTGGTTGGACTCTTCGCATGACTGGGCTGTTAATATTGAGGATTTTACACTATTTAGGAAAGACCAGGTCAATAGAAAAGGTGGTGGTGTGTGCCTGTATGTGAGGAGTGATCTGAAGACAAGTGAGAAAGAGGCAATTGTGGGTGAGGATGTGGAAACCTTATGGGATGGGTGGAAGTTCAAAGGGATATAAACACTGAAAAAATAATACTTGGTGTAATCTATAGACCCCCTAACATCACAGAAGAGATAGAAATGCGACTGTATAACCAAATAGAGCGGGCGGCACAGGCTGGTACAGTGGTCATAATGGTAGATTTTAACTTCCCAGATATTGACTGGGGTCATGGTTCTGCCTCAACCGGAAAAGGGGAGAAGATTCCTCAACTTGCTGCAAGACCACTTTATGGGCCAGTTTGTATAAGCTCCCATTACGGGCAATGCTCTGTTGGATCTGGTAATTTTTAATGATGCAGAGCTTGTTGGTAATGTTACTGTTCGAGAAACACTAAGTAATAGTGACCACAATATAATTATATTCCTACTAAACTATACAAAGCAAACTTTGTCAGGCAGAGCAAAGACACTGAATTTCAATAAGGCTAATTTCCCTGGGTTGAGGGTAGCATTTCAGGGCATAGACTGGGAGCAGCTACTGTCGCAAAATAATACTGAGGATAAATGGGAGAGCTTCAAATCCACAATGAGAAATTGCACTAAAAAATGTATCCCCGGAGGATCTTGCCTCTTCACTGAGACACACCGAAAAGGGGTTAACTAAAACTTGGAGTCATTGGATGGACTTCTACGGCTTCGCAGAATGTAGAGCGCTTCTATCCCCTACATGAGTGCGAGGCTTGCTGTTGATTACCCTCTCCCTCCTTCCCCTCCTCCCTCCCGTTTCCCATCCCTTTTAATGTTCTCCTTCCTTCTCTGGCTTTCTCCTCCTTAAGACGTCAATAGGCATTTCAGTTTCTCCGAATTATTCCACATTTGATTGTGGGGTGCCCCCATTAGGCACTGCACTCATCTACCTAGCCGATTGTCATCTATTATATTTTTACTTCATTTATTGAGATATGTTCAATAATTGTCTCCTGTCTGGTCATGACTTGGATAATATGAAAAATGAAAATCTTAAATAAAGAATTTACAACAAAAAAAAAATGTATCCCTTTAGGTAACAAGTATAAAAGGCTAAAATTAAACCCCCCATGGCTTACAGCTACTGTAGAAAAGGGCAATAAAAGACAAAAAGAGGGCATTTAAAAAATACAAATCTGAGGGGTCAGCTGTAGCGTTTAAAGATTACAAAGGGCTTAATAAAATCTGCAAAAAAGAGATAAAATTAGCAAAGATTAGAAAAATTTTCAAAAACAAACAGCAGATAGCAAAAGAAAGCAAAACAAATTCCAAAAAGTTTTTTTAAATATATAAATGCTAAAAAACCTAGGTCTGAGCAGGTAGGGTGTCTAAATAATGGTAAAGAGGGGGTAGTCACTGAAGATAAGAAAAAGGCAGAGTTCCAAAATAGTTTTTTTAGCACTGTATATACAAAAGAAGAGAAAGGAGCTGATATCTGTGGCGCCGGGGCTGTTAGTACAGCTAGCTATCTGCAGATATGGTCCAAGAGAAGTTAAATAGGGTAAATGTGAACAAGGCTCCAGGTCCAGATCGACTACACCCAAGAGTGCTTAAAGAGCTCAGTTCAGTCATTGATGTGCCCCTGTTTTTAATTTTTAAAGATTCTCTATGTACTGGTACAGTGCCAAGTGATTGGCGCAAGGCAAACGTGGTGCCCATATTCAAAAAAGGATCAAGGTCATCCACAGGTAATTATAGACCAGTTAGTTTAACTGCTGTTGTGGGAAAAATGTTTTAAGGACTCTTAATGGACTCTATACAGGAATATGTGACTATAAATAATATTATAAGTGATAACCAACATGGGTTTACCAAGGACAGAAGTTGTCAGAGTAACCTGATTTGTGTAATGCAAGGCACCAACTAGGGGCGTAGCTAGAACTGACTGGGACCCACAGCAATTTTTTTACAGGGCCCCCCTCACTTAGGGTCAATTTAGACGTCCGCAAGTGTTTTGCAGTCCACAAAATGTGGTTCCGCAAAACACGGATACCAGCCGTGTGTGTTCCGCATTTTGATAGTTCCTTATGATAGAAATGCCTATTCTTGTCCGCAATTGCAAACAAGAATAGGACATGTTCCATCTTGTTTTGCGGGGGCCGTGGAACGGAACTACAGATGCAGACAGCACACGGTGTGCTGTCCGCATCTTTTGAGGCCCTGTTGAAATGAATGGGTTCGCACCTGTTCCGCAAAATGCAGATGCGGACCCAGAACAACGGACGTGTGAATGGACCCTTACTTAAAATAAAACCTTTGAAAAAACCTATTTGTCTTTGTATCGCCATTTTTGGAGAGCTAAAACTTTTTTTTCGATTTCTGCCTAAAGAGCTGAAGCTTTTTTTGTGGATGAATTGTAGTTTTTATTGGTAACCTTTTTGGATACATTTTTTTATATTTTTTAATAGTGAAGACATTTTGGGACATGGCAATGTTTTTTTATGTTTATTTACCTATATTTAAAACACTGTGAAAGGGGGTGATTGGAATTTTCATCCCAACCTCTTCCCACTCCTTCCTCTACCAGCTTCCTGTACTATAGCATGCGGTACATGGCAGCCTTCCCTCTCTGCCTCTGCTGCTCTGCCATGTACTAGTGCTTATTATGACACACATGCGTGCACCCGATGCCAGCCCAGAACCATCAGGGCATCACATTTGTGTATATGTATCAGGCACATACCTGAAAAAATGAGTGCTGTGCATGCCTGTTGTGCCTCCCTTCGCCCTCTGCCATGATGCTCTGCTTCTCCCACCCTTTGAGGAGGACTTGATGGGCGCGCTGCGTGAAGAGATTCATTTGCATAGCGCACTGCTGACTTGTTCTCTGGCGGGTGGCACGCTATGCAGGCAGCTCAGCAGATAATCAAGGATTGAGGCAGGCAGATGCCCGCCGAAGTGGGCCCTTTTTAATGAATGGGGATGTAGGCGGGATGGGCGGCCGCGGCCCCTATGTGACTGCATCAAATGTAAAGGGGGGAGTTTGGAGGGGTTGTTTTCGGGGGTGGTGCCGGAATGAAAATGTAAAATTATGTACACACAGTAAGTGTGTGTGAGACACTGCTCCCGGACCCCTTGTCAGCCCGGGCCCCAGCAGCTGCTCCCCCTGCTTCCCTGGTAGTTACGCCACTGGCACCAACGAAACAGACCAGTGATGATGAAGTCAAAGGGGTTTATTAACAAAATAAACAAAGTCCAGGTAAACTTCACTGGGCAAATATCAGGCAAACAAAAGCGAAGGAAAGCCAGGAGTAGTCCTGATCCTTGCATAAGTCTCTGTGCAACTTGCCAGCCAAACGGATGCGTCATAGAAAGTCCCGGGTCCTGGGTCCCACTGGAACGGACGGAGTCCCAGCAATATTCAGTCAGTAGCTAGCAGTACTGACCTGCACCTGGATAAGGAAGGATAACAGTGGGCACTGACCGACCTGGGTGGCCACCTTTTTATGTGCCTGCTAACAAATCCCAGGGCGCCCAGTGTCCATTCCCCATAGGTCATGATCCTGCCCTACACCTGTGTACAAGGCTTTGGTCGGTCATTAGTCAATTAGACCAATGCCGGCCCCCTAATGTACTTTGAACTTGCGGCCAGGTGCTATTCCTTATGCTGGTCGGCGAAGCACATAAGAAGCGCGTAAGCGAGACCGCATATCCCCTTGCAAACCCATTTTCGAACATACACGCAGATGCACGACAGGCTTTGCGAGAGTGCGCGAGCGTGCCGGCCTGAACACCGGAATGGAATCCGCAATAGACACCGGAGACGAGCTCGGCCGCAGCGCACTTCCACTAGCCCAGCCAAGCTGTCCCTGAAAGCCATGCAGTCTTCCCCCTCCAGCGCAAATGCGAACACATCCCCACGTGGGTTTTTGGTCACACCGGAGTGCGTGACAGGTGAGGATCTTACATTATCCCCCCCTCGGGGAGGCGGGTCATAAGACTCCAAGCGAGCTTTCCCCGGATTATCCCGGTGAAAAGCTGCCACCAACTCATCCGCATGCACCTGACAAGCAGGTACCCAACATCTCTCCTCTGGACCAAAGCCCTTCCAGTCTACCAAGTATTGGAGAGACCTCTGGACAAAACGAGAGTCCAAACTCCTGTTCACCTCGAACTCTGGCACCCCTTGGACCTCCAATGGGGGTGGAGTCTGAATGAAGGGGGTGGAGTCTGAATGAAGGGGGTGGAGTCTGAATGAAGGGGGTGGAGTCGATGGCTAAAAAGCAACCTTGTACGTAACTCTGTTGATCTTCTGCGTCACCGGGTATGGACCAATGAATCGAGGACCCAACTTGGAAGATGGCTGACGCAGCGGAATGTTCCGGGTGGAGACCCACACCTGATCTCCCACCTTAAACTTTTGCTCTACAGTGCGTCGACGATCAGCAAATTTCACACACTACATGCCTGGATGTAGGCCTTAACATTCATGGACATACTGGGCCACCAAACGTGATGTTTAAAGCGGGTGAAAAACAATGCCCACCGAGCTTGTCGGGAGTTGAGTCACTTGGCAGTCTCTAGGTACTCAAAATTTTTGTGGTCAGTGTAAACCGTAATGGGATGTTCCACACCCTCTAGCCAATGTCTCTACTCTTGAAAAGACAATTTTTCTCCCAGAAGCTCTCTATTGCCGATGTCATAATTAGATTCGGCTGGAGAGAGCTTCCAAGAAAAGAAGGCACAGGGATGTAATCTCTCAGGGACCCCAGAATACTGTGAAAGAACTGCCCTAACATGCACCTCGGAGGCGTCGACCTCGAGGACAAAAGGTCTGGAAGTGTCTGGATGAGTAAGAAATTGCGCAGTGCAATAGGCCTGCTTTAGCATCTCAAAGGCTCTGTCTGCCTCTCTCGTCCACTTTGAAGGATTAGCTCCCTTCTTAGTCAGGTTTGTGAGAGGTACCACTATCGCAGAGAAATTCTTAATAAACTTGTGGTAGAAGTTGGCAAAGCCTAAGAAATGCTGCAGTCCCTTCAGATCCTTAGGCCGAGGCCAATCCAAGACAGCAGAAAGTTTGGATGGATCCATAGCCAGTCCCCTTTCTGAGATAATGTACCCCAGAAAAGGCAATTTCGTTACCTCAAACAGACACTTCTCTAGTTTGGCAAAGAGGCGGTTCTCCCTTAGTTTCTGGAAAATCTGACACGCGTGTCTCCGATGAGACACCAGATCCGACGAGTAGATTAGTATGTCTTCTAAATAGACAACAACAAATCTACCTAAGAAATCCCTGAGAACATCATTGATTAACTCCTGGAAGACTGCAGGAGCATTACAGAGACCAAAAGGCATAACGATATACTCGTAATGCTCGTCCCTGGTGTTGAATGCGGTCTTCCATTCATCATCACCTTCTCTGATGCGTATAAAGTTTTATGCACCCCTCAAATCATCAATCAGTGGCAGAGGGTACCGGTTCTTCATCGTGATCTGATTGAGGGCACGAAAATCAATGCAGGGTCTTAAGCCTCCATTCTTCTTCTCCACGAAGAAGAACCCGGCTCCAGCGGGGGAAGTGGATGGGACGAATTAAACCCTTCTCGAGATTCTCTTTAATATAATTACGCTGGGCCTGAATCTCAGGCCAGTGAGATTATATAGATGTCCCCGGGGTGACATGGCACCTGGCACCAGATCTATGGGACAATCATTTGACCTATGGGGAGGTAACACATCAGCCCTCTGTGGACTGAACATGTCCTGGAAGTGATGGTAATGCTGGGGTACTTAATACTTCTGTGGAGGCTAGTGGCAACTCAGGACATATGCACTGAGTGAGGTATTCAGTACTCCACCGGCAAATCTGACCTGAGCGCCAGTCCACTATCGGATTATGTAGTCTCAACCAAGGGAGACCCAAAATCACAGGAGTGGATGGCATGTCCAGGACAAAAAGGCTTAAGGTCTCCCGATGATCAGCCCCCACTGTTACCTGCATCCTGGGCATCATCCACATGGCACGACCATCCTGGACAGGATATCCATCAATAGCGGTCACCGACAGGGTGGTCTTTGGCTGGATAAGCGGGATGCCAAGTTGATGCACCAAGACTGAGTCCATAAAATTCCCTGCTGCTCCAGAATCAATCAGGGCAGAAAACACATGCACAGGAGTCTATGAAGTTTAGGAATTCCTGTCTATCTCCTGTGAAGGAGTCAGGCAGAGGAATCTTCAGCTCCACTTGGTGTCTTGCGATTGTGATGGGTAACGTGGAAGCTCTTTGGAGCAGCTGCTGAACCTCCCCCATCACATTAGACAGTTGGTCCTGGATTTGAGCTGCAGTGACTGCAGTCACATTCGGGCATCGTTGGGTTAACAGATTAACTGCTCCTGTTAACTCAGTTACAGTCAGGTCCATAAATATTGGGACATCAACACAATTCTAACATTTTTGGCTCTATACACCACCACAATGGATTTGAAATGAAACAAACAAGATGTGCTTTAACTGCAGACTGTCAGCTTTAATTTGAGGGTATTTACATCCAAATCAGGTGAATGGTGTAGGAATTACAACAGTTTGCACATCTGCCTTCCACTTGTTAAGGAACCAAAAGTAATGGGACAGAATAATAATCATAAATCAAACTTTCACTTTTTAATACTTGGTTGCAAATCCTTTGCAGTCAATTACAGCCTGAAGTCTGGAACGCATAGACATTAACAGAAGCTGGGTTTCATCCCTGCTGATGCTCTGCCAGGCCTCTACTGCAACGTCTTCAGTTCCTGCTTGTTCTTGGGGCATTTTCCCTTCAGTTCTGTCTTCAGCAAGTGAAATGCATGCTCAATCGGATTGAAGTCAGGTGATTGACTTGGCCATTGCATAACATTCCACTTCTTTCTCTTAAAAAACTCTTTAGTTGCTTTTGCAGTATGCTTTGGGTCATTGTCCATCTGCACTGTGAAGCGCCATCCAATGAGTACTGAAGCATTTGGCTGAATATGTACAGATACTATTGCCTGAAACACTTCAGAATTCATCCTGCTGCTTTTGTCAGCAGTCACATCATCAATAAATATAAGAAAACCAGTTCTATTGGCAGCCATATATGCCCACGCCATAAAACTACCACCACCATGCTTCACTGATGAGGTGGTATGCTTAGGATCATGAGCAGTTCCTTTCCTTCTCCATACTCTTCTCTTCCCATCACTCTAGTACAAGTTGATCTTAGTCTCATCTGTCCATAGGATTTTGTTCCAGAACTGTGAAGGCTTTTTTAGATGTCGTTTGGCAAACTCTAATCTGGCCTTCCTGTTTTTGAGGCTCACCAATGGTTTACATCTTATGGTTAACCCTCTGTATTCACTCTGGTGAAGTCCTCTCTTGATTGTTGACTTTGACACACATACACCTACCTCCTGCAGAGTGTTCTTGCTCTGACAAACTATTGTGAAGGGTGTTTTCTTCACCAGGGAAATAATTATTCTGTCATCCACCACGGTTGTTTTCTGTGGTCTTCCGGGTCTTTTGGTGTTGCTGAGCTCACCGGTTAGTTCCTTCATTTTAAGAATGTTCCAAACAGTTGTTTTGGCCACGGCTAATGTTTTTGCTATTTTTCTGATGGTTTTTTTTTTTCTTTTCAGCCTAATGATGGCTTGCTTTACTGATGGTGACAGCTCTTTGAATCTCATCTTGAGAGTTGACAGCAACAGATTCCAAATGCAAATAGCACACTTGAAATGAACTCTGGACCTTTTTATCTGCTCATTGTAATTGGGATAATGAGGGAATAACAGACACCTGGCCATGGAACAGCTGAGAAGCCAATTGTCCCATTACTTTTGGTTCCTTAACAAGTTGGAGGCGCTTATGCAAACTGTTGTAATTCCTACACCAGTCACCTGATTTGGATGTAAATACCCTCAAATAAAAGCTGACATTCTGCAGTTAAAGCACATAATTTCATTTCAAATCCATTGTGGTGGTGTATAGAGCCAAAAATGTTACAATTGTGTTGATGTCCCAATATTTATGGACCTGACTGTAGCTGCTGCTGGATTCTTTCCATGGCAACTGTTTGTTGGACCCACTGTTCTATAATGCAAGGCACCAATGAAACAGTCCAGTGAGGATGAAGTCTAAGGGGTTTATTAACAAAATAAACAAAGTCCAGGTAAACTTCACTGGGCAAATATCAGGCAAACAGAAAACGAAGGAAAACCAGGAGTAGTCCCGATCCGAGCATAGGTCTCTGTGCAACCTGCCAGGTAAACTGATGCATCACGGAAAGTCCCGGGTCCTGGGTCCCACTGGAACGGACGGAGTCCCAGCAATCTTCAGTCAGTAGCTAGCAGTACTGACCTGCACCTGAATAAGGAAGGAAACAGTGGGCACAGACCGACCTGGGAGGCCACCTTTTATGTGCTTGCTAACAAATCCCAGGGCGCCCA
Organism: Bufo gargarizans; assembly: GCF_014858855.1. NCBI lineage: Eukaryota > Metazoa > Chordata > Amphibia > Anura > Bufonidae > Bufo > Bufo gargarizans. The sequence goes on along the minus strand of NC_058082.1, from coordinate 108,412,827 downwards.
GTGTCCACTCCCCATAGGTCGTGATCCTGCCCTACACCTGTGTACAAGGCTTTGGTCGGTCATTAGTCAATTAGACCAATGCCAGCCCCCTAATCTACTTTGAACTTGCGGCCAGGTGCTATTCCTTTCGCTGGTCAGCGAAGTGCATAAGAAGCGCGCACGTGCGACCGCTTATCCCCTTGCGAACCCGTTTTCGAACATACACGAGGAAGCTCTGTGAGAGCCTATTACAGATACCATTTCGGTGTCCATGTGCTCGCGTCGACATGGACACCGGAATGGTATCTGCAATAGGCTCCGGAGACAAGCTCGGCCGCAGCGCACTGCCACTACCCAGGCCAAGCTGTCCCCGAAAGCCATGCGGTCTTCCCCTCCGGCGCACATGCGAAAGCATCCCCGCGTTGGTTCGCAAAGGGGTCGGAGCTGGTCTATCAATGGAGACAAGCGCAACCTGTCCCGCAGCACTGGAGTGCGAAACAGGTGAGGATCTTACAATTTGTTTTTATGAGGAGGTGAGTAGTAGCCTGGACAGAGGGGCGGCTGTGGATGTAGTGTTTCTGGATTTTGCAAAGGCTTATGATACTGTCCCTCATAGATGCTTAATAGGTAAATTCTATAGGCTTGGAAAGTATAGTTTGTAATTGTATTGAAAACTGGCAGAAGGACCGTGTCCAGAGAGTTGTGTCAATGATTCCTATTCAGAATGGGCCTAGGTTATAAGTGGTGTACCCTAAGGTTCAGTGCTGGCCTTTTATTATTTAATTTATTTATTAATGATATTGAGGAGGAGATTAATAGCACCATATCTATTTTTGCAGATGACACCAAGCTGTGTAGATAATAGAATAATTGTGTACTCTGCACACCTTGGATCCAGTGTGGGTGCCTGTGAGAGTGGTTTAGACAGTATAAGTTAAATCCACGGCACTCCAAGAGTTGATGCAAAAAAAGTAATCTCATTTAATTCTCAATAAACAGAATGCTGTTTAGTATACATCCAGTGCAAATAAATATACATATAGTATTTATGCCATATCAGATAAAGAAATATATCCCGTGGGATATATTTCTTTATCTGATATGGCATAAATACTATATGTATATTTATTTGCACTGGATGTATACTAAACAGCATTCTGTTTATTGAGAATTAAATGAGATTACTTTTTTTGCATCAACTCTTGGAGTGCCGTGGATTTAACTTATACCAAGCTGTGTAGAACTGTACAGTCTATGGAAGATGTCAATAAACTAGAAGCTAACTTGAACACTTTGAGTGATTGGGCATCAACTTGGCAAATGAGGTTCAATGTGGATAAATGTAAAGTTATGCATCTTGGTAGTAATAATCTCTGTGCTTCATATGTCCTAGGGGATGTAACACTGGGAGAGTCACTTATAGAGAAGGATTTGGGTGTCCTTGTGGATGGTAGATTAAATTACAGCACACAATGTCTATCAGATGCTTCTAAGGCCACCAGGTTATTGTCATGCATTAAATAGTTATGCAGTTCAGTTCTGGGCACCAGTACATAGAAAGGACGCAGTGCAGCTGGAAAAAGTACAGAGGATAGCGAGTAAATTGATAAGGGGAATGGAGGGTCTTGGTTATGAAGAGAGATTAAAAGAATTTTATTTATTTAGTCTTGAGAAGAGAGGTCTAAGGGGGGACATGATTAACGTATACAAATGTATAAATGGGTCATACAAAAATACGGTGAAAAACTGTTCCATGTATGCGCTCAAAAGACAAGGGGTCACTGCCTCCGACTGGAGAAGAAAAAGTTCAGTCTCCGGAAGCGTCAAAGCTTCTTTACTGTAAGAACTGTGAAGCCGTGGAAAAGACTTCCTCGGGATGTGGTCACAGCAGGAACAGTGGACAGCTTAAAAAAAGGTTTAGACGAATTCTTAAAAGTATAAAACATTAATGCTTATGAAAACATGTAGAAATCGGAGTCTCAATTCTTTTTGGGATTCGCATCCCCACCTATCCCTTGGCTGAACTTGAGGGACGTATGTCTTTTTTCTACCGTATTAACTATGTAACTATGTAAAATTGCTTTACCCGACGTGAAATGCGGAGCACATTTATCAAATTTATTCGAAAACTTTCACAATAGTCTGCATTTTGGCAAATTCCAATGTGCAAAAAGCTTTTTATTGCTGCAATCACAGCACAGCTTTCATGGCAACCAATCATCGCACAACTTTCATAGCAACCAATCATAGCACAGCTTTCATAGCAACCAATCATAGCACAGCTTTCATAGCAACCAATCACAGCACAGCTTTTTTTTTTTTCAAGAGCAATTACTTTAACTGCAGGCCTTTACTACAGGCACCAACCTTTTTGAATCAGCCTGTATATACAGTGACCCAGCACTATCTATCTATCACTCTGTGTCTGTCTGTTTGTCTGTCTAAGGGCTCATTCAGACGGCCATAGTGTTTTGCGGATTCGCGTACAGGCACATGGCTGGCACATCATAGAAAATGATTGTTCTTGTCCGCATTTGCGGACAATAGGACATGTTCAAACTTGTTTGCGGGGCTGCAGAACTAGAGCTGTCCGCATCTTTTGCGGCCCCATTGAAATTGCGGAATGGATGTTGACCCGTTTATATGGCCGTCTGAATGGGCCCTAAATCTGTCTGTCTATCTCTTAAAGGGGTTTTCCAGAATCAGCATGTTAATGACCTAACCATAGTATAGGGCATTAATATCAAATTGATTGGGGTCTGACTCTTGACATCTCCACCGATCAACTGTTTGAAGGGGCTACAAGCATTGTGTGAGTTCTGCAGCCTCTTCCCCATGGTCGATTCATTTGCCTTCTCTACATATGGTATCAGCGTAGTGGATGCACTGCTAGACTATTGACCATATCCATGGAATACTGTAGAGAATTAGAATTTAGTGAAGATAAAAATGAATTGTTAAAGGGGTTTCCAGGGATTTTAATATTAATCACCTATCCTCAGGATGCACTGGGATAGGAACGAGCTTCTTGTAATTACACCTGCTCACCACTGCCATGTTGACAGCGAGCAGGTAAACAGCAAAGGAAAGGCAGCATTCGCATGGAGCCTAGCCTTCTCTTCAGCCAGCTTATCAGCGGGGGTGCCGGGTATCGGACCCCTGCAGATCTGATATTGATGATCTATCCTGAGGATAGGTCATTTATAGTGGTGCATGCAATGAATACATCTTCAATATATAGTTTGTATATAATAGTACTGCCTTCATTAATTTCTTTACTTTTCAGACCCCGTGAGTCACTAACGGATAGAAAGAAAGTGTTTCTGCATCAGGCATCAATGCTGGAGTAAGTCTATTCTTTTGCTATTCCTTTTTTTTCATAAGGTGATCCTTTTAGGTCTGTTTCCTCGTATCTTTTTCTTGAGGGTAGTGATATTTTAAGGGTACTCTATCTGATGATACAAATATACCTAGGCCCCCTGCACACGAATGGTGTATGGGTCCACAATCCGCTGCGGCTGCCCATGGTCGGTGTTCGTGCAATTTGTGGGCCGCAGTACGGCCACGGGGCGCGCAGGTTCGTGTGCAGGAGGCCTTAGGCTAGCTGCACATCACATTTTATTTTATATTCTTCTGATCTGTCAGAAGAACAGAAAGCAAAAAAATCTTTTATTTTGTGCTTCTATTGTAATTTTGCATATATTTTAACCATTTCTGTCTGACTGAGATACCTTATTTTAGGCCTCATGCATATGACCGTGTGCCAGGCATGCCCATGCTGCGGACCGCAAATTGCAGTCTGCGATGCATGGGCACCAACCGTGTGCCCGCTTTCTGTGGACGCTGACCCATTCACTTGAATGGGGTCCGTGATCCGCATCTGACAGTCCGTACCACAAAAAAGGAATGCATGCACTACTTTTTTGCTGTGCGGAGGCACGGACAGAAAACCCATGGAAGCACTCCGTAGCGCTTCCGTAGGCTTCCGATTGGTGCCTCCCTTCCGCACCGTATCCCTTGGATTGCAGACCCATCCAAGTGGATAGGTCCGCCTTCTGTGATACGGTGCGCACACTGCCAGGGCCTGTATGTTGCGGACCCGCTGTTTGCAGGCCGCAATACGGGCATGGACCTGCTACGGTCGTGTGCATTAGGCCTTAGAAGGGGGAAAAAGTCCTCCACTAAGGACTTTTTTGGCCGCATAAAATAACGGATCTCAAATGGAAATGGCTAAAATGGATGCAAAATGAGCACAAAATAAAGAATCTTTTTTTTTTTTTTTTTTCTTTCTGATGTATCAGAAGAACGGAAAACAAAACAGTGATGTGAACCTAGCCGTACTCACCATTTCTTTTATAAATAGAAGTGAATGGCACACAGGACAGGACATATAGTTAATGAAGGCAGGGGCGTAACTACCATAGCGGTAGACCATGCAACTGCTATGGGGCCCAGGGTAAGAGGGGGCCCAGTCTTAGTTGGGATTATATCCTCTTCTTCTGGGGGTGAAAACTTGGTCAGGACTCTACCCTCTAAAGGAACAACTTTTAGCAAATGAGGCAGTGGCAAAATGGCCCAAGGTCATTGAAAGGGGTTTAGGCAGAAACCCTTCTGTCCTGTGTGGGGGGGCCTGGTTTGATCCTTGCTTTGGAACCCTTACTTCTCTATGTACGCCACTGCATGAAGGCCTACTACAACAATCTTGCCATGGTACTACAGTCCCCTCCACTCTATTGTGTTGTTGTGGCAATTCTTGGACACTGTGGGCTCTGCTTGTCTTTTTTTTTTTTTTTTTGCGCCATATTCCTCACTGCACTCAAAAGAAGCAGTAAGGGTATGGCAGTAAGAGTACATGACTTCCTGGGATGGAAGATCTTCTGGCTCTCTGTATCCCTCAACCCCTTTTAACAAATAAAAACTCGACCACGTGATTTGATGTAAAAAGGCCATAGCTTAAGTTTGTTAACCATAATAAAATTGACCATGTATTGAACATATTAACATTGTAAACTAGTTCAATATTAATCAAAACATTAATACACAACATGTAACTTTTCAAAAACGTGAAGGGATCCTAGAAGGCAATCCATGTTCGCCCCTCGCGAACCTCCTCTTACGATCCAGGTCTAATCCAACTTTACCCTCGGCCGCACTCACCGACCCAAGGGCACCAACTCCTGGAAATTAAACCCCTGCCAGGCTATTAGCCCAAACAGGATCCCCCAGCTTTCCATTCACCACAACGTCCTAGATGCTCGCTGCAAGAGATAAAGCCGTGCACCTATCCAAGTTTTGCCTCCCAGGATCCTTCTTCTAGGACAAGAGCAATTTAACAAACCCACCAAAAACATCAATTACGGGAGAGTGGGTGGAAAACTTCTCTACACTTTCCCGACTAACCTAAAAACTCCTCCCCTCCATCCATTAAGTACCTGACGCGAATTTACCACTCCACCTCCCCAAAACTCCTCCCCCACAACCTCACACTATCCTAATATTAACCCCATGTGCCACAACCTTCCACCAAAGTCAAGCCGCATTTCGCTACGGCTGCACCCCGCTCCATTGCTTTTATGACTTCTTGGGATGGAAGATCTTTTGGCTCTCTGTATCATAACCATAATAAAATTGACCATATATTGAACATATTAACATTGTAAGCTAGTCCTATATTAATAAAAACATTATTTCACGACATGTAACTTTTCAAAAACGTGAAGGGATCCTAGAAGGCAATCCATGTTCGCCCCTCGTGAACTTCCTCTTACAATTCAGGTCTAATCCAACTTTACCCTCGGCTTCACTCACTGACCTAACGGCACCAACTACTGGAAATTAAACCCCTGCCAGGCTATTAGCTCAAACAGGATCCCCCAGCTTTCCATTCACCACAACGTCCTAGATGCACGCCGCAAGAGATGGAGCCATGCACCTATCCAAGTTTTGCCTCTCAGGATCCTTCTTCTACCTGCCACCAGACAAACATAGGGATCACCTCACCTATGTTCGTCCCTCCAAACCTTGAAAGCCATTTCCAAACCCTCCTGTAAGCCCAAGGTCCACATGTCAATCCCAATCTAATTCAAATAAACTCCATCCTGCCGTAAAAACATAGGGGACTACCCTTCCAATTCTTTATGATGCACCACAAATCCGCCCTAACATCTCACAAAATGTCCCACTTCCTTGTTAACTTTTGCCGGTGCCCTATTCAACTTATCAACCGACCTCGCCATCCTCCATGCTTGCAGCGCAACAATGTCCGACTATACCACTAACATACCCGAAACATCTGCCAACAACCTCAACAAATCCAACTTGATGTCCCTTATAACATCCCTGGAACAACGGACGGCGAAATCTTTTAATGTAAAACCACTATATCCGGGGGATGATCTAAAGACACGTAAAAACAAAATTCTGGGAGCACACGACCCCACAAGAAACCATGTAAACCAATCCAGCGCACCTACAAATCTCCAACGTCAAAACCCAACTGCCTACCGTTCCTGCGCATATCCGCTCTCACAACAAATGAGGACGAAAGTACGAACGAAAGCTTGCAGACTCCCATCTGCCTATCCACCGAATCACATCCTCTCCCAGACCCCACCTGGATGCTTCCGTGGCCGTCCCGATCCTGAATGAGTGAGACGCAAAGTAATTCGCCTCCAAACCTTTGGCTGCCAAGTATTTCCGAAATATCACAACAAACTGAAAGCGAGACAAGGCTGCCCCATTGTGATGTATCAACAACGGCCCAGAGATATCTGGCCGCACCGCCCAAAAAATCATCAATACATCGAACAGGACAAACAACTGACCCCCCCCATCGACCGCAACCCAAATTGCATCCCCTTACCCTCTGGGTCTGTTTTTGATTGCCGCAAAAAACACTGTAACCCATCCGCACACCGCGACACGTCTCCAAGTTGCAAACCGCCTAAACCAAATTTACTGCGCGCAACCAATTCCGACACTCTAAACGAGCCAAAAAACGCCAACGAAAAAGCAGCCGGAAACAAGCACACTTCATAACCTGACACACAGATCACACCTACCTGACTCCATAAATTTTGCAACAATTCGTAAGATACCGGGCGACGCTTATCCCTTGTAAGTGTGCTCCGCTGGTAACCCTTTAACGCACCAGGAAGCATTTCTTCACATCCATCAAATGCCGCATGCGTAACCAAAACGCAACTGCCGACACCCTCTTAGCCACTACCGAATAAGACAAATCCTCACTAAATGCCAAACCCACCCAATAAACCAGTAACATCCGGAAGTCATCTGCCGCACTGCAACCCCCAACTTGCTCTATCAATCGCTCCCATAACAGATGCGTAAGCCGACCACGTACCAGTGCTCACGGATTGCCTAATCAACGCTGTGGAGACCCCAAGGCCACGCTCCAGAGCCACTGGGGACAATGACGCCCCTGCTCGACTGCCTCGAAAGTCGAAAGTTCTAAGTCGACATTAGAAATCTGCCCTCCCATCCACACTGACCTCCCATTGTACCGAGACAGAAATTTCTCCCAAACTGCCAGATCTGCCCTCACTTCCGCAGACAATCTCACGTAATGGGAAGGAACTGCCGCCCCCGCCGTCGCCCTGGCCAAACGCAGACAAAATACCCGGCCCATAGGCAAAATCCTACAAGCGAAGTTCAGCTTACCCAATGCCGACTGGATCCTACGCAATTGTGCCTTCTTAACCCTCCGCAAACCAACAACCTCCGCTACCAGGTCACACAATTTCTTTTCAGGCAAAGGACATTCCATCTTCACTGTATCAATAACAATTCCCAAGAATTTCACCAACATCGCCGGGCCCTCTGTCTTCTCTTGCGCCAACGGGACCCCAAACATCGCCGCCACCCATTCCATCGTGTGTAGCAGAATAGAACAGGTATGATCGCCAGCCGGCCCCAGGAACAAAAAATCATCTAAGTAGTGAAGTACAGATTCCCTACCTGACTCCTGCCTGACCACCCATTCCAGAAAAGAACTAAAAGTTTCAAATAACGAACAGGAAATTGCACAACCCATAGGCAAACAATCAACATAAAATTGCCCTCCCCATTTTAAACCCAATAGGTGAAAACAATCCGGATGTATAGGGAGCAAACAAAAAGCCGCTCTATATCCGTTTTAGCTAACAACGTGCCCTGCCCAAGACGCCGAACCCAAGCCACCGCCATGTCAAAAGACGTGTAAGACACGGAACAGAGCTCTTGATCTATACCATCATTCACCGAACTCCCTGGCGGATAAGACAGATGGTGAATGAGCCGAAACTTATTCGGCTCCTTCTTGGGTACCAACCCCAACGGCGATAAACGCAACTTACTTCTCAATCTTCTCCTGTACAACTTCCGGCCTAGCAAGTGCCGAAACTAAATTTCGAACACTACCCCCAGCCCCAACTAACATGCAAGGTATCCTGAAACCCTCAACAAATATTTTCTGCAACGACTCCTAGGATACCTATTTAGAAATGGAAGCATCTCTTCCACCCTCACCGGCATCAGCCCTCTTCTGAGCAGCCTCCTGTCCCTTCCCTCTTTCCCTCTTGAAACACCGGCTAAAACTATGTCATCCTCCGCATCCGGAACATTCATGCTTAAAACGGCAGTCTGAAAGGAACTTACAGTGCCTTTCGATAAACAGCCAACAGCAACCTTTTCTTCCGCCAGAAGGTGACTGTTCTGTTGAAGTACCCCCTGATGACCCATGAAAGGGCTGCGCACCACCCTTAGGGGCAGCCATAAGCCTCATCCACAAACTAATATCTTTGTGGTCCCACCTTATTCTAGGCCGTATAGCTTTGCGCTGACAAAACTGCTCGTCGTACCTCAACCACGCCACTCCGCCCGCCATATGCTCTATACGCCTCGCCAATTGAGTCCATATAACCAAAAAGGTCTCTCACCTCTGGCCTCAAATGAGCCCCCAACGGGGGCCTCCCCTTTCGCTGTGTCCGCTAAACGCACCAAATCAGTTGCCCCCGCCTTACCGGAGCTAGTTGTCGCCTCCACTACCGGTGCAGCTGACCACCACTGTATCAGTAACCACAGCAGGAACGCTACATCCTCCAGAAACCCCTGAATGCTCCTCCACCATATTTGCCCCAAACCAGCCCTATCCATCGGCGCCCACACCACCGCAGATGAAGGCCCCGCTCCAGCCCTCGCCAACAAAACCGCCAAACCCTCCAATAATTCCTGCACTGCCCTGCTTTCCCCCTCTAGTGTTGACATGCCAGACACTGCAACATCACCTGCACCCCCACCCCTCTGTGCCCTGCTCTCACCTGGCTGTCCCTGGGGCTGTATCCGAGTAGCCGCAAACTGCCTTCCTCCTTGCTCCTGAACGACACCGGAACAGATAGCCGCCGCGGCCGGCTCGGCCTCCGTCCCAGCCGTCGCCACTTGTCCATCTTCTCAATCCTGCAAAAGTTCACATTACTCTTCTGAATGCTGCGACGGCGGCCTGCCTCCTTGTCCATCAGGGGCAGGGTCGCAATCTTCCTCCCCTACGTAGTCTGGCCCACCAACAGGCAGCCGCCTCTCATCACACACTGCTGCCACATCTCCTCCTCCTGACGACACTGCTGGCACTCTGCTCCTCAAATGGCTCCCTCCCCCCACCGCTGCCATCTTCAGAGAAGGAGCCGCAGAAGCCTCGCTCCTCTCTCTTCTCCTGCAGTACCTTCGGTGCTTCAAAAACCTCCGTCCCGACTTGCCTGATGTTGCTCCCGTCCGCACTTGCATCTCCTAGCTGCCTCTGTCTGAGGCCCGCCCGCCGGCTCCGCACTGCAACTTCCTCACAGGGTAAGCTCCTGGCCTGCTCCCCACTCACAGACTCCTGCTGGGTGGCCGCCGCTCGCTCCAGAACAGCCGCATGAGACGAAGGAGAGCAGGACGGGGGTTAACCCGTCCCTCTCCCATCGGGCCCGACCGCCGCACCTGATTCCTCCCAACTCGGCTGCGGGCAGAACAAGCGCCACTGCCGTGATGCAGGGTCCCTAGGGGGGCTCCTTAGATGCCGCCGGCCTCACGGAGTATAGTCGGGGCTTAACTGCACCGGAGGCCTCGATCTCCTAGCCCTCACCCCCCACGCCTGAGGCCGCCTCCTCCTTTGTAAAGCTGCCTGTAGCGTCTCTTGCATCCACTGCGCACCATTGCTGGCTGCCGCAGCCCTAACCTGCTCAATAAGTTGATCCAGAGAGGACATGTTGCTCAGCAAACTTCTCTACACTTTCCCAACTAACCTAAAAACTCCTCCCATTTATCCTTAATTACCTTCCGCGAATCTACCACTCTACCTCCCCAAAACTCCATCCCCACAACCTCACACTATCCTAATATTAACCCTATGTGCCACAACCTTCCACCAAAATCAAGCCGCATTTCGCTACGGCTGCTCCCCGCTCCATTGTTTTTCTTCACACTGACGGGGGGACATGCTGATGTTATCATTCAGGCTTGTAAGCTGAGATGGAGACCAGGAGATGCTGTGGTACGATACCATTAAAATAACAGTTCCATACACTACCCGTATGACAGACTTATGTCTCATAAAGTAATAAGAAGGTATGTTTTTGATACGGTGTATGCCAGCGGTTTGTAATTGTATGTATCTAAGATGATGTCCCATGGTCTTTTACAGTGAATTAATGGAGGTGGAACACTTCCAAACCATCTACCACATGTTTGTGGCTGTTCTCCTTGTTTTTGTGATCAGCACAGTTGCTGTGGATATTATTGACCAGGGGAGGTAAGTGAAGATTTGCGACCTAACATGCCATCCAAATATCGAACCATCTACTTATCTCAGTGTAGACCTGTGCTGCATAAGTGTCTGTACAATGTTCTCTGCTGTAGTGCATTGTGGAAGATGTAGGGGCATATTTACTATAGTGTTTGTGCTTGTTTTTGGTTTTAAAAAAATGCTGTTTTACACAGTTTAATTTTATTAGTCGCATTTACTACTGTTAGAGTAGCTTCCTCTAATAAAAATGAAGTTGTCGAGGATCAAGCGATTTACCGGCCAGGGGACAATAAACACATACAGAGTTGGTGTACATTAGGCCGAGTTCACACTTCAGTTATTGGATCAGTTATTTCCATTAGTTATTGTGAACCAAAACCAGGAGGAAATCTTTCCATTATACCTTATCTCTGTGTAGCCTTTACTGTGGGTTTTGGCTCACAATAACTGATGGAAATAACTGATCAAATATACACAAAGACACAAACACAAAACCAATCAGATGTTTATGGTATAGAGTAGAGATGAGCAAAGCGAGCTTCAGATGCTACATCCGTAGCTGCTTCGCAAAAAAAAATTGTTATAATACTGTACGGAGATCCGTCTCCGTACAGTATTAGAATATATGGGCTCCGATGAACCGAAGTAAGTTATTCACGAAGTCGCGCAAGACTTCATTGAATAACCTCAGTAATTGATTATTACTAGAAATGAGCAAATTGAAGCTGACGAAGTGGAATTCGTTCCGAATTTTAGGAAAAATTTGATTCGCACTGAATGCGAATTTCCTCCTGATTCGTTGTAACAAATCACATTTTTTCCTAAAATGGCTGCTGCACGTGTGAGGACATGGAGAAATGAAACTCTGGGAAGTCGGGATCACCCATAATGCCATGCATGCAGCCAATTAGCAGCCAGCCAGCCCTGTGATGTCACAGCCCTATTGTCACAAGGGGGAGGGGAGAAACACCAGAATGACAACAGAAGGAAAATGACCAGGAACTAGGCCTCAAGGCTGGGGAAAGGGAAATGGTGACCACCTAAGGAAACCCTAAACCTAGCCCTGACTCCTGTCAGTTTGAAGAAACCCTGAAGGTGGGAATATTCATACACCGTAAACCTAGTCTCTAGTAACCCTGAAAATCCCTAGGATTAGGGTCCATTCACACGTCCGTTTTTTCTTTCCTGATCTGTTCCGTTTTTTCAGGACCAGATCTGGACCCATTCATTTTCAATGGGTCCTGGAAAAAATCGGACAGCACAATGTGTGCTGTCCGTTTCCGTTGTTCCGTTCCGCATGTCCGTTTAAATATAAAACATGTCCTATTCTTGTCCTGAAAAATCGGATCCTGGTACAATACAAAGTCAATGGATCCGCAAAAAACGGATGACATTCAGATGTCATTCCGTATGTCATCCGTTTTTTGCGGATTCCGTTCCTGGAAACACATACATTTTTATTTATTTATTTTTTTTTCAATTTTTTTTCAAAGAAATCCAAACAACTTTGTTTGATTATTGAAATGTATACATGTTTCCGTTTTTTGCGGATCCGCAAAAAACGGATGACATACGGATGACATACGGAAACATTTTCAGGAACAACGGATCCGCAAAAAACGGACCGTTTTTCAGGATGAAAAAAAACAGGACGTGTGAATGGACCCTTAGTGACAGGGTCTGAGACTACTGGTTCCTTCCCAGATGAACTAACCAGCGTCTCCCTGAGACCTAGTAAACAATGAGCAAATGGGAGCGACAAAATATAAAGAGAAGTACACTTATCTTCAATAGAAAATGGATGAGCAGGAACTCGGATGAGGTCCACGCACCATCTCTTCCAACTCCAGGCAGAGAATATCAACTGCATAGTATAAAGTGTGAGTCCAGACTAAATAGAGGAGCAATAATGACAACAAGCTATACCTGAGACAAGAGGTTTGGTCATTACGAACAACAACACTGCAACAAGTGAAAACAGATAGGTCATCTGGCAGCCTAACGTGCAGCCAGTCTCTCCGATCTTCTAACCTCTGTCACTGGAAGGACTGTGACACCTATAAATAGTGGCAGCCATCTTAGATTCTGCCATTTACCAGTGTACTTAGTGCAGGAGGAGACGTCTGCAGGCGCTAGAGACAGTGATAGAAAAAACGTCATTGTGCTAAAAAAATAACTATTTACAAGTGCAGGGAAAGATTATTCAAGGTGTAGGGAAAGGATAGGGAGGAATCATTCCACAGCATTTATGTTGAACATGGTTCAGTCGGGGAGGTCACAGCCTGGGTAATAGGAACATTCCTATTACACCTTGCTGCACTGACTGGGGATCCAAATTGCCATTATACAGCTCTGTAATTCCAGCAAATGCTTCTTATTAGACTGCAAGTGCTGTTTGATACAGGAATTAACAGAGGTTATTATAAGGAAATATTCTACGTTTTATTTGCCCTAGTGTGGTGCAGTTATGTTCTAAAGCATTTTTTGGCTTGTATTAGTGGGAAAAGGGGCTTATTAGCCGTTGTGTGGTGAAGTGCGAAAATTACACCCCTTTTTGTTGCGTATAAGTGTCAAAAGTAAAATATATTTGCCACTCAGCGGTGCAGTTATTTGTTCTAAAGCCCTTTTTTCCGTGTATTAGTTGAAAAAGAAAAAATATATTTGCCACTCAGCGGAGCAGTTAATGTGTTTTAAAGCCCTTTTTTGCGTGTATTAGTGGAAAAAGGAAAACTATATTTGCCACTCGGCAGTGCAGTTATTTGTTCTAAAGCCCTTTTTTGCGTGTATTAGTGGAAAAAGGAAAAATATATTCGCCGTTCAGCGTTGCACTTATTTGTTGAAAAGCCTTTTGTGTAAAAGTAGAAAAAAAACGAGGGCCTAATTGCCCTTGTGCGGTGCAGTGATATACTCTAAAGCCCAGTTTGCCGTGTATTAGTGGCGAAGTTAAAATATATTCGCTGTCCAGCGTTGCACTCATCTGTTGAAAAGCGTTTTGTGTACTGTAAAAATAGAAAAAAAATTAGGGCCTAATTGCCGTTCAGCGGGGCAGTGATATATTTTACAGCCCTGTTTGTATTAGCAGGCAAAATAAAAATATATTCGCCGTCCAGCGTTGCACTCATCTGTTGAAAAGCCTTGTGTGTACTGTAAAAGTAGAAAATAATTAGGGCCTAATTGCCGTTCAGCGGTGCAGTTATATGTGATGAAGGCCTTCTTGTGGTATGGATCGAATTACGTAGTGGTGAAATTTTTTATGTGAAACAGGATTTTTTGGGGAAAAATTGATGGGCGATTGCAGACTTTCTTCTGTATGAATTGAATTCTATTATTCTTTCATTGGTGACATTTTTTTTATTTCAAACATGTTTTCCTCGGGAAAATTAATGGGTGATTGTAGACCTCCTTTTGCGGTATGGACCAAATTACATCATCGTGGGTCCAGCAGTAAACATAATGAAGACGCTCATGACAACACACCAGCTGACTTTGCCTTTACCATCTATTCACAATTAAATCAAGCTCCCTTCCATGACAGCCTGTGAGATCCAGCCCCCTGGATGTTCGGGTTCGACGGGTTCGGGACCCGAGTTCGGGACCCGAACTTGACCCTAAACCCGAACCCCATTGAAGTCAATGCGGACCCAAACTTTTGAGCACTATAATGGCTGTAAAAATGTAATGAAAAGGGCTAGAGGGCTGCAAATGGAATCAAAATGTGGTTAAGAGCATGGCTGCAAACAAATGTGTATAGGGAAATTACTTTAACTCCTTAAGGACCGGGCTTATTTTCACCTTAAAGAGGACCTTTCACCAGAATTAAACTTCTAAACTAACTATGCAGGCATGTAGAGCGGCGCCCAGGGACCCCCCTGCACTTACTGTTATACCTGGGCGCCGCTCCGTTCTCCCGTAATTGCCTCGGGTATCTTTACAGTTAACTCTCTTATTGTGTGCTAGTTATCCGTTAGGGCACCACTAATTACCTGTCTCCCTCCACCGTTCACCTCACCAGGGACAGTCAGGAGGTGGAGATTAGGTACGTGGACAGGGCGTCCCCACCACTAGGAGACGTCCCTGGGCAGAGGACCAGTTTAGGGTATCAGTGCTAGGGATTTCTTCCCCCCCCCCCCCCTTTTTTACCCACCACTTACCTAGTGCATCTGACTATACCCTGGCCTCTTACCTCGGATTAATTATATAGATCTCTTTTGTATATGTATATTTTCACATTTCCTATTAAATTTAGTTATCTCTTGATCTAACAGGGTACCCTTGCTGGACTGTGTGCTCTATACATTAATACCCTGATTCGGTATAACTTTGGTATCTTTATTGTTGGACCTTCTATCTTTACAGTTAGGCTCCACCCAGGGGAACCTGCCGTCGACTCATTCTCCCATGCTGTAGCGCTGGCCAATCACAGCACTCAGCTCATAGCCTGAGAGAGAGCTGAGCGCTGTGATTGGCCAGCGCTGCAGCATGGGAGAAGGAGGTGCCGGCAGGTTCCCCTGGGTGGAGCCTAACTGTAAAGATACCGGAAGCAATTACCGGAGAACGGAGCGGCGCCCAGGTATAACAGTAAGTGCTGGGGGGTCCCTGGGTGCCGCTCTACGTGCCTGTATAGTTACTTTAGAAGTTTAATTCTGGTAAAAGGTCCTCTTTAAGGACCAGGCCATTTTTTTTGCAAATCTGACCAGTGTCCCTTTATGTGATGATAACATTTAAATGCTTTGACTTATCCAGGCCATTCTGATATTGTTTTTTCGTCACATATAGTACTTCATGACACTGGTATCCCCTTATCTGCAACAGGGGGCTGGATCTCACAGGCCCGTCACAGGAAGGCAGCGCCGATGCATCAGCGCCTTCCATGCTATCGGGTCCCCCCTACAGCCCCATGGGGACCCGATGGCACCGCCTCCGCCGCACCAGGTAAAAGCCTTAAACCGCAGGTCTGAATTAACCTGCGGTTTGCGGCGATTTAGCCAAGGTGCCTGATCAATGATTTGAGCAGGCATCGGGTTCTGATCACTGCCTGCAGCGCGGCGGTGATCGTAAATACACAGGGCGTACAGGTACGCCCTCTATCCTTATGTACCGGGACATCAGGGCGCACTTGTACGCCCTGTGTCCGGAAGTGGTTAAATAACCTAAAATACATAAAAATATAAAATAATAATCTTGACCTAGGAGAACGAAGTCCATATGGAGTAGGAGGTTGAGGAGACGGTGGATGTGGCGGTGTAGGTGGAAGCGGCGGTGGAGGAGGAAGTAGCCTACACTGCTTTTTGGTTTTAAATGTATTTAAATTTTTTTAAATTGGGGTACACCCCCAAAACATTGGGAAATTATACCCTGTGATAACCCCCTCCAGTCGTGCTAAACACACGTTCAGACAATACACTGGCTGCAGGGCAGGGTAGGCCAGCACCTCCAAGGCGTAAAGGGCAAGCTCAGGTCATGTGCCCAATTTGGAGACCCAGAAGTTAAATGGGCTGACCCCTGTCAGTCAGTTCATGAAGGCTTGTGCACACTTACTGCACCACCATGTTGCACGTCCCCGTGATGTCCACGATCCAATTGGATATCTTCTCTATCAACTTTCGATGTTCTTTTATGCGCCTACCATGGTTATCACGGGTGGTGGGGAATCAGGGTTACAGGCCAGAGAGGGAGCGTGAGAAAGGGAGACCTCATCCAAGGGAGGTCAATGGCTGCAATGGGATGAAGCAGAAATGTGGGACAAGTTTATTAAAGCAGAAGGATCAAATGAAAGGGCCAATTAAAGACAATTTTTTAAAATTTTGGTCCCTGTCACCTATGCAGACCAGGGGTTTATTCACGGCAAAAAATTTTAAATGTCAACCCAAGAATGTAACAGAAAAATTAGTGAAATTTATTAATCTGTCTACTAGGTAGAACAGGGGTCTATCACAGCCAAAAATTTGTGAATTTCACTCGAAAATGTAACAGACAAATTAGTGATTTTTTTTTTTTTACATGTCTACTAGGTATAGCAGTGGTATATCACACCCAACAATTGGTGAATTTCACCCGGAAATGTAACAGACAAATTAGTGCATTTTTTTTTTACCTGTCTACTAGGTAAAGCAGTGATATAAATGACATAAAATAAAATACGTACAAATAAAAATAAATAAAAACTTGATTTATGAGGTGGAGGTCCATATGGAGTAGGAGTCTGAGGAGACGGTGGACGTAGCGGTGTAGGTGGAAGCAGTGGTGGAGGATGACGAGGTAGCCAACACTGGTTTTTGGTTTTAGTTTTAATTTTTTTTTTTTATTAGGATACACTCCAAAAGAGTGTGAAATATCCAAAACACAAGAATGAGCAATTGCACTGTAGTATAACAATGGCTGTGCTAAACACATGTTCAGATAATACACTGGCTGCAGGGCAGGCTAGCACCTCCAAGGCGTAAAGGGCAAGCTCAGGCCATGTGCCCAATTTGCAGACACAGAAGTTGAAGGGGGCAGACCTGTCATTCAGTACGTGTAGGTGTGTGCACACATACTGCTCGACCATGTTGCTGAAATTCTGCCTCCTGCTAAGACGTTCCATATCAGCTGGTGGTGCTAGTTGTTGTGGCGTGCTGACAAAGCTTTTCCACATTTCGGCCATGCCAACCCTGCCTTCTGAGGTGCTGGCGGTGCCCCAGCTGCATTGGCGACCTCTTCCTCCTCCTCTGCCTTCGCCTTGTGCTTCCACTGTGCCCCCGCTGTCAGGTGGGAATGCCACTAGCAGCGCGTCTACCAGCATTCGCTTGCACTTACGGCGTATCTTACAATCACGCTCCAATGAGGGCATTGAGGACGGTACGTTGTCCTTGTAATGGGGATCTAGCAGCGTGGCCACCCAGTAATCGGCACAAGTTAGAATGTGGGCAACTCGGCGGTCGTTGCGGAGACACTGCAGCATGTAATCGCTCATGTGTGCCAGGCTGCCCAGAGGCAACGAAAAGCTGTCCTGTGTGGGAGGTGTATTGTCTGTGTCCTCTGTATCCCCCCAGCCACGCACCAGTGATGGCCATGAGCTGGTCTGGGTGCCACCCTGCTGTGAACATGGTTCCTCCTCTTCCATCTCCTCCTCCTCATCCTCCACCTCGTTATCCTCCAAAACTGTGCCCTGGCTGGACAATTGTGTACCTGGCGTTTGTGGGTGCAGGAACCCACCCTCGGAGCCACTTGTGAATGACTGGCCGGAAACCCTATGAAATTATCCCTTTTCCTTCTCCTGTGCCACATCCTCTTCCATCATCGCCAGCAGCGTTTTTTCAAGGAGGCATAGAAATTGAATAGTAACGCTGAGAACAGCGTTATCGGCACTGGCCATGTTGGTGGAGTACTCGAAACAGCACAACAAGGCACACTGGTCTCGCATGGAGGCCCAGTCATTGGTGGTGAAGTGGTGCTGTTCCGCAGAGCGACTTACCCGTGCATGCTGCAGCTGAAACTCCACTATGGCCTGCTGCTGCTCGCACAGTCTGGCCATCATGTGCAAGGTGGAGTTCCACCTTGTGAGCACGTCGCAAATGAGGCGGTGAGCGGGAGGCCCGAAGTTACTCTGCAGCACTGACAGGCGAGCAGCAGCAGGGTGAGAATGCCGAAAGCGCGCACAGACGGCTCGCAATTTATGCAGCAGCTCTGACATATCAGGGTAATTTTTAAGGAATCTCTGCACCACCAAATTCAGCTCATGTGCCAGGCAAGGGATGTGCGTCAAACTGGCTAGTCCCAGAGCTGCTACCAGATTTTGCCCATTAACGCACACCACCAGGCCGGGCTTGAGGCTCAATGGCACCAATCACTCATTGGTCTGTTGTTCAAGACCCGTTCACAGCTCCTGTGCAGTGTGGGGTTTTTCCCCCCATACAGATACGTTTTAAAACTGCCTGCTGTCGTTTACCCCTGGCTGTGCTGAAGTTGGTGGTGAAGGTGTTACGCTGACCTGATGAGGAGCCGGTAGAGGATGAGGAAGTTGAGTAGGAGGAAGCAACAGGAGGCAAACTGAAGCGCCTTGCAATCCTCGGTGGTGGAAGGACATGCGCCAAACGGCTATCCACCTCAGGCCCAGCCACCACTGCATTTACCCAGTGTGCTGTTATGGAGATAGAACGTCCCTAACCGTGCTTACTGGTCCACGTAACCGTAGTGAGGTGCACCTTCCCACAGATAGCATTGCGCAGTGCACACCTGATTTTGTCCCCCACTTGGTTGTGCAGGGAAGTGATGGCACGCCTGGAAAAGTAGTGGCGGCTGGGCACGACGTACTGTGGGACAGCCACCGCCATAATGCTTTTAAAACTCTCCGTCTCCACCAGACGGAATGACAGCATTTCAAAGGCCAGTAATTTTGAAATGCTGGCACTCAAGGCCAGGGATCGCGGGTGGGTAGGGGTGTACTTCCTCTTCCGCTCCAGTGTTTGGGAGATGGAGAGCTGAACGCTTCCGTGGGACATTGTGGAGATGCTTGGTGACCCAGATGGTGGTGTTACTGGCAGATCCTCTGTTTGCGGGATGGCAGGTGGCACTGTCACTCCAGAGGTGGATGAAGAGGCCGAGACTGCAACAGAAGATGAAGCAGGAGGAGCCAGAGACCTTTTTTGTTTTTTTAAGGTGTCTACTTCACTGCAGCTCGTGCTTTGCACTTAGATGCCTGGTCATGCAGGTTGTGCTCAGGTTGAGAACGTTTATGCCTCGCTTCAGGCTCTGATTGCACAGCATGCAAACCACTCGTGTCTTGTCGTCAGCATATTGTCTGAAGAACTGCCACGCCAGGGAACTCCCTGGAGCTGGCTTTGGTGTGCTCGGTCCCTTGCTGCGGTGGGCAGTAGCAGGCGTACTCTCTAGGGGACGGCCGCACCGCTTTTGCACCCTGCTCCCTCTTCTGCTGTGTTGGTGGCTCTGTGCGATTACCGCCTCTTTCTCCGAACTACGCAGGTCACTCGCATGACCTTGATTCCACGTGGGGTCGAGGACCCTTATCGTCCTCCACATCATCTTCCACCCAGTCTTCACGCCTGCCCTCCTTGTCAGTCTGCACACTTTCGAAAGCCCCAGCAGTTGGCACCTGTGTTTCGTCATCATCCGAGACGTGCTGCGATGGTCTTCCCATGTACTCATCTAACATAAGTGGTTAGGCATCGGTGCACTCAATCTCTTCCACTTCTGGGGCAGGGCTAGGTGGATGGCCCTGGGAAACCCTGCTAACAGAGTGATCAAAAAGCAGAAGAGACTGCTGCATGACTTGCGGCTCTGACTGCTTGGTTGATTTGCAAGGGGTTGAGGTGAAAGACTGATGGACATTGACTGCAGGTGCCAACTCTGATCTTTCAGCAGGAGACTGGGTGGGAGACAATGTGAAGAAACTAGAGGCACTGTCAGCAACCCAATCTACTATTGCCTGTACTTGTTCTGGCCTCACCATTCGTAGAGCCTCATTAGGCCCGACCAAATACCGCTGAAGGTTCTGTCGCCTACTCGCACCTGAGGAAGGTGTTTCACTTGTGCATGTAGCTGGCACAGATTGATCACGTCCTCTCCCTGCAACAGCAGCACCACGACCAGGGCCATGTCCCTTATTTGACACTCTGCTCATATTTCTCAAATTTAGGATCTTCCCCAAAATGGGTGTTTTTTTTTATAACGGAATAGAACAACAGTATCTATTGCGTGTATCTCACAATGACAGATGCAGCAAAGGCTGCAAAATTATTTTTTTGCCCTAAATGTGTGTTTTTTAATATCCGAATATGACTGCAGTATATAACGCTTGAATTTCACACGTACAGATGCAGACAAGGCCGCAAATTAAGTATTTCGCCCTAAATTGGTGTTTATTTAAGACCAGAATAGCACAACAGTACGTAAAGGGTGTATCTCACAATGACAGATGCAGCGAAGGATGCAAAATTAAGATTTTTGCCCTAAATGGGTGTTTTTTTATAGCATAATAGAACAACAGTATCTAAAGGGTGTATTTCACACGTACAGGTGTAGACAAGGCCGCAAATTAAGTATTGCGCCCTAAATTGGTGTTTTTTAAAACCCAGAAAATTATAGCTGTATTTCTAGCTTAAATTGCACACAGACTAATGAGGCAGAGGCCCCAGATGGAGGGTATTGCCAAAAATTTGTGTTTTTTTTCAAAGCCAGAAAATTATTGAAGTATTTAAAGCTTGTTTTTAACAATCACAGATACAGCAAAGACTGCAATATTATGTATTTTGCCCAAAATGGGTGTTTTTGGAATAACAGAATATGACAGCAGTATATAAAACTAGAATTTCACATGCACAGATGCAGCAGGGGCTGTAAAATTTAGTATTTTGCCCAAAAAGGGTATTTTTTTCAAACCCAGAAAATTATAGCTATATTTCTAGCTTAAATTGCACACTGACTAATGCGGCAGAGGCCCCAGATGGAGGGTATTGCAAAAAATTGGTGTTTTTTAAAAACCAGAAAATTATTGAAGTATTTAAAGTTTGTTTCAAGAATAACAGATGCAGCAAAGGCTGCAGTATTAAGTACTTTGACCAAAAAGGGTGTTTTTTTTTATATCGGAATATGATAGCAGTATATAACGTTTGAATTTCACAATGACAGATGCAGACAAGGCCGCAAATTAAGTACTTTGACTAAAAAGTTTTTTTTTTTTTATATCAGAATATTACAGCAGTATATAATGCTTGAATTTCACACGTACAGATGCAGCAAGGGCTGTAAAATTGAGTATTTTGCCCAAAAATGGTGTTTTTTAAAACCCAGAAAAATAAAACTGTATTTCTAGCTTAAATTGCACACTGACTAATGCAACAGAAGCACCAGATGTAAGATATTGCCAAAAATGGGTGTTTTTTTTTAAACCCAGATTATTATTGCAGTATTTCAAGCTTGGACTTCAATGTCACAAAAGCACATATGGAGTGCTGGTGCACTAAGCTTGCATAAAATGGCCACCGCCACCCAATTAACTAACAGATGAATAAAAGTTATTTTTCTCTGTGACTGGGCTCAGGGCAGGGTAAAAAGATTGTGCACTGCACCCACACAACTAAATCTATGTAGATCGCTGAGTTCAATTGCTGTTCTGATTAAAGTTTCTTTCCTATTCTCTTCCTTACAGCAGCAGCATCCTCTCCCTACACTAGTAACAGCTGAATGACGTGCAGCTCTACATGACTCCAGCTTATATAGAGGCTGGGTCACATGCTGCACTTACCAATCACAGCCATGCCATTAGTAGGCATGGCTGTGATGGCTTCTAAGGGCACAGAGTTAAACGCTTAGCCTTTCAAAAAGCGCCAAGAAATTGTCAAACACTGATCCCGAACCTAAACTTTTACTTTAATGTTCGGTCCGGGGTCCAAAAATCTTAAAGTTCGGTACGAACCCGAACTTTACAGTTCGGGTTCGCTCAACCCTAGCAAGGATTCTTCAAGGATAAAACCAACACCTGGGTTGCTCCACTATCTTTCAAAACACAGAGACGCTATCTGCCCAACAACAGAGATCAAGCCTGTAAACACTTCTGTTTACTCCAACGCAACTTTCAAAAAGACTAGAAATGATGGAACATTTTTTCTTATTCATGGACAAGATATTGGAGAACAGTCATGCAGAAGTAGCTCCACCCCTAAAAGGAAGAATGCTGGTACTTACCAATCTTTGGTGTTTACCACCCTAAGAAGCAAGGACAAATCCGAGTAGTATTTGATTCCAGTTCACAATATGAGGGAGACTCTCTCAATGATGTTCTTTTGACAGGACCAGACCTCAACAAAACTTCTCTGTCTCAGGAGACTTGACCCCTTTATAGATGATAATAGACTGTTGAGAGTTGGAGGACATATATTTCAAATGCAAAACTTGAGAGTAATGAATGTACTCCTATAATACTCCCAAGCAATCATAATGCATTCTTACTTGCGCAACATGAGCCTAAACTCTTCCTCAGACCTGTTACTGAACTGATTTTGTTGCTCTCTCCAGAAGTGACTTAATGTGGTATCCTATAGATACCAGACAGGGAGTGTCATGCCTTCAGCAAGTTTATTGTTAATTTATGCATAACTTTCATACATAGTTAATGTTTTCTGTATAATTATCTGTATATTGTGTAACAGCACCATCTAGTGGCCGTTTTACATACAATAACAGTTATTTAACACTACAAGTTTGGTCTACTTCAGCTTCCTTATCTTAGTGACATCATCATCCCTGCACATAGCAGCCATTTTCTTCATTCACAGTCATCACTGCCTGAGGATAGCACATGGCTTGGAAGACTCTTGGTACATCATCTACATCTAAGCTCATGGTAGCATCGCTGGTATGTCACATAGCCACATTACAGCCTATTTTGCATCTGTTTCATATGTATTTAGCATATTCTTTTTCTTTCCTTTATAGGAGCTTATAGGTAGCAGCTAGGGACCATGCTTGTTATGCAGATAGGTAACATGCTCTGCTTAGATATGCATCTGTGTTTTTATATGCATTACTATATATCAGACCCCATTAATAAGCGCATTGTTTTTTCTGTTCCCCAGTTTTACCACTGATTTACATCCTTGCAATAAAGATAAAGTTGGACGTTACTCCATTGTCAATTCATTGCCGGGATAAGGTTAAACTGTCTGTCAAGCTATGTACATTCACACATAAGGAGGACAGAATAATACATATTAGATATCGCCACGTCCGTAACGACCTGCTCTATAAAAATATCACATGATCTAACCTCTCAGGTGAACACCGTAAAAAAAAAAAGTGTCAAAAGCCAATTTTTGTCACCTTACAAAACAAAAAGTGTAGTAGCAAGCGATCAAAAAGTTATATACACCCCAAAATAGTGCCAATCAAACAGTCATCTCATCCCACAAAAATGATACCCTACATAAGACAATCACCCAAAACATAAATAAAAACGATGGCTCTCAGAATATGGAGACACTAAAACATGATTTTTTTTTGTTTCAGAAATGATATTATTGTGTAAAACTTAAATAATAAAAATATTGCCGCGTCCGTAAGCACCTGCTGTATAAAAATATCACACGACCTAACCCCTCAGGTGAACACCGTAAAAAAAAAAAAAAAAAGAAAAAAATTATCGGCTACAAAACACAGTCGGCCATAAAATGTGAAAAGCTACGGCTTCCAGAATGTGGAGACACAAAAATTGTTTTTTTTCAAACATGCTTTATTACGTAAAACTGAAACAACCAACAAAAAAATGTAATATTTGGTATTGTCGTGTCTGCAACAACCTGCTCTATAAAAAAAAAAGTGAAAAAAATTATGTAAAAATCAAAAAACACATTTATCACTGATTAAAAATGAAAAAAATAAAATTCCCTATACATGTTTGGTATTGCCGTGTCCGTAACAATCTGATCTATAAAACGGTCATGTTACTTTACCCAAACGGTGAACGCCATAAAAAAAAAAAAACTATGATGAAATTGAAATTTTGCCCACCTTACTTCACAAAAAAGGTAATAAAACTGATCAAAAAAGTCGCATGTACGCCAAAATTGTAACAATCAAACCGTCATCTCATCCCGCAAAAATCATACCCTACCCAAGATAATCGCCCAAAAACTGAAAAAACTATGCCTCTTAGACTATGGAAACACTAAAACATGATTTTTTTTGTTTCAAAAATGAAATCATTGTGTAAAACTTACATAAATAAAAACAAAGTATACATATTAGGTATCGCCGCGTCCGTATCGACCGGCTCTATAAAAATATCACATTACCTAACCCCTCGGGTAAACACCGTAAAAAAATAAAAATAAAAACAGTGTAAAAAAAGCAATTTTTTGTCATCTTACGTCACAAAAAGTGTAATAGCAAGCAATCAAAAAGTCATATGCACCCCAAAATAGTGCCAATAAAACCGTCATCTCATCCCGCAAAAAATGAGGCCCTACTTAAGATAATCGCCCAAAAACTGAAAAAACTATGGCTCTTAGACTATGGAGGCACTAAAACTTTTTTTTGTTTTAAAAATGAATTCATTGTGTAAAACTTGCATACATAAAAGAAAATTGTATACATTTTAGGTATCGCCGCGTCCATGACAACCTGCTCTATAAAATTACCACATGATCTAACCTGTCAGATGAATGTTGTAAATAACAAAAAAAACGGTACCAAAAAAGCTATTTCTTGTTACCTTGCTGCACAAAAAGTGTAATATAGAGCAACCAAAAATCATATGTACCCTAAACTAGTACCAACAAAACTGCCACCTTATCCCGTAGTTTCTAAAATGGGGTCACTTTTTTGGAGTTTCTACTCTAGGGGTGCATCAGGGGGGCTTCAAATGGGACATGGTGTAAATAAACCAGTCCAGCAAAATCTGCCTTCCAAAAACCATATGGCATTCCTTTCCTTCTGCGCCCTGCCGTGTGCCCGTACAGCACCACATATGGTGTTTCTGTAAACTACAGAATCAGGGCCATAAATGAGTTTTGTTTGGCTGTTAACCCTTGCTTTGTAACTGGAAAAAAAATATTAAAATGGAAAATCTGCCCAAAAAGTGAAATTTTTAAATTGTATCTCTATTTTCCATTAAATCTTGTGCAACACCTAAAGGGTTAACAAAGTTTGTAAAATCAGTTTTGAATACCTTGAGGGGTGTAGTTTCTTAGGCTACTTTCACACTTGCGTTCGGAACTCCGCTTGTGAGTTCCGTTTAAAAGCTCTCACAAGCGCCCCCGAACGCATCCGTCCAGCCCTAATGCATTCTGAGTGGATGCGGATCCGCTCAGAATGCATCAGTCTGGCAGCGTTTGGCCTCTGCTCCGCTCAGCAGGCGGACACCTGAACGCTGCTTGCAGTGTTCGGGTGTCTGCCTGGCCGTGCGGAGGCAAACGGATCCGTCCAGACTTACAATGTAAGTCAATGGGGACGGATCCGTTTGAAGTTGACACAATATGGCTCAATTTTCAAACTGATCCGTCCCCCATTGACTTTCAATGTAAAGTCTGGACGGATCCGTCTGAAGCTACTTTCACACTTAGAATTTTTTATACAATATAATGCAGACGGATCCGTTCTGAACGGTTCCTATTGTCTGCATTATATGAGCGGATCCGTCTGGGCAGACCCAAGTGTGAAAGTAGCCTTAGATGGGGTCACTTTTATGGAGTTTCTACTCTAGGGGTGCATCAGGGGGGCTTCAAATGGGACATAGTGTAAAAAAAAACAGTCCAGCAAAATCTGCCTTCCAAAAACCGTATGGCATTCCTTTCCTTCTGCACCCTGCTGTGTGCCCATACAGCAGTTTACGACCACATATGGTGTGTTTCTGTAAACTACAGAATCAGGGCCATAAATAATGAGTTTTGTTTGGCTGTTAACCCTTGCTTTGTAACTGGAAAAAATAAAATAAAATGGAAAATCGGCCAAAAAAGTGAAATTTTGAAATTGCATCTCTATTTTCCATTAAATATTGTGCAACACCTAAGGGTTAACAAAGTTTGTAAAATCTGTTTTGAATAACTTGAGGGGTGTAGTTTCTTAGATGGGGTCACTTTTATGGAGTTTCTACTCTAGGGTTGCATCAGGGGGGCTTCAAATGGGACATGGTGTCAAAAAACCAGTCCTGCAAAACCTGCCTTCCAAAAAAAAACGGCGCACCCTTCACTCTACGCCCCGCTGTGTGGCCGTACAGTCTTGTTTGGCTGTTAACCCTTGCTTTGTTAGTGGAAAAAATGGGTTAAAGCGGAAAATTAGGCAAAAAAATGAAATTCTCAAATTTCATCCCCATTTGCCAATAACTCTTGTGCAACACCTAAAGGGTAAACAAAGTTTTTAAAATCAGTTTTGAATACGTTGAGGGGTGTAGTTTATAGAATGGGGTGGTTTCAATTATGTAAGCCTCGCAAAGTGACTTCAGAGCTGTAGTGGTCCCTAAAAATTGGGTTTTTGTAGATTTCTGAAAAATTTCAAGATTTGCTTCTAAACTTCTAAGCCTTGTAACGTCCCCAAAAAATAAAATATCATTCCCAAAATAATTCAAACATGAAGTAGACATATGGGGAATGTAAAGTCATCACAATTTTTAGGGGTATTACTATGTATTACAGAAGTAGAGAAACTGAAACTTTGAAATTTGCAAATTTTTCCCAATTTTTGGTAAATTGTGTATTTTTTTATGCAAAAAATAATAATTTTTGACTTCATTTTACCAGTGTCATGAAGTACAATATGTGAAGAAAAAACAGTCTCAGAATGGCCTGGATAAGTCAAAGCGTTTTAAAGTTATCACCACTTAAAGTGACACTGGTCAGATTTGCAAAAAATGGCCTGGTCCTAAGGTGAAATAAGGCTGTGTCCTTAAGGGGTTTATGCATCAGTTGACATATCTTATAACCTTTTCAGGTGAATTTCCCTGGAGCTTAGACATGTAAATATTAGCTTATATCTCTTGTACTCTTTGCGGTTCTGTTTGGTGATGAATGGGCCAAAGCAAGCCATTCCGCTATAAAGAAATGGTGGTGATGGGTTTACACGATCTGCTGGTAAATCTGCCATTCTTTGCTCTTTGGTAGGTCTACGTGCCATTCTGCAGTCTACACATTTACTTATATACTTTGCTATAACATTGCTTCCTTTCACTATCCAGTAACCACCTTCTCTCAAACAGCTTTGGTTAAAGCTTCTTTCTTGATGCAAGGATTTGTTGTGGTAGTGATCAATAATCAATCTTGTGTCACGGATGGTGTTGCAGAAAACAAGAAGTAACAAATAAAGATCCGACTGACTTGATCCCAAACTAAGGAACAAAAGGGTGAGCCCTATTAAAGCCCTATAGCTCTCCCTGACTGCTCAGCCCATGCAAATCTTTGTGATAGAAAGTTGCATGTCCACGTACCTAGACTGAGTGACACCTGAAAACCCTATAATAGTGAGGGGACACGACCACCGGCTCCCTGCACTAAATACGGAGGGAGTCAGGGTCACCTAGTGAGGCAGTATGGGAGGGGATATAAAGGGAGGCAATCACTGCTAATAGATGACAGCTGGAAGAGGGAGAAAAGATGTCAAACTGAAACCAAAACAAAAGAACATCATGCAGGAGGTACTGAAGAACGTCTGTCAGAACATCTCAGAGACCTGGCGGTGACATCTTGTGAAGGAGGTAGAGTTTTTGGGTAGAATTGCTGGATGCTTCACTCTGCTAGGTAACAATGCATTTTCCAGTCTCCCTCCCACCTTCAGTATACCATCCTGCAGAACAAGATTAAGCTTGTACAATGGGTGGTTGTTTGGAAGCCTTTTAGGTTCTTGATTAAGTCTCTTCACTGTAGAGTCTCTGTTGAATGAGTCTTCATTCTTTCTTCTACATTTACCAATTCCTTCTTTCTGATTCCCTTTGCCAAACATTGAATTCGAGCTACTACATTTATGGCTGTTTTCCATTTTGAACATCTGGCTAGTCTTTCAAGTATGTCATCTTGAAACTTGGCAGCAGTGCTCAATGTTTGTACAAATTTTACTTCTGGAACACCCATAAACAATTCTGTGTAACCTTTACTGGGCATGATTTCCTTTTCCCAAAAGAACTCTGGGCCTCTGAACCAATTAGATTTTTTCAATTCTGTTACATTCAGGCCTCTTGAAGCATGATCTGCTGGGTTATGCTTTGTGTCAATGTGATGCCAATGTTCTGGATTTGTTACTTCACAAATTTTCTTAACTCTGTTGGCGACAAAGATATGGAATCTTCGAGCTTCGTTGTTTATGTATCCTAGGACAACTTGTGAGTCTGTCCAAAAATATTCTTTGTCTATTTTAAATTCCAATTCTTCTCTAAGAAACCTGCTTACTGATGCTGAAACAGCTGCTGTCAGTTCAAGTCTTGGTATTGTCTGAATACTGGTAGGTGCAACTCTGGCCTTTCCCATAACCAGGGCACAGTGTATCTTTTCTTCTCCTATCACTCTGATGTAGGAGCACTGACCATAACCATAACTACTGGCATCTGAAAAGTGATGAAGTTCTATTTTCTTGTACTTTCCGAAATCATGAGGTACAAACCATCTGGGTATCCGAACCTCTTTCAAGTTTTGCAAGTCTCTTATCCAACTCTCCCACCTTGGCCTCAAATTTTCAGGTATGGGCTCGTCCCATCCCAACTTCTGTCTGCATAATTCATGTAGCATTTCTCTGGCTCTGAGGATTACTGGGACCAAGAATCCTAATGGATCATATATAGAAGCCACTGCGGAAAGAATGGTGCATCTAATTGCAACTTTCTCTTCAATAGATGCATCAAAGAAGAACTTGTCATTCTCTACATTCCATCCCAATCCAAGTACGTCCTGAACTGGAAGATGATCATAATTGAGATCTACATTCTTCATTGTTGCTGCACGTTCAGAGTCACTGATGGATTCCAGTACTTCTCTGTTGTTTGAGATGAATTTATGAAGGCGCATGTTTCCTCTTGCGAATAACTCTTGGCTTACTAGTTCGATTGTAGATCCTGTGGACTATAGACTTATAAGACCATCATCTACATAAAAATGTCCGTCCTCCCACCATAGGAACCTCAGGAAGTCTCTATCTTCATTCTTCACGTGAAACTGGTGGAACATCTTTTCAACGTCACACATTACCGCTACAGGATACTTTCTGAATCTACAGAGTAATCCAGGCAGAGTGTTTGTAAGATCTGGTCCTTTTAGTAAATGATCGTTCAATGCAACACCATCATACTTTGCTGAGCAATCAAATACTACTCTAATCTTGTGTTGAGCGCGAATATTCGAATTACGAATATTTATCTCAAATATCGCAACTTCGGAAATTTGCAAATATTTCGAATTTAGTGCTATATATTCGCTATATCGAATATTCGTCAATTTTTAAACTTCTGAAAACATGATTTCTCCCTGCTTCTTGCTTGTGGGGCAATGAGTCATTGGCCCACAAGCAACTTAAGCAGGGAGGAATCATGACTTTAGGTGGGAAAAATGACGTATATATTCTAAAAAACGAATATATCGCACTATATCAAATATATTTGTTTTTTAGAATATTCGTAATTTTTTTTTTTTTTCAATCTGTACAGTTGTTCTTTGGCATACTCCTCCCAGATAAGCGTCCCCGTAACCATGGGAATGCCTGGGGGTTAGAATATACCATCGGATCTGAGTTTTCACGATCTCAGTGGGCGGAGCTTTAGTTAGGCAGGGAGAATGGAAAAAAAAAAAGTTTTTTTTTGTGTGTGCAGCACCCAGATCTGAGTATGTCTGGGGTCCACAGCACCCTTAGCTGTGCGATCCCCGACGCCCCAGGGATGCTGCAGCTTGCCCCCCCCCCATATTTTTTTTAGACATATTGAATATACGAATCAATATATAATTTATTTGGCATGTTCATTTTTCTTACAAGCAGAGAATTTAAAAGTTAGAAAAACGCAAAATTTTGAAATTTTTCATTAAATTTTTGAATTTTTCACAAAGAAAAGAGGTAAGTATCAGCAAAAAATGGACTGGTCCTTAAAGTGAAAATGAGCCCGGTCCTTAAGGGGTTAAGTAATTTAAGCAGGGAGGAATCATGACTTCAGATGGAAAAAAATTACAAATATTCTAAAAAAAACAAATATATAGCACTAAATTCTAAAGTGCTATATATTTGTTTTTGACCCACACCTGTAATGATCGCTTAATATTCGCATATTACGCAATCATTACCATGCCGATTTTTCAAATAAAAAAATATGTAGAATATAACAAATATTCGAATTCGCGAATATTCAACGAATATTCCACAAAATATTTGCGAAATATCGCTAATTTGAATATGACCCCTGCCGCTCATCACTATACTAATCTTATCTGGTTTCTTTGAGTGGCAAACACCTTGATGTGGGATGTAACACACTTCTCCTACTTTAGGCCTCATGCACACGACCGTAGTTGTGTTCCATTTTCCGTGATTTTCTGCGGACCCATTGACTTTCTATGGGTCCGTGGAAAACTCTGCTAATGCACCGTTTGTCATCCGCGTCCGTGATCCGTGTTTCCAGTCAATGAAAAAAATATGACCTGTCCTATTTTTTTCCCGGACAACGGTTCGCTGACCCATTCAAGTCAATGGGTCAGTGAAAAAAATACGGAGGCACACAAGATTGTCATCCGCTTCCGTTTTTTTCCTATCATTTGCATGGCAAACTTGACTTCGATTTATTTTTTTTTACTTTCCTTCATGTCTGGTGATCCTCCAAAAATAAAGGAAGACACACGGAAACAAAAACGGAAACGGATCACGGAACAAAGAAACCCCGTTTTGCGGACCGAGAAAAGTCGTGTGAGGCCTTAGGTTGATTATTAACTTTCTCTGCATTTCCTTCTTTGAGGATGCCTTCCATGAATTTCAAATAATCATTCTTGAGTTTGGGATCTCTTCCCATCTTTTTCTTCAAACATTTCAATCTTGCTAGGACAAGATTTCTGTTATTTGGCAGACAAGGTCGTTTTCTAAAAGGTAAGGGCATTTCAACATGACCTTGTTGATTCTGCTGAATACTTTCTTCTAGAGTGTGTGCGAACTTTGTGTCTTCTTGGGATACACTCTTTTCTTTAGAACTTATGTCTGCAAAGTCGGATTTAAGCATCTTAATTACTTTTGCTGGACTTGCAGTTGGTAACTCTTGGACAAATATTCAATGAAACAATCCTGTCACCTGTCTTAAGTTTGCGATCTGCTGTTTTCCTCCAACAACACCCCATCCTAGATCAGTATGAACAGTGTAGGGTTCACCCTTTCCTCCTGTGATTACCTTTCGTGGTACCAAGGCTTCGGGACAATCGTAGCCTATCAACAGTCCAACACCAAACTCCTTCAGCGGGGACATTTCATGAGACATGACAGATAGGTGCTCACATTTATTGGCTGTTTCACGGGTAGGTATACGTTCTCGATCTAGAGGTATATCTTCTTTTGTATAAGCCGGAGGTAGATCTAATGTGAAGTTTGAATGAAGTCCTCTAACTCACAGTCCTTTGATCCTTTTACTGTTCACTAATGTGTCTCTCCCCATCATTGTGGTGAGTTTGAGCGTCACTGGTTCTGTAGCCACTTGTCATTTCTTGCAGATTTCTTGATTAATGAAGGTGACATCACTCTGGGCATCCAGTAGCGCATAGGTGTATACCTTCTTGTTCCTCCTTTTACTATTTGAAATGCAAACTGGTATAACCATTGATGTGCCATTGCTTTCTCCTTCCCTCACTCTGCAAGAGAATACCGATACTTTCTTTCCTTCCTCAGTATCTTTAGGTATTGAGGATGTATCCTTCTTTGAACATTCTTCATGTAGTGGTGTAGGATGATATCATTTGCAAACGCTGCATGTGGCCTTTTTCTTAAACTCCTTAGTAACATGGCCTTTTCTTAGACATCCAAAACACAGTTGGTTTTCCAGTACAAACCTTTTCTTTTCATTTGGGGACTTCAATTGTTGGCACTTGTGTATTGAAGGTAGTCTGAAGATTTGTCAGTTCTGTCTCTCTACTGATCCCAGTAGTGACTTTGGACTTGCTCTCGTAGGTATCTGGACCTTTTAGCAGCTGTGTTGGTTGCAAAGCTAGTTGCTCTTGCGCGTCTTATATCTCCCCTTTCTTCTAAGGATTTTAAGACGTAAGATGATGTTACTGGATTACATGCTATCTGTCACGGAGGATCCGCGAGAATATTGAACTGTCCTCCCAATATTATCAATATTACTCTGCCTTATTGATCAGTAGGTCTATTACACAGGTAATTATTTCCCTAGGCCCCAGAACCTACAATTTGATTATTCAGAGCGTCTCCTTCTGTCCTTCTGTTGTACCCAGAGAACAACGTAGTCCTTTTGTTCAAGTCAGTCAATAGATGCCCAGCAGATAACGCAATTACAGCTGGCTTCCTCAGGTTGACAAAAGAACTTCCCTTTCTGAAGAGATATCACAGCTAGGTGTGAAGACTGCACCTGGGGGTGAGCCGATTGGTGTCGCTGCCATAAGGGTCTGTAAGATAACTTGATTCAGACAGGCCGGCACCAAGGTTCCCAGATTGACACATGAATCTGAGATATGATTTTTACCTTTTTAAAAGAGACCATGCATCTTACGGACGTAAAAATTACATCATCGCGTCACTCAGAATTCACTGGACGTTTACATAGGACAAACATAACTCTAAGATGTGCCCAGGTAAAGTTATGGTGTTACCCCATCATAGAACCAGTTATAATAGTAATATTTGGTATCCCTGAACTCCATATTTTGTGGGGAATGTGAATATGTGCTTGTTACTTGTGTACAGCTGAGACATCCCACGATATGGCACATGCCATATTTCAGAACTGACATTCACCTCAGGAATACAGCCTGCCCAGCAGGCGGACTCTCAATTCCCCGCCTTGATTCGGGGACCCTTTATAACAAAGACCTAGAATCTGCTAAAGGAGTTCTCCACTTTTAACAACACCTAAAGAGGGCCTCAGCCAGAGAACCCGTGGGCTGTAGGCATATTACACTGGACAAAGGTTTCTTGGACTTTATCCCTGCAACGGACTATTTCACCAACGGACATCTTTTCTGCGGAACCTAAGTATTTTCTTCCTTTTCTCCCTTTTGTTTATTGGACTATACTTTCCTTTATTATTGTGTTAATAATTACTGTGCATCGTGATAATTTGTATTGTATATAGATATATAATAAATGACCTCCAAGTCATTTCTCTAGCCATATGCCTGTTTTCAAACACTGCAAAAACTTACCCTAGCCTCTCCGAAGAGAAAGCTACTCGGTTGTGTTATCTAGATAGTGGGTTCCTCGCTCCCATAAATTGTGAGGTGGTGGCAGTTAAACTACCCTGTGTGTAGTTCCGGTCGCAGTTCATCGCACGCTTACTTGCGGTCAATCGGAGGTCCACTCCCTGCGCTTTCAGCCTATCGACTGTACGGACTCAAGTTAGACTGTCGGTGTGCTGAAAGTGGCTTGGAGGCCTGTTTGCGGATTGACCACTAGGGGTGCTGTGACGGTTTCGTGACGTATTGTGGCCGCGGCGGTCGCAGTTCGTCACACTATCCGTGCTTCCTTATTGATAAACTCAGAGAACTCTTTAAAACTTGGGCAGTCCTTATCTACAAACCGGATTCCAAAAAAGTTGGGACACTATACAAATCGTGAATAAAAACTGAATGCAATGATGTGGAGGTGCCAACTTCTAATATTTTATTCAGAATAGAACATAAATCACGGAACAAAAGTTTAAACTGAGAAAATGTACTATTTTAAGGGAAAAATATGTTGAATCACAATTTCATGGTGTCAACAAATCCCAAAAAAGTTGGGACGTCTGGGGACCGAGGAGACCAGTTTCTCAAGTTTAGAAATAGGAATGCTCTCCCATTCTTGTCTAATACAGGCCTCTAACTGTTCAATCGTCTTGGGCCTTCTTTGTTGCACCTTCCTCTTTATGATGCGCCAAATGTTCTCTATAGGTGAAAGATCTGGACTGCAGACTGGCCATTTCAGTACCCGGATCCTTCTCCTATGCAGCCATGATGTTGTGATTGATGCAGAATGTGGTCTGGCATTATCTTGTTGGAAAATGCAGGGTCTTCCCTGAAAGAGATGACGTCTGGATGGGAGCATATGTTGTTCTAGAACCTGAATATATTTTTCTGCATTGATGGTGCCTTTCCAGACATGCAAGCTGAACATGCCAAACGCACTCATGCAACCCCATACCATTAGAGATGCAGGCTTCTGAAATGAGCATTGATAACAACTTGTCCTCTTTGGTCCGGATGACATGGCGTCTCAGATTTCCAAAAAGAACTTCGAATCGTGACTCGTCTGACCACAGAACAGTCTTCCATTTTGCCACACTCCATTTTAAATGATGAACGCCAGTGAAAACGCCCGAGCTTGTGGATCTTGCTTAGAAATGGCTTCTTCTTTGCACTGTAGAGTTTCAGCTGGCAACGGCGGATGGCACGGTGGATTGTGTTCACTGACAATGGTTTCTGGAAGTATTCCTGAGCCCATTCTGTGATGTTCCAGGTTCTCTGAATCTTCGGATGATGTTATGCACAGTTGATGATGATAGATGCAAAGTCTCTGGGTAACACCTTTCTGATATTGCTCCACTATCTTTCTGCGCAACATTGTGGGAATTGGTGATCCTCTACCCATCTTGGCTTCTGAGAGACACTGCCACTCTGAGAAGCTCTTTTTATACCCAAGCATGTTGCCAATTGACCTAATTAGTGTTAATTGATCTTCCAGCTCTTCGTTATGCTCAAATTTACTTTTTCCAGCCTCTTATTGCTACTTGTCCCAACTTTTTTGGGATTTGTTGACACTGTGAAAATTTGAATCAACGTATTTTTCCTTTAAAATGATACATTTACTCGAATTAAACGTTTGATCTGTCATCTACGTTATATTACAAATAAAATATTGACATTTGCCATCTCCACATCATTGCATTCAGTTTTTATTCACAATTTGTTTAGTGTCCCAACTTTTTTGGAATCCGGTTTGTAGATCAAACTGTTCAGTCACATAGCGATACCATCTAGAAGCCACTTCTTCAGGTAGCTTAGTTAGCTTCCTGTGGTTTTCTAGATCGTTCAGTACTTCTAGTCCTCGTACATGTGGGATGGCATTGCTGCATGCTTGCAGGAAGTCTGCATATTTTTGGAGTTTTAAGTGTTCTTTAGGACTAGAGTTGAGCGGACACCTGGATGTTCGGGTTCGGCCGAACTTTAAAAAAAAAGTTCGGGTTCGGGACCCGAACTTGACCACGAACCCGAACCCCATTGAAGTCAATAGGGACCCGAACTTTTGGGCACTAAAATGGCTCTAAAATAGTCCTGGAAAGGGCTAGAGGGCTGCAAAAGGCATCAAAATGTGCTTAAGAGCATGGCAACTGTTCTGGATATGGAAATGACTTAAAATAACATAAAATACAGAAAAATGAAAAATAACACTCTGGATCTAGGAGTAGGAGGTTGAGGAGGTGGTGGATGGGTGGATGTGGCGGTGTAGGTGGAAGCGGCGGTGAAGGAGGAATAGGTAGCCAACACTGATTTGTGTTTATATATTTTTTTTAAATTGGGGTAGCCCCCAAAATATTGGGACATATGACAAAATAAAACTAAGAATAAGTGTACTTGAGTACAAAAATGGATAGTTGAGGCTGGTATAAATGTCTATTCTGCACAAGGTACGGACAAGTCCTGTGGGATCCATGACTGGTTCATTTTAATAAATGTAAGCTTGTCCACATTGGCTGTGGCCTGTGATAATGCTCTCTGCCGTGCTAAACACACGTTCACACTATACACTGGCTGCAGGGCAGGTCAGCACCTCCAAGGCTGAGAAAGCTTTTCCACATTTGGGCCATGCTAACCCTGCCTTCTCAGGTGCTGGCGGTGCCCCAGCTGCGTTGGCGACCTCTTCCTCCTCCTCTGCCTTCACCGTGTGCTTCCACTGTGCCCCCGCTGTCAGGTGGGAATGCTATAATCAGCGTGCGCTTATAGTCGTGCATCTTCCGATCAGTAACAGATGTTTTCACTAAATTTAGTTCCCTGTCAGCAATGCAGAGCAGGGGTTCATTCACGGCAAAAGGGGGTACATGTCACCCAGCAATACAACAGAGGATTTGGAGAGATTTAGGCCCCTGTTACCCAGGCACAGCAGGGGTTCATTCACAGCAAAAGGGGGTTCATGTCACCCAGCAATACAACAGAGGATTTTGAAAGATTTAGGCCCCTGTCAGCAATGCAGAGCAGGGGTTCATTCACGGCAAAAGGGGGTACATGTCACCCAGCAATAGAACAGAGGATTTTGAGAGATTTAGGCCCCTGTCACCCAGGCACAGCAGGGGTTCATTCATGGCAAAAGGGGGTTCATGTCACCCAGCAATACAACAGAGGATTTTGAGAGATTTAGGCCCCTGTCACCCAGGCACAGCAGGGGTTCCTTTCCCGGCAAAAGGGGGTTCATGTCACCCAGCAATACAACAGAGCATTTTGAGAGATTTAGGCCCCTGTCACCCAGGCAAAGCAGGGGTTTGTATATGCCAAAAATGGTAAAATGTCACCCGACAATTGAAAATAAGATTTTTTTCAATTTAGGGCACTAAAATGGCTTTAAAATAGTCCTTGAAAAGGCTAGAGGGATGTAAAAGGCAGTAAAATGTGCTTAAGAGCATGGCAACTGCTCTGCAAACAAATGTGCATAGGGAAATAACTTAAAATGAAATAAAATAACTAAAATTACAAATTATTAACCTGTAACTCAAAGAAGGAGGTGGACATGGAGTCGGAGGTTGAGGAGGCTGTGAATGTGGTGTTGTAGGTGGAGGCAGCAATGGAGGAGGAACAGGTAGCCCCCAAAATATTGGGACAAATAAAAGAAAAAAACAAAGAATCATTGCACTTGACTAGAGTACAAGAATGTATGTTTGATGGTGGTATAAATGTCTATTCTGCACAAGGTACAGACAAGTCTTGTGGGATCCAAGCCTAGTTTATTTTAATGAACGTGAGCTTGTCCACGTTGGCTGTGGACAGGCGGCTGCGTCTGTCTTTAATGACGCCTCCTGCCATGCTAAATACACGTTCAGAGAGTACACTGGCTGCAGGGCAGGCCAGCACCTCCAAGGTAAGCTCTGGCCATGTGGACAATTTGGAGACCCAGAAGTTGAATGGGGCAGAACCATCAGTCAGTACGTGTAGTCGTGTGCACAGGTACTGTTCCACCATGTTGTTCAAATGCTGCCTCCTGCTAACACGCTCCATATCAGCAGTTGGGGCCGGTTGTTGCGACGAGGTGAAAAAGCTTTTCCACATGTCGGCCATGCTAACCCTGCCTTCTGAGGTGCTGGCGCTGACACAGCTGCGTTGGTGACCTCTTCCTCCTCCCCTGCCTTTGCCCTGTGCTTCCACTTGTCCCCCGGCGTCAGTCGGGAATGCTCTCAGGAGCGCGTCTACCAGCGTGCGCCTGTAGTCGCGCATCTTCCGATCACGCTCCAGTGAGGGAATTAAGGACGGCACAGTGTCTTTGTAACAGGGATCCAGCAGGGTGGCCTCCCAGTAGTCAGCACACGTTAAAATGTGGGCAACTCTGCAGTCGTTGCGCAGGCACTGCAACATGTAGTCGCTCATGTGTGCCATGCTGCCCAGAGGCAAGGACAAGCTGTCCTCTGTGGGAGGCGTATCATCTGTGTCCTCCGTATCCCCCAGCCACGCACCAGTGATGGGCCCTAGCTGCATTGGATGCCCATCATCCTCCTCCTCCTCCTCCCCATCCTCCAGTAGTGGACCCTTGCTGGCCAAATTTGTACCCGGCCTCTGCTGTTGCAAAAATCCTCTTTCTGAGCCACTTTTAAAAGACTGGCCTGAAAGTGTTAGAGATGACCCCTCTTCCTCCTCCTCGTCCTGGGCCACATCCTCTTCCATCATCGCCTTAAGTGTTTTTTCAAGGAGATATACAGTAGAAGTGGTATTGTAATGCTGATAATAGTGTCATCGCCACTGGCCATGTTGGTGGAGTACTCGAAACAGTGCAACAGGGCACACAGGTCTCCCATGGAGGCACAGTCATTGGTGGTGAAGTGGTGCTGTTCCGCAGTGCGACTCACCCGTGCATGCTGCAGCTGAAACTCCACTATGGCCTGCTGCTGCTCGCACAGTCTCTCCAGCATGTGTAAGGTGGAGTTCCACCTGGTGGGCACGTCACATATGAGGCGATGGGCGGGAAACCCGAAGTTATGCTGCAGCGCTGACAGGCGAGCAGCAGCAAGGTGAGAACACCGAAAGCGTGCACAGATGGCCCGCACTTTTTGCAGCAGCTCAGACATGTCGGGGTAGTTGTGAATGAATTTCTGCACCACCAAATTCAGCACATGTGCCAGGCAAGGGATGTGCGTCAAAACGGCTAGTCCCAGAGCTGCAACGAGATTTCGCCCATTATCGCACACCACCAGGCCGGGCTTGAGGCCCACTGGCAGCAACCACTCGTCGGTCTGTTGTTCTATACCCCACCACAACTGCTGCACAGTGTCAGGCCTGTCCCCTAAACACATCAGTTTCAGAACGGCCTGCTGACGTTTACCCCTGGCTGTGCTGAAGTTGGTGTGAAGGTCTGTCGCTGACCGTCACCCTAACCCAAAAAGCTGTATTTCTGTCCTAAATGTGACAGTGACTTATGCACGTGTATACACAGATGTGCAGTATATCAGAGGGTTTTTTCACCCCAGTAAGAAAAAAGCTGCATTTCTGGCCTTAATGTGACAATCACTTATGCACGTGTAATCACAGATGTGCAGTATATCAGAGGGGGTTTTCACCCTAACCAAAAAGCTGTATTTCTGTCCTAAATGTGACAGTGACTTATGCACGTGCAATCACAGATGTGCAGTATATCAGAGGGTTTTTTCACCCTAACCAAAAAGCTGTATTTCTGTCCTAAATGTGACACTTATGCATGTGTAATCCCAGATGTGCAATATATTAGAATCTTTTTTCACCCCAGTAACCAAAGAGTCGTATTTCTGGCCTAAATGTGACACTCACTTATGCATGTGTACAGGGGCGTAGCTAGAAATGACTGGGCCCCATAGCAAAAAAAATTTATGGGCCCCCCCTCCCGGATCTCCCACCCCCACCCCCACATTACCTCTCGGACCTCGCCGCCACATCCGCAGCTCCTCATGCACTTGCGACAGTTACGCGTAGGACTGAGCATAGACAGTTGGTTACTGGCAACGCATTTGTGCCAGTGTAGGAAATGTATGAATCTAAATGTCTGTGTATTAAAGTAGGACTAGTCAGAACTGCCGCCCAGACTGCGGGACCACTCCAGGGGTCAAGTCCTGGGAAAAAAGTGTGGGAACTCACCCAAGATCCACTGCCACCCCGACCCCCCCCCCCAAAAAAAAAAAAA
The DNA here is from genome assembly GCF_014858855.1 of Bufo gargarizans. Lineage (NCBI taxonomy): Eukaryota > Metazoa > Chordata > Amphibia > Anura > Bufonidae > Bufo > Bufo gargarizans. Next base: position 108,373,076 of record NC_058082.1, on the reverse strand, counting down.
TAATATATATATATATTTTGCAGAAAATTCAGTGCAACATAAACAAAAACTGGAATTTGCGCTATATGTCTGTTCAGACATAATTTGTCTCTTTCATATTACATGCTTCCCTTATATATAATTTACTTACAGTTCTGAAGACTCAGGGGTGCTGACTGGCTTGGTCTCAGGGGTGCTGGCAGGCTTGGCCTCAGGGGTGCTGGCTGGCATGGCCTCAGGGGTGCTGGGTGGTTTGGCAGAAGGAGTGTGGGAGACTGTGAGGCCTTTTTTCTACAAGCTGCTCCGGAAAAAAAAAAATTTCATTACACCTCAGGTCAGACCCCAATCAGACCCTCAATGTTAATCAGACTTCAGATCACACCTCAGCTCAGACCCCAATATGAATGACCCCCAATCAGACCTCAGATAAGAGCCCCATGCCTATCGTCCACCAGCAAGGCAGCTGGCACTGGGATCTCCATGTTATTGGTCAGTTAATACATCAGGGACCCCCTGGCATGGGGCCTGGGCATAGCTAAGTGCAAACTGGGTGATCCATAGGCAGGACCGGGTGGCTGCCCTCATCCACCAGCCCGTCCCTAGGAAATCTCTCATCAGATGTGAGAGCAGCAGCGATCGATCAGCCAGGATTAATGTGCACAGTGGGAGGCCCCCCCTTAGGCAATTGACAAACTGCCCCCCCCCCCCCCTCATTCTTAGGCAAGTGACAAACTCAGCTCTGCTACATCTACAATGAGCAACTACAACAAATGTAATGCCAAACTGCAGTTCCTCTATGTGATGCCTTGGATAGCTTCCACTGGACCCACAGGCTGTGTGGGTCCAGTGGAAGCTATCCAAGGCATCACAAGTAACTGCAGTTTGGCATTACATTTGCTGTAGTTGCTCATTGTAGATGTAGCAGAGCTGAGTTTGTCACTTGCCTAAGAATGGGGGGGGGGGGGGGCAGTTTGTCAATTGCCTAAGGGAGGGCCTCCCACTGTGCACATTAATCCTGGCTGATTGATCGCTGCTGCTCTCACATCTGATGGGAACTGTTAGGAGGCACTGGGGTGACTTTGTAATTGCTCCCTATATAATTGAGTTTGTCTGCTAATAGATCAGGGCACCCAGAGAGAAATCAGATTACGCAAACCAGCTGCTGAAGAATAAGGGGCCACACAAAGGGGCCCATCCAAGCTGAATGACAGATGTAAAGTCATTTACCTGAAGGGCCGCTTACATATGGCAGCACCTTGATAATTCTGACCCATTGTGTAGCAAACTGACAAGGCTTTAATGAAGTGACATTAGTGCTCCGGGGCAGACATACCATAGCTGCAACTGGTGCAGCTGCATAGGGGCCCTTCAGGCATTAGGGCCACAGGCCAGCTCAAAAGTAGCATATGTTCCCTACTGTCTAACTTCCCCTATGCTTTCCGGGGACGTGGGGGCCCAGAAGCCTCCTGACAACTAACAGACACCAGTAATAGAAGTGGCACATTGTAGATTTTGCACTGGGGCCACGGAGCTTCTGGTTACACCTTACATATGCATCTGTAATAGAAAAGCCTCTACAGTCAGTGAGTCACTCACTTGTCTAGCAAGTTCGCAGCACCGCGCGCTGCACACAGCAGCTTCCTCTTCCGACCGCAACTGAAGGCTGAAGCCGCTCCCCCTCCTCACTTCGCCTGGCCCTGCCCTGCCCTGCACAGTGCGCGTCACGCAGGGCTCGGCTCTCAGCCTCCGCTCCGCCCCCTGTCCTGTGAATCTGATTTCAGACAGTTATCAGCTGCGCCTGCGGGCCGCGTTCTCCTGGCTTGAGGCGGGGGCCCCGTGGGCCCCCCTGACTTAGGGGCCCGGTCGCAATTGCGACCGCTGCGACCCCTATAGCTACGCCACTGCATGTGTAATCCCAGATGTGCAATATATTAGAGGCTTTTTTCACCCCAGTAACCAAAAAGGCGTATTTCTGGCCTAAATGTGACAATCACTTATGCATGTGTAATCAGAGATGTGCAGTATATCAGAGGGTTTTTTCACCCCAGTATGCCAAAGCTGGAGTTCTGACCTTAATGTGACAATTACTTATGCACGTGTATTCACAGATGTGCAGTATATCAGAGGGTTTTTTCACCCCAGTAAGAAAAAAGCTGTACTTCTGTCCTAAATGTGACAGTGACTTATGCACGTGCAATCACAGATATGCAGTATATCAGAGGGTTTTTTCACCCCAGTAAGAAAAAAGCTGTATTTCTGGCCTTAATGTGACAATCATTTATGCACGTGTTATCAGACATATGCGGTATATCAGAGGGTTTTTTCACCCCAGTATGCCAAAGCTGGATTTCTGGCCTTAATGTGACAATCACTTATGCATGTTTAATCACAGATGTGCAACATATCAGAGGGTTTTTTCACCATAACCAAAAAGCTGTATTTCTGTCCTAAATGTGACAGTGACTTATGCACGTGTAATCACAGATGTGCAGTATGTAACCAAAAAGCTGTATTTCTGTCCTAAATGTGACAGTGACTTATGCAAGTGTAATCACAGATGTGCAGTATTTAGAGGCTTTTTCACCCCAGTATGCCAAAGCTGTATTTCTGGACTTGCAGATAGCCTATGCTGGTGCACTATCGTTGCATAAAATGGCTGCCGATCAGGTATTAATATTGATGAAATGAAGAAAAAAAAGTTCGTTTTCAGCAGTAGTTGGCTCAGGGCAGGCTTAAAAAAGTTGTGCACTGCACCCACAAAACACTTTTTCTGTAGATCGCTGAGTACATAAACCAGTTCTTGATAAGATCGCTCCCTGATCTCTCCCTCACAGCAGCTGCAGCCTCCCCCTACACTAATCCGAGCAGAGTGACGGGCGGCGCTAAGTGACTCCAGCCTAAATAGAGGCTGGGTCACATGCTGCAGTTGGCCAATCACAGCCATGCCTATAGTAGGCATCGCTGTGATGGCCTTTTGGGGCAAGTAGTATGACGCTTGTTGATTGGCTGCTTTACAGCCTTTCAAAATGCACCATAAAAATCGCCGAACCCGAACTTTTACGTAAATGTTCGGGTTCGGGTGCCGAAAAACCTAAAGTTCGGTACGAACGCGAACTTTACAGTTCGGGTTCGCTCAATTCTATTTAGGACCTATTTTAGGCCAGTTATTCAGTTTCTCTCCAAAGGCTCTTTGTACTAAGAAAGGATGACCATATCTTGCATTCAATTTTCCCCAAGCTTGCTTGTAGGCGTCTTTGTCTTTTCTATAGAAGTCACTTTCAAAAACTTCCTTGGCTTCCCACCAACATATCTCTGAAGGTAGAATAACTTGTCAACTGGACGGAAGCAATGATGCTCAATGATAATCTCAAAACTTGCCTTCCACTCTATGAACTTCAGTACGTCTCCCGAAAATACAGTAGGTTCCGGAACAGGAAGTCTAGCTAGGACTGTTCTCTGTGGTCTTAGTGGGACAATGGTTGTAGCATTCTCCTGAGCATTGCCTTGGCATCTAGGAATATAATCATCCGGTTCAATTTTCTAACTTAGTTCTGAATTAGGTGAGTCCCTTTCTTCATGTTTTCCGGTAGAGATAGAGGGTAAATTCACACACCTTTTTTCTAACATTGCACTAGGCCTCTCTTTGTTTTTCTGAGCAGGGATGGAAGCATAATGACTTATTTCCTCACTACAAGCTGGTGATTTCCTTCCATTCTCCTGGGCGTATGAAGGAAACTAGGAGTCTGTTTCTTCACTTAGTACAGATTTGAACCTATGACTACTCTGATTCATATCTTCCTCATGTACTCTGAGTCTGGCTTCTATGATCTTAACTTCTTTCTGCCTTTCCAGACTTTTCATCTGTTGGTGCTGTGCTTCCATTTCAGCTTCCATTTAATGGCGCTGTGCCTGCATTTCAGCTTCCATCTAATTGCGTTGTGCATCCTTTTCAGCTTCCTTTTCATCCATCAGTTGGCACTGCGCCTCGCTGGCAGGCTCCATCTTAATCTCAATCTCTGCTCTCTTGACAGCAATTTGTTAAGCTAATTCCTTTCTTTTGGCTGAAGTATATGAGGACTCTGATATCTGGGTGCCACTTCTGCTAGTGAAGGAAGTCACACTTGAGATTGTGGTACTACCTAAGGACCTAGCATAGTCTCTCATAAAAAGCTCATTCATTCTACTTCTTGCTTTAGCTTCATCATAGTTTTCTACAGATGATAGTTCTCTCATGAGGTTTAACAAATCTTTAGTGACCGCAGTACATGTGTCTATGTTCCTTACAATATCCTGGGAAGGTGTCGTAAACGACCGCAGGTTGACATATGCTGCCATAAACTTTGATTCAGATTCTTCTACTGTCTTTACCATATCAATCAAGTTCCTTTTTATACTTTCTACGAAAGTCTTTAATGTATGATTTCCACCTACATTCAGGCGAACTTTATCTCTTTTAATGCTGCTTCTTGCTCCAAATTTTCCAGCATCTTTGAGGTCGATCAGACTCTTCTACCTCAGACAGGTTCCCTTGCTCTTCAACTTCTACTCTATCTACTCTATTTTTGTATCCTCTAACAGTGGCATGGTAATACTAGGATCAGCCATTTTACTTTAAATGATATAACAATCAATAATAATAATAATAAAATGCCTTTCACTTTAAATGCAATATTGACAAATCCAGAAATAAATGGCTTTCACTTTAAATGTAACAGCAATAAATGCCTTACACTGACTCTTTTGCATTGAAAGTGAATTACAAACTGTCCTTTGTCTTTTATTCCTAAACATGAAAATTTCACTTTGTACCAAAACCTATGTGCAATGATAAGTAATAAGGAAAACTCTGACCTTATTCTGAAGAGCAGGAACAAATGTCTTTCTTAAAGGAGACGTGTCTTTTCTTGACTTGCGATGCTCTGACTTGTGATGCTCTGCGCTGACTTGCGATGCTCTATGATGACTTGCGATGCTCTATGATGACTTGCGATGCTCTATGACTTGCGATGCTCTATGATGACTTGAGATGCTCTATGATGACTTGAGATGCTCTATGATGACTTGAGATGCTCTATGATGACTTGAGATGCTCTATGACAGTGATGGCGAACCTATGGCACGGGTGCCAGAGGCGGCACTCAGAGCCCTCTCTGTGGGCACCCGCCCCTTGGAAAAAGTCTATGCTGTACCAATATGATTTAGACTTTTCCTACCATTCATCAGCACAGGACGCACTATGAACAGCACAGGCAGGCAGCGCATTGTATGTAGGCTATTAAGCTATTATAGCTAAATGATAAAGTACATGGAAGATATACTATATTGGTATTCAGGTTAAATTGGCATGTTGGCACTTTGCGATAAATAAGTGGGTATTTTGTTGCAGTTTGGGCATTCGGTCTCTAAAAGGTTCACCATCACTGCTCTATGATGACTTGAGATGCTCTGTGCAGACTTGCGAAGCGCTGGCTTGGATACGCTGCTGCAGGCTTTGGGTCTAGTGGTGGGAAACTAGCTGGCTGCAGTACGTGGTCTCTCCGTGGATAGCGGTGCAGGCACTTTAGCTCTGTACTTTGGCCTCCCACCATAAATCTCGTTCTTTCTCTAGGGATCGCAGGAGGGTTGGCGCTCTTTCTCCGACTATTTTGCATTTGCTGTTCTGCCACTTTAAGAGTCGACTGCAGTTTAACTAATGTGCACGTTCTATGGCCTCTATGGTAACTCTGCTGAAGTGTCTTTGCTTGCTCACTCAGGGAACAGTTGCTGCGAGGTGGTATATGCTGGCGCTCTGCTGCTCTAATGCGCTCTTTTCTGTGCAAGTTGAGGAGCGCTATCGCTTCGCCCTCTGAGGGTAATAGTTCCATTGTGGCAGGTGCAGCACTATCAAGTGCCTTTTGTGCTGTGGCATTAGAAGAATTTTGATATCTTTGACTTTTTAGTCTAACCAGACTGTCTATTACTCTGTAATTCCTCTAGCGCCGTTCTATGGAAACAGTAGGTTTAAAGAGCACACCAAATGCTTGAAATAACTTCTTTATTAACTTCAACTTTTCTTCATACATAACACTGCCGCCTCCGCAGCAGATAGTCCATGTACAAAACACGTGTTGCATTAAGGTTCATAAAATGGCGGTATGCATAAGATGGTGGTTCAACTGTTCAATCTTTTCATTCAACATAAAATGGTGGATATATTTCTCTCTTCAGTATCTGTACTCTCACTTTAAGTCATTTAAGCACTTTATGATCTCTCTGAGAGGTATATCTGAGGTCTAACTAATAGTTCTACTTGCTGAAATTGGTCACAATTTGCAGTATGCAGTTAGCAGTAACTATTTGCAGATTGGTTGAGTATGATCTGGTATGGTTGTATGCAATTTGGATTGCAATATGGAATTTGAATTTGGTTTGCAATTTAATTTGGTGGAACTATTTTGGACTCTTGCTCCCATAAAACACAGCTCTTAGTGGAGTGAATGTCTGTTCAGCTTCTCTAATCTGTGCGTGAGGCTGGCTGTGATTGGTAAAAACTCCTGCTGTGTGTGAGGCTGGCTGTGATTGGTCTCGACTCCTGCCCAGCAACAACAGTTTAACTCTATGCTTTCTGTTGTTTCTGCCGTGTCATTGAGCTTACCTCACATCCATATAATGAATCTTAAAGGCATATTATCTTTTCTGCTTCTGTGAAAAAAAATGGTTTGGGTAAAAGTTATAGCGTTTACAAACTATGGTACAAAAATGTGAATTTCCGCTTTTTGAAGCAGCTCTGACTTTCTGAGCACCTGTCATGTTTCCTGAGGTTCTACAATGCCCAAACAGTAGAAAAACCCCACAAATGACCCCATTTCGGAAAGTAGACACCCTAAGGTATTCGCTGATGGGCATAGTGAGTTCATAGAACTTTTTATTTTTTGTCACAAGTTAGCGGAAAATAATGATGATTTTTTATTTTTATTTTTTTCTTACAAAGCCTCATATTCCACTAACTTGCGACAAAAAATAAAAAATTCTAGGAACTCGCCATGCCCCTTACGGAATACCTTGGGGTGTCTTCTTTCCAAAATGGGGTCACTTGTGGCGTAGTTATACTGCCCTGGCAATTTAGGGGCCAAAATGTGTGAGAAGAACTTTGCAATCAAAATGTGTAAAAAATGACCGGTGAAATCCGAAAGGTGCACTTTGGAATATGTGCCCCTTTGCCCACCTAGGCTGCAAAAAAGTGTCACACATCTGGTATCGCCGTACTCAGGAGAAGTTGGGGAATGTGTTTTGGGGTGTCATTTTACATATACCCATGCTGGGTGAGAGAAATATCTTGGCAAAAGACAACTTTTCCCATTTTCTTTATACAAAGTTGGCATTTGACCAAGATATTTTTCTCACCCAGCATGGGTATATGTAAAATGACACCCCAAAACACATTGCCCAACTTCTCCTGAGTACGGCGATACCAGATGTGTGACACTTTTTTGCAGCCTAGATGCGCAAAGGTGCCCAAATTCCTTTTAGGAGGGCATTTTTAGACATTTGGATCCCAGACTTCTTCTCACACTTTCGGGCCCCTAAAAAGCCAGGGCAGTATAAATACCCCACATGTGACCCCACTTTGGAAAGAAGACACCCCAAGGTATTCAATGAGGGGCCTGGCGAGTTCATAGAAATTTTATTATTTTTGCATAAGTTAGCGGAAATTGATTTTTTTTTGTTTTTTTCTCACAAAGTCTCACTTTCCGCTAACTTAGGACAAAAATTTCAATCTTTCATGGACTCAATATGCCCCTCACGGAATACCTTGGGGTGTCTTCTTTCCGAAATGGGGTCACATGTGGGGTATCTATACTGCCCTGGCTTTTTAGGGGCCCTAAAGCGTGAGAAGAAGTCTGGAATATAAATGTCTAAAAATGTTTACGCATTTAGATTCCGTGAGGGGTATGGCGAGTTCATGTGAGATTTTATTTTTGGACACAAGTTGGTGGAATATGAGACTTTGTAAGAAAAAACAAAAACACTAAAAATTTCCGCTAACTTGGGCCAAAAAAATGTCTGAATGGAGCCTTACAGGGGGGGGGTGATCAATGACAGGGGGGTGATCAATGACAGGGGGGTGATCACCCATATAGACTCCCTGATCACCCCCCTGTCATTGATCACCCCCCTGGTAAGGCTCCATTCAGACGTCTGTATGATTTTTACGGATCCATGGATCGGATCCGCAAAACACATGCGGACGTCTGAATGGAGCCTTACAGGGGGGTGATCAATGACAGGGGGTGATCAGGGTGATCACCCCCCTGTCATTGATCACCCCCCTGTAAGGCTCCATTCAGACGTCCGTATGATTTTTACGGATCCATGGATACATGGATCGGATCCGCAAAACACATGCGGACGTCTGAATGGAGCCTTACAGGGGGGTGATCAATGACAGGGGGTGATCAGGGTGATCACCCCCCTGTCACTGATCACCCCCCCTGTAAGGCTCCATTCAGACGTCCGCATGATTTTTACGGATCCATGGATACATGGATCGAATCCGCAAAACACATGCGGATGTCTGAATGGAGCCTTACAGGGGGGTGATCAATGACAGGGGGTGATCAGAAAGTGTATATGGGTGATCACCCCTCTGTCATCGATCACCCCCTGTAAGGCTCCATTCAGACGTCCGCATGATTTTTACGGATCCATGGATACATGGATCGGATCCGCAAAACACATGCGGACGTCTGAATGGAGCCTTACAGGGGGGTGATCAATGACAGGGGGTGATCAGGGTGATCACCCCCCTGTCATTGATCACCCCCCTGTAAGGCTCCATTCAGATGTCCGTATGATTTTTACGGATCCATGGATACATGGATCGGATCCGCAAAACACATGCGGACGTCTGAATGGAGCCTTACAGGGGGGTGATCAATGACAGGGGGTGATCAGGGTGATCACCCCCCTGTCATTGATCACCCCCCTGTAAGGCTCCATTCAGACGTCCGTATGATTTTTACGGATCCATGGATACATGGATCGGATCCGCAAAACACATGCAGACGTCTGAATGGAGCCTTACAGGGGGGTGATCAATGACAGGGGGTGATCAGGGTGATCACCCCCCTGTCACTGATCACCCCCCCTGTAAGGCTCCATTCAGACGTCCGCATGATTTTTACGGATCCATGGATACATGGATCGAATCCGCAAAACACATGCGGATGTCTGAATGGAGCCTTACAGGGGGGTGATCAATGACAGGGGGTGATCAGAAAGTGTATATGGGTGATCACCCCTCTGTCATCGATCACCCCCTGTAAGGCTCCATTCAGACGTCCGCATGATTTTTACGGATCCATGGATACATGGATCGGATCCGCAAAACACATGCGGACGTCTGAATGGAGCCTTACAGGGGGGTGATCAATGACAGGGGGTGATCAGGGTGATCACCCCCCTGTCATTGATCACCCCCCTGTAAGGCTCCATTCAGATGTCCGTATGATTTTTACGGATCCATGGATACATGGATCGGATCCGCAAAACACATGCGGACGTCTGAATGGAGCCTTACAGGGGGGTGATCAATGACAGGGGGTGATCAGGGTGATCACCCCCCTGTCACTGATCACCCCCCCTGTAAGGCTCTATTCAGACGTCCGTATGATTTTTACGGATACATGGATACATGGATCGGATCCGCAAAACACATGCGGACGTCTGAATGGAGCCTTACAGGGGGGTGATCAATGACAGGGGGTGATCAGGGAGTGTATATGGGTGATCACCCCTCTGTCATTGATCACCCCCCTGTAAGGCTCCATTCAGACGTCCGCATGATTTTTACGGATCCATGGATACCAAAACACATGCGGACGTCTGAATGGAGCCCTACAGGGGGGTGATCAATGACAGGGGGTGATCAGGGAATCTATATGGGTGATCACCTCCCTGTCATTGATCACCCCCTGTAAGGCTCCATTCAGACGTCCGTACGTGTTTTGCGGATCCGATCCATGTATCCGTGGATCCGTAAAAATCATACAGACCTCTGAATGGAGCCTTACAGGGGGGTGATCAATGACAGGGGGGTGATCAATGACAGGGAAGTGATCAGGAAGTCTATATGCGTGATCACCCCCTTGTCATTGATCACCCCCCTGTAAGGCTCCATTCAGACGTCCGTACGTGTTTTGCGGATCCGATCCACGTATCCGTGGATCCGTAAAAATCATACGGACGTCTGAATGGAGCCTTACAGGGGGGTGATCAATGACAGAGGAGTGATCACCCATATAGACTCCCTGATCACCTCTGTCATTGATCACCCCCCTGTAAGGCTCCATTCAGACGTCCGTATGTTTTTTACGGATCCACGGATACGTGGATCGGATCCGCAAAACACGTGCGGACGTCTAAATGGAGCCTTACAGGGGGGTGATCAATGACAAGGGGGTGATCAGGGAATCTATATGCGTGATCACCCGCCTGTCATTGATCACCCCCCTGTAAGGCTCCATTCAGACGTCCGCATGTGTTTTGCGGATCCGATCCATGTATCCGTGGATCCGTAAAAATCATACGGACTTCTGAACGGAGTCTGACAGGGGGGTGATCAATGACAGGGGGGTGATCAATGACAGGGGGGTGATCAATGACAGGGGGGTGATCAGGGAGTCTATATGGGGTGATCATGGGTGATCAGGGGTTCATAAGGGGTTAATAAGTGACGGGGGGGGTGTAGTGTAGTGTGGTGTTTGGTGCGACTTTACTGAGCTGCCTGTGTCCTCTGGTGGTCGATCCCAACAAAAGGGACCACCAGAGGACCAGGTAGCAGGTATATTAGACGCTGTTATCAAAACAGCGTCTAATATACCTGTTAGGGGTTAAAAAAATCTGATCTCCAGCCTGCCAGCGAGCGATCGCCGCTGGCAGGCTGGAGATCCACTCGCTTACCTTCCGTTCCTGTGAGCGCGCGCGCCTGTGTGTGCGCGTTCACAGGAAATCTCGCGTCTCGCGAGATGACGCGCCGATGCGTCCAGGAGGAATAAATCAACCACCTCCCGGACGCATCGGTGCGTTAGGCGGTCGGGAGGTGGTTAAATAAAAAGGTTGCCGTGGCTCATTTAATCCAACCTGGTTTTGTGTTTTTATTTTGGGGAAAGGGGGGGCAGGGTCAAAAAAGGGGAAGAGGGGAAAAAATGAGTGGGATAGAAGAACCCGGAGAAGTAACCAATAATTTAATCATGTTTGTTAAATAATCATTTTTTCTCCCCCGTTAACCCCTTCAGGACGCAGGGCGTACCGGTACGCCCTATTTCCCAAGTCCTTAAGGACTCAGGGCGTACCGGTACGTCCTAACTTTAAATCGAGATTCCGGCGCCCCCCCGTATCGGCGATCGCAGAAAACCGCAGGTCAATTCAGACCTGCGGTTTTCTGCGTATCCGGTCCATTCGGGTGTCCTGTGACCCGATGAACCGGAAAAACACTGTGATCGGTGGCGTGATTACACACCACCAATCACAGTGCGAAGATTTGCAGAGGCGGTGCTGGCCCTGGTGCTGAACACTGCTGTCCAGGGTGCTGATTGGTGCAGGGGAGAGAGGCGCGAGATTCAAACTTCCTGCGCTCCTCTCTCCCCTCCTCTTCCTGTTCTGCACGAGCACCCGGCAGCATCGTCCAGCACCAGCTCCTGTGTCCCCCTAATCGGCATCCATCACCCTCCTGCACCCATCGCCACCCAGGTAGGTTAGGGTCAGTGAGGGAGAGGCACTGTTAGGCAGGGAAAGAAGGAAAAAGTTAGTTAGGAAAAAAAAAAAAAAAGCACTTTTATTCCAAATTTTCTTTGATCCATCTATCCGACCCCAGACCCCCCCCTGACACTGATCTTTTCGGACCGGGAAAGAGCAGGCCGGAGTACCTCGGGAACTGGAGGCGCCCGGATCGTCCCTGGCCAACACTTTCCAGGTGTGGTCCCCCATACTGGAAAGAAGGGACGAACCCAAAAAAAGTGCAGAGTGTGTCGCAGGAGGGGGATACGGAAGGACACCACCACTCAGTGCGACACGTGCCCCGATCATCCGGGCCTCTGCGTTATCGATTGCTTCAGGGAGTATCACACTTCCATGGAGTACTAAATTTTTATAATCCCCAACAGTTCACTAGAGAACATAAAACACTATGGCTCTCAGACTTTGGAGACACGGAAACAATTTTTTTTCCCAAAAAAAATATTAGTTTTAGTGCAGGCATCCTCAAACTGCGGCCCTCCAGATGTTGTAAAACTATAACTCCCAGCATGGCCAGGCAACCTACAGCCATCAGCAGGGCATGGTGGGAATTGTAGTTTTACAACATCTGGAGGGCCGCAGTTTTAGGATGCCTGCTTAGTGTCTCCAAAGTCTGAGAGCCATACATATTGGGCATCGTCGCGTGCGTAAAAGTCGTCGCTATAAAAATAACTTTTGACCAAACGCCTCGGATGAACGTTGTTAAAAATATAAAATAAAAACGGTGCCAAAACACCCATTTTTGGGCAAAATTTCCATTTGAATCCTTTTTGCCGGTAATAAAGCAAGGGTTAACAGCCAAACAAAACTCAATATTTATGGCCCTGATTCTGTAGTTTGCAGAAACACCCCATATGTGGTCGTAAATGGCTATATAGCCGCACGGCAGGGCATAGAACTAAGGGAACGCCATACGGTTTCTGGAAGGCAGATTTTGATGGACAGTTTTTATTTGGACACCATGTCCCATTAGAAGCCCCCCTGATGTAGCCTAAACTAGAAACTCCAAAAAAGTGACCCCATCTAAGAAACTACACCCCTCAAGGTATTCAAAAGTTACTTTACAAACTATGTTAACCCTTTAGGTGTTCCACAAAACTAAATAGCGAATGTAGAAACAATTTTAGAATTACATTTTTTTGTTACATTGCCTCAAAAAAGAGTAATATAGAGCAACCAAAAATCATATTTACCCCTAAAATAGTCCCAAAACAACAACCACCTTATCTCGTAGTTTCCTAGATGGGGTCACTTTTATGGAGTTTCTACTCTAGGGGTGCATCAGGGGGCTTGAAAGGGTACATGGTGTAAATAAACCAGTCCTGCAAAATCTGCCTTCCAAAAACCATATGGCGTTCCCCTTCTTCTATGTCCTGCCGTTTAGCCAAATAGTAGTTTACGACCACATATGGGGTGTTTCTGCAAACTACAGAATCAGGGCAACCCATTTTGAGTTTTGTTTGTCTGTTAACCCATTTTTTCCAGTAATAAAGTAAGGGTTAAAATGGAAAGTTTTCCAAAAAATAGAAATTTCGAAATTGTTTCTCCATCTGCCATTAACTCTTGTGGAACACCTAAAGGGTTAACAAAGTTTGTAAACCCAGTTTTGAATACCTTGAGGGGTGTACTTTCTTAGATGGAGTCACTTTTTTGGAATTTCTATTCAAGGGGTGCAACAGGGGGCTTCAAATGGGACATGGTATAAACAAAACCAGTCCTGCAAAATCTGCCTTCCAAAACCCATATGGTGTTCCCCTCCTTCTATGCGCTCCTGTTCGGCCAAACAGTAGTTTACGACCACATATGGGGTGTTGCTGCAAACTACAGAATCAGGGCAACCCATTTAGTGTTTTGTTTGGCAGTTAACCCTTGTTTTACTCCTGGGAAAAATTGATTATATTGGAAAATTTTCCAAAAAATAGAAATTTCGAAATTGTTTCTCCATCTGCCATTAACTCTTGTGGAACACCTAAAGGGTTAACAAAGTTTGTAAACCCAGTTTTGAATACCTTGAGGGGTGTACTTTCTTAGATGGAGTCACTTTTTTGGAATTTCTATTCAAGGGGTGCAACAGGGGGCTTCAAATGGGACATGGTATAAACAAAACCAGTCCTGCAAAATCTGCCTTCCAAAACCCATATGGTGTTCCCCTCCTTCTATGCGCTCCTGTTCGGCCAAACAGTAGTTTACGACCACATATGGGGTGTTGCTGCAAACTACAGAATCAGGGCAACCCATTTAGTGTTTTGTTTGGCAGTTAACCCTTGTTTTACTCCTGGGAAAAATTGATTATATTGGAAAATTTTCCAAAAAATAGAAATTTCGAAATTGTTTCTCCATCTGCCATTAACTCTTGTGGAACACCTAAAGGGTTAACAAAGTTTGTAAACCCAGTTTTGAATACCTTGAGGGGTGTACTTTCTTAGATGGAGTCACTTTTTTGGAATTTCTATTCAAGGGGTGCAACAGAGGGCTTCAAATGGGACATGGTATAAACAAAACCAGTCCTGCAAAATCTGCCTTCCAAAACCCATATGGTGTTCCCCTCCTTCTATGCGCTCCTGTTCGGCCAAACAGTAGTTTACAACCACATATGGGGTGTTTCTGCAAACTACAGAATCAGGGCAACCCATTTAGTGTTTTGTTTGGCAGTTAACCCTTGTTTTACTCCTGGAAAAAATTGATTATATTGGAAAATTTTCCAAAAAATAGAAATTTCGAAATTGTTTCTCCATCTGCCATTAACTCTTGTGGAACACCTAAAGGGTTAACAAAGTTTGTAAACCCAGTTTTGAATACCTTGAGGGGTGTACTTTCTTAGATGGAGTCACTTTTTTGGAATTTCTATTCAAGGGGTGCAACAGGGGGCTTCAAATGGGACATGGTATACACAAAACCAGTCCTGCAAAATCTGCCTTCCAAAACCCATATGGTGTTCCCCTCCTTCTATGTGCTCCTGTTCAGCCAAACAGTAGTTTACAACCACATATGGGGTGTTTCTGCAAACTACAGAATCAGGGCAACCCATTTAGTGTTTTGTTTGGCAGTTAACCCTTGTTTTACTCCTGGAAAAAATAGATTATATTGGAAAATTTTCAAAAAAATAGAAATTTTGAAATTGTTTCTCAATCTGCCATTAACTCTTGTGGAAGATCTAAAGGGTTAATAAAGTTTGAAAAAACAGTTTTGAATACCTTGAGGGGTGTAGTTTCTAGAATGGGGTCATTTTTGGGAGGTTTCTATTATCTAAGCCTCACAATATGACTTCAAACCTGAACTGGTCCATAAAAAGTGGGATTTTGAAGATTTCTGAAAAATTTCAAAATTTGCTTCTAAACTTCTAAGCCTTGTAACATCCCCAAAAAATAAAATATCATTCCCAAAATGCTACAAACATGAATTAGACATATGGGGAATGTAAAGTCATCACAATTTTTGGGGGTATTACTATGTATTACAGAAGTATAGAAACTGAAACTTAGAAATTTGCTAATTTTTCAAAAAAAATTGTAAAAATTTTATTTTTTTATACAAAAAAATTAACTTTTTGGACCCAATTTTAGCAGTGTCATGAAGTACAATATGTGACGAAAAAACAATCTCAGAACGGCCTGGGTAAGTCAAAGCGTTTTAAAGTTATGAGCACTTAAAGTGACACTGGTCAGATTTGCAAAAAATGGCCAAGTCCTTAAGGTGAAATAGGGCTGAATCCTTAAGGGGTTAAACACAAAGAAGCCATAAGCAGGAGTGGGTGAAGTGAAATGAGCAAAAAAAATATAAATAAAACTATTGTTTAGAAATAGAAAACAGAAAATTGGCATGTGCGTATGTATCTCTTTGTTTGGAAGCCCTGGTGCAACCAATTACCTTCAGAAGTCACATAATTAGTGAAATGATATCCACCTATGTGCAATCTAAGTGTCACATGATCTGTCATTACATATACGCACCTTTTTTGAAAGGCCCCAGAGGCTGCAACACCTAAGCAAGAGGCATCACTAACCAAACACTGCCATGAAGACCAAGGAACTCTCCAAACAAGTATGGGACAATGTTGTTGAGAAGTACAAGTCAGTGTTAGGTTATGAAAAAATATTCAAATCTTTGATTATCCCCAGGAGCACTATCAAATCTATCATAACCAAATGAAAAGAACATGGCATAACAGAAAACCTGCCAAGAGACAGCCGCCCACCAAAACTCACAGACCTGGCAAGGAGGGCATTAATCAGAGAGGCAGCACAGAGACCTAAGGTAACCCTGGAGGAGCTGCATATTTCCATAGCAGAGACTGGAGTATCTGTACATATGACGACAATAAGCTGTACGCTTCATAGAGTTGGGCTTTATGGCAGAGTGGCCAGAAGAAAGCCATTAGTTTCAGCTAAAAACAGAAAGGCAAGTTGTGAGTTTGCGAAAAGGCATGTGGGAGACTCCCAAAATTTATGGAGGAAGGTGCTCTGGTCTGATGAGATTAAAGTTGAACTTTTTGGCCATCAAAGAAAATGCTATGTCTGGCGCAAACCCAACACATCATATCACCCAAAGAACACCAGCCGGGACTGGGAAACTGGTCAGAGTTAAGGGAAAGATGAATGGTGCTAAATACAGGAATATTCTTGAGCAAAACCTACATCACTCTCTGCGTGATTTGAGGCTAGGACGGAGGTTCACCTTTCAGCAGGACAATGGCCCCAAACACACTGCTAAAGCAACACTTGAGTGGTTTAAGGGGAAACATGTAAATGTGTTGGAAAGGCCTAGTCAAAGCCCAGATCTCAATCCAATAGAAAATCTGTGGTCAGACTTAAAGATTGCTGTTCACAAGTGCAAACCATCCAACTTGAAAGAGCTGGAGCGGTTTTGCAAGGAGGAATGGGCAAAAATCCCAGTGGTAAGATGTGGCAAGCTTACAGATACTTACCCAAAGTGACTTGGAGCTGTGATTGCCGCAAAAGGTGGCTCTACAAAGTATTGACTTTAAGGGGGTGAATAGTTATGCACATTTACTTTTTCTGTTACTTTGTCCTATTTGTTGTTTGCTTCACAATAAAAAATAAATAAAAAAACATCTTTAAAGTTGTGGTAATGTTCTATAAACTAAAATGCAAATCCTCAAACAATCCATGTTAATTCCAGGTTGAGGCACAAAGACATGAAAAAAGTCAAGGGGGTGAATACCTTTGCAAGGCACTGTATCATCTCTGTTTTGGTTTGATAATTGTTTTTTTTGGGCATTAGCAACACTGATGGATTACTGACCAAATGCTGACCGAGTGAAGGCGTAAGCTCCACAGACAGGATCAGTTTTTTGTAGGTTGTTGTTTTGACGGATCAGAAGAAGGCCAAGTAATCTGTGACATCAACACAAACTTACTGCTGACACCTTCTCCACTCTGTCGGGGGCTCTACTTGTATAAACGTTTGATAGAACAGGTTCTGTAGACTCAGCTGACGACGGTGTAAAAGGAGTGCGCTTCTTCTTGGCGCTAACATCAACCTGTAAGTCTGAGTACATACTTGAGTTATTTAGTCAGTTTTGGCCCCGTAACTGCCCAAATAAGTGAAGTGTGCAGTGATTCTAAGAGTGACGCCTGTCATCTGCATCTTTCACTACCACAGCAGACTCCCTATGCACGTTACAGCCAGGCACAGTGTTGGACACCCCTATAAAGGCTCTCTGCAGCAAGGAAATAGCCGTTTTTAATGTAATTCGCAGCAAATAAATTCGGATCAAACCAAATTTTTCCCCAAAAATTCATCGAACCGGCGAATCGATTTTTAAAAAAAATTCGCTCATCCCTAATTATTACAGTGAAAAAAACACTTTAAAACTGGAACCGAACTCTGCTTCGGTTCCAAGTGTTACCTTGGAATTGAAGCCGAGTTCGGTTCCGAGGTTTTGGAGCCTGAACATTCCAAGGTACCACTTGGAACTGAAACCGAGTTCGGTAAAAGGTTTTTAACAGTAGAAATTAATTTCTGAAGTTATTACCCGAAGTCCAGCGAGACTTCACAAAGTAATAACTTAGTCTCATAGGAACCAATACATTCTAATACTGTACGGAGCGCTCGCTCCGTACAGTATTCTAATGAAGTTTTATGCGAATCGACTTCGGATGTTTCATCTGAAGTTGATTCGCTCATCTCTACTTACAGCCTAGCACCTGCCAACAGAGCAAGAGAGAGTTAACCTGTACAGTGTCGCAGAGTGCTGTGAGGGACAATGCATAGACACTAATTCACACACTTGATCTTCAGTGTGGATGATAGACGGTGTGTGAGCCTATTCTGTCTCCAATGCTCCTAGTATGTCCTGTCCTACTGCTGGGAAGTGTGTACCTCTATCATGTTGTATAGTTTGAGGAACCCCATATCTACATACCAGGAGAGGAGCTTCTTGGACACGTTCCTTGCAGTGAACCTTGATAACAGACCATGCTTCCGTCCACCCTGAGAAGATAATGCTATTGGTTTTCTGTATGATTTTTTTTTTTATTGTTTTACCCACTTTTCTTGATGCAGATCTCTGTATATCTTTGTCCTCTGAGTTTTGTTTTCTATCATCAGGTTGGTTCTGGAGTTTGATCTCCTGTTTTATTCATTTGGGCAGTTTGGGACTGTGGTTTGGTCATGGATCTGCCTGTTCATATATTCGCTCCTGGTGCCCTACAAAGTGTTGTCTTTCTGGGGCTCCTGGTATCCAAAGTCAAAGCACAAGCTCCTGCTATCCACCTGTCTGGGGATATTCCTGCTTGTGAGCCAGACGTGTGTACTCTGCATTTTCCCCATCTATGTGGTAAACCATTACCGGCTGCCTCCAGCTTCGAGCTTCATTGTCATTCTGGAACAGGTGAGTTCAGAGACCAAGCAGGTGCCTAACCTTGGTTCACATCTTTTCTTTTTATAGCCACAGGGCTCAACTGCTCCCTCAAATTCACCACCAAGAAAATAAAACAATGACTGTATGCTGTCCACAATTTGCATTTTGATGCAGTACAGGACCACACCACTAGAACAGAAAATGTCAGTGAGATTTTTAGATCATTGCACGTGTAACATCTGGAGATGTCAAGCATAGTGTGAACTCTAAGACCAAACTGTTGGTGTCTCCTTACATTTTATAGCTGGAAAATTGATCCAGCTGGAGTCTGCTTTTGACCCCCCTCATCCTTACCCTTCCCCCGGATTGCTGAAATAATAGTTAAAGGGGTTGTCCGGGTTCAGAGCTGAATCCAGACATACCTCCATTTTCGCCCCGGCAGCCCCCCTGACTTGAGCATCAGGGCAGTTCATGCTCCGATGCGCTCCTTTGCCCTGCGCTAAATCGCGCAGGGCAAAGGCATTTTTCGGAGATCCGGTGACGTACCGGTGCTCTCCATGGGGCTGCCAGGAAGCCCAGTGGTGTCACCAGCACTGATGGGCGGGATTTAGAGCTGCCCATGCCAGTAAAATGGCTAGGGCAGCGCTAAAGCCCGCCCATCAGAGCCTGTGACGTCACCAAACACACTGCCGGGCGGAAGTTTCCTCCCGGCAGTGTGTTATTGAAAACAAAAGAGACCTTGCACTGCGCAATCCAGCGCAGGGCAAGGGAGCGCATTGGGGCATAAGATGCTCCGATACTAGCCTCAGGGGGCTGCCTGGGTAAAAATAAGGGTATGTCTGGGTTCAGCTCTGAACCTGGACAACCCATTTTGTTTAGGGCCTATATATACGAAATGAATTACTGATGCATTGTTATTCTGTCTTTTTATAGGTTCGCTTCCTAATGAAGACTTACTCTTTTTGTAGAGAGACAATTCCAGTTGTGCTACAGGATGAAAGTAAAGGTAATAGCATGTCGGCCATACTGACCATCCTTCCTCACTACACATCATGTTTAGTTTCGGTATGAGTACATGTGTTTGTACTGTCTCTCTCAGCTTTGCTGATTTGGACACTGCAGTTTTTCCCTGTTGCTCTTAGACTATTCACTCTCTATCACTGTGCAATGTCTCCAAATTCTTACTTGGATAGGAGTCTAGCTCAAAAGCTTACCAGAGCATTGCAATCTCTTCAAACAGCTGATCAGTTGTGGGTGCTGGGTGTCATATACTGATCACCTATCCTCAGTGGTGGTCATGACCACCACGCAAACAACGCAATTGAATGGGTCCCTCGTCTGTCAGGGTGCTACTAGTCCTGAAGTCTATGAAGCAGTACAATGGTGCAGGCTGCTGTGATTACAATAACCCCCTGCTCCGGGTCTTAGGTGGTGTCACACCCCACTGTGTCCCGACACAGGCGAATACATTTTTTTCCCTCACTGCTGGCCAAAGTACAGAGGGGAGGGCATTAAAGGGTGCACTTCTGGGGGACATTACAGAAATTGCTGGGGGTGTGAAAATACAGGGGTAGGGATGAGCCAACACCTGGAAGTTCGGGTTCGCCGGGTTAGGTCGAACTTCGGCTCAAAGTTCGGATTCGGGACCCAAACTTGACCCCGAACCTGAACCTCATTGAAGTCAGTAAGGACCCGAAATTTGGGACACTAAAATGCCTGTAAAATAGTCATAGTAAGGGCTAGAGGGCTGCAAAAGGAAGCAAAATGAGAGGTAAGAGCAGGACAATAGCCCTGCAAACAAATGTGGGGAAATGACATAAACTAAAAATAATAATCTTGAACTAGGAGGTGGTGGTCAAAGTGGAGTAGGAGGTTAAGGAGGCAGTGGACGTGGACGTGGAGGAGGAGGAGGAGGAGGAGGAGGAAGTAGCTGTGGCGAAACCAACCTCGCCACTGTGTTTTATAGGGGGCTGTTTGCCAGCCTCCTGCCCCAGGATTATGGTCCCTTAAGTTATTGGGTCTTAAGGCACTTGGGACTGAGCCCTCTGTCCCTGGATTGCATCATTTGCCTTACTTGCTTGGATGGAGCACATAGTGAGAACAATAGATAGCGGCCATTTTAACTAACAGACACTGTTCTGACTTTTCAACACGGTGCTATCTTGCCTGTATTTGGTGCACAGAGACATCATTCAGTAGTTTGAAACTATCAAACAGGGGACACATTTATTAGTGACTATTTTCTGTATAACTTGTATATTTTCAGTGTAACTGGCATAAAACTGTATCTTCCAAACTACTGAACGGATGTGGGTGAATTTTGGATATGTGGTTCACCCAGATCCCCCGGTTCCGAGGATATATTGGTTATGGGGTTATTGCATGTTTTGGGGTTCTTGTGATATGTTTTATAAAACTGTATTTCTCTGCCTTTGATAATCATATTCGCCAGTGTGTTCAATAATCATCATCGGCAGAAGGGAGGATTTTGTGTGGGTGTGTTTCTATTGTCCCATTGTGTGTTTAAATGGTGATGTCTGTCCTGTTGTCTCCACATGTGTATTGGTGATCTCCCTTTGTCCTGAGAGATAATTGGATTGGTCTCGGTTGTCTCTGGGACAGAGAGGAGGAAGCCATGATGCATTGTGGGGATGTGTTGTATCTGTCCTGTATTTGCAACAACTAATAAAAACCAGGCTGGGTGTGCCAGCACATCAGATCACTGCTGACCCTCAAGACGGAGCCTTGTCTCATTATTGGGGGGATTCCCTGTATGCTGTTTGCCAGGAGTGTAAGCTGATTGGATGCTTTTCCTGTTCGTCTGCTGACAACTATTTGTGAGGTTCCAGTTTGGAGTGCTATTTTGTATCCAGTTCGGGAGGTTGGTGTTCTGCAGTAGCTGTGCCTGTCTCTCAGAAAGGGGCATATCGCCTAAACGGATTTTAACCCCTTGTCTGCTGAAACGGTCCGTTACAGTAGCCAACACTATTTTTGCTGTATTTTTTATTTATTTTTATAAAATTTTTTTTATAAATTTTGGAAGACCCCAAAACATTGGGAAATAGAAAAGAGAATGCAAAGAGAAAGTGCGCTGGAGTATAACAATGGCTGGGTGCGGACAGGTCCTGTAGGATCCATGCCTGGTTCATTTTAATGACCGTGAGCTTGTCCACGTTGGCTGTGGACAGTAGAGAAAGTGTGCTGGAGTATAACAATGGCTGGGTGCGGACAAGTCCTGTAGGATCCATGCCTGGTTCATTTTAATGACCGTGAGCTTGTCCCTGTTGGCTGTGGACAGTAGTGATGAGCGGTAGGGGTCAAATTCGAATATTCGTTATATTCCACGATTTTTTTTACTAAAAAAAATCGGCAAGGTAATGATTGTGTAATATGCGAATTTTCGGAATGCAAATTTTCGGAATCCAAATTTTTTATTGAAAATTTTTCTACTTACAACTATTAGACAAAGAAGATTATAGCACTATATTAGCTAAATTGCTCTATATTCTTTTTTTTTCGAATATTCGCTATATTGCTATAACTCAGTTTTTTCGAATATTCGTAATATTCTAAAACAAGAATATATAGCAACATAGCGAATATTCGAAAAAAAAATACGAATATAGAGCAATTTAGCTAATATAGTGCTATAATAATTTTTTTTTTATAGTTGTAATTTTTTTCCAATTTGAACTTCAGATGAGAAAAAAATTACAACTATTAGACAAAGAAGATTATAGCACTATATTAGCTAAATTGCTCTATATTCTTTTTTTTTTCCAAATATTCGCTATATTGCTATATATTCTTGTTTTAGAATATTACGAATATTCGAAAAAACGAAGTTATAGCAATATAGTGCATATTCGAAAAAAAAAAGCTGCAGAGGCTGCCAGCCGAATGAATGCAGCGGTGCAGCTCTCCTAAGATAACGCCCGAAATCCCGCGAGATCACGAGCGCCGGCGGGAACGAGCGGCACCAGCAGGGAAGATGGTGCCCTAGATCCTGCAAATAACCGCGAGATCTCGGGCACGACGGTAACGGTGAACAAAGAAGGTAAGGACGCCGAACCGCGATATAAAACCGGAAAGGAAACGGCCGCAAACGGGGAAGGGGGCGAAAACAAGCCGCTAATGAGCACCTAAAGGGAAGGAAGCAAAACCGATCCCCACACAACAAGAAAATATATACCCCAGTAGTAGGAACTAAGGCAACAATACAGCTGAAGAATAAACGCAATTAAATATAACATAATGATATATAACACAAATGTTGAAATTAACACCACCAGCACCTTCAAGCAGGTGGGTGAAGTACATAACTGAGTGACAGCAGCAAAGAAGGTAGAAGAAGGACTTGAGAGGACTTCCCTGTGGCAAGGAGGAGGGGCTATTCGCCCATTGGATGATTATGTTATTGAAATTTCTTTGCTGCTGTGTGGTTCAGTAAAGAAAGGGTTAAGCAATAGGAGCCTCTGTGTCTTGAGATAAAATCTTCTTTGTCTAATAGTTTAAAAATTCGCAATAAAAAAATTCGGATTACGAAAATTCGCATTACGAAAATTCGCAAACACTACTCCTAAAGTCAAATATACTGCAGCCTTCTCATTGGCCAACAAGCTATAAGCAGGGAGGGATCATGTGTACTGCTAAAAAAAATATTGAATGTTCGAAATTACGAATATATATCACTATATTCGAAATATTCACAAATTTTCGAAGTACCTAGATTCACGATAAAAATTTGAAATTTGAATATTCGTGATCAACACTAGTGGACAGGCAGCTGTGCTTGTCTATGATCATTTTCCCTGCATGCTAAACACACGTTCAGACAATACACTAGCTGCAGGGTAGGCCAGCACCTCCAAGGCGTAAAGGGCAAGATCAGGCCATGTGCCCAATTTGGAGACCCAGAAGTTGAATGGGGCAGACCCATCAGTCAGTACGTAGAGGCAACAACCAGCTGTCCTCTGTGGGAGGTGTATTGTCTGTTTCCTCTGTATCCCCCAGCCATGCTCCAGTGATGTCCATGGGCTGCTTTGGGTGCCAACCTTCTGTGAACACGGTTCCTCATCCTCCAGAACTGTGCCCTGGCTGGACAGTCGTCTACCTGGCCTCTGTTGGTGCAGGAACCCACCCTCCGAGCCACTTGTGAATGACTGGCCTGATAACCGTTGAAATGATCCCTCTTCCTCCTCCTCCTGTGCCACATTCTCTTTCATCATCGTTCGAAGTGTTTTTTCAAGGAGACATAGAAGTGGGATAGTAACACTGAGGACGGCGTTATCGGCACTGGCCATGTTGGTAGAGTACTCGAAACAGTGCAACACGGCACACACGTCCCGCATGGAGGCCCACTCGTTGGTAGTGAAGTGGTGCTGTTCCGCAGAGCGACTCACCCATGCGTGCTGCAGCTGAAACTCCACTATCGCCTGCTGCTGCTTGCACAGTCTCTCCAGCATGTGCAAGGTGGAGTTCCACCTTTTGGGTACGTGGCATATGAGGCGGTGAGCGGTTTGGCTGAAGTTACTCTGCAGCACAGACAGGCGAGCAGCAAGCGTGCACAGATGGCCTGCACTTTCTACAGCAGCTCTGACATATCAGGTTAATTTTTCAGGAACCTCTGCACCACCAAATTCAGCACATGCACCAGGCAAGGGATGTGTGTCAAACCGGCTAGGCCCAGAGCTGCTACGAGATTTCGCCCATTATCACACACCACCAGGCTGGGCTTGAGGCTCAGTGGCACCAACCACTCATCGGCCTGTTGTTCCACACCCGTCCACAGCTCCTACGCGGTGTGGGTTTTTTCCCCCAAACAGATGAGTTTCAAAACTCCCTGATGTCGTTTCCCACTGGCTGTGCTGAAGTTGGTGGTGAAGGTGTTACGTTGACTGGATGAGGAGGTGGTAGAGGAGGAAGCGGAGTAGGAGGAGGCAACAGGAGGCAAAGAAAAATGTCCTGCAATCCTCGGTGGTGGAAGGACATACGCCAAACTGCTATCCACCTCAGGCCCAGCCGCCACTGCATTTACCCAGTGTGCAGTTAGGGAGAAAAATACGTCCCTGCCTGTGCTTACTGGTCCACATATCAGTGGTTATGTGGACCTTGCCACAGATGGCATTGCACAGTGCACACCTAATTTTGTCTGCCACTTGGTTGTGCAGGGCAGGGATGGCTCGCCTGAAAAAATAGTGGTGGCTGGGATCCAAGTACTTAAGGACAGCCACCGCCATAAGGTTTTTAAAAGTCTCTGTCTCCTCCAGATGGAATTACAACATTTCAAAGGCCAGGAATTTTGAAATGCTGGCATTCAGGGCCAGGGATCACAGGTGGGTAGGGGGGGGGGGGGGTACTTCCTCTTTCTCTCCAGTGTTTGGGAGATGGACAGCTGAACGCTTCCATGGGACAGTGTGGAGATGCTTGGTGACGGTGACAGAGGTGGTGGCGTTGCTGCCCCATCCTCTGTTTGCAGGGTGGCAGGTGCCACTGTCACTCCAGAGGGGGAGGAAGAGGCCGAGACTGGAGCGGAAGAGGGAGCAGGTGGAGTATAAGATCTTTCGTGGTTTTTGAGGTGCTTACTCCACTGAAGCTCGTGCTTTGCATTTAGATGCCTGGTCATGCAGGTGGTGCTCAGGTTTAGAACATTTATGCCTCCCCTCAGGCTCTGATTCCCCAGCGTGCAAACTACTCGTGTCTTGTCATCAGCATATTGTCTGAAGAACTGCCATGCCAGGGAACTCATTGGAGCTGGCTTTGGTGTGCTCAGTCCCTGGGTGCAGTGGGCAGTAGCAGGCGTACTGGCTAGGGGATGGCCACTCTGCTTTTGCACCCTGCTCCCTCCTTTGCTGTGCGGCTGGCGCTGTGTGACCACCACCTCTTCCTCCGAACAGCACAGGTCACTCGCATGACCTTGATTCCATTTGTGGTCTAGGACCTCATCATCCTCCACATCATCTTCCACCCACTCTTCACCCCTGCCCTCCTTGCCGGTCTGCACACTGCAGAAAGCCGCAGCAGTTGGCACCTGTGTTTCGTCATCATCAGAAGACGTGCTGCAGTGGTCCTCCCATGTCAACATCTTGAAACATAAGTGGTTGAGCACCAGTGCACTCAATCTCTTCCACTTCTGGGGCAAGGCTATGTGGATGGCCCTTGGAAACCCTGCCAGCAGAGTCATCAAAAAGCATAAGAGACTGCTGCATTACTTTGGGCTCAGACTGCTTGGCTGATTTGCAAGGGGGTGAGGTGAAAGACAGATGTCCATGGGCTGCAGGTGCCAACTCTGCGCTTTCAGCAGCGGATCGGGTGGGAGACAATGCAAAGGAACTGGAGGCACTGTTAGCCACCCAATCTACTAATGCCTCTACTTGTTCTGCCCTCACCATTCATACACTGGTATACCGGCCTGCAAAATAACGCTGAACGTTCTGTCGCCTCTCTGTTCTCACGTCCTCTCCCTGCAACAGGAGCTCCACCAACACCAGCAGCACCACGACCAGGGCCATGTCCCTTATTTGATGCTCTACTCATTCTTTGAGGTCACCCACCGAACTAACAGACGGATTAACTATAATAATTTCCCTGTCACATATGCAATGCAGGTGTACCTCACACAAAAGTTGGGTATATTTCACCCACCGATAGGGGCGTAGCTTAAGGCTCATGGGCCCTGGTGCAAGAGTTCAGCTTGCCCCCCCCCCCCCGCCCCCCTCCTTACCTTCCCTCTGTGCTTTAGTGCTTTATGGCAAGAGACAGTGGTGCACCTTGCCTTTCTGCTGCATGAGGCAAAAATTGAAACTCCCCTCCGCCAAATTCCCATTCCCTCCAGTCCTACTGTTAAAGGGGTTGTACTCTTTTTACTACTGATGACCTATCCTCAAGATAGGTCATCAATATCAGACCACCGGGGGTATCCCGTCACCCCTGCCGATGAGCTTTTTTTTAAGAGAGGGCAGCGCTCATATGAGAGCTGCTTTCTCTGCTCTTTTCACCTGCTCACCACTGTAATTGCAGTGGTGAGCAGGTAAACAGAGCAGAGAAGACAGTGCTCATACGAAAAAAAAGCGGACAACCCCTTTAAAGACATACTTGGAAAACATTACATACAGCGCTACAGAAAATACAGGGTCACACAGCGCAACATATGTACCTCTTACATCCAGTGATGTCTCCTCTGATGTAGATATTCTCTTTCCTCATCTTCTCCTTTCAGACTAGACCACCATGATGATTTCTTTTAGCTGCGTCTTGTCTCTGCAGAGTTTAAAAAACAGACATCTTACTTTCCTATTTTTCCATCATCCTCGCATTCTCAACATCCCATCCTGCCCCCCCAATACTATACTGCAGAAACAGTCGCCCTGAAAATACTGGTACCACACAGATAGTGTGCCAGTACAAAAAAAAATACCCCCTTACCTTTCAGATCAGACCCCCATATCAAACCCCAGATGAGACCCCCCCACATCTCAGACCAGACCACCTTTAGACCTCTGTTCCGACCCCATATCAGACCTCCATTAGACCTCCATGTCAGACCCTGCCCTAATATCAGACCTCAGATAAGACCCCCATTAGACCTCCTTATAAGACCCCTATTAGACCTCCAAAACCCCATATCTAACCCCCATTAGACCTCCAATCAGACCCCCATTATACCTCCAGATACCCAATCAGACCCTATTAGACCTTTAGACCCCTAATTGGACCCCTATTAGAATTTTAGACCCCTAATCAGACCCCCATTAGACCTCCGGACGCCCATTAGACCTTTAGACCCCCATAAGACCTTTCTAGACCCCCAGTCAGACCTTTTACACCCTCAATCAGACCCCTAATCAGACCCTTCAGACCCCCAATCAGATCCTCTAGGCCCCCAAGAGCTGTCTTCACAGGCTGTCTTCCCAGCTCACATCTCTTCTCAGAACCCGCGCTGCTGTTATCTGATCTCCTGCAGCATCAGGTCAGAGTGCGCTCTGTACGTCCTGATGCTGCAGGCAGCCAGGACACAGCAGCGCAGGCCCTGGGAAGAGTGAGCAGGGCGGAGGGGTAAGTACTGTACAGTGCTCACAGTGCTTTTCTCCCCCTCCTCCTGCAGACTAGTGAGCACTTCAATAATGGAAGCGCTCACTAGTATTCCCTTTATAAGATGCATTGCATCTTATTAAAGGAAATATACAGCACCACTGGCAAAGGGGGGGCCTTCTGGTCCCCCCGGGCTTAGGGGCTCGGTCGCGACTGCTGCGACACCTATAGTTACGCCAGTGCCCACCGAACTAACAGACAGATTAACTATATTTATTTCCCTGTCAGTTATGCAGTGCAGGTGTACCTCGCACAAAAATTGGGTATATGTCACCCACCGAAACTAACAGACAGATTAACTATATTTATTTCCCTGTCAAGTATGCAGTTCTGGTGTACCTCATACAAAAATTGGCTATATGTCACCCAGCGAACTAACAGATGAATCAACTATATCAATTTCACTGTCACGTATGCAGTGCAGGTGTTGTGGCAGGCGCAGCACTATGAAGTGCCCTTTGCGCTGTGGCATTAGAAGAATTTTGATATCTCTAAACAGACTGTCTATTACTCTGTAATTCCTCTGGCACTGTTCTATGGAAACACACCAAATGCTTCAAATAACTTCTTTATTAACTTCAAGTTTTCTTCATATATAACACTGCCACCTCTGCAGCAGATAGTCCACGTACATAACACGTGTTGAAAAGATATCACAAAATGGCGGTATGCATAAGATGGTGGTTCAACTGTTCAATCTTGTCATTCAACATAAAATGGTAGATATATTTCTCTCTTGAGTATCTGTACTCTCACTTTAAGTTATTTCAACACTGTATGATTTCTCTGAGAGGTATATCTGAGGTCTAACTAACTGTTCACTTGCAGTATGCAGTTAGCAGTGACTATTTGCAGATTGGTTGAGTATGATCTGGTATGGTTGTATGCAATTTGGATTGCAATATGGAATCTGAATGCTTGCATGATTTTAGTAGCAGGAGCTTGGGGAAATCCCAGACAGGCTGTCTGTGAGGCTGGCTGTGATAGGTGAAAACTTTTGCTGTTGTTTCTGCTGTGTCACTGAGCTTACCTTACATTACAAAATGAATCTTTAAGGCATATTATCTTTTTCTGCTTATGTGAACACAAAATATACCAGTTATATAACATCCAAAACATGATGTCACAGTAAATAACTTTGCTTTTGTCTTTAACACATAAACATAGAAACTGTATTAAGTCTATTGGCAGGTTTAGCTGTATACACATATAAGCTATACTAGCAACCTAGGACAGATCTTAGCTGGCCAGCTACAGGTGTACCTAACACAAAAAATTGTTATATGTCACCCACCGAACTAACAGACTGATTAACTATATTAATTTCCCTGTCATGTATGCAGTGCAGGTGTACCTCACACACAAAATGGGAATATGTCACCCACTGAACTAACAGAAAGATAAACTATTATATTTTTGTGTCAGGAGTACAAAGATGGTGGATTGCACCCACAAAAAAGTCGCTATAGGTCACCCACAGAATTAACAGCCAGATAAATTATTATATTTCTGTCAGGGGTGCAAAGATGGTGGATTGCACCCACAAAAGATCGCTATAGGTCACCCACAGAATTAACAGCCAGATTAATTATTATATTTCTTTGTCAGGGGTGCAAAGCTGGTGTATAGCACCCACAAAAAATTCACTATAGGTCACCAACAGAACAAATAGCCAGATGAGATTCCTAACACTCTCTCTCTCGCTTCATCTGCCTGCTTCCTGTCCCTGCACTACTCAGAGCTTTTATAGAGGCTGGGTCACATGATGCACCGGCCAATCACAGCCATGCCATTACTAGGCATGGCTGTGATGGCTTCTAAGTGTCCACAGCTTAAACACTTGTTGATTTTCTGCCCTGCAGCCTTTCAACAAGCTTTTATTAAATGCGTGAACACCAAACTCAAACCCACACTTTTCCGGCAAAGTTCGGGTTTGGGTCCGGGTACCCAAAATCGTAAAGTACGGTACGAACCCGGACAGTTCAGGTTCACTCAACACTATACAGGGGGCACTACTGGGGGACATAAAAATACAGGAAGCACCACTGGGGGACATACAAATACAGAGGCCACTGCTGGAGGACATACAAATACACAAGGCACTACTGGGGAACATACAAATACCAGGAGCACTGCTGGGGGACAAAGAAAAACAGGCCACTCCTGAGGGACATAAAAATATGTGGGTCACTGCTGGGAGACATTATAGTAATTTCTAGAGAAGTAAAAAGACAGGGAACACTGCTGAGGGACATAAAAATACAGTAGGTACTACCGGGAAACATTACAGTAGTTGCTGGAGACCTAAAAATACAGGGGGTACTTCAAATACATGGACATTACAGAGAGGAGAGCATTATAATTAAAGGGGGCAATGCTGGGTGGAGTGATGATCGAGCATGCTTGAGTCTCCTCCCCGCCATGCTCGAGTCTCCTCCCCGCACATTTCTTGGCTGCTCTGTACGCAACCAATAAACGTGGAGGTAAGTACTGCCCTCACTGTAATGCTAGTAGCCATGTTGGCTACTGGCATTACAGTGATTGGCTGGCCAGAACACGTCATCGGGTGCTATATAGCACACGAGGCATGTTAGGCTCATTCGTAGTCAGGGAGAGCTGAGCATAGGAAGGGACAGAGAGTGTAGGGAGTGTAATTGAATACTTTTTTGGCACAAAACTGTTTCGGAGACCCAAATGTCCTTCGACGGACTATTGTGTGTAACAGCAGTAATATATGTTTGTAGTGCAACCTGCGCTAAATTGCTCAGTGTTAGGGAGAGCTGTGCATAGGAAGGGACAGACAATGTAGGAGTGTAATAGAAAGATTTTTATCCCAAAAACTTTTCAGAACCCAAAAGTCTTTTTAAGGACTATTGTGTGTGACAACAGCAATATATATTTTTACCGCTAAATACCGTGTAATAGGCTGCTGCGCACCGTTAAATTATTTTCACCACATCTCCTGTGTAAACTGTGCGCATCCCTAAAATATCAGTAACATCGAGTGTACTATTTCCGTAGACACTGCGAACAGTAACATTACCTGTGGTACCTGTCCTGTATAACATTTCCTCATTACAAATACCTTTGTAATTTTTTGGGCGCATACACTGCCAAATCCTACACTACTGTACTTGTGACATACTTTCAAGCATATATCACATTTAAAATGAAGAAGGAGAGCAGTAAAGGACAGGGAACTAGCCGTGATGCTGATGGTGCACGCAGAGGCCGTGTCCCTGGGCGCGGAGAAACTGTGCCCGCTGCCAGAGCACAAGAAAAACAATCATCCACGATACCTAGCTTTATGTCCCAGTTTGCAGGGCAGCGAAGAACAACGCTCGCAAAGTCAGCCCAGTGCGAGCAGGTGGTCTGTTGGATTGCAGCAGATAATGCTTCCAGTCTGTTAAGCACCACCCTGTAGCTGGCCAGCTAAGACCTGTCCTAGGTTGCTAATATAGCTTATATGTTTATACAGCTAAATCTGCCAATAACCTTAATACAGTTTCTAATATATGTTTGTGTGTTAAAGACAAAAGCAAAGTTATTTACAGTGACTTCATGTTTGGATGTCATATAACTGTTATATATTGTGTTCACAGAAGCTAAAAAGATAATATGCCTTTAACCCCTTAAGGACTGAGCCCTATTTCATCTTAAGGACTAGGCCATTTTTTTGCAAATCTGACCAGTGTCACTTTAAGTGCTGATAACTTTAAAACGCTTTGACTTATCCAGGCTATTCTATGATTGTTTTTCGTCATATATTGTACTTCATGACACTGGTAAAATAAAGTATAAATTTATTTTTATTTATAAAAAAATACCAAATTTAATGCATTAATGTTGTAAAACACCAGACTATGCAAGTATGTAAGGGTGCAAATAGATGATGTATTCACCTGTATTGTCTTATAATGTATTAACTGGATATGATCTATCTATTTCAATAAAAATGATATTTGAAAAAAAAAAGAAAAAATTACCAAAAATTTGTACAAAATTGCAACTTTTCAAGTTTCAATTTCTCTACTTCTATAATACATAGTAATACCTACAAAAATAGTTATTACTTTACATTCCCCATATGTTTACTTCATGTTTGGATCATTTTGGGAATGATATTTTATTGTTTGGGGATGGTTACAAACATCGAAGTTTAGCAGAAAATCTTCTGAAGTCACTTTGTGAGGCTTACATAATAGAAACCACCCAAAAATGACCCCTTTCTAGAAACTACACCCCTCAAGGTATTCAAAACTGATTTTGCAAACTTTGTTAACCCTTTAGGTGTTCCACAAGAGTTAATGGCAAATGGAGATTTAATTTCAGAATTTCGATTTTTTTTTTTGGCAAATTTTCCATTTGAATCTAATTTTTTCCAGTAACAAAAAGGGTTAACAGCCAAACAAAATGCTATATTTATTGCCCCGATTCTGTAGTTTGCAGAAACACCCCATATGTGGCCATAAACTACTGTACGGGAACACAGTAGGCGTAGAGGGAAAGGTGCGCCGTATGGTTTTTGGAAGGCAGATTTTGCTGGACTGTTTTTTTTTTTTACACCATGTCCCATTTGAAGCCCCCCTGATGTACCCCTAGAGTAGAAACTCCAAAAAAGTGACCCCATCTAAGAAACTACACCCCTCAAGGTATTCAAAACTGATTTTAATAACTTTGTTTACCCTTTAGGTGTTGCACAAGATTTAATGGAAAATAGAGATACAATTTCAAAATTTCACTTTTTGGGCAGATTTTCCATTTTAATATTTTTTTCCAGTTACAAAGCAAGGGTTAACAGCCAAACAAAACTCATTATTTATGGCCCTGATTCTATAGTTTACAGAAACACCCCATATGTGGTCGTAAACTGCTGTACGGGCACACGGCAGGGCGCAGAAGGAAAGGAATGCCATACGGTTTTTGGAAGGCAGATTTTGTTAGACTGTTTTTTTGGACACCATGTCCCATTTGAAACCCCCCTGATGCACCCCTAGAGTAGAAACTCCAAAAAAGTGACACCATTTTAGAAACTACGGGATAGGGTGGAAGTTTTGTTGGCACTAGTTTAGGGTACATATGATTTTTGGTTGCTCTATATTACACTTTTTGTGAGGCAAGGTAACAAGAAATGGCTTTTTTGGTACCGTTTTTTTATTTTTTTTATTTACAACATTAATCTGACAGGTTAGATCATGTGGTATTTTTATAGAGCAGGTTGTCACGGACGCGGCGATACCTAATATGTATACAATTATTTTATTTATGTAAGTTTTACACAATGATTTCATTTTTGAAACAAAAAAAATCATGTTTTAGTGTCTCCATAGTCTGAGAGCCATAGTTTTTTCAGTTTTTGGGCGATTATCTTAGGTAGGGTCTCATTTTTTGTGGGATGAGATGACGGTTTGATTGGCACTTTTTTGGGGTGCATATGAATTTTTGATCGCTTGCTATTACACTTTTTGTGACGTAAGATGACAAAAAAATGTTTTTTTTTACACCGTTTTTTTTTGTTTGTTTTTTTACGGCGTTCACCTGAGGGGTTAGGTCATGTGATATTTTTATAGAGCCAGTTGATACGGATGCGGCGATACCTAATATGTATACTTTTTTTTTATTTATGTAAGTTTTACACAATGATTTCATTTTTGATCACTTTTATTACATATTTTGGGACGTAAGGTGGGCAAAATTTCAATTTCCTCATAGATTTTATTTTTTATGGCGTTCACCGTGCGGGGAAAGTAATATGACCGTTGTATATATCAGGTCGTTACGGACGCGGAGATACCTAATATGTGTAGTGTATTTTATTTTTTTATTTTTATTCAGTGATAAATGTGTTTTTTTTAAATCTTTTTTCACTTTTTTTTGACCCAGACCCACTTGGTTCTTAAAGATCCAGTGGGTCTGATGTCTGTATAATACAGTACAGTACAGTACACTGTATAGTGTATTGTACTGTATTTTACTTACACTTTGTCTGAACAGATCTATGCCTTTAGCACAGATCTGTTCAGCACCATGGACAGCAGGATGCCTGAGAAGGCGTCCTATTGCCATGGGAACCTTCCCCGTCTGCCACAACTGAGCAGACTGGGAAGGGGAAGGAGGGGGACTCCCTCCCTCTGTGACCCCATTCTGTCTGGGGGCTGCAAAGGCACAGCAGGGAAACATGCCGTACCTGTAAGTCATGCATCCCTAAGGGGTTAATATTCATTATATAATGTAGGGTAAGCTCAATGACACAGCAGACACAACAGGAGGCATATTTAAACTGTTGTTGCTGGGCAGGAGTCTAGACCAATCACAGTCAGCCTAACACACAGCAGGAGTTTTGACCAATTACAGCCAGCCTCGCACACAGCTTGTGTGGGAAATTCCCCTAGCAGGAGATGCTGGAATCATTATTCACCAGAGAGAGGAGCTAAACAGACACACAATCCACTAAGATCTGTGTTTTATGGAAGCAGATAGGCCAAAATGGGTCTTTAAAACAGTTATATAATGTTCCTACTGTTAATATAGTGATTAGAACTGTATACTGAACCAGTTATATGTGTGTTACAGTTCCACCAATTGCAAACTAC
Source organism: Bufo gargarizans (assembly GCF_014858855.1). Lineage (NCBI taxonomy): Eukaryota > Metazoa > Chordata > Amphibia > Anura > Bufonidae > Bufo > Bufo gargarizans. Next base: position 108,338,816 of record NC_058082.1, on the reverse strand, counting down.
AAAGTTCACAATCCAAATTCAAATTCCATATTGCTATCCAAATTGCATACAACTATACCAGATCATACTCAACCAATCTGCAAATAGTTACTGCTAACTACATACTGCAAATTGCGACCAAATTCAGCAAGTAGAACTATTTTGTTAGACCTCAGATATACCTCTCAGAGAGATCATAAAGTGCTTAAAAACCTTAAAGTGATAGTACAGATACTCAAGAGAGAAATATATCCACCATTTTATGTTGAATGACAAGATTAAACAGTTGAACCACCACCTTATGCATACTGCTATTTTGTGATATCTGCTGTGGAGGCAGCACTGTTATATATGAAGAAAAGTCTAAGTTAATAAAGAAGTTATTTGAACCATTTGGTGTGCCATTTAAAGCTACTGTTTCCATAGAACGGTGCTAGAGGAATTGCAGAGTAATAGACAGTCTGGTTAGACCAGTGGTGGGCAAACTTTTTAGTCAACTTAGCCAAATATTAGCAAAACCGCAATTTAAATTTCTTTTAAGGGCCAAATTTTTTCCCTACCCGGGAACTTTCACTAACCTTGTCACTTCCTGTTGTGACGCAGCATGTTCTTACGTTTGGAAGGAGGAGGTTCCTAATAGTGGGAGGAAATATGGGTGATATGAGATGTACACGCCCTCTCCAGCTTTGCTAGGTGAAATGGGGCCCTGGGGCGAAAAACATAAGGCCCCCCCCCCCCCCAATGCACATTTCTCCAGTCTAAACAGAACCAGGGCAGCCGCAGCCCCATGGCACATTTCTCCAGCAGTGCCAGCACATGCACAGACATCTCTCTCGTGAATCTGAGAAACCGCCCAGGTTCTGTTTGGACTGGAGAAATGTGCATTGGGGAGGGGGGCGAATGACTTAGAGTCATGAGAGAGATGTCTGTGCATGTGCTGGCACTGCTGGAGAAATGTGCCATGGGGCCGCCCTGGTTCTGTCACATCTCTCTCATGACTGAGTCATTTCCCCCCCCCCCCCATGCACATTTCTCCAGTTCAAACAGAACCAGGGCGGCCCCATGGCACATTTCTCCAGAAGTGCCAGCACATGCACAGACATCTCTCTCATCTCCCCCAATCCAATACACATTTCTCCAGTCCTATTACACTGGCTGGCACTACTGGGACGGGTGAGATGGTGGGAATGGGATCCAGTAACTAAGTTGCTATAATTAATCAACCTACCTACCTACCTGGCTGCCTCCTGTCACAGTCTCAGAAGATTCTTCTTTGTATGGGTAGCGGGCCGTGGGCCTTCCCTAGCAGAGTCTGGGCTGTGGCTGGCTGCCGCTGGCGCTGCTCACTCCTTCTTCTTCTCTGCTCTGGGGGCGGAGCTGTGGCAAAGTCAGACAGACGCGAAGACGTGCCTGCCTGTGCGGCAGCGCAGCACACTTACTCGCAGCCACTGCTTGTCAAGTCTCTTAAGGAGGCAGGCAGAGCGGGGCTCAGAGCGGCCGCTGGTGGGGGGTCCCCCTCCTTTCTATAGTAGTCTGGACCGCCCAGGACTCCATGCGCAGCTGCGTTTAGCGTAGCGGAGTTAGAAAACTTAGCAGCGCTAGTATTGCGGGCCGGCGCTGGGGGGCCCTTGTAATAGGATTCAAGCATTCAATAACATTCAAGGGGCTAAAGAGATGCTTGTGGCTCGCGAGCTGCTGTTTGCCGACCACTGGGTTGGACTAAAAGGTCAGAGACATTAAAATTCTTCTAATGCCACAGCGCAAAAGACACTTCATAGTGCTGCAACTGCCACACCACCCTGTCTTCCACCACGTCCAGTCTCAGTAGCCAGGAGTCTGGTAAACACAATCCTCACCCTGATCCTCCTTCCTCCCACCATGTACAGTCTGGCCAAACAAGTGATCCCACAGTCGGATATTCCGAGGGCCTCTTTTCATCGCCATTACTTGATTTAGCCTTCTCGCCAAGCACACTTGAAGAGGGACATGAGATCTTGTGCCCTGATTCCCAAACTCTTCATCATCTACAGTCACAAGAACATGACGGTGGGGAATGGCAATTAGTGTTCAATGAGGTGGATGATGATTAGACACAGTTGCCAATGAGTCAACTGCAATTACTGTCTCAAGAGGTTGATGAAGAGGATAAGACACAGTTGTCAATCACTGAGGTTGTGGTTAGGTCAACAAATCAGGAGGATGATCAGAGTGAGGAAGTGGAAGAGGATGTGGTGGACAAGAGGTCCCTGACCCAACCTGGGAAGGTGGAAAGCTGAGCGAGGACAGCAGTACAGAGGGGGAGGGATCTGCAGCACCGCAACAGGCTGGAAAAGGCAGTGGGGTGCCAAAAGGGAGAAGGCGGGCCACACCAAACAGGCCCACAACTGTTCCACGGAGCACCCCCTTGCGGAAATCTCCCTTGCCAAAGGGTAGATGTTCCGCAGTATGGCGCGTTTTGGAGGAAAGTTGTGTCTGATAATGTCCGTAACTTGGTGGCGGCTTTGGAGCTCGGCAAGCTCAGACACATTCCATGCCTAGCCCATGTGTTCAACCTTGTGGTTCAGTGGTTTCTCAAAACTTACCCGAATTTCCCTGCGCTACTGGTGAAGGTGCGCCGCACGTGTGCACATTTCCGCAAGTCATCGACAGCTTCAGCCGGTCTGTCAATGCTGCAGCAGCACTTGAAATTGCCAGCTCACCGGCTGTTGTGCGACTTGAGCACATGCTGGAACTCCACATTCCACATGTTGGCCAGGCTTTGTGAGCAGCAGAGGGCAGTAGTGGAATACCAGCTGCAACATGGTCGTCGCCTTTCCAGTCAGCTTCCGCTATTCACAAGCGAGGAGTGGGCATGGATGTCTGACCTCTGTGAGGTTTTAAGAAACTTTGAGGAATCAATACAGATGGTGAGCGGCAATAACGCTATTATGAGCGTAACCATCCCTCTTCTGTGTCTACTCAAACGATCACTGCTCGCAATTAAGGACAATGCTTTACATGTGGAAGAGGTGGAAATTCGTCTTCTCAGCGCGAATTGTATGATAAAGGGGAGGAGGAGGAGCAGAAGACAGCTGCCTCTGCTACAGAGGGTAGTACCCATGGAAGTGTAATTCCATCTGTTCAGCGTGGGTGGGCAGAAGAGGAGGAAGAGGATGAGGAGATTGAAAGTGATCCTCCTGATGACAACAGCGAAGTCTTGCCTGTTGTTACTCTGGCACACATGGCTGACTTCATGTTAGGTTGCCTTTCCAGCGACCCGTGCGTTATACGCATTTTAGACAACACGGATTACTGGTTGTTCACCCTTCTCGACCCCCTCTACAAAGAGAACTTCTCATCTCTCATTCTCTGTTGGAGAGGACGAGAAAAACGGTGCAATACCAGAAGATCCTTGTTGAAAAAATGGCTCCAAAAATTTCCATCTGACAACGCTGGTGGCAGAGTCCTTAGTTCCTTGGCCAACCGAGGAGGAGAGTCAAGGGGAACAAACAGCAGTTCCAACAGAGGCTGGGCAACACTCTCCAAAGCCTGGGACCGTTTCATGACACCCCGCCAGCACCATCACTTTGATGCGCAGCCTAGTGTCACAAGGAGGGAAAATTTTTGAAAGATGGTGGAGTACATAGCAGACCGTGTCAGCATCCTTAATGATCCCTCAGTGCCTTACAACTACTGGGTGTCCAAGCTGGACACCTAGCACGAACTGGCGCTCTACACCTTGGAGGTGCGGGCCTGCCCTGCCGACAGCATTTTGTCTGAGTGGGTATTTAGTGCTGCTGGTGGCATTATAACAGATAAGCGTATCCGCCTGTCAACTGAAAATGCTGACAGGTTGACTTATAAAAATGAACAAGGCCTGAATTGACCATGACTTCTCGACTCCACCAGAGGAAATCTGATGAACATAAAGGCACTTTAAATGTGTTGTTTATAATGTACTGAATACACTGTATTCCCATGCACCTCTTCCACCACAAACAAGGGTATATGGTTGAATCTTCCTTTTATCATCCTCCTTCTCCTCTTCCATCATATCACATGCTTATTCGTCGCATATAATGCCGCATATAATTTTTTAGAGGGTCAGCTCACCAGCAGGCCCTCGCATATAATCTTTTACAGGGTCAGGTCACCTGAAGGCCCTTCCATATAATGTTTTAGAGGGTCAGCTCTCCTGCAGGCCCTCACCTACAACCTTTAAGAGGGTCAGCTCACCATCAGGCCTGCACCTAAAATCTTTTACAGGGTCAGCTCACCAGCAGGCCCTTGCATATAATGTTTTACAGGGTCAGCTCACCTTAAGGCCCTCGCATATAATTTTTTACAGGGTTAGCCCACCAGCAGGCCTTCACCTACAATCTTTTACAGGGTCAGCTCACCAGCAGGCACACACTTAAAAACTTTTACAACGTCAGCTCGCCTGCAGGCCTGCACCTAAAATGTTTTATAGGGTCAGCTCACCAGCAGGCCCTCCCATATTTATTTTTTTACAGGGTCAGCTTACCAGCAGGCCTTCACCTACACTCTTTTACAGGGTCAGCTCACCAGCTGGGTGGAGTGGCCAGTGGAGGGTTGGCTAAAAGCTCAGGTAGCCAGACTGTTACAGGGGGAGGGGGCGGGTACAGCTAGCCCACAACCCAGCATGAGACGGCTGCGGCGGGTTCGGCCGCCGGTGCGCCTGAGCCCTTCAGAGACCCCCCGGGTGGGAGCCGGGTCAGGAGCCCCTCAGGGGACCCTCCACGCCGGGAGGTTCGCAGGCCTTCTGTTTCTAGTACCTCCCGGCGTGGGAGGAATCCATCATGTCGGCGGGATACAGTTCTAGATGGGGGGCCAGTCCCCCATCCCCAGCGGCAGTCAGCAGGGATCCAGGAGCAGGTGCAGCGGTCCCCCCTGTTCTGGGGAGGGGGAAGGCCCGCTCGGCGAGGGAGAGGCAGCGGCAGCGGTGGTCACGAGGCTGTGCAGGGTGGAACCAGAAGTTTGCACAGGCCTTTCCAGTGTGACAGACAGTCTGAGGTTGGTTCCACCCACGGAGAAGAAGATGAAGCCAAAGTGGTGATGAGCGCATCCAGCGTGTCCAAAGCTGGGATGCAGAGTATCGGCGGTGGAATGGCGGCGGGGAGGATCGTTACGTTTATACCCTATACCAGGCATGTCCAAACTGCGGCCCTCCAGCTGTTGCAAAACTACAACTCCCAGCATGCTCTAATAGCTGTAAGCTATCCAGGCATGCTGGGAGTTGTAGTTTTGGAACAGCTGGAGGGCCGCAGTTTGGACATGCCTGCCCTATACAGTACCCAAATGCACTATAAAGAAAGTATATTGGTATATAACACCCCACTTCAATCAGTTTTTTGGGGGGATGACTAGTATATCACACCAGTAGAAATGATTTGTTCCAATAACGCTTGTCCCTCTATATACCTGAAGTATTGCAGCAGAACCGCACACAACTGCCGCACAATACAAATGCACTATAATATATTTTATAACATAGAAAGTATATTATAACATTGTACAAGGAAGGCAATCCATTAGAATCAGTGTCGGACTGAGGTACCTAGGGCCCACCAGTAAAATTTATTTTGGGGGCCCACCATACGGATACATTCAAATATAATAAATAATTTAACAAGTTTTTTTATATGAACACAGGCTGGTTGAGGTGCTGTACATTGAATATATGTATGTAGTGCAGTAAATCTAATGTGTTATGTTCAACTTGTGCAGGGGGTGGGAGACTAGGGGCCCACCTTGCCCAGGGGCCCACCGGGGGATTCCCCTGTACCCCTGTGGGCCAGTCCGAGCCTGATTAGAATATACATAAAGATAAAACATACCCTTTAATAATGTTACTATGAGGGCCCATTCACACGTCCGTAAGTGTTTTGCGGATCCGCAAAACACAGACACCGGCAATGTGCATTCCGCAATTTGCGGACGGCACTATAATAGAAAATGCCTACTCTTGTCTGCAATTGGGGACAAGAATAGGACATGTTCTATTTTTTTGCGGAAACGGAAGCACGGATCTGCAAATGTGGATGCGGACAGCACATTCTGGCCCCATTGAAAATTAATGGGTCTGCACCCGTTCTGCAAAATTGCGGAACGGATGGGGACCCATTTTGCGGACGTGTGAATGGAAAAGATATCCCTCAAAATGAAAATAAATTAAATTGTTAAAGTTAAAGGGAACCTGTCATGTGGATATTTGATTATAATCTAACTAATTATATACAATCATTAACTACTAAAAAGTACCTTAGATGTACCTTATTTTTCGCCGTATAAGACGCACTCCCCCCCCCCCCCCCAAAAGTGGGGGGAAAATAGCAGTGCGTCTTATGGGGCGAATGCTGCTGATTTTGCAGAGTTTTCAATGATACACCCGCCACGATGCCGCACGGCGAGTGTATCAGCTGTAAGGGAGGAGGGGCTGGGGGCCGGCATCTGCTTTTATAATGATAGCGGGGATAGAGGAGGGAGGAGGCAGGCCGGGAGGACAGGCGCTGGCAGTGTGAGTCATACGTCACGTGCCTGCGCCGCCCACTTTATGAATGAAGTAGGCGGCGTGGGCGCATGACGTATGACTCACGCTGCCAGCGCCTGTCCTCCCGGCCTGCCTCCTCCCTCCTCTCTGCTACCTACCGAGCGGCGAGCGCTTGTAGTTGTAAGTAATACACAGCGCTCATTATGCGATTATATACATAACAATTAACTGTTAGAGATACGATTATACAGTGAGCGGGGCCCGTGTAGTAGAATACAGTCACTGCACGGGCCCCGCTGTCATTATAAAAGCAGATGCGACCCCCACCCCGTGTATTGAGGGTCATTCACTACAGGGACACTTATGGAGGGGATCTGTGGATGACACATAGCATAAGATGCTATATATGTGTCATCCAGAGATCCCCCCCCCCATAACTGTCATACACAGATCCTCATAACAGTGCCATCCAGAGAGCCCAATAAGAGCCACCCACAGATCCCCCATAAGTGTCGCCCACAGATCCCTCATGAGTGTCGCCCACAGATCCCCCATGAGTGTCGCCCACAGATCCCCCATGAGTGTCGCCCACAGATCCCCCATGAGTGTCGCCCACAGATCCCCCATGAGTGTCGCCCACAGATCCCCCATGAGTGTCGCCCACAGATCCCCCATGAGTGTCGCCCACAGATCCCCCCATGAGTGTCGCCCACAGATCCCCCATGAGTGTCGCCCACAGATCCCCCATGAGTGTCGCCCACAGATCCCCCATGAGTGTCGCCCACAGATCCCCCATGAGTGTCGCCCACAGATCCCCCATGAGTGTCGCCCACAGATCCCCCCATGAGTGTCGCCCACAGATCCCCCCATGAGTGTCGCCCACAGATCCCCCCATGAGTGTCGCCCACAGATCCCCCCATGAGTGTCGCCCACAGATCCCCCCATGAGTGTCGCCCACAGATCCCCCCATGAGTGTCGCCCACAGATCCCCCATGAGTGTCGCCCACAGATCCCCCATGAGTGTCGCCCACAGATCCCCCATGAGTGTCGCCCACAGATTCCCCCATGAGTGTCGCCCACAGATCCCCCATGAGTGTCGCCCACAGATCCCCCATAAAAGTGCGCCATCCACAGATCCCCCATAACAGTGCGCCATCCACAGATCCCCCATAACAGTGCCATCCACAGACCACAATTAGTTCAAAACCCACCAAAAGCACACCTTTTGCTTCAAAATATTTATTTTCTTATTTTCCTCCTCAACAACCTAGGTGCGTCTTATGGGCCGGTGCGTTTTATAGGGCGAAAAATACGGTATTCATTTACTGATGTGACAGATGGTTACCTCACAATATACACACAAAGATGCCACATGCCGCATGCTAATGAGCTGATTTGAGTCCAGCATGATGTCAGTGAGTCCAGCGTTTATTTAATTCGGAGCTTTAGCCACTCCCCTGCCCACCTGCTGCTGATTCATATGGAAAATAACTGTTAATCAGCAGCAGGTAGACGGAGAGAGTCAGGAGCTCATGAATATTCAGGACTCATCATAATGAGCTGATGCTTTTCAATACAAGATGTTGGCAGATTGACTGGGTCAATTAAAGAAAGTGACCCAGCATTTTACTAAGAGAATCAGTCACTTATTTATGTTGCCCTTAGTTAGGACACCATAAAACTGGTGACAGGTTCCCTTTAAGCAAAAAGCATAGATGTGATAGGCAATAACGAGTGCTCGGCGGCACCAAATCTGAAATCATATGTTCTGCCACAATCCGGAGGGTTCCAGTGCAGATCCATGAATCCCGGAGGGAAAGCAAAAAACATCTATCCCTGGGCTAGATGATAATGTGGTATTGAAGGACAGGGTGGGCAAAGAACTGTCCCTGATATTGCCCTACAGGGGGGTGCTATTCTGGCCCTGATAGCCTAACCACAGACCACCCGCCCTGATAAGAGCGACCCGTCCGGAACCTTACCCTATATAGAAATGGCCCTAGTAAGCCCCTAGCCCCTAGGCCCCTGACTTCCAGGTGATCACTATTTAGATCTATGTGTTTTTGACTCATTATAAAAGTAAATTCTAAGTATATCGCGCCCCTCTGTGTATCACACCTATCGATAACACCCCTATACCAGTCCTTAAAATGACTTTTGTGGCCCTATTAGCTAGCATTTGGTGTCCCTAACAGCCTGTCCCTGCTCCACACAGCAACCTCTCCCTACACTGGCAAAACACTGAATGTAAAATGGTGGCCAGATCAGGTTTATTTATAAGGTAGGGGGTATGTCCATGTGCTGAAACGTCTCAATTGGCTGTCCTGTACCACCTGATGGATGTGTCATGGGTCAAAGTTCTTCACAATGTAAAAGAATATGGCGGGTGCGAATATCTCCATATGTTCGCATGTTTGGTGAATCGCGAACATGCAAAGTTCGCCGCGAAACGACCGCCAGGCGAACCGCAAGGCCATCTCTAATTATAATAAAACATGAGGCAATACAACAGTACAGAGAGGGGACATTATAAATACAGGGGGCACTGTTTGGAGACATTAAACATACTGGGGGCCCTACAGGGGGACAATTATAAATATTAAGGGTATTATAGTAATAAAGAGGACACTGATGGGGGGCATAATACAGGGGGCACTACTGGTAAAGTATAGAGGGGAGAGCATTTTAAATAAAGGGGGTGGGGTCGTGGCCTGGCTATGGAGGAGTAGAGACTCACTCCACTTCAGCTCCTGCCTCTAGACAAACGGAGAGACCCTAACCGACCACATACACATCGCCATTGTATCAGCTATGGGAATCAGAAAGAAGAAAAGTAAGCAGACGAACATTAGCCAGACGGAGAATGCCTCCTCACAAAGTATTGAGAGGTTTCTTGCCCTGGATTCACAGCACACGCACCATCTGCCATCTTCCTTGGTGGACCGAACAGATGAAGCAGCAGAGACACCAACAATACCCTCCCTCCTGGAACTGATTTCAGAGATCCTACTGACTCGGGAAGAGAACCGGAGGAGATTCATGCTGTGGAGCGGGGGTCTAATGCAACAGGTAAAAACCCAACACGCGACTTACCGTCACCATGTGGCTCAGCAGTGGAAGCGTGGGGAGATGGGGAATGGGAAAAATTTCCCTTATATGAGCACCAATCACCCAACCCCACAGCCCACATCCCACATTACCACCCCGGTCTCCCCTGTGTGTAAATCCCCGGCTACAACTATCATTGCCACACAGGCAGATATGGAGACCTCAACCCTAACTGAACTGAGAGATTTACATACACGCATCACCTCCATCCCAATCAAAGAAGACATGGAGACATATATCTCCAGACTAGAAATAGCCTATAGGGCAGAAGTTAAAAACATAAAAAACAAAAAAGTGCATTCCTTGGGGCAAAGGTGACATCTATGGAACACTCTGTAGCAGCGGTGGCCACTAAACAGGACACTCAAGAGGCTAGTATAGCGTCACATGCTTTTCAAATACAATACCTTGCAGACATGCTGGATGATGCTGAAAATAGAGGGAGGCACAATAATATCAGAGTGCGTGGCCTCTCTGAAGAAGTGGCACCAGGGGACTTAGAAAACACTTTACGCTCTAACTTCAATAACCTCTTAGGGGTTTCTTTAGATACACCCCTGGAGCTGGATAGGACCCATCATGCTCCGGGACCCAAACCTACTGACCTGGATAGGGTTAGAGATGTGATATGCCAAGTACACCACTATTGACAGAAGGAAGCCATAATGAAGAAGGCCAGAGAGGCTGGTCAGGGGCAATTTAAAGGTTCCACGATACAACTTCTGTCAGACCTTTCACCCTATACTTTAAAAAAACAGAAGGCCTTGCGCCCCTTTCTTTCCCTTCTACAACAACACAAAATTGTGTACACAAGGGGATTTCCCTTCTGCCTGCAAGTTCGCATAAACGGACAGACAGTGGTCCTTCGACATCCCAGAGATCTATTGACCTTCTCGAGGTGCTAGATGTTGCATTAGTGGAGATCTCGGAATGGCCCTCTCTACCCAATGGAATCACAAGAGATACAGTACCAATGCCTCAGAGAGAAGCCAGACCACGTCGCCGGAAAGTTCGCCGTACTACCAGAATCCAGGCTGTGTTAGCAGAGGCCTCCATGGAGGGAGGTTGTCAGGAAACATAGATGTCCGGGCCCAACGGAGGACACTCCAGCTATTAGCTCGATACGCTTACTTTAGAAGCTGACTTAGAGTTCTAAAAATAATACTTAATGTTGACACTCAGTTTTGACGAGCTGGGCCCTGCCAAAGGGCTACAACTCCTAACTGGATCATCTGCCCCTCCCGTGTTAATTTGCCCGCTGAGACATAGCTCTCCTTGGAGGAGGGGGGTGTTGGATGGCGTATCCTCATGTGCATGGCATCATGTCTAATACCAGTGGTGCCCAATTTTGTGATATACACGACCTAACATGGTATCTGAGAGAGAGAGGGTTCTAGTAGGTGACCAGCTCATAATGATAAAAAGCTCCACATACCGAAGCCACTCAAGGCCCTAGCCAAAAGATTCTAGATATAGATATATCTGTTGTTGATGCTATATACTTAGTTTTAAAATTGACATAGGGTTTGACATTAAGATATGGTGTAGGGGCCTTAGTCCGGATCTGTTATATGATCACAACTGTTGAGCTGTTTGCATGGCCCTCCTGTGTCGGTCGGCCCCTGGGAACATAGCTTCCTCCATTGGGGCCGGGTCCCTTGATGGCTGATCCTCATAGGCATGGTGTTAACTATAACACTGATGTTACTATCCTTTGAGACACATATACCTTAGCAGGGTGACTTTATGATTAAGTGCTCATGGCTCACTAGACGTTCATGGTTATAAAATGGTGATGTTTATACTTTATTGTTGTTCTTCAGATCATCATACAGGATCCCTCCTGTGCACGCTTCCACATAGGGACTCGCGTCTCTCTTGATGTGAGATATACTCTTTCCCTTCTTCCTACATCCTCTGCATCATCTTAAAATTCCAGTATATATATTGGATTTGACTTGGTAATTTACCTGCTACTTTCTCTTTAACTCAACACTTCTCCAAGTCTTATTCTTAAAGGGGTTGTCAGAGTTATGGAAAAAAAAGATATAGCACTGTAAATCTGATGGTCAGCGATTATATAACTAAGCTAAGCAAGTTTTAGGCAAAAAAAAATAAAAAATCTATTTCCTCATTTCCCTGGTTCTCTTCTGTCTCTTTATTTACTTGCAATAAAATAAATCTCTGCCCCTCCCCCTACACTGCTAAGGGAGTGAATACAAGAGCTGCCCTTAGTGAAATGTCTGCCTGCTGGGAAACTCGGCAGCATGTTGTATGTGTAGAACTACAGGTCCCAGCTGTATAATGACACTGCTAAGGGAGTGAATACATGAGCTGCCCTGAGTGACATGTATGCCTGCTGGGAGACTCAGCAGCATGTTGTATGTGTAGAACTACAAGTCCCAGCTGTATAATGACACTGCTAAGGGAGTGAATACAAGAGCTGCCCTGAGTGACATGTATGCCTGCTGGGAGACTCAGCAGCATGTTCTATGTGTAGGACTACAAGTCCTAGCAGTAAAATGACACTGCTAATACACACAGTATCTTCCCCCCTACCTGCAATGCTCTGCAGAACTTCTCTTTCAGCTCCTGTGCCCAGCATTTGTCTCCTCACTGCCTGCAGCTACACAGTAAACACTTCAGCCCTGAGTCTGTGCAGCTGAAGGGGTTAAGAATCCTGGTGTGTGAAGGGGGTGTGGCCAGCACAGTGACATCTTGTGTACAGATCTCTCAGGCTTGTGCACAAACATCATCAGATGCACAAGATCAGGGAGAGAAGCTGACATCACAGGTCATGTGACGCTCAGTGAAATCTGAGAAAACCAGCCACTGGAGATAAAGTGAGTTAATTGGAAAGCTGCTACATTTGCCTAGTTAGAAACATAAAATAAAAAAAATAAGGGTGGGTTCACACTAGCGTTAGGGATTCCGTTATAGCTTTCCGTTATAACAGGGTTACAACGGAACGGAATCCATAGGACGGAATGCAAAGCGGAAGCCTTTAAGAGGCATTCTATTAGGACGGAGCAAAACAGAAGTCTTTGGGAAAACATAACGGATCTGTCTGGGTCCCATTATGCAAGACGGAAAACAAAGTCCTGTCGACAGGACTTTGTCTTCCGTCTTGCATAATGGGAACCAGATGGATCCGTTTTGATTCCCATAGACTTCTATTAGGACGGAGAGCAAACGGAATGCCTTTTAAAGGCGTCCGTTTTGCATTCCGTCATAATTCAAGTCTATGGGCAGCAAAACGGATCCGCCCTTCCGTCTTATGGATTCTGTTATGTTCTGTTGTAACCCTGTTATAACGGAAAGCCATAACGGACTCCATAACGCTAGTGTGAACCCACCCTAACTCGGACAACCCTTTTAATCTTTAACTGTCCTAACGTTTCCTTTCCACTTTCCTTCTTTCTTTTCACCACCCCCTTAGTAACCCCCCCTTTTTTTTCTTCTTCTCTCTCTCTTCTCTCTATTATTTAATTTGTACCAAAGAGAGATGACTTCCTTAAATATAGGATCTCTGAACGTCCGGGGGGTTTAGTGCCCCTCAAAAAAAGGTCCCAAATTCTTTACTATATGCACAAACAGAGAGTACAAATTACAGGAAACGCATTTTAAAGAGGGGCATGTGCCGGTGCTACGTGATAGGTATTTTACACATTGGCATTATAACCCAAGCTCAGACTCACGATCGAAAGGAGTCTCTGTGGGCTTGCACAAATCCTTACAAGGGACAGTGGTGGATTTTAGAATGGATGGAGAGGGGCGCTCTATTTTTCTCAAGCTGAGGATTTACTCGACTTTAGTCACTGTGGTCAATTGGTACCTGCCTAACCAGAGACGGCTTTCTACTTGCAGATCCTTCCTACGTCAATTATCCTATTTTGCTGAGGGACAAGTGATAGTCGTTGGAGACTTTAACTTCACACTGGATCCACTTGTGGCTCCCCGCCAGCAACTGAGATCCTTACTTTTACATCTCCACTCTCTCCAGCTTGTAGATGTTTGGCAAATTCTCCATCCACAAGGTAGACTACACATTCTTCTCCCCTCCACATCAGTCCTATAGCCGCATAGACCTCTTCCTTGTTAGCCACCACACCCTAGCATGGAAACCACAGGCCTCTATCAGGAACATACTGTTTTCTGACCATGCACTGATCTATCTGGCGGTAGAGCTACCCGATGCAGCTCCTAAGCCATGGAATTGGAGGTTAAATGACAACCTTCTTAAGGATGTAGTATGTGCGGCAGATATTTAAAAAGCAATCAATGAATTTTTGCAGATACACGCCACTGATGCTACCTCTCTACCAAAACAATGGGAAGCACTGAAGTGCATCCTTAGGGGAATCTTTATAAAACATGTTACCCGGCTGAAAAAAGAAAGGGCACATAAACTCATTCAAAATGGACATCTTACCAAAATTCTTGTACATCTTCCAAACCATTCCACTAACACCGCCCTCATCCTTTTTTCGAAAATTAAGAACAGCAATCACCTGATTTGTTTGGGGACACCTTAGCCCTCAGATAGGATTCTCCACTTTAATCAGACTTAAGTAGGTAGGTAGGTAGGCCTTCCTGATCTCAAGTTATATCACACAGCGGCATCCCTCACAAGATTACTTAATTGGCAGTACAATGGGGAAATAAAACAATGGGTATGGTTAGAACAATCCCTTTATCCTCTTCTCCTTAAATACACCCCTTGGACTGTTCCTGAAGATCGTCCACAACTGATTAAAAAGAACTCCATATTACGACAAAATCTTAAATTGTAGGATTCCCTGACTGAGAGAGGCATTTGCGCCAGAAGACTCAGCCCACTTAGGGTATTTTCACACTAGTGTTTTTCTTTTCCGGCACTAAGTTCCGTCCTAGGGGCTCTATACCGGAAAATAACTGATCAGTTTCATCCCCATGCATTCTGAATAGAGAGAAATCTGTTCAGGATGCATCAGGATGTCTTCAGTTCAGTCACTGAACAGCGTTTTGAACGGAGGAAATACTGCAGCATGCTGCGGTATTCTCTCCGTCCAAAATTCCAGGTCAGTTGCCGGAATGCGGATCCGGCATTAATTTACATTGAAATGTATTGTTGCCGGATCCAGCATTAAAAATACTGAAATGCCGGAGCCGTCCTTACGGTCTGCGCATGCGCAGACCGGTAAAAATGTGAAAAAAAAATAGAAACTGATCCGTTTGTCCGTATGACAAATGGACAGACGGATCCGTTCTTGCAATGTATTTGTTTATATTTTTTTTCACATTTTTAAAAGTCTGCGCAGACCGGAAGGACGGATCCGGCATTGCGGTATTTTTAATGCTGGATCCGGCTCTAATACATTCCTATGAAAAAAATGACGGATCTAGCATTCAGGCAAGTGTACCATTTTTTTGGCCGGAGATAAAACTGCAGCATGCTGTGGTATTATCTCCGTCCTCAACAGTCAAAAAGACTGAACTGAAGACATCCTGATGCATCCTGAACGGATTGCTCTCCATTCAGAATGCATGGGGATATGCCTGATCAGTTCTTTTCCGGTGTAGAGCCCCTAGGACGGAACTCTATGCTGGAAAAGAAAAACGCTAGTGTGAAAGTACCCTTACTCCGATGTTTCACAACCCGGCCTTCCCTGCTAGCACAGGCAGAGATTCTTTCCTTGGTATGCGGGCTATAGACGATCCTTGGTTTCATAACCTTCTGTTAGGGAACCCTTTGCCTTCTTTATCCGCGATAGTAGCGAAATTTTCTAACGAGTGTATTTCATGGCTGGAATATGAACAACTGAAGTCATATATTTCCTCTGGAGGAGAGCAGTGCGCTTTTGGGACATCTCTGACGGAGACTGAAAAATTGTTTACTCTGTCCTCCCTGCCGACACACTTGATCTCTCAACTATACCGAAATCTATTGGCAGATTCTTATAGAGACACTCCAGGCTTTGTCTCGGGGTGGGAACAAGAATTAGGAACTGACATTGAATGTACTGACCAGCAAAAAGCCTTCATATTCTCTCATAAGCTTTCTATGGCATGTTCTGCACAGTAAAAGAACTACAAGATTATGTCACGCTGGTACAGGTATCCAGTTAGACTACATAGGATCTTTTCTGCCGTCTCTGAGTTGTGCTTGAGATGCGGCAAAGAAAAAGGCACAATGTTACATGTATGATGGGAGTGTGAACTGGTCAAACCATTTTGGGATAAGGTTTTTGAAGTATTCCACAACATCACACAGAAAACTGTTCACAACTCCCCTCAGGTAGCGCTCCTCTCCATCTTACCGGGCTCCATCGCATCTCAAAAAAAAGAGCTTGCTAAGATTCTGTATCACGGCAGCTAGATCGGTAATACCTAGACACTGGCGCACGACAGGTGTACCTAACTTGAGAGAATGGTACCAAGAAATGCTATATATTGCTAGAATGGAGGAGATTTCCTCCGAAGAAAATGATCAATCCTCAAAATATATAAGGATCTGGTCGAAATGGATAGATTTATTTAGAATTTCCCAAACTTTCTTTCCTTACTCTCTACTTGAGAGATTTCCTAAAGGAACCTCCAGTTTTGTGGAGTCATCTCCCCTGAGATTATTAAATATATACAACCCCCCCCTCTCCTTTTTTTCTTTCTCTTATTACTTCCCTATCCTTTTCTTCTCTCCTGTCTCTTCTTCAGCCTCTCTTTTTTCACTACTATTTCATTTCACATTCTTTAATCTAACCATACATGTGTTGTCTATACTAGTCCACATCTTGCAGCAACCAAAGATAGTCACTTATTTCAATGCTTGGTATTGTAAAACTAAACTGTACTGATACTGTCTTGCTGATTTACAAATACCTTTATTGTGGCTTGCATTTAACTATGTTATACTACATGAAAAACTCAATAAAATTGTTTAAACATAAATAAAGGGGGTACTTCTAGAGGACATTATAGTAATACAGGGGGCAGTACAGAGAGGGGGAATTATGAACACAAGGTGCACTGTTTGGGGACATAAAAAATACTGGGGGCACTACAGCAGAGCAATTATAAATATGAGTGGTATTAAATACTACTACTGACACTACTATGGGTAATAAACATATGAGGGGCATTACTTGGGTATTATACATACTGGGGGCATTACAGGGGGGCATAGCTGCTTTAATACTACTAGGGTTATTGTAGGGGCATTATTATTGGGCACAATTTGAAGGACATAGCACTCTTGGAGAGCATTATTACTATTGGGGGGACTGTATGGGACACTATTATTAATGAGGACACTCTGAAAGAGAATTATTACTATTGGTGGGACTTTTGGGAGCACTTTAGAGAATTTCTGTATGGCAGTGTTATTTTGTAAGCATTGTATTTGGGGGAATTTGGGAGAACAGTATTGGGAGTTGCAGCAGGATAATACCGTTGGGTCACTATCGGAAGAGGGATGATAGAAAAGTCAGGAATCTAACATGTCTGTCTGGCAAACTCTGCAGAGGCACAACTGAAATACTTTGTCATGACAGTCTGGTCCGAAGAGGTAGTGCTGTGGGTGGGGCGCCATTTCAGTTTTCACCTCAGGCAGTAGAAGAGGTAGGTTTGACCAAGTGAAGACCCCAAATGCGAGCCAGGATATATTCAAATTTTCAAATCCAATGGCCAAAGGCTATCTTGTTCCTGTTTCAGGTCATTTTTTCCATTTTGTTAAAATATAACATTTATATATGTCTTTATTAAAAACTAAGAAAATATATTACCCAAAACTAACTAAATTAAAACATAAAGTGAACATATGAATCTTTTTATTTTTCCCAAAGGTTTTGTCTAACTGCTATGGGAGATCAGCAGGGATATTAGCTTCATATCCCCTTTAAACAGTGCACTGTGGCACAGTTAGTTAGTTTTGGGTAATATACCTTTTTTTAATAAAGACACATTAAATGTTATATTTTAACAAAATAGAAAAATGACCTGAAACAGGAACAAGATAGCCTTTGGCTATTGGAATTTAAATTTGGCCAAGGCCACAGCTTTCAACTGTATCAGCGCCCTGATGATGTGGATGGACAGGGCTGTCCTGATTAGTGCCCCCGACCTAAATTTGCTTGGGGCCCTATAAATGCCAAGCCCGCCTGTGCATATCCTGGGGATAGGTCATCAGTATTAAACACTTGGACAACACCTTTAAATTACACATAAAAGATTCTGTACAGGAGAAGTTTCATATGGTTTTATGACTTTGATTTTAATGATTTTTTTCCTGTTGCAGAGAAAAATGCCAAGATACCTTCACTTTCAAGTTATCTTTATTTTCTCTTCTGTCCAACACTGGTTTACAGAGACAGCTATCCAAGGTAAATCCCAAGACAAGTTGTGATTAATGGCACCCATACATATTAGAATATTGCTGGCTGAACCCCCTGTTTTCAACAATCTAATGTGTATGAGGAGATCCCGACTTTCCAACGCCAGGAAAGAGAAGGATCGGACATATTGAATTTCAAAGTTGGATCCTTTTGTTCATCTGGAACATATGCTAAAATCATATCATATGGGCACCTTAATTGGTCATTTGTACTTTCACACAACTTTGCATAAATCAATAGTACAGCTAAATATAAGAAATTTTGTAACATATGTTATTAGAGAAAAATGATTTGTTCTAGAGTTATCAGCTGTTTTCGTTTCCCCTTCCTATTCTAAACTAACTTTTTGAAATTTGTGAGAAATCTGTCTTGGTGAGACAGATGGCTGTTCACTGAAGGATCAGATGATATCATCCCATAAAGGTCTAAGAAGGGGGAAGGGGGTGATGGAGGGAGGAAGTACAGAGAGGGCCTGAGAGACAGATACAAAATAGACATGATTCAACAGCTAATAGTAAGTGGTGTATCTCACCCAAAGTGTTTTATTCACATCTGTACTGCTCAGTACTTCTCTGTAATGTCCTATATGGTGTTTCTGAGTGAGTGAAATACAAAAAGCTGAATATGTTGTCTGCACGTGTAAGGGGAGCATTTTGTCTCCACCCACCAGCACAGAGACAACTGAGAATTATAGCTGCTATTTGCAAAGAAGAAAACTGCTAAAAATGCTTGGCACAAGTAAAATAATGGTCTGATATAATGCTATTTCTCATGTATCTCATGTAAACACACTTTGCAGCTTCAGGTATACTCTGAAAGTGTAGGTATGCTTTAAGTTGGCCATTATATACATTATTACATAACTTCTGTGTGGAATTTAATTTTTTTTTTCTCCCTCTCCTCCTGTCTCCTATTCCTTTCTTTCCTCTGAAGGAAGAGGGCTGGGGGGACGCATCACAGGGCTAGGGTGGGGGGACGCATCACAGGGCTAGGGTGGGGGGGAGAGGGGGGTTGGGTTGTGGGAAGAAAGAGGAAAAAAAGGTATTAACTATATTGAGTGTCTACTCCAACACTCTTCTTTGTGTATTTGTTTTATATACCAATAAAGTTGTTAAATAAAAAAATAATAATTAAACGTCAATATCAATCAATATCTCATGTATTTGACTTTACTTTTATTAGTTTGTCTGTAGAAGAGAAATATATTAGGGAAGATATACTAATTCTGTCTACCATTTAGACAAGTCTAAATGTATGATATACGTAGACAGTCTAAAGATGTTCCAAATTGATCAAAGTTGTTATTGCTAAATAATCAATTTGGTGCATCTTTAGCCTCCTTTATATAACTTTACACCAACTGTTGGTTGTCTAAAACTGTGCAGCTGTGATCCATCTCAGTCAGTGTATGGCCCTTTCCTAGACGGCCCCTTTTAAAGGGAACCCATCAAGTTGAACAAGATGTCTGAGTTGCAGGCAGCATGTGTCACGGTCTGTCCTGTGACAGGGGTCAGAAGATCTAGGAGACTGGCTGCACGTGATGTGATCTGACAGCCTTTCTGGTTTCACTCTTCTGTGTTATTGTGGGGTATGACCACACCTCTGGTCTCGGGTGTAGATTAATTGGTAATTCCTACTCCTCTATTTAGTCTGGCCTCACCCATTATGCTATGCAGTTGATAGCTCCTTTTGGTTGTGAAGAGCTGGTGTCTGGTTCTCCTCAGAGCTCCTGCTCATCTACATATTTTGGAGTTAAATGTCTTTTCCCTATTTCTTATTCGTGGTTTTCCCCTACCGTTTGGTATTAGGCCTGAGGGAGTCTCCTGTTACTTCAGTTGGGAAGGAACAGGTCATCTCTGGTCCTGACACTATTTCCAGGGCCCTTTAGGGTCAGATAGGGGCCTAGGTTTCAGCATATGAACATTCCTACCATCAAGGTTTGTTCATACTTATAGTAGTCAGGGCTCGGGTTAGAGATTTACTAGGTCGTGACCTTTCCCTGGTTTCCAGGCCTAGTACCTTTTCCCTTCCCTCTTGTGGTCTGTGTGGAGTTATCCTCCCACACCGCGCTGTGACATTATCAACTGCTGGAAACCGTCATTTTCTTTGTGTCAGTAAGGCTGTGTCAGGGATCACAGGCTGCTGGTGCCAGTAGTAGTTACCAGGCCTGTCCTGAATCTAAGGTCATGCTTCCGGACAGATTTTCGGGGGGAAGTGGATAATTTAATTCAGTTAAGAGAGTTGTGTAAATTATACTTTAAGTTACGTCTGCTTTCATCTGGGGGGAGCCAAAGAGTTGGTATTATCATTTCATTGCTTAAAGGGGACTCTGTCTTGGGCTTTTTTTCTACCGACCGTATCACAGTCCCTCCGGTTGGTAGATTAATTTTTCAGAGCTCTAGGTCTTACCTACAATGATCTGGATCGGATCTCCCTGGCCAAGACTAAGTTACGTGGTTTACGGCAGGGAGAGCATTCTGTGAAGATCTATTGCTCTGAATTCAGAAGATGGGCTACGGATACGGAGTGGAATGATTCAGCTCTCCGTAGCCAATTCTGTCAGGATTTATCCGAGAGGCTAAAGGATGCATTGGATTGTCACGAAAATCCTGAGTCATTGGAAGCGGCTATGTCCCTTGCCGTATGTATTGATAGACGCCTGAGAGAGAGAGATCTAAGGTCCCTCCCTCTCAGGGCGAATCATCATATAACGTGGCGGCTTCCTCTGACGCTTTAGGTGGAGAGACTCCTGAGTTTATGTCTGGTGATGAGCCTATGCAGTTAGGGGAAGCTACCACTGGGCCTGTTTGCAAGGGTTTTAGTCATAAGAAGGGAATATGTTTTTTTTCTGTGGAAAAAGAGGACATTTTGTTAATGTTTGTCCTTACGTTCAGCGTCAAGGTGAAAACAAAAAGAAAAAAATGTTTCATTCCCATCTTACTCTAGGTGATGTGGGTGGGGAGTCAAAAAACTTACTTTTGTCATTTACTGGTACTACCTTATTTCTCCTGTCTGCCGAGGTGGCGATAGAGTCCAAAACTGTGGAAACTGAGGTGTTTATTGACAGTGGGGCAGGGGTTAATCTAGTAGATGGTCAGTTCGTCCGTATGCATGGGTTAACTGCAATTGCATTGTGAAAAATATTTCTGTGTTTGTAATTGACTCCGCACCACTTACTCAGAAATGTTTGTCACAGATGATGCAGGACATCCGTTTAAGAGTAAGTGATTTTCATCAGGAATCCATTTCGTGTTTTGTGCTGGAAGGTATGCCTGCCCCATTGGTTCTGGGTTTACCTTGGTTAAGTAAACATAATCCTACCATTGACTGGCAAGCTAAACAGATTCTCAATTGAGTGATTATTGCATGGAAAACATGTCTTAATACATCTCTTTCTGTCTTAACCACTAAAGCTGTACCTACTTTGATTTCTGATTTTTCTGAGACTGGTTGCCAGGATTTACCCCCACATCGGGAATATGATTGTAACATCAATCTTATTCCCGGAGCGAAGTTGCCCAAATCTAGTTTATAGAACCTTTCTGAACTGAAAAGAGCGGCCATGCGAGAGTATATTGCCGAAAGTTTGGCTATGGGACATATTAGACCTTCTAAATCCCCACAGGCAGCAGGGTTTTTCTTTGTAAAGAAGAAAGACGGAACTCTTAGGCCATGTCTGGACTGCCGTAAGCTCAATCGGATTACGGTCCGTGATCCTTATGCCCTTCCTTTGATTCCTGACTTGTTTAATCAGATTGTTGGTGCCAAGGTGTTCTCCACATTTTACTTAAGGGAGGCATATAATCTGGCCAGGATCAAGGAAGGGGATGAATGGAATACGGCATTTAATACCCCAGAGGGTCATTTTGTGAATCTGGTCATGCCATTTGGGTTAACTAATGCTCCTGCGGTGTTCCAGCATTTTATTAATGATATATTTCATCATCTGGTGGCAGGATTTGCTGTTGTGTATCTGGATGACATACTAATTTATTCTCCAGACATGGAGACTCATCAGGATCATGTAAGACAGGTGTTACAGATCCTAAATGAGAGAATAAATTGTATGCTAAGTTGGAGAAGTGTGTATTTGCAGTTCAGGAAGTGCAATTCCTGGATTACTTACTCTCATCTTCAGGTTTTCATATGGATCCAGAGAAGGTCCGTGCTGTGTTGGACTGGGATCGACCTGAAAATCTAAAAGCGCTTATGCGGTTTTTGGGGTTCACCAACTACTACCGTAAATTCATTTTGAACTACTCGACTGTGGTTAAACCTTTTATCGGACATGACTAGGAAAGGTTCGGATGTCTCAGTCTGGTCTAATGAGACATTACAAGCCTTTTCAGTGGTGAAGGAATGTTTTGCTTCTGCTCCTATACTGGTGCAACCGGATGTGTCTCAGCCATTTATTGTGGAAGTTGACGCATCCGAGGTAGGGGTAGGAACAGTCTTGTCGCAGGGTCCTTCACCTATGAAATGCTCCCATGTGCATTCTTCTATAAGAAACTCTCGGCTGTAGAAAGGAATAATAAGGTGGGTAATAGAGAATCGTTGGCCATTAAGTTGGCTTTTGAGGAATAGTGTCATTGTTTAGAAGGAGCCATTCATCCTATTACTGTGCTTACTTATCACAAAAAATCTGGCTTACTTGGAGTCGGCTAAGCGACAGACCCAAGATGGTCGTTGTTTTTTTACCAGATTTAATTTCATTGTCACCCATCCCCCTAGGGTTAAGAACTTCAAGGCCGATGCTTTGTCACGTAGCTTTACTGGGGGGGGGGGGAGGGAGGATTGGGAAGATCCTGGTCGGATATTGTCTGAAGGGGTAGTAATATCTGCCCTATAATCCGACCTTGAGGCAGAGGTGTTGGAGGCCAAGGGAGATGCACCGAATTCTTGCCCTCCGGGGAAGTTGTTTGTTCCTTCTGAATTACGTCACAAGGTGTTCGAGGAACATCACTGTACAGTTCTCACAGGACATCCTGGGAGCAGATCCACTGTCGCTCTCCTCTCTCGTAGATTCTGGTGGCCACGGTTGTGCAAGTGTGTTGAGGATTATGTATCAGCTTTCGGTACTTGTGCACGTGCTAAGGTGACACATACTTGGCCTTCCGGATCTTTACATCCATTGGCCATCCCATCCCAACCTTGGACTCATTTATCCATGGATTTTATCACAGATTTATCAAATTCTGCAGGAAAAACTGTGATTCTGGTGGTTGTTGATCGCTTTAGTAAAATGGCACACTTTATAGCATTGCCAGGTCTACATAATGCTAAAACTCTGGCACAAGTGTTTGTCGATAACATCGTGAAATTACATGGTATTCCTTCTGATGTGGTGTCTGATAGGGTTACTCAGTTTGTTTCCAAATTCTCGAAGGCTTTCTGTACTCATCTGGGGGTACAATTGTCTTTCTCTTTGACCTTTCATCCAAATTATCTTTCTCTTTGGCCTTTATCCAGCTGCCTGTGGGGCAGCTGGATAAAGGCTCCATTGTGAGAGCTGAAACGTTGCTGCTGGTTGGGTGAATAAATCATCCACTTTTCTTCACTACTTGGAGTGCTGCCTTCTTTTTTTGCTTTTTATTTGTCTATCTAGCTATCTATCACTTATCTTTTTATCTTATTTTTGCTTGCGGCGTCCATTTTGTGAAATACGGACAAACCATTTTGCGAAGCGCGTCAGGGTATGTACGAGCATGTTGAAGGCATGTTTGGGCGTGTCCTAAGACGCTATTTTAGAATGCCATCCGCCGAACCCAACTTTCCAGGGAGTCGATTCTGGCTTTTGTTTTTTTACCAGATGCTCTTGGGATACCTCCAAGGACTTCTCCGAGCGCAACACCTTGCCTTTCTTCTTTCCGCGCTACTTCAACAGCAGCGTTTTTTAAGTACCCAGCTTTCCCGAGTATGGATGCTTTACAGCGCCAATGGATCCTTTCTGGAAGGAATCCACTTACTAACGCCGTATAGCTGAATAAATATTATCGACCTATAGCAACTACATATTACAAACAACATATATTGAATAAAAATTACAGCCATCTATATTAGACTGAATGGGATTTTGATTTGTTTAATTAAAATAAGCCCTTCAGAAGTCCTGGGACATCTGTTAAGAGATCTCAAAAGGCCACGGCTATAGCCAGAAGACTGTATAAACAGAGAACCCCCTACTCTCTTTGTACACTTGTTACGATTTGTAAAAAAAAAACTCAGAGCCTAAGGGTACTTTTACACTTGCGTTGTTTGATTCCGGCAGGCAGTTCCGTTGCCGGAACTGCCTGCCTGATCAGGCAAACTGTATGCAAACGCATGTCATTTTTTCTGACTGATCAGGCATTTGATCCTGATCAGGGTACTTTCACACTAGCGTTTTTCTTTTCCGGCATAGAGTTCCGTCACAGGGGCTCTATACCGGAAAATAACTGATCAGTTTCATCCCCATGCATTCTGAATGGAGGGTAATCCGTTTAGGATGCATCAGGATGTCTTCAGTTCAGTCATTTTGACTGATCAGGCAAAATAAAAAAACGTAGCATGCTACGGTTTTATCTCCGGCGGAAAAAACTGAAGACTTGCCTGAATGCCGGATCCGTCATTTTTCCCCTATAGGAATGTATTAGTGCCGGATCCGGCATTCAAAATACTGGAATTCCAGATTCGTCCTTCCTAAAAATGTGAAAAAAGATACAAGACGGATCTGTCTGTCCGCATGACAAGCGGAGAGACAGATCCGTTCTTGCAATGCATTTGTGAGACGGATCCGCATCCAAATGCGTCTCACAAGTGCTTTCAGTCACATCCAGATCGGCGGATCCGGCAGGCAGTTCAGACGACGGAACTGCTTGTCGGAGCACACTGCCGCAAGTGTAAAAGTAGCCTCAGTCTGAAAAATGCCTGATCAGTCAGAAAAATGCATTGCAATAACGGATCCGTTTTTCCGGTGTCATCCGGAAAAACGGATCTGGTATTTATTTTTTCACATTTTTAAAGGTCTGCGCATGCGCAGACCGGAATACCGGATCCGTCAATGCAGCAATTTGAATGCCGGATCCGGCACTAATACATTCCTATGGAAAAAAATGCCGGATCCGGCATTCAGGCAAGTGTTCAGTTCTTTTGGCCAGAGATAATACCGCAGCATGCTGCGGTATTATCTCCGTCCTAAAAAGTCAAAAAGACTGTACTGAAGACATCCTGATGCATCCTGAACGAATTGTTCTCCGTTCAGGATGCATTAGGATAAAACTGATCAGTTCTTTTCCAGTATAGAGCCCCAGGACAGAACTCTATGCCGTAAAAAAGAAAAACGCTAGTGTGAAAGTCAACTTATAAAGGGGTCTGAGGCCCCTAGTGCTTACTGGGTAAATGGTAAATATCTCATCCATATAGGTTTGTTTATATCCCTTCGCAAACGTCCCCTTATAGAGTACAATTCTGACGCTAACTTTTTTAATAACGGCGTAATCGCAGTAGATATTTTCCAAACTGTTAAAGAGTAGAGTTGAGCGAACACCTGGATGTTCGGGTTCGAGAAGTTCGGCCGAACATCCCGGAAATGTTCGGGTTCGGGATCCGAACCCGATCCGAACTTCGTCCCGAACCCGAACCCCATTGAAGTCAATGGGGACCCGAACTTTTCGGCACTAAAAAGGCTGTAAAACAGCCCAGGAAAGAGCTAGAGGGCTGCAAAAGGCAGCAACATGTAGGTAAATCCCCTGCAAACAAATGTGGATAGGGAAATGAATTAAAATAAAAATTAAATAAATAAAAATTAACCAAAATCAATTGGAGAGAGGTTCCATAGCAGAGAATCTGGCTTCCCGTCACCCACCACTGGAACAGTCCATTCTCAGATATTTAGGCCCCGGCACCCAGGCAGAGGAGAGAGGTCCCGTAACAGAGAATCTGTCTTCATGTCAGCAGAGAATTAGTCTGCATGTCATAGCAGAGAATGAGGCTTCACGTCAGCCACCACTGCAACAGTCCATTGGCATATATTTAGGCCCAGCACCCAGGCAGAGGAGGGAGGTCCCGTAACAGAGAATCTGTCTTCATGTCAGCAGAGAATTAGTCTGCATGTCATAGCAGAGAATGAGGCTTCACGTCAGCCACCACTGCAACAGTCCATTGGCATATATTTAGGCCCAGCACACACACAGGCAGAGGAGAGAGGTCCCGTAACAGAGAATCTGTCTTCATGTCAGCAGAGAATTAGTCTGCATGTCATAGCAGAGAATGAGGCTTCACGTCAGCCACCACTGCAACAGTCCATTGGCATATATTTAGGCCCAGCACACAGGCAGAGGAGAGAGGTCCCGTAACAGACAATCTGGCTTCATGTCAGCAGAGAATTAGTCTGCATGTCATAGCAGAGAATCAGGCTTCATGTCAGCCACCACTGCAACAGTCCATTGGCATATATTTAGGCCCAGCACACACACAGGCAGAGGAGAGAGGTCCCGTAACAGAGGATCTGGCTTCATGTCAGCAGAGAATCAGTCTGCATGTCATAGCAGAGAATCAGGCTTCACGTCAGCCACCACTGCAACAGTCCATTGTCATAAATTTAGGCCCAGCACCCAGGCAGAGGAGAGAGGTCCCGTAACAGAGAATCTGGCTTCATGTCAGCAGAGAATCAGTCTTCATATCATAGCAGAGAATCAGGCTTCACGTCACCCACCACTGTAAGAGTCAATTTTCATAAATTTAGGCCCAGAACCCAGGCAGAGGAGAAAGGTCCCGTAACAGACAAGCTGGCTTCATGTCAGCAGAGAATCAGTCTTCATATCATAGCAGAGAATCAGGCTTCACGTCACCCACCACTGTAAGAGTCAATTTTCATAAATTTAGGCCCAGAACCCAGGCAGAGGAGAAAGGTCCCGTAACAGACAATCTGGCTTCATGTCAGCAGAGAATCAGTCTTCATATCATAGCAGAGAATCAGGCTTCACGTCACCCACCACTGTAAGAGTCAATTTTCATAAATTTAGGCCCAGAACCCAGGCAGAGGAGAAAGGTCCCGTAACAGACAATCTGGCTTCATGTCAGCAGAGAATCAGTCTTCATATCATAGCAGAGAATCAGGCTTCACGTCACCCACCACTGTAAGAGTCAATTTTCATAAATTTAGGCCCAGAACCCAGGCAGAGGAGAAAGGTCCCGTAACAGACAATCTGGCTTCATGTCAGCAGAGAATCAGTCTTCATATCATAGCAGAGAATCAGGCTTCACGTCACCCACCACTGTAAGAGTCAATTTTCATAAATTTAGGCCCAGAACCCAGGCAGAGGAGAAAGGTCCCGTAACAGACAATCTGGCTTCATGTCAGCAGAGAATCAGTCTTCATATCATAGCAGAGAATCAGGCTTCACGTCACCCACCACTGCAACAGTCCATTGGCATATATTTAGGCCTAGCACACAGGCAGAGCAGAGAGGTCCCGTAACAGACAATCTGGCTTCATGTCAGCAGAGAATCAGTCTGCATGTCATAGCAGAGAATGAGGCTTCACGTCACCCACCACTGCAACAGTCCATTGGCATATATTTAGGCCCAGAACCCAGGCAGAGGAGAAAGGTCCCGTAACAGACAATCTGGCTTCATGTCAGCAGAGAATCAGTCTTCATATCATAGCAGAGAATCAGGCTTCACGTCACCCACCACTGTAAGAGTCAATTTTCATAAATTTAGGCCCAGAACCCAGGCAGAGGAGAAAGGTCCCGTAACAGACAATCTGGCTTCATGTCAGCAGAGAATCAGTCTTCATATCATAGCAGAGAATCAGGCTTCACGTCACCCACCACTGCAACAGTCCATTGGCATATATTTAGGCCTAGCACACAGGCAGAGCAGAGAGGTCCCGTAACAGACAATCTGGCTTCATGTCAGCAGAGAATCAGTCTGCATGTCATAGCAGAGAATGAGGCTTCACGTCACCCACCACTGCAACAGTCCATTGGCATATATTTAGGCCCAGAACCCAGGCAGAGGAGAAAGGTCCCGTAACAGACAATCTGGCTTCATGTCAGCAGAGAATCAGTCTTCATATCATAGCAGAGAATCAGGCTTCACGTCACCCACCACTGCAACAGTCCATTGGCATATATTTAGGCCTAGCACACAGGCAGAGCAGAGAGGTCCCGTAACAGACAATCTGGCTTCATGACAGCAGAGAATCAGTCTGCATGTCATAGCAGAGAATCAGGCTTCACGTCAGCCACCACTGCAACAGTCCATTGTCATAAATTTAGGCCCAGCACCCAGGCAGAGGAGAGAGGTCCCGTAACAGACAATCTGGCTTCATGTCAGCAGAGAATTAGTCTGCATGTCATAGCAGAGAATCAGGCTTCATGTCAGCCACCACTGCAACAGTCCATTGGCATATATTTAGGCCTAGCACACAGGCAGAGGAGAGGTTCATTCAACTTTGGGTAGCATCGCAATATAATGGTAAAATGAAAATAAAAATAGGATTGAATGAGGAAGTGCCCTGGAGTCCAATAATATATGGTTATGGGGAGGTAGTTAATGTCTAATCTGGACAAGGGACGGACAGGTCCTGTGGGATCCATGCCTGGTTCATTTTTATGAACGTCAGCTTGTCCACATTGGCTGTAGACAGGCGGCTGCGTTTGTCTGTAATGACGCCCCCTGCCGTGCTGAATACACGTTCAGACAAAACGCTGGCTGCCGGGCAGGCCAGCACCTCCAAGGCATAAAAGGCTAGCTCTGGCCACGTGGACAATTTAGAGACCCAGAAGTTGAATGGGGCCGAACCATCAGTCAGTACGTGGAGGGGTGTGCACACGTACTGTTCCACCATGTTAGTGAAATGTTGCCTCCTGCTAACACGTTGCGTATCAGGTGGTGGTGCAGTTAGCTGTGGCGTGTTGACAAAAGTTTTCCACATCTCTGCCATGCTAACCCTGCCCTCAGAGGAGCTGGCCGTGACACAGCTGCCTTGGCGACCTCTTGCTCCTCCTCTGCCTTGGCCTTGGGCTTCCACTTGTTCCCCTGTGACATTTGGGAATGCTCTCAGTAGCGCGTCTACCAACGTGCGCTTGTACTCGCGCATCTTCCTATCACGCTCCAGTGCAGGAAGTAAGGTGGGCACATTGTCTTTGTAGCGTGGATCCAGCAGGGTGGCAACCCAGTAGTCCGCACAGGTTAAAATGTGGGCAACTCTGCTGTCGTTGCGCAGGCACTGCAGCATGTAGTCGCTCATGTGTGCCAGGCTGCCCAGGGATAAGGACAAGCTGTCCTCTGTGGGAGGCGTATCGTCATCGTCCTGCCTTTCCCCCCAGCCACGCACCAGTGATGGACCCGAGCTGCGTTGGGTGCCACCCCGCTGTGACCATGCTTCATCCTCATCCTCCTCCACCTCCTCCTCATCCTCGTCCTCCTCGTCCTCCAGTAGTGGGCCCTGGCTGGCCACATTTGTACCTGGCCTCTGCTGTTGCCAAAAACCTCCCTCTGAGTCACTTCGAAGAGACTGGCCTGAAAGTGCTAAAAATGACCCCTCTTCCTCCTCCTCCTCCTCCTCCTCCTGGGCCACCTCCTCTTCCATCATCGCCCTAAGTGTTTTCTCAAGGAGACATAGAAGTGGTATTGTAACGCTGATAACGGTGTCATCGCCACTGGCCATGTTGGTGGAGTACTCGAAACAGCGCAACAGGGCACACAGGTCTCGCATGGAGGCCCAGTCATTGGTGGTGAAGTGGTGCTGTTCTGTAGTGCGACTGACCCGTGCGTGCTGCAGCTGAAACTCCACTATGGCCTGCTGCTGCTCGCACAGTCTGTCCAGCATGTGCAAGGTGGAGTTCCACCTGGTGGGCACGTCGCATATGAGGCGGTGAGCGGGAAGGCCGAAGTTACGCTGTAGCGCAGACAGGCGAGCAGCAGCAGGATGTGAACGCCGGAAGCGCGAACAGACGGCCCGCACTTTATGCAGCAGCTCTGACATGTCGGGGTAGTTGTGAATGAACTTCTGCACCACCAAATTCAGCACATGCGCCAAGCAAGGGATGTGCGTCAAATTGGCTAGTCCCAGAGCTGCAACGAGATTTCGCCCATTATCACACACCACCAGGCCGGGCTTGAGGCTCACCGGCAGCAACCACTCGTCGGTCTGTTGTTCTATACCCCGCCACAACTCCTGTGCGGTGTGGGGCCTGTCCCCCAAACATATGAGTTTCAGAATGGCCTGCTGACGTTTACCCCGGGCTGTGCTGAAGTTGGTGGTGAAGGTGTGTGGCTGACTGGATGAGCAGGTGGAAGAAGAGGAGGAGGAAGCCGAGAAGGAGGAGGTGGCAACAGGAGGCAAAGAATGTTGCCCTGCGATCCTTGGCGGCGGAAGGACGTGCGCCAAACAGCTCTCCGCCTGGGGCCCAGCTGCCACTACATTTACCCAGTGTGCAGTTAGGGAGATATAGCGTCCCTGGCCGTGCTTACTGGTCCACGTATCTGTGGTTAGGTGGACCTTGCCACAGATGGCGTTGCGCAGTGCACACTTGATTTTATCGGATACTTGGTTGTGCAGGGAAGGCACGGCTCTCTTGGAGAAGTAGTGCCGGCTGGGAACAACATACTGTGGGACAGCAAGCGACATGAGCTGTTTGAAGCTGTCTGTGTCCACCAGCCTAAATGACAGCATTTCATAGGCCAGTAGTTTAGAAATGCTGGCATTCAGGGCCAGGGATCGAGGGTGGCTAGGTGGGAATTTACGCTTTCTATCAAATGTTTGTGAGATGGAGAGCTGAACGCTGGCGTGTGACATGGTTGAGACGCTTGGTGACGGAGGTGGTGGTGGTGGTGTTGGTGGTACATCCCCTGTTTGCTGGGCGGCAGGTGCCAACGTTCCTCCAGAGGCGGAGGAAGAGGCCGAGGCGGCAGCAGCAGAATAGGCCGAGGCGGCAGCAGCAGAAGAGGTAGCAGGGGGAGCCTGAGTGACTTCCTTGGTTTTAAGGTGTTTACTCCACTGCAGTTCATGCTTTGCATGCAGGTGCCTGGTCATGCAGGTTGTGCTCAGGTTCAGAACGTTAATGCCTCGCTTCAGGCTCTGATGGCACAGCGTGCAAACCACTCGGGTCTTGTCGTCAGCACATTGTTTGAAGAAGTGCCATGCCAGGGAACTCCTTGAAGCTGCCTTTGGGGTGCTCGGTCCCAGATGGCGGCGGTCAGTAGCAGGCGGAGTCTCTTGGCGGCGGGTGTTCTGCTTTTGCCCACTGCTCCCTCTTTTGCTACGCTGTTGGCTCGGTCTCACCACTGCCTCTTCCTCCGAACTGTGAAAGTCAGTGGCACGACCTTCATTCCATGTGGGGTCTAGGACCTCATCGTCCCCTGCATCGTCTTCCACCCAGTCTTGATCCCTGACCTCCTGTTCAGTCTGCACACTGCAGAAAGACGCAGCAGTTGGCACCTGTGTTTCGTCATCATCAGAGACATGCTGAGGTGGTATTCCCATGTCCTCATCATCAGGAAACATAAGTGGTTGTGCGTCAGTGCATTCTATGTCTTTCACCGCTGGGGAAGGGCTAGGTGGATGCCCTTGGGAAACCCTGCCAGCGGAGTCTTCAAACAGCATAAGAGACTGCTGCATAACTTGAGGCTGAGACAGTTTCCCTGGTATGCATGGGGGTGATGTGACAGACTGATGGGGTTGGTTTTCAGGCGCCATCTGTGCGCTTTCTGCAGAAGACTGGGTGGGAGATAATGTGAACGTGCTGGATCCACTGTCGGCCACCCAATTGACTAATGCCTGTACCTGCTCAGGCCTTACCATCCTTAGAACGGCATTGGGCCCCACCATATATCGCTGTAAATTCTGGCGGCTACTGGGACCTGAGGTAGTTGGTACACTAGGACGTGTGGATGTGGCAGAACGGCCACGTCCTCTCCCAGCACCAGAGGGTCCACTAACACCACCACGACCATGTCCACGTCCGCGTCCCTTACTAGATGTTTTTCTCATTGTTATGGTTCACCACAACAACAAATATATTATTTGGCCCAATGTATTGTATTCAAATTCAGCGGGATATAAATTTGAGGCCTAGTATTTAGGCGCTGGGTGACCGGTATGGATTTAGTGACAGAATTAGGCCCCTTTCACACGGGCGAGATTTCCGCGCGGGTGCGATGCGTGAGTTGAACGCACTACACCCGCACTGAATCCTGACCCATTCATTTCTATGGGGCTGTTCACATGAGCGGTGATTTTCACGCATCACTTATGCGTTGCGTGAAAATCGCAGCATGTTCTATATTCTGCGTTTTTCACGTAACGCAGGCCCCATAGAAATGAATGGGGTTGCGTGAAAATCGCAAGCATCCGCAAGCAAGTGCGGATGCGGTGCGATTTTCACGCATGGGTTCTAGGTGACAGTCTATTCACTGTATTATTTTCCCTTATAACATGGTTATAAGGGAAAATAATAGCATTCTGACTACAGAATGCTTAGTATAATGGTGCTGGGAGGGTTAAAAAAAATAAAAAAGTTAACTCACCTTATCCCCATGATCGCCTAGTTCCCGGTCGGTCTCTTCTTTAGCTGTGGCTAAAGGACCTTTGGTGATGTCAGATCACATGCTCCATCACCATGGTGATGGACCATGTGATTGGAGCATGTGATCTGACATCACCAAAGGTCATTCAGCCCAAGCCCACAGCTAGAGAAGAGACCGACCGGGAACTACACGATCTTGGGGATAAGGTGAGTTAACGTTTTTATTTTTTTTTAACCCTTCCAGCACTATTATACTAAGCATTCTGTATTCAGAATGCTATTATTTTCCCTTATAACCATGTTATAAGGGAAAATAATAGAGTCTTCAGAACATCAATCCCAAGCCCGAACTGCTGTGAAGAAGTTCGGGTTTGGGTACCAAACATGCGCGATTTTTCTCACGCGAGTGCAAAACGCATGACAATGTTTTGCACTCGCGCGGAAAAATCGCGGGTGTTTCCGCAACGCACCCGCACATTTTTCCGCAACGCCCGTGTGAAACCAGCCTTAGACTTGGAAATGCACAGAAGCGTGTGTGTGAAGTTATTCTGAATGACCCTATGTGCACCTTCAATATGATCTACCCTTTTAGGGATAGATTTCAAATAGCTCTGATATAGCAGAAACGACTAAATTATGAAATTGCTAAATTGGGAATTGTATTTCAACCCAGAACAAAAAATGTGCTTTGACGGACACTAAATAACTTTCCCAGCCACAACAGGACAGCGGTAACGAGAGATTTAGCGGGATATAAATTTGAGGCCTAGTATTTAGGCGCTGGGTGACAGGTATGGGTTTAGTGACAGAATTAGATTTGGAAATGCACAGTAGCGGGTGTGTGAAGTTATTCTGAATGACCCTATGTGCACCTTGAATATTATATACCCTTTTAGGGATAGATTTCAAATAGCTCTGATATAGCAGAAACCACTAAATTATGAAATTGCTAAATTGGGAATTGTATTTCAACCCAGAACAAGAAATGTGCTTGAACGGACACTAAATAACTCGCCCAGCTACAGCACTAGGGACAGATTTAGCGGGATATAAATTTGAGGCCTAGTATTTAGGCGCTGGGTGACAGGTATGGGTTTAGTGCCAGAATTAGACTTGGAAATACACAGTAGCGGGTGTGTGTGAAGTTATTCTGAATGACCCAATGTGCACCTTGAATATTATATACCCTTTTAGGGATAGATTTCAAATAGCTCTGATATAGCAGAAACCACTAAATTATGAAATTGCTAAATTGGGAATTGTATTTCAACCCAGAACAAGAAATGTGCTTGAACGGACACTAAATAACTCGCCCAGCTACAGCACTAGGGACAGATTTAGCGGGATATAAATTTGAGGCCTAGTATTTAGGCGCTGCGTGACAGGTATGGGTTTAGTGACAGAATTAGACTTGGAAATACACAGTAGCGGGTGTGTGTGAAGTTATTCTGAATGACCCAATGTGCACCTTGAATATTATATACCCTTTTAGGGATAGATTTCAAATAGCTCTGATATAGCAGAAACCACTAAATTATGAAATTGCTAAATTGGGAATTGTATTTCAACCCAGAACAAGAAATGTGCTTGAACGGACACTAAATAACTCGCCCAGCTACAGCACTAGGGACAGATTTAGCTGGATATAAATTTGAGGCCTAGTATTTAGGCGCTGGGTGACCGGTATGGATTTAGTGACAGAATTAGACTGGGATATGGCCAAAAAATAAACAGACTATTGCTGGTTAAATGCACTTGGTGTGACAGCTTCACCCTGATGTAGGCTTTAGCCAAAAAACAACCACACCATTGAGGGTTAAATGCACTTGGTGACAGGCGCAGCTTGCCCCTGATTTTGTATATGGCCAAAAAATGAACAGACTATTGCTGGTTAAATGCACTTGGTGTGACAGCTTCACCCTGATGTAGGCTTTAGCCAAAAAACAACCACACCATTGAGGGTTAAATGCACTTGGTGACAGGCGCAGCTTGCCCCTGATTTTGTATATGGCCAAAAAATGAACAGACTATTGCTGGTTAAATGCACTTGGTGTGACAGCTTCACCCTGATGTAGGCTTTAGCCAAAAAACAACCACACCATTGAGGGTTAAATGCACTTGGTCGCAGCTTGTGCTGGCGCACCACAAGACACAAAATGGCCGCCGATCACCCCAGAAAAATGTGACTGACAAACGGTCTGTGCAGCCTAAAAACAGTGAGCAATTGAGGATCAGCAGCTCAATGATCCACAGCTGCAGATCGATCAGTTAATCAAGTCCTTTGGAGGAGTTAATCTGCCTAATCTCGCCCTACTGTCGCAGCCGCAACCTCTCCCTACGCTAATCAGAGCAGAGTGACGGGCGGCGCTATGTGACTCCAGCTTAAATAGAGGCTGGGTCACATGGTGTTCTGGCCAATCACAGCCATGCCAATAGTAGGCATGGCTGTGATGGCCTCTTGGGGCAAGTAGTATGACGCTTGTTGATTGGCTGCTTTGCAGCCTTTCAAAAAGCGCCAAGAAAGCGTCACAAAAGCGCGAAGAAAGCGACGAACACCGAACCCGAACCCGGACTTTTACGAAAATGTCCGGGTTCGGGTCCGTGTCACGGACACCCCAAAATTCGGTACGAACCCGAACTATACAGTTCGAGTTCGCTCATCCCTATTAAAGAGTTCTCTTTTGGTACATCAACAGGGCGACACCTCATGGTTCTGTGGTACGTGCACTATAACTATACACCAGGTCTTGTAACTTGTCAATGTAGCTATATGTGTTTTGTTCTCTAAAATAATGCCACATTCTTGTTTTCAGTGTTCTATTAAAACGCTCAACCAACAACGCTTAGAGCGTATTCGGAGTTAAAAAATTATGTATTTTAAAGGCTTCACAAAGTTTTCTTATAGGTTTGTTTATAAACTCTTGGCCATCTGAAGTTTCCTGGGGGAACGCCCGCTTAATGTCAATATCTGTTCAAAAGCGGCGGCCACTGTTGCATCGGATCTATCGGAAAGTCCAGACACCCAAGCGTATTTCGAAAGAATATCAACGACTGTTAACAAGTATTTTACACCATTATTTTCTTTAGAAAAATCTATAACCGACACAAGATCGGCTTGCCATTGGTCGTCTATATCAGACACTATGACTGTTTCTTTTAAATGATTTTTTAACCGGTTTGTGCAATGTTTAAGTATCCTCGCTGTTCAATAAATTTTTTACAGTATCTTTTCTTATTTCGAATTTTCGTACTTTTTTGAATAAGGGTTCAACGCCGCCGTAAGAACCGACAGCTTTTGGCGTGTAGTACTGTTTTCTCAATATTTCGGCGTTCGCGGTCATTTTAGCACCGTTTTTAAGTACCTGCTACCGCCGACGCTCCCAAACGGTTTATGCAATTTTAACTAATCAAGATGTGTATTTATTGTAAAAAAGAAAAAACAGACTACATTTTTATTTAAAAAGTAATTTTATGTAAAAACATTGAGATATTACACGCAAATACATTTTATATACCATCAAAGTAAAATTTACAACGATAACCAAGCCATCTGTAACAAAGTAAAACAAATAAATACATTATCAGGCGCTATGTACAAATACATTCAAAGTAAAAGTTACAACATTAACCAAGATGTCTGTAACAAAGGCGGCGTTCTTTTTTTAGGCAATAAATAGCCTTGCATTAACTCAGGGGTTGTTGTTATGATCGGCTGCTGCCTAAAAGGGGTACGACCCCCTTTTTAAATTATTGTAAAGTTCTCTCATTCTTGTATTACCGATCACGGTTGATGGCACGTTCATCTTCGGCAATGGTTTCATGAAGAAGTCCCACCCGCGAGGCGTTTTAGCCTTAAGCAACCCGTGACTCTGCGTCGCAACGAGAATCAGGTTGATGATGTTGGATCCTGGTGTAACTTGATCTTTGTAAATGAATTCACCCCTAGTGTTCCAGTACGGCTTGTTAGCCGATCGTCGCAGTTTGTTCAACAAAAGTTCAGCATTTTTCCTATACCTTATATTAACATTGTCAAGTA
The DNA here is from genome assembly GCF_014858855.1 of Bufo gargarizans. NCBI lineage: Eukaryota > Metazoa > Chordata > Amphibia > Anura > Bufonidae > Bufo > Bufo gargarizans. The sequence continues at coordinate 108,302,318 of NC_058082.1, read as the reverse complement.
TCTCTTTAACATCATCTCCGCTAGAAGAGTCGTTTATCGATCGTTGTTGATCTGGTTGCGATTGCGTAATCAAAGTTAGGGTTGACATTTATCTGTTTGTTGAGCGTCAAGTATCTCTGTGGTATCCTCCCATGAAATCCATTCTTGTTTAGTGTTTTACATATCGTAGATTCGCTAACAGGGATGTTAGCATATGCCAGAGACTTTTGTAAGTCTTTAGCTGACACTCTAAGATTCTTCTTCACCTCATTGAGCAGTCTGCGCTGTGCTCTTGCAGTCATCTTTACAGGACGGCCACTCCTAGGGAGAGTAGCAGCAGTGCGGAACTTTCTCCATTTATAGACAATTTGTCTTACCATGGACTGATGAACAGCAAGGCTTTTGGAGATACTTTTATAACCCATTCCAGATTTATGCAAGTCAACAATTCTTAATCGTAGGTCTTCTGAGAGCTCTTTTGTGCGAGGCATCATTCACATCAGGCAATGCTTCTTGTGAAAAGCAAACCCAGAACTGGTGTGTGTTTTTTATAGGGCAGGGCGGCTGTAACCAACACCTCCAATCTCATATCATTGATTGGACTCCAGTTGGCTGACACCTCACTCCAATTAGCTCTTGGAGATGTCATTAGTCTAGGGGTTCACATACTTTTTCCACCTGCACTGTGAATGTTTACATGGTGTGTTCAATAAAAACATGGTAACATTTAATTCTTTGTGTGTTATTAGTTTAAGCTGACTGTGATTGTCTATTGTTGTGATTTAGATGAAGATCAGATAACATTTTATGACCAATTTGTGCAGAAATCCATATCATTCCAAAGTGTTCACATACTTTTTCTTGCAACTATACTTGTTATCGAAACCCTGGAAAGTTGTGTGCCACAATTAGCTATTGTTAGTATTTATAAATGCTACATATCTGTGTTAGATAGATATGTTGAATATCTGTGATCGCTGTGAGTATAAAATAGGACAAAATGGGAAGACAGAATATGATACATATCTGAGTTATATTCAGCGCTCAAATATTTTGCCTAAATCACGGACGCCTTTGATTTATTAAACACGATCATATATAATTAAAAGCAAATTTAATTTCAAAGATTGCCGGTCCACTAACAAAAGGGAATGCGAATCGAGTCTGACGTAGGCGAATTTTACATTGGGGGAGCAGTCCCACCGCATGTGGACCGCAGCAAACGACTATCCCCAGCAAAAAATGCATACAATGGAGGATGTCGGCGCGGTCCACATGCACCACTAAGGCATCCCATACACAACAAGGCATTGTGCGGATGAAAATACAATCATATATCACAAAAACATTGCACCAAACGGATATACCACTGACTATACTGGCTAGTCATACAAGTAGATATTAAAAGCTGAGACTTTTGCCAATATATTCCTGTCAGGAAGATATCGGAGCCCATCATGCACGATGGTGCATGATGGGCTCCGATATCTTCCTGACAGGAATATCAGCTTTTAATATCTACTTGTATGACTAGCCAGTATAGTCAGTGGTATATCCGTTTGGCGCAATGTTTTTGTGATATATGACGTAGGCGAATGTAAAACCGGCTATAAAAATGTTAGTTTTTTTGTTGCGCGTGTAGTGCAATAAGGGCGTAAATAGATAGATAGATAGATAGATATTAGAAGATAGATGGCTATGGATGTGTCTGTTCATGTCTGTTAAGGTCGCAGAAAGTCAAGCTATTTTAAAACTTAAATGAGTTGTAGCCTGAATATAACATATTAGTAGATAGAGAGATAGATGGATAGATAAAAAGATATATGATAGATAGACAAATAGATAGATTAAATATTTATAGTAATATTTTATTAATCCAGATTATAGATAGATAAAGGATTTATAGATAACAGCTAGTTACTGTATATAAATATATTAGAATATGCACTGACATGTCTGACATGTCTGTGAAGGTCACAGAAAGTCAAGCTATTTTTAAAACTTAAATGAGTTGTAGCCTGAATATATGATATTAGGGCTTGTCCGGACAGCTGGAAAAGGGGCGTGGCCACCTGTCACTTTGAGTTTCACGAAAACAGCTGCGGTATACTACTCACTACTAAGTCGCAGTTTTTTGGGCATATGGGTTCCACCTGCAATTCGGCATATTTTCTGGTACGGAGACTTCTGGTATACCTGAAGAGGAACGATTTTCATTTATTTGACAGAAAATTCTAAATAATCTGAAAAAAATGGGCAGCAAGCATAAACGTATGGCTGACAAGAGACTCATGAATGGTCCGGACCTGAGAGTGGGTGATTCTGTGTGGCTGTCCACAAGAAACATTAAGTTAAAGGACCTTCTTGGAAGTTGGGTACAAGGTTTATTGGCCCATATAAGATCACTGCCATTATTAGCCTGGTAGCCTTTCGTCTTGAACTTCCTCAGGCTTTGAAGATTCATAATGTGTTCCATAGGTCATTGTTGAAAGGATGTGTCGAACCTGTTGAACCGTTCTCCTTGCCTCCTGCTCCTGTCATGGTGGACAGAATTTCAGATCTCCAGGATAGTTGACTCACGAATTCTCCATAGATCCCTCCAGTATCTCGTTCACTGGAGGGGTTATGGACCAGAGGACAGGATGTGGGTTCCAGCGGCCGACGTTAATGATAGTTGTCTGGTGAAAGCCTTTCACAGAGCTCATCCAGATAAAATCAGTCCTGGGTGTCCAGAGGCAACCTGTAGAAGGGGGAGTACTGTCATGGTCTCTCCTGTGACAGGGGTCAGAAGATATAGGAGACTGGCTGCACGTGATGTGATCTGACAGCTTCTCTGGTTTCACTATACTGTGTTGTTGCTGGGTATGACCACACCTCTGGTGTAGCTTAAGTGGTAATTCCTACTCCTCTATTTAGTCTGGCCTCTCCCATCATGCTATGCGGTCGATAGCTTATTTTGGTTGCGAAGAGCTGGTGTCTGGTTCTCCTCTGAGTTCCTGCTCGTCTGCATATTTTGGAGTTAAATGTCTTTTCCCTATTTCTTGTTCGTGGTTTTCCCCTACCGTTTGGTATTAGGCCTGAGGGAGTCTCCTGTTCTTTAAGCTGAGAAGGAACAGGTCATCACTGGTCCTGACACTATTTCCGGGGCCCTTTAGGGTCAGATAAGGCCCTAGGTTCCAGCATATGAACATTCCTACCATCAAGGTCTGTTTATACTTATAGTAGTCAGGGCTCGGGTTAGGGATTCACTATGTGGTGACCTTTCCCTAGTTTCCAGGCCTAGTACCTTTTCCCTTCCCTCTTGTGGTCGGTGTGGAGTTATCCTCCCACACTGTGCCGTGATAGCATGTTATAGAACAGGAGATTCCTTATAATTTATATTTCATTAATTTAAATTTCTGCTCATTCTGGGCTTCGAAGTCAAGCAGGCAGTCCTATCAGTGATGACAGCCTTCCTTTATGACTGTGTATACACAGATAGCTGTCAATGACTGATCGGACCGCCTCCTAGACATAAAACCCCAGAATGAGCAGGAATTTAAATGTATCAAATACAATTTATAATAATTATTTTCCTAATAAAACTATATATCAATCAGCTCAGCTCCTCATGCTCTATAACATACTGCCTGCATATTAATTTGAATTTTCATGATGACAGGTTCTCTTCAACTTGCTCACCTTATAAATATAAGATGACTCTGGTAATTTTGTCCCAATCTATACAGTAACAATTTAATTCAGTAAAACAGGATGTGTCATATCCATCCATCTGGATTCGAGATATGTACCGGTCCCTACATTTTAATGCTGTTGGTCCCATCCTTATCTATTCCCCCAATGTGGAGATATCAACCTTTTATGTTCATGCAAATTAGGCTCTAGGTGCAATGAGGGCATTGTCATAGGACATAGAGGCTCCACTCATTCTCTTCCCAGCTGCACCCCCAACACTTTGACTGACAGGGCCAGGCAGTGAAGACGTTGTCACATGGCCCTATTGTTTTGCGGCAGCATATTCGGCGGACTACATGGCTGAAGATTGCCCATCTGCCTGGCTGAACACTATGAACATGTATATAGATCTGGGCTACATTGCGAACATTTGTTACATATTATGATGCCTTGTGGAGTATATTTTCAGGACACTTTGAAACTAATAAAATAAAGCTATAAATACATAACATATTATCTATATGTTATCTCAAGATAAAAATGTGCAAAGTTTTCTGTAATCTCTCAGGCTCAACTTGTGTCATGCTCTTCTGTTTTGCCTCCACACAGGACACCATACATAAGGTGGAAATATGTGGCTAAGAACTTTGCCCAGGTAAGGTATACATTGAAACAGGCCATAGATGGGAAGAACTGGCTCCATACCAACTAGTGTCATGATATATTTAATGATTGGGATGCTGGTTGCTCTAGAGCAGGGATCAGCACCTTCCAGCACTCCAGCTGTTTTGAATCTACATCTCCCTTCACTTCTATGGGAGTTACAAGAACAGCCGTGTAAGGCCTCTTTCACATGAGTGAGTTCCATGGATTGGACTTGCAGCATATGTCAGCGAGAGCACCCGTCCTGACAGGGGCGTAGCGTGGGGGGGGCCGGAGGGGCCGTTGCCCCGGGCGCCAAATTGCAGGGGGCGCCAGGCATCCGAAATTTCAATGAGGGCTACGGGAGCCTATGGCTCCCGTCCCCTCCGTTATGCCCCATAGGCTTCAGGCCTAGTCCTGAAGCCTATAAGGCAGTAGAGGCGAGCGACGCAGGACTCGGTCACGATAACCTCACTGTGACCTCCTGCGTCGGGTCTCGCGAGATGACGCGATGACGCGGCGCAGGAAGGCACAGTGAGGCGTTCGTGACCGCCTGCGGCGGGAACAAGCGGGGATGGAGATAGGTAAGTATTTTTTTTTTATGTTAACTTACCTAATTGCAGAGGCTCTGGCGGCAGTATGGGGGGTGGGAGAGGAGAGGAGAGGACTGGAGCAGAAAGGCTTCAGTGGCATGATTGGCACAGCAATAAGAGGGGCGATTATATTAGCAAAGAGGGGGGCCAGTACATTAATAACAGAGGGGCCATTACATTAATAACAAAGAGGGGGACATTATATTAGCAAAGAGGGGGGCCAGTACATTAATAATAAAAAGGGGGCCATTATATTAATAATAAAGAGGGGGGCCAGTACATTATTAATAAAAAGGGGGCCATTATATTAATAATAAAGAGGGGGCCATTACATTATTATTATTAATGTAATGGCCCCTCTTCATTATTAATGTAATGACCCCCTCTTTATTATTAATGTAATGGCCCCCTCTTTATTATTAATGTAATGGCCTCTCTTTATTATTAATGTATTGGCCCCCTCTTTATTATTAATATAATGACCCCCTCTTCATTATTAATGTAATGACCCCCTCTTTATTATTAATGTACGGCCCCCTCTTTATTATTAATGTAATGGCCCCTCTTTATTATTAATGTAATGACCCCCTCTTTATTATTAATGTAATGGCCCCTCTTTATTATTAATGTACTGCCCCCTCTTTATTATTAATATAATGGCCCCTCTTTATTATTAATATAATGGCCCCTCTTTATTATTAATGTAATGGCCCCTCTTTATTATTAATGTAATGGCCCCCTCTTCATTATTAATGTAATGGCCCCTCTTTATTATTAATGTAATGGCCCCTCTTTATTATTAATGTACTGCCCCCTCTTTATTATTAATATAATGGCCCCTCTTTATTATTAATATAATGGCCCCTCTTTATTATTAATGTAATGGCCCCTCTTTATTATTAATGTAATGGCCCCCTCTTCATTATTAATATAATGACCCCATCTTTGTTATGAATGTAATGACCCCCTCTTTGTTATGAATGTAATGACCCCCTCTTTATTATTAATGTAATGACCCCCTCTTTGCTAATATAATGGCCCCCTCTTTGTTATTAAAGAGGGGGCCAGTACATTAATAATAAAGAGGGGGCCATTATAATATACAGGGGGAATGAAAGCTATCTGTCTGGCTCTAGCTCAGTATTGGGGGGCAGCAGGATGACAGTGTTGAAGGAAGGAGAGCATGATAGTAAAGTGAGGAACCTAAATTTTTTTCGGTGAAACTCTGCAGAGACGAGAAGCGGCTGAAAGAAGTTATCATGGTGGTCTTATCTCTGAATGAAGACGTCGAGGAGAGTCTACATCACAGGAGACGTCACTGGATGTAACAGGTATGGTGCGGTATTCTACTGTAATAATAATGTCCATCCACATATCTGTTTCATAGTAGGGTTGGGGGAGAAGATTGAGAATTTGGCCCATACTGCCGCATTCTGGCCCCAGACTTCAGGTCACACTGTACGTGTTCAGAATTCTGGGGCCTCACACCCATCTACTACATTATCTGTACTCAGAGAGTTATCTCTGTGTTATCTGAGGTGTAACATAGGACTGATAGTGATCTACTACAGTATCTGTTAAAAGTGGCGTGCCTGGGGTAGGCGCGGGGGGGGGGGCGCAATTTTTGGCTTGCCCCGGGTGCTGGCAACCCACGCTACGCCACTGCGTCCTGACCTCCCAGCACTGACGGGGTCGCATAGCATTATATTAATTTATGATGCTATGTAACCCCTACAGTTCTGGAATGTATTGAATAACACTGAACTAATGCTGTCAGTGTTATACAGGACAGGATGTCAGGACAGGTGCTCTCGCTGATGCTTGGAACTCGCTCGTGAAAGGGACCTAAACTGCATGCTGGGAGTTGTAGTATCACAGTACTTGGAGTGCCAAAGGTTGCTGATCCCTGTGCTAGAGATACATCCATATCTTTAGTTACATGTATTGTAATGGCGTTAATGTTTTACTAAATGGAAAATGGTTCCCACTGTAGCATAGTTTTATGTGCATTGCTGTGGTCCATTCAAATGCAACAAAGAAATAGTTTAATCGGTGAGGGCCAAGGCAAGGAAATCCTATTATTCGTAAACCCCATGATTGACGTGTGCAATGTATCTTTATTAGCATCTAGTACATGACTGTATTTAAAGGGGTTGATATCCCAACACTCCCCATTGCTGCCCTGCGTTCACTCACCTCTAAAACCGCATCAACGGTTGGCTACCCTGTAGGAACATATTTTATCTTTTTTCATTGTCTGTTTGTTTCACAATTTTCACCGGTGAACCACCACAGTGGTATTATTTTATATAGTATTAGTAAGTAAAAGTTACGATTTAAAGGGTCAACATTGCTGGACACTATTTAAAGGGGTTGTCTCATTTCAGCAAATGACATTTATCATATACACAAAGTTATTACAAGGCACTTACTAATGTATTGTGATTATCCATATTGCCTCCTTTGCTGCTCATTTCCAGCGGTGATGACCACCTTGCAGTCCAGCAGCGTTTGTCGTCCTTGCACACTATAGGAAAAAAACACCAGCCTTTCTGGTGGACGGGACCATGGGAGTGCCAGAACTTTTTCCTATAGTGTGCAAGCACGGCCACCGCTGCTGGACTGCAGGGTAGTCATAACCGCTGGAAATGAGCAGTGTATAACGTGATGAAAAAGGAATCCAACCAGCAAAGGAAGCAATATGGACAATTACAATACATTCGTAAGTGCCTGGTATTAACTTTGTCTACATGATAAATGCCATTTGCTGTAGTGAGACAACTCTTTTAAAGCACCTCTGTCATATGGTAAAGGCACTTTACTTACTGAAGTTACATTATTGTCTCAGTCGTTACAAAATCCATTATTCTGAATATTTTCTCGGTTCCTTCTTTTTTTCCCCTATTCCTCCACTGTATGCATAAGACAGTGGTGTGTGCATAGCTGATAAATACATTATAATATAGCCCCTTTAAAGGGGTTTTCTAGGAGTTAGATAACCTGTCTTCAGGATAGGTCTTCAATATCTGAGTGCTGTGGGTCCTACGCCCGGGACCCCGCTGATCATCTTTTTGAGAAGTAACCGGTGCTCCTGTGAGTGCCGTGGCTTTTTCTTTGCTCAGCAAACACAGTGCCATCCATTTGATAGCGGCTGAGCTTGGTATCACAGCTCAGCCCCATTCATTTCAATGGGGCTGAGCTGCACCTAGGCCATGTGACCGATGAACGTGACATCACATAGCCTAGGGAAAGCTGCGAGAAGGGCATGGCACTACTGCGAGCGTCGCTGCCTTCTCAAACAGCTGATCAGATACTGGTGACCTATCCAGAGGACAGGTCATCATTAAAAAAAAAAAGACTGGGAAAACCCCTTTAAGGTGACAATAAAAAGAATGTACAGTATGATGTGAAATATAATCTGTTTTTAATTTTCTCAATATCACTAGTTCCTTGGCGGTGTATTTTTTTTGTACTTTATCATGGTCACACTCTGCATCCCGGTATTCAAAAAAATGAGCAAGCAGCCATTCAGTACCAAGACCTTGGTGCTTTCCATCTTCCATGCCACCCTGCCTGGTAAGACTAAGAGCAGACACAGTCCATGGACAAGAGAGGTGCTGTTTCTGGAAGTAAAGCAGATCCTTTTCTCTAACCTCATACAACCCCTTAACATACTTGTTACTGATTTTGCTCCTGCTATTAACCACCCCGTCCCCACACACATTCAGTTATCTCTTATTTCAGCCACTAAGTCTGTGTGTTATAGCTGTACTATTAGTTGGAAACTGCCTGTATTAACTTGCTGATGGTGGACAGATGGCATAAAGACCTGGGTGGGCTGGAATGTATTAAGATTGCATGCATTTCTGCAAGAAATATTTTTATATCGCACGTACAGACTGAAATTTTCAACTAGACATGTGACTGGAAAAAGTACAATGCCAAGAGGTGAAGAAAAGTACATTGGTATTAGTATCATTAAAAGGATTTTAATATTGATGACTCATCCATATCAGATTGGCGGGGGTCCGACATCCGGCTCCCCCACCAATCAGCTGTTTGAAGAGAAGGCTGTGCTCCGTGCAAGCGCTGCCTTTCCTTCACTGTTTACCTGCATGCTGTCGACATCACGGCAGGTATATGTCACGATGGGGAGTGGGGGAAAACTCCTTGCCGTATAGCGTGGGTAAATGGGGAAGCAGCTAGGCCTGGAAACTAGTAAAAGGGAGCAGGTCACCTACTAAGCCACCCTAATCCTGGCCCTGACTCCTAACCGTATGAGCAGACACAGATGGAAGGTGGGCTCATACACAGGAACCTCGGACCCCGAGTCATCCCAATGATCCCTGTATAACGGTTAGGCGCTAGAGAACACCTGTTCCTCCAGAACACGGACGAACAGGAGTCTCACAGGCCAAGCAGCAAGGGTAAGGGAAGACAGTGAACAGCAACTGGATCAGCAGGTAAGAACCCAAATACAACAACACACCAGAACAACAAGCACTTACCTGCCGTAGCAACAGGGTGGAACACCAGTACTAAACAGACCAGGCATAGAACACAATACTAGACATAACAACACACCCTGTACATAAACCATAACCAAACATATACAAGGGAAGGAAGGGGAAAATACAGAAGGATGACATCGCAAGACCTTGATGTCTAATTAGTTGGCCCTCACACTGGAAGAAAGGAATATCCAGGGTAGGAGCATAGCTCCAGCACACACCAAGGCTGGAGAACTACTGACCTCCACTCACAACAACAGATTAAGAAGAGCCATGAGGCCACACCCAGAACACACCTAGCCAGAAGTTAACCCCTCCAGAACCAGACAGGGAAAGAACCAGAAGAAGGAGGAAAGCACAAACATGCTGCACCACAACGCGTTGCCACAGGCAACCAGAATGCACGGCTAACGTGTCACGGTGCACAACAAGACCATGTCCCAGCCGTGACAGTATAATTACATGCTGTCGCATTCACTTCTATGGGGCGGCTCGTTCCTATTCAAGTGTATAGGAAAATATATACACCTGCTCGCCACTGCGATGTGGACAGGTAAACAATGAAGGGAAGGCAGCACTCGTACGGCGCGCACCCTTCTCTTCAAACAGCTGATTGGTGGGGGTGGGTGAAAGCTTCCACTCCCCCACCCTGGCTTTGGAATAAAAGAAAAGGAAAAAGGTTCAAGATACACTGTTGAGTGGTCATTGTCCGATTCTGACATCTTTACGGGCGACCCAGGCGCAGGAGGTGTGGTGTGGGTGTCTTGAGCTTTGTCCCACATTACCCTCCTGGGTGAAGAGAGTCACTAACATTTTGATTTTATACTTTATTATTTACATCATTATTTGATTTTATATGATCTGGTCTGAGGGTGTACACATCATTTAAGTGTGTAAGTATCGCTACTGTATTAGTTTTTATAAGCTTCATAGATTTCATTTCAGGGATCTCTACGATCCATGTTTTAGATTCTAGGGATTTTGGCGCCTCCCCCTTGGTCCTATTAGGGTTTTCCACGCACTACCACTCTCCTTCTCTATCACTTACCCTGAGCTTTTCAAGATTAGGTTGAGACCATTGGCAGCCTGCCCACCTATGCTCTACTAAGAAATACTTTTGTCCAATTTAATATAACTTTCCCCTACTCTTTTGTACACTGTTCGCTTTTTTCCCTTACTTTTGGCACCCTGCGAAGTTATTCCCTGACCCTCCTTTTGAAGGTCCAGCGACTAACACTCTCCTTTTCTTTCCCTGTCTCTGACTGTGATGAGACAACCCCTTTTACTTCTAAATTGTTATAGGACAGGACCGTAACCAACAGTATATTATTCTATGATGATAAGAATAGAAATATGGGTGGGATTGTGACAACTTCCCAATTGTTCTTATGATGATAAGAGCAGTTATCACTGAGGCCTGAATATAAGATAAAACATAAAGGGGGTCATTTACTAATCTGAAATATGCCTAAATTAGGCGTATTTCAGGCGCAGCTAACTGTTGCGCCGCTATCTGCGACTTTTCCCTACTCACACCAGGTCTAAAATTGTGGGAAGGGGACTTATTCATCATTTTCTAAATGGTCTAAATGTAAGACAGCTCAGAAGCTGGCTTACATTTAGAATTGGCGCTGGATGTGGTGAAGTTATGAAGAGGCTTGTGCCTCTTTATAACTTCGGCGGATCCACCGCCAGCTATGGACCTTTATTAAGACCGGCATCTAAAACGCCAGTCATAATAAATGTGTCCCAAAGTGTAATGGACTTGGCTTTGATTTTGTCTTTATTGTTCTATTTTCCAGGTGCCTTTATGCTGCTAATCTCATTCTTTGCATTTCTGCACTGCTGGATGAACGCATTTGCTGAGATGCTCCGCTTTGCAGATCGCATGTTTTATAAGGTGACTGCACCTTTCTTCATCTTATACTATGGTTTTGTGCATTGGATTGCTTTACCATAAAGCCGCTGTTTCCATTTTCTACAGGACTGGTGGAATTCCAAGTCCTTCTCCAACTACTTCCGCACATGGAATGTGATCATCCATGACTGGTTGTATTATTATGTCTACCAGGATCTGCTATGGGTGAGGATTTCATCAGAAGAGTATTAGGACAATCTGGAGGTGTGAACCTGCACTCAACAACTGAAATATTCTTTATCTTTCAGCTGCTCAGGAAGCGTTTTCGCACAGGAGTGATGCTCGCTGTATTCCTCATCTCTGCCACTGTACATGAATATGCTTTAACAATGTCTCTTGGTTTCTTTTACCCGGTCATGTTCTGCCTTTTTGCTCTTTTTGGAGGTATATATGACCACCATTTTCTTCTATGTCTTTTTCATAATGTTAGCAGTTGCAGTAGCATACATAGCAGAAAATGGGTCCCCATTATGTTTTTAGTTCATGACACCCAAAACGGAAGTGTCTGGTGAGTCGATATCCCACCTCCTTTCCTTAGGAAATGTAAACCCTGCACAAGTTCTCACCACCCAATAACAAAGAGAATGGGTCCTAACCAAGAGTGGGCCCCATCCTCTCAGGACCCTAAAGCATCCATCTGCCTCTCCGGAATATGTGTCCTTGGTTAGCTGAAAATATGTCATTACTACAGAGACTTTATTCATGTGCATGTTTACTTATCCACATACATCTACAATTCACCATCATGTTTGGCAGCTCCAAAGATGCTGCACCATTTCTGCTAAGACTCAATAATCTGTCAATGTACTACCGTAAGTACCATGGACCAGCACTAGAAAGTACAGTAACGATAATACAGACCAGTGCATTTCAGTTGGTTAACCTGCGATTGATCATGTACGACTCTCTACAAGTACATAATTCAAGATGAATTTATGAGATCATGTTTCTTAAAGGGGTTGTGCAGGAGTTTTATATTGATGACCTATCCTCAGGATAGTTAATCAATTTCAGATCAGCGGGGGTCCGACAACCAGCACCCCCACTAATCAGCTGTTTAAAGCGGAGTTGGCGCTCCATGAGTACTTGTAATTACATTCGCTTCTGAAATGATGGGCAGTGTACTGAAGAGGAAGTAGCAGTTAAAGGGGTTCTCCAAGATTGGGAACCCATGTTCAGAAAGCCAGGTAGGGTGCAGCAATTGAAAAAAAAAGTCTCACCTGTCACCAGCCCTCTGGGTCCAGCACCTAGCTTTCTTCACTGCAGCCCTCTTGCACTCTGCCAGGCCATCTGAACATTGGTTTTCTGTCTTCTTTATTTAACCACTTAAAGGGGTTATCCCACTTAGCGTTTCTATACTTACCTGCTGCCACCGCGCGTTCACTTCCTGGATTCTGGCTGGGGGCGGGCTTCATCTTGATTGAAGTCTTCTCCCGGCCGTGCCGCGCGCTGGAATGAATGCGCACGCCGCCGCGCATGCGCAATGGTGACTTATTCCTACAGAGCCGGCGTGCGCGTTCGCAGCTCTGTACTATTCTGGCCGGGAAGAAGTCACTGTCGCGCATGCGCGGCAGCGTGCGCGTTCAGAACAGCGAGCGGACCGGCCGGGAGAAAAGGAGTCGTCTTCTGGGCAAGTGCGACCTTCCGGCTTTTCAAGAAGAACAGTGGTCGTAACCAGGGGAGACCGAGTCACAACAATCAGGTAAGTGGGTATGAATTTTATCCTAATCGGTGGGGATTTGTTAATAAAGTATATTTACAAAAATGATCACTGTCAAATCATTAACAGATTTAACAGTGATCATTATGATGGGATAACCCCTTTAAGGACCACAGGTTTATACCCCCCTAGTGACCAGGCCCTTTTTTACAAATCGGCACTCCACAACTTTAGCGGTTTATTGCTCGGTCATGCGACTTACCACCCAAATGAATTTTACCTCCTTTTCTTCTCACTAATAGAGCTTTCATTTGGTGGTATTTCATTGCTGCTGACATTTTTACTTTTTTTGTTATTAATCGAAATTTAACAACATTTTTGCAAAAAAATGACATTTTTCAGTTGTTAAATTTTTCAAAAAAAACGACATCTATATATACATTTTTCTCTAAATTTATTGTTCTACATGTCTTTGATTAAAAAAAATGTTTGGGGGAAAAAAAATGATTTGTATAAAAGTTATAGCGTTTACATCTATGGTACAAAAATGTGAATTTCCGCTTTTTGAAGCAGCTCTGACTTTCTGAGCACCTGTCATGTTTCCTGAGGTTCTACAATGCCCAGACAGTAGAAAAACCCCACAAATGACCCCATTTCGGAAAGTAGACACCCTAAGGTATTCGCTGATGGGCATAGTGAGTTCATAGAACTTTTTATTTTTTGTCACAAGTTAGCGGAAAATGATGAATAAAAAAAAAAAAAATTCTTACAAAGTCTCATATTCCACTAACTTGTGACAAAAAATAAAAACTTCCATGAACTCACTATGCCCATCATGAAATACCTTGGGGTGTCTTCTTTCCAAAATGGGGTCACTTGTGGGGTAGTTATACTGCCCTGGCATTTTAGGGGCCCTAATGCGTGCAAAGTAGTTTGAAATCAAAATGTGTAAAAAAAGGCCTGTGAAATCCGAAAGGTGCTCTTTGGATTGTGGGCCCATTTGCCACCTTGGCTGCAAAAAAGTGTCACACATGTGGTATCGCCGTACTCTGAAGAAGTTGGGCAATGTGTTTTGCGGTGTCATTTTACATATACCCATGCTGGGTGAGAGAAATATCTCGGCAAAAGACAACTTTTCCAATTTTTTTATACAAAGTTGGCATTTGACCAAGATATTTATCTCACCCAGCATGGGTATATGTAAAATGACACCCCAAAACACATTTCCCAACTTCTCCTGAGTACGGCGATACCACATGTGTGACACTTTTTTGCAGCCTAGGTGGGCAAAGGGGCCCATATTCCTTTTAGGAGGGCATTTTTAGACATTTGGGTTCCAGACTTATTTGCACGCTTTAGGGCCCCTAAATTGCCAGGGCAGTATAAATACCCCACATGTGACCCCATTTTGGAAAGAAGACACCCCAAGGTATTCAATGAGGGGCATGGCGAGTTCATAGAATTATTATTTTTTTTTGCACAAGTTAGCGGAAATTGTTTTTTTTTTGTTTTTTCTCACAAAATCTCCCTTTCCGCTAACTTAGGACAAAAATGTCAATCTTTCATGGACTCAATATGCCCCTCAGCGAATACCTTGGGGTGTCTTCTTTACAAAATGGGGTCATTTGTGGGGTGTTTGTACTGCCCTGGCATTTGAGGGTCTCTGCAGTCATTACATGTATGGCCAGCATTAGCAGTTTCTGCTATTCTCCTTATATTGAGCATACAGGTAATGAGATTTTTTTTTTCCGTTCAGCCTCTGGGCTGAAAGAAAAAATGAACGGCACAGATTTCTTCATCGATCAATGTGGATGAAAAAATCTCTGCCAAAAAAAAAGAGGGGAAAGGCGTCTGCCAGGACATAGGAGCTCCGCCCAACATCCATACCCACTTAGCTCGTATGCCCTGGCAAACCAGATTTCTCCATTCACATCAATCGATGTGGATGAATAAATCATTTCCGGGATTTTTTTATTTATTTTTTATATATACAAAGTGTTTGCCAAAGCATATGAACACCGCCGCCTCCTCAGCTCATATGCCTCGGCAAAGGTATCTTTTACTGCAGAGGAGAAATCTCGTCTTGCAGCGCCGCATACACCGACTTTTGTGTAATCTGACAGCAGCGCAATGCTTCTGTCAGAATGCACATCAGTGCTGCAGCTGCTTGTTCGCTTGGTCCACCTAGAAGGTAAAAAAAAAAAAAAAAAAAAAAAACATGCCGCAACGCAATAAATTTATTAACATTAACTTTAGAGAACATTTACTTTTTTGCTTACCGGTGATTTTTTGTTTTGTTTTGTTTTTTTACCTTTATAAGACAAACCTCTCCTTCCCCATGGGACAATGTGCAAAGCGCAAATCGCCCAGAGATGTGGCGAAGTACATTATGCACTTTGTCCCAAGTGAAAGGAGAGGTCTGTGGCAGCTCTGTGTGAAAGGGCCCTAAGACCCCTGTGTGCCTGTCCTGTGTGACGCAATCCCTACACTAGTAGTGTACCTGAGTGTGGAACTTGCGGAAGCACTCCCCTATGCATAGGGCAGGCTGGTCAGGACAGTCAGGACAAAAAAAGGTGGTGTCACGCCTTATTCCACCCTTGCTACAGACACGACATCTTTTTCTTGGGGAACGTTGAGTTGGGGTACCAGGATAGACAGACGGGAAGTGTCTGCCATGTAGCCGGCTCACTACATCAGGGCCTTGGGGCACGGACCCTCCTGGATACAGGATTTCCGAAATGATCTCTTCCTGGAATTTTAGGAAGGATCCTGCTCTCCCAGCCTTACTGTAGAGAACAAAACTATTCTACAGAGCCAATTGGATCAAATATACAGACACCTTCTTATACCAGCGTCTGGTGCATCGGGAAACTAAATAGGGAGCCAACATCTGGTCATTGAAGTCCACCCCTCCCATGTGAAGGTTATAGTCATGGACAGAGAGGGGTTTCACAATGACTCCAGTTGCCCTTTCAATTTGTACAGTCGTGTCTGTGTGAATGGTGGACAGAAGGCAAACGTCCCTCTTGTCCCTCCACTTCACCGCGAGCAGTTCTTGGTCACACAAGGCAGCCCTCTACCCCCGTGAAAGTTGGGTACTAACGAGCCGTTGGGGGAAGCCCCGGCGACTAGGTCGCGCGGTGCCACAGCATTGAATTCCGACTAGATGTAAGTGCCGAAAGAGGGCCACGCTTGAGTAAAAATTGTCCACGTATAAGTGGTACCCCTTGTGGAGTAAGGGTGACACCAAGTCCCAGACAATCTTGCCACTGCTCCCCAGGTAGTCAGGACATCCGACCGGCTCCAGTTTTGAGTCTTTTCCCTCATAGACCCTAAAATGATATGTATAGCCTGTGGCCCTTTCACAGAGCTTATACAGTTTGACCCCATACTGGGCGCGCTTGCTGGGGATGTACTGTTTTATGCCATGGCGCCCGGTAAAATGTACTAGGGACTCATCTATGCAGATGTTTTGATTAGGGGTATACGCATCTGCAAATCTGGATGACAAATGGTCTATGAGGGGCCGAATTTTATGGAGCTGGTCATAAGCAGGGTGGCCTCTTGGATGACAGGTGCTATTGTCAGCGAAATGCATAAAGCACATGATAGCCTCAAAACGCGCCCTAGACATTGCAGCAGAGAACATGGGCATGTAATGTATTGGGTCTTTAGACCAATATGACCGCAATACATTTTTTTTAGTTAGACCCATGCTGAGGAGAAGGCCCAAAAAAAATTTAAACTCAGAAACTGTGACTGGTTTCCACCGGAAAGGCTGGGCATAGAAGCTTTCCGGATTGGCGGTAATAAACTGTGTGGCGTAGCGGTTGGTTTCTGCCACAACTAGGTCATAGAGATCCGCGGTGAAGAACAGCTAAAAAAAACTGAAGGGCCGATCCTAAATGAGCTGTCTCCACGCGAACTCCAGACTGGGCGGTGAAAAGGGGCAATACGGGTGCGGCGGAAGCAGGGGATTGCCAAATAGGATTTGCCAGCACCTCTGGGAGACTAAGGGTTCTACGGGCCTGTGAACGCGGTGGCTGCGACAGGGGAGTTATTGCACGTCCCACCGTACCAGCTAGAACTGCCCTTCTGGTACTCGCCACTTTACCAGGGAATACGGCAGTGCTGGTAGAAGGTCCAGGGTGTGCTGCGCTGCTGGTGTATGCCGCACCATAAACAAGATCAGCGCTAGCACCACTCTGCTGCAAATGAGGATCATCATGCAGGGTATGCAGAACTCTGACATGGGATCGGGTACGCCTGACCGTAGCAGGGACCTCTACCTCGTCATCTTCGCTAGCGGTTAGAATGCCACTGCTGTCTACAGGTTCATATTCTGAACCACTGGATTCAGCGGATGAGGCGTCCCCATCGCTTTCATCCATCACGGCCAGAATCCTGTAGGCCTCTTCAGCGGAATACCCCTTGTTTGACATTTTGGGTTCACTAAATTTAGGGGGTATTCCTCTGAGACTACCCAGGAAAAAGAGCAAACCTACCTAGTAAAAAGGAGTGCTTGCGAAGTAAAGCTGCGATCGCTAATAAAGATCCAAAAAGCTAAAAAGTGATCTTTTATAGCTGCGCAGCGATTTTACGGTGTTTTTGCAGTGATCAGAAAAAAATAATTTCGGTCACTGCGGTGGGGCAGATTGAACGTAAGTGTGCGCACAAGATCAGGCCTGATCGGGCGAACACTGCGATTATTGTAGAACCTAAGGTGACCCTAATGTACTGATCACTTACAGATACTATATAGTACTAGTGCTGATTAGCGAATAATCAGTGACTGCGGTGCGGTGGGCTGGACGCTAACTATCTGACAAGTAGCTAACTACCTGGCAGGGATGAGGGACCCTTACAGGGGGGGTGATCAATGACAGGGGGGTGGATAAGAGGGTGATCAGGGAGTCTAATATGGGTGATCAGGTGCTAAATAAGGGGTTAATAAATGACAGGGTAATATCTAATGTGTAGTGTGGTGATTTGGTGCTACTTACAGAGCTGCCTGTGTCCTCTGGTGGTCGATCCAAGCAAAAGGGACCACCAGAGGAGCAGGTAGCAGTTATATCAGATGCTATTTTCAAAATAGCGTCTGACATAACCATTTCATTGGTCGATTCAAAAATCCACAGCCTGCCAGCCAATGTAGATGAACTTGTGCACTACGCGATCCTGTGAACGCGCGCTCCTGTGTGCGCGCGTTCACAGGAAATCTCGGCTCACGCGAGATGACGCCAGTCGGCGTTAGTGTAGCCTGAGAGCACCACAGCAATGACGCCTTTCGGCGTTAGGTGTGCGGCAAGCGGTTAAAGTTGTCTGGGTAGGTCATCAATATCAGATCAGCAAGGTCCAACTCCTGGCAGCCCCACCGATCGCAGTCTACTAAGCATAGTGCTGTCCATTGCATATCGACTGTGCTTGGTATCATTTATTTAAATGAGACTGAGCTGCACATATGCTATGTAACCAATGAAAGTGATGTCACAGGCCTAGGAAGAGGCGGCAATGCTTCTTCAAACAGCTGATAAGCGGGGATGCTGGGAGTCAGACCCCTACTGATCAGCTATTGAAGACTTATCCTGAGAATAGGTCAATACTAAACAGCCAGAAAACCCTTTAAAAGAGAACTTGTCAGGAGTTTCATGCTGCCCGAACCATGGCTCCCTGTTACAATGTATTTATTTATTTTAAACAGGCTCTGCACAGTAAAATAAGTTATTTTTACCTTTGTTCCCCCACTGCTCCCGTTCTGACACTTCACAGTCTCCACTGGTTTGTGCCTCAGAAAGCAGAAACTGATGGGGGACCATGAAACATCAGAATGAAAGCAGTATGGGATCAGAAATCAATGGGGGACTGCAAAACATCAGCAACAGGAGCAGAGGGGATTGGAAAGCAGAAATCATCAGAGGCCCATGAAGCATCAGAACAGGAGTGGTGTGGGATCGGAAAGGTAAGAATAAATTACTTTATTCATTTACACCATATGGAGCCTTTTTTTAAATGGCCGGACAAGCCCTTTAAAACAAAAAGACACCCTTAGCCAATCCAAGTGGGCATATTTGTGGACAGTGGCTCACCTTCCTAGACCTCTGGATCAAGGTGCACTGTCCTTGTAGCACCCAAAGCCAAATTAATATCTAGAATATAAATAATCGCTTTGATGACAGGCACTCTATCATCTAGTATGGCATGAAAAATAGTCTGTTATATTAGTTGTACATTATATCCTTTTAATACTTAGTGCACAATACCAAAAAAATATAAAAAAAATACAATGGAATAAAACCAAAAAATAAAATGATATATAAAAATCCACTCATTTGGATTCTAATATGTTCTCCTATTCATCAAACTTGATCCATCTATTAATCATGATATTCGTAAATCATTAAATGAATAAATTATTGAACCATGATTCATGTGACAGATAAATGGATAATTCCTGCAAATCAAGAGTTAAATCACAAAATGTTATTGCAGAAAAATAATGAATAAATTAGTCCTCCTCTGAAGTTGATTTCAGTCTCTTCAATAATTAAATACTTATTCGAATATAGATCATGTATCTTTGACAGGCTGGATTTGATTTAAATCACTAGTCAGTAAGGCTTGATTTAAATCATAGTTTTCTACATAGAGACTAATTCTTGCTGGTATAACTTATTATATGCAAGTAGATGAAGATTTTTAGAATAACAACTTTTCATATTAGTTTGATTAGGTTGATTCTGTATTCATAGGTTTGTAGAAGTTAGGATTAAGGTCTTTTTCTCAACTCTGTTCATGTTATAACATTTTTTCTGTGAAGAAGAGGCATGTGATCTCTGCTGAGTCAAATTCAGTTTTGAGAACTTCAAAAGTAAACCAAGCATCTGTGATAATATCTTGTAGGCAGAGAAACTGCCCAATAATCTTACAAAAACCTCTGGAAGAGCATGACCTTGTGAATGGATTAATGGAATTTATTTACTTAGAAAATTCAACTATATGTTTAATTTTTTTGGTAAATAAATTCCATTAATACATTCACAATGTCATGCTCTTCCAGAGGTTATTCTACATAATTAAAAAAACGAATCTTTATTTCATGATGGAATAACCTTTGGGTGGTAATATATTTTCCTCAAAAAGCATTTTATATAAAAGAAATCTGATTTAAATCTAAAAAATCAGTTTTTTTTATTTATTTTTTAAAATCATAGATTTTTATCCACCCTGATTTTTGATTAGTAGGATACTTTATGTGTTATTACATTACCACCCCATGGACAATCTGTGTTTCTCTCTGTGTGCTCTTCCTCCTGCACTTGCCTCGTTGTTAATCGAGGCAGAAGCTTCTCACCTGGCGCTGCTCAAGTTCTTTCAGAGTTCCAGGTGGTCTTTAGCTTTCCACTTACCCGCTTGATCTTTGCATTCAATGTGCGGTCTATTGTGTTATCCTATGTGAGTTGGAGGCTTGAATGTATCTTTACAGCGGAGATGGTAATCACTGGGGTTGTTTATATGTATCCCTTCAAATATTTGTGGACATAGCTATGGCTTGTATAACCAGCTTTATGCTTGGATACGCAAAGGTTCTGTGGTTTATTTGTAGGTTCCTTCAGCATGTGTAGAGTGTATATGTTATGTATTGGTATAAGTAAGGCTACTTTCACACTAGCGTTTTCAATTCCGCTATTAAGATCCGTCATAGGGTCTTAATAAAGAAGAATACGCTTCAGTTTTGTCCCCATTCATTGACAATGGGGACAAAACTGAACTGAACGAAACGGAATGCACCAGAATGCATTCCGTTCCATTTGGCTATGTCCCCATCGAGGGACAGAAAAACGCTGTAAGCAGAGTTTTTATGTTCGCCATGTGCTGTGGAAGAGGACACAGGACACAATAGAAAACGGATCCGTCCCCCATTGGATTTCAATGGTGTTCAAGACGGATTCGTCTTTGCTATCGAACACATAATACAACTGGATCCGTTCATGATGGATGCATGCGGTTGTATTATTGTAAAGGAAGCATTTTTGCAGATCCATGACGGATCCACAAAAAAACGTTAATGTGAAAATAGCCTAAGACTTCCTTCTTATGTTTTCCAGGCATATTTAATTTCATGATGAATGATAAACGGACCAGCCCAATTTGGAATGTGATGTTATGGACCTTCCTCTTCATTGGTCAGGGGATCCAGCTGTGCTTATATTGTCAGGAGTGGTACGCCCAGATCCACTGCCCCCTCACAGAGGTAAATCTGAATAGTGATTAATGTACTAAATACAGATCAGGGATCAGTAGGAGAAGATGACCTATTCTAGATTCTACAGCCATGGACGCACAGACACATGAATGCTTGCTGTAGCAAGAAAGGAACATTGTATTCAATGTAATATTTATAGTGCAAATACAAAATACATGAATGGGACATTCTGTGCCCTGACGCTCAGTGTTCCCAGTTCACATCCTTTTCTACATTTACCACACCTTTTAAAAGTATTGATATACAGAACACAAAAGTGTGTGCAGTCTTAGAATCCCTCGTGGGCTTATGCTCAAGCAATTATGGGGAACGAGCCAAATGTTCCCGATAGCTGCTGATCGCTTATGCAGGATAATGTGCTTCCATCAAATTATTATTTTAAAGGCTATGGGCACCTTTGGGGACACGGCGTCAGAGCAGCTCTCAGAGTTGATTCACTGTGGAGAAGAATGCAATGGAACTGAAAGCTGTAGATGAAAAACTGTTGAAACTTTTTTCAAAAGACAGACAAAAATAATGGAGGGTCTTAAAGGGGTTATCGAAACCCTATAATTCCCCCTTTAATTCCCGGGCCCCTCAAACAGGTTGTCGCTTCTGTTGCCCGCACGGCCGCCGCTGCATCTCCACATTACGCGGATCAAAACATACAACGACGGGTGAGCATCCAATAGCAGGCTGCAACGGTGAGCAGCCTCCCTAGCGGGATAGACTTAAAGAACTTAATCTGTATAGCCTTGAGCAAAGAAGGGAAAGGGGGATATGATCAAAACCTTTAAATAAGTTAAAAGGGTTATCCAAGATCTATAATTCCCGCCCATATATGCCTGGGTCCCTCACAGAGCTTGTACTTGCTTTGCTCCCCCGCGGCACTTCTCATACTGGCATGGCCGCCGCTGCATCTCCCCGTCACGCGGATGAAAACATCTGGCTTCGACAGGGGGGAGCTAGCCAATTTCAGGCC
The DNA here is from genome assembly GCF_014858855.1 of Bufo gargarizans. Taxonomy (NCBI): domain Eukaryota; kingdom Metazoa; phylum Chordata; class Amphibia; order Anura; family Bufonidae; genus Bufo; species Bufo gargarizans. The sequence continues at coordinate 108,280,116 of NC_058082.1, read as the reverse complement.
GTGACGGGGAGGAGCATTACTAGCATCACCCGCAATGCACGCACGGCCGCCGACATAGGCATAAACACTATGCTACCACTACAGCACCACTCCATAAAACTGCAGAAGGCCTGACTGAGCTCCTGTGCTATCAAGACTACATACAAAACAATGTGCACCACAAAGTGTCTCCAGTAATACTGTGAAGAAGAGCTACAACTAGGGATAAGCAGGAGCTCCGTACAGTATTAGAATATATTGGCTCCGATGAACCAAAGTTAGACTTTGCGCAATAACTTCATAAATTAATATGTAATGTAAAAAAAACATTTCCTGAACTCAACAACGAAGTGGTACCTTGGAACCAAACCCGGGTTCGGGAAATGTTTTTTTACAGTACAAATTAATTTATGAAGTTATTGCGCGAAGGCTCGCTAGACTTCGGCTCATCGGAGCCAATACATTCTACTACTGTACAGAGCTCCTGCTCCGTACAGTATTAGAACAAAGTTTAATGCGAATCAACTTTGCATGTTTTATCCGAAGTCGATTCGCTCATCCCTAGCTACAACCCAATAGAAAATAATGACTGCCACGTGTATTATATAAATGTATAGGTAATATTAGAGGGGCTGTCTGGCTCCTGGAACGCCTGGCTGTTTTTCACAGGGCCAGCTGCTTCTGGCTATGTATTTCCCATACAGGGACTGCTGCCCGGACAATGCAGTATTATGTGGTTTATATGTAATGTAATGCAAGGATATTCTGCCAGAGTTTCCTGCATGAGGGGAGTTCCCTGTATGATGTGAAATTGGTCTGTCACTTTTATTAGACAACCCCTTTGAAAGAGGACCTGTCACCTCTTCTGACATGTCTATTTTAGTAACTACTTGCATTCCCCATGTAATAACAATTCTGGAGCATCTATTCTTATGGCTCTATGGTGTGCCATTTCCTTTATTATTCCTGCTATAAGTTATTAAAGAATCACTAGCATTTTGCAATGAAGGTCCGGATGGGGGTTACCAGTTGGAGTGTGTTCCTGCACATTCAACACTGGCAGCACTGATTGGATAATTTCAGACTGCATGTACCCCCCTCCCCAACTAGTAACACCCATCTGGACCTTCAATGCAGACTTGCTAGCAATTCATTCATAAACATCTATCAGGAATAATAAAAGAATGGCTCAACATAGTCATAAGAATATATGTTCCAAAAATGGTTATTACATGGGGATTGCAAGTAGTTATTAACCACTTCAACCCTGCTAGCTAAAACCCCCTTCATGACCAGGCCACTTTTTACACTTCTGCACTACACTACTTTCACCGTTTATTGCTCGGTCATGCAACTTACCACCCAAATGAATTTTACCTCCTTTTCTTCTCACTAATAGAGCTTTCATTTGGTGGTATTTCATTGCTGCTGACATTTTTACTTTTTTGTTATTAATCGAAATGTAACGATTTTTTTGCAAAAAAATGAAATTTTTCACTTTCAGCTGTAAAATTTTGCAAAAAAAAACGACATCCATATATAAATTTTTCGCTAAATTTATTGTTCTACATGTCTTTGATAAAAAAAAAAATGTTTGGGCAAAAAAAAAAAAATGGTTTGGGTAAAAGTTATAGCGTTTACAAACTATGGTACAAAAATGTGAATTTCCGCTTTTTGAAGCAGCTCTGACTTTCTGAGCACCTGTCATGTTTCCTGAGGTTCTACAATGCCCAGACAGTAGAAAACCCCCACAAATGACCCCATTTCGGAAAGTAGACACCCTAAGGTATTCGCTGATGGGCATAGTGAGTTCATAGAACTTTTTATTTTTTGTCACAAGTTAGCGGAAAATGATGATTTTTATTTAATTTTTTTTTTTCTTACAAAGTCTCATATTCCACTAACTTGCGACAAAAAATAAAAAATTCTAGGAACTCACCATGCCCCTCGCGGAATACCTTGGGGTGTCTTCTTTCCAAAATGGGGTCACTTGTGGGGTAGTTATACTGCCCTGGCAATTTAGGGGCCCAAATGTGTGAGAAGTACCTTGCAATCAAAATGTGTAAAAAATGACCGGTGAAATCCGAAAGGTGCACTTTGGAATATGTGCCCCTTTGCCCACCTTGGCTGCAAAAAAGTGTCACACATCTGGTAACGCCGTACTCAGGAGAAGTTGGGAAATGTGTTTTGGGGTGTCATTTTACATATACCCATGCTGGGTGAGAGAAATATCTTCGCAAAAGACAACTTTTCCAATTTTTTTATACAAAGTTGGCATTTGACCAAGATAGTTTTCTCACCCAGCATGGGTATATGTAAAATGACACCCCAAAACACATTCCCCAACTTCTCCTGAGTACGGCGATACCAGATGTGTGACACTTTTTTGCAGCCTAGGTGGGCAAAGGGGCACATATTCCAAAGTGCACCTTTCGGATTTCGCAGGCCATTTTTTACACATTTTGATTGCAAAGTTCTTCTCACACATTTGGGCCCCTAAATTGCCAGGGCAGTATAACTACGCCACAAGTGACCCCATTTTGGAAAGAAGACACCCCAAGGTATTCCGTGAGGGGCATGGCGAGTTCCTAGAATTTTTTATTTTTTGTCGCAACTTAGTGGAATATGAGACTTTGTAAGGAAAAAAGAAAAAAATGAAAAATCATCATTTTCTGCTAACTTGTGATAAAAAATTCTAGGAACTCGCCGCTCGCTCAATATGCCCCTCACGGAATACCTTGGGGTGTCTTCTTTCCGAAATGGGGTCACATGCGGGGTATTTATACTGCACTGGCTTTTTAGGGGCCCTAAAGCGTGAGAAGAAGTCTGGAATATAAATGTTTAAAAATGTTTACGCATTTGGATTCCGTGAGGGGTATGGTGCGTCCATGTGAGATTTTATTTTTTGACACAAGTTAGTGGAATATGAGACTTAGTAAGAAAAAACAAACAAAAAAAAATATATATTTCCGCTAACTTGGGCCAAAAAAATGTCTGAATGGAGCCTTACAGGGGGGTGATCAATGACAGGGGGGTGATCACCCATATAGACTCCCTGATCACCCCCGTCATTGATCACCCCCCCTGGTAAGGCTCCATTCAGACGTCCGTATGATTTTTACGGATACATGGATACATGGATCGGATCCGCAAAACACATGCGGACGTCTGAATGGAGCCTTACAGGGGGGTGATCAATGACAGGGGGTGATCAGGGAGTGTATATGGGTGATCACCCCTCTGTCATTGATCACCCCCCTGTAAGGCTCCATTCAGACATCCGCATGTGTTTTGCGGATCCGATCCATGTATCCATGGATCCGTAAAAATCATACGGACGTCTAAATGGAGCCTTACAGGGGGGTGATCAATGACAGGGGGTGATCAGGGAGTGCATATGGGTGATCACGCCCCTGTCATTGATCACCCCCCTGTAAGGCTCCATTCAGACGTCCGCATGTGTTTTGCGGATCCGATCCATGTATCCATGGATCCGTAAAAATCATACGGACGTCTAAATGGAGCCTTACAGGGGGGTGATCAATGACAGGGGGTGATCAGGGAGTGTATATGGGTGATCACGCCCCTGTCATTGATCACCCCCCTGTAAGGCTCCATTCAGACGTCTGAATGATTTTTACGGATCCATGGATACATGGATCGGATCCGCAAAACACATGCGGACGTCTGAATGGAGCCTTACAGGGGGGTGATCAGGGAGTGTATATAGGTGATCACCCGCCTGTCATTGATCACCCCCCTGTAAGGCTCTATTCAGACGTCCGCATGTGTTTTGCGGATCCGATCCATGGATCCATGGATCCGTAAAAATCATACGGACGTCTGAATGGAGCCTTACAGGGGGGTGATCAATGACAGGGGGGTGATCAGGGAGTTTATATGGGGTGATTATGGGTGATCAGGGGTTCATAAGGGGTTAATAAGTGACGGGGGGGGGTGTAGTGTAGTGTGGTTTTTGGTGCGACTTTACTGAGCTGCCTGTGTCCTCTGGTGGTCGATCCTAACAAAAGGGACCACCAGAGGACCAGGTAGCAGGTATATTAGACGCTGTTATCAAAACAGCGTCTAATATACCTGTTAGGGGTTAAAAAAAATCACATCTCCAGCCTGCCAGCGAGCAATCGCCGCTGGCAGGCTGGAGATCCACTCGCTTACCTTCTGTTCCTGTGAGCGTGCGCGGTCCGGAGGCGGTTAAACAGACATGTCAGGAGGTGTGACAGGTCCTCTCTAATATCTGTAACATGTGAAATAGCCATATCACCTTTATTTGTTAGCCCTTTTAATATCTAATACCAGCACCTGGATCTGAATTATTTTGTAATTGTATGTAATTAAACATTTTGTATACTGAATTACTTAATAAAATATATCGCCACCTGCTGTTGTTTTTTTTTTGTTTTTTTTCTGTCAACTTCACTGGAGGTGGACACACATTTTCAGTTCCATCCTTCAACTGCCTCCCGTTGCTGCTTCCCAAAAGCTGCAGCAGAAAGTCGCACCCCCTGATCTGCAGCAGAAAGGACACACCTCCTGAGCTGCCAGGTTTTGATATAAATCTAGTAGAGCATCTGGAACTGTGAATAGAGAGACCTCTGGTTCTAGCCTTGTTAGAAACAGATTGTGATTTACTACATGATGTAATCATGGGATAACCTCTGATGTTTTTTTTGTTTGTTTTTTGCAGAAAACATTCTGGGAACTGGTTACTCCACGCTCATGGTCATGCAGTTTATGATTGGGGCTATAGTAGCTGCGTAACAATATATCACTATCTCCAAACATCTGTGATGACCACAGTATGTTCTAATGTTCTTCCAGATATAATAAACTGAGATCCGGGAGAGGCTGAAATGATGACATTATATGTTCCTGTTGTCATACCGCTTTCTAGAAAATATACTGTATAAATAAAATATCAGATGACATAAATTTTCTAACAGTGTCTGAGAGAACAAATATTCTGGTTACCTCAGGGAAGGATCAGTAGTTAAATTCAAAGTTAATTTAAAGTTAAATTCAGTGGTTGAGATGTAACATCTGTGAAGATATCCCATGGTTTAAATGGGTTGCCCCAGTACACAGTCTTATCTTCTATATAAAGGATAGTCGAAAAGTGTCTGATTGGCAGAGGTCCCACTGAGAACGGGGGCCCTGCTTTCCCCAGGTCGAAGGAAGTGGCGGTAATGCATATAAGCTGCCTCTACGTTCAGCTCTATGGAACTGCTAAGCTGGCCAAGTATAAAGGATTTTCTATCTCTGGCAGAGTTTAATGGGAGAGAGCATATCCATGAAAGTAGGAATACATGATCCCAGTTCTCATAATCGAAGGGTCCCAGCAGTCGGACCCCCGCTGATCAGACATTTATCTCCTATCCACAAGCAATCAGTGTACTTCAATAATACAGGTGTTTTACCAGTGAAATGGCTGTGCTGATTGGTTGGATCTGCCAGCATCACACATGCCCCAATTCTGGACTGTTGGATGTTGAGTGTGGTTTCCAATTAGAATATATCAGAAAAGATGATTATATGATGAAATATTGTAACCCGAGGCCATTGTAACTTGAAAGATCACTGGACCATTTCTTAAATCCAAAAAAGCTGTTCTCCATAAGGAAGAAAACTGTCCATTAAGTGTCAGATATAAGTGGCTACCAAGTCAATGGTTGACTCCTTGTGCTGTACGTGTGCTGTCTAGGAAAATGTGAACAACACACATCAGTGAAAAATGGAAATGTGGACGAGGCCTCAAATGATGATCTAGAGAAATGGGCGGCTATAGCAAAGGGTCTGAATACTTATGCCCACGCAAAATTTTATTTTCCTTTTTTAATAAATTTGGAAACATTTCTAAAATGTTTTCATTTTCTAATTATGGGGTTATTTTTTTTATTTTAGCACAAGGTGGCAACATAACAAAATATTAAAAAAGTGAAAGGGTCTGAAGACTTTCCGAATGCACTGTGATTACAATATTAAGAATAAATATATTGGGGTAAACTGTACAATTGATAGAAGGTTCTAATACCAAGTTGGGCTGCCTCTAGTCTGGATACAAGATGAGATACGGTTGGGCATGGAGGCATACCAGATCCACATGGTATCCACAAGGTGGCACACTTGCCTACAGATGTTGCAGCTAGCTCGGTCCTGAACAGGCCTGGCATACCAGCTGGTCCCATAAATACTTGATTGGTGATAAATCAGACATGTGCCTTCAATCTCCCCTGCAAAGCTTTCACACTGTGCCACGGGGGTCTTTTCTACTTGCTCCTGTCGGGCATATTCATATCTGCACATTAAGGTCTGACAATATTAGAACCAAAATGGAGATTCACATTACCTTTAAGAGGCCAAAAACTCTGCTGGAATAAGCCAGAGAAGGAATGGTCACTGGCATACAATGTATATTGTTTTAAAAGTTATTGCCAACAGATGTGGTATCTTAGAGATTGTAATGGGTCTCACATGAACTGTCTTAACTACCGGGGTCATGAGAGGTTATTGCTTAAAAACACTGGTTTCTCTAAACATATCAGTCTGAGGAACAATGGGTGTTATATAGCTTCATGATCTAATAAGAGACATCCATAAAACACATCTGGTGTGGAATGGGTATCTTTTCGTATATATATATATATATTCCTGTGTGCATTTATTTAGCGTTTGAACTTGTTAATGATTCATATATAATAAGCAATATTAAGTATTATAACCAGACATTATTAATGTATCTTTTTGTATTGTATCTCATTGAGGGGATATAGCAAGTTGTTGTTTTCTTCTCTTAAGAAGGGTCTATTCAGAGGAGCTGAGGGTATTTCAAACATCATTATTCAAATAGCTGTGACAATTAGGTGTATACAAACCAGGGCAAAAGCTAGAAGTTTATGGTTCTCTTATCTGACCATAAATAAGATGGTCTGTTGACTGTCAAAATGGATCCGTGATGTCTGGGAAAGTGATCCTAAAGTGTCAGAAAGAATACCTCCTAATTGATTTAAGTTGGGAGAGACCAAAGGTTAAGAGGTGTAATAAAGCCGGATATATATGTTAATTCTAAAAATTGCTATATGATACAACAGTGCCATCAAGTGGTAGATGGGCAGAAAGAATGTCAATTAAATGACATCATACCCATGATTACCATACGTCACACCCACCTTATCTAATTGGAAATCCCTAATCCAAGAGGGGATGGGCATAGATAAGGATGAGGATATCTAAGGCAGTTTTTGGAGAGGAAGGAGGAGAAACGAAGATCACTTGAAAAATCACTTGAGACAAAGAGGACTGGAGCCAAACATCACTTGAAACTTCTTCAGGGAGAACACTTGGGAATTCATTCATCAGCATCACTTCACACGTCAGAAACGTACCACAGGACGGGATAGATCTGAATCTTGGAAAGCTGGGTCCCTTCTAAAAGCTCTTTATCCCAAAGCAAGGGGTAATGTATAATCCATTTTATTTGCAGTAATTATAAATCGCTCCAATTGGCATATAATTGAGACCCCATTATTAATGGGTCAATAGGGTTAACATTAATTTTATGGGAAATTTTAATGAACGTGCACATCATTAGAATTCCTGTAATATTGCTATCAGAGTGAAATCTCTGATCGGATTTTATTATCCGTAGTTAGGTCAACGGGCGTATTTATAAGATGTCTCTTACTGCCATATTCTCTGATTGAGCATAAGGGATTTTCCACAGATTCATTTCTATTGTTTTTTTTGTTGTTTGTTGCATTATAATATTTTGATTACCAGTATATTAATCGGTAATAATTTGATAAAAAGGAAAAGTAGTATTGTATTGTACTTAAGTCAGCCTGTAAACGGTGGAGCACCATCTTATGGTCAATTTTGATATATCTTTGTATTCATTTGTATGCCATTTGTACTGCTTGTTTTTATAATAAATTATATTTTGTATAATTAATTGCACCCTGTTTCATTAGCTGCACAAATTAACTTTAGATCTCATCAATAAAAGAACTGGCGTTTATATGTCCGCCAATTAAATTTCCATTTTAATTTTTTTAATTTTTTTTATTTTTCATAAAAAAATCTGAAATCATAATTTTTATAATTTCATATTTTTATATATGATAAATACCCGACACTCCTGCTCCAACTTCTCATGACTTTTGTGACAAAGGTCTGGGACTGACCGAAACATCAAGAAAATATTTCCATATCTGCCCATGTTCTAAATGGAGGATATGTCTTAATAAAATAATTTTATTTGCATGTTAACCCTGAGTGTGCAGTAGTATTTCTCTTACTGTTTTCTCCTTGGATTATATCCACTCCACTGAAGCACCTCACCTTTTGGACAGTGAGTGCAGCCCAATTAATTTACTGTCGTGTCTGGGTGGTGGACAGCAAAACTGTGGGAGATGTTTGTGCTTGTCGATGGTCCTTCCCTACTGGTGGTCTGACTGGGCTGTCCGGAGCCAGTTCAATGTGTGTGCATACCCTCATGTAACCACTGCTCGCAACACCTCCAAACAGAAAAGTCAGTGTAACAGCGGCTACTTACCACTGCGGTCCCGGCCGCCGTGTTCAGCGGTGATCTGTTGCTAGTGTTATTATTATTATTATTATTATTATTATTATTTATTATTAAAGCGCCATTCATTCCATAGCGCTGTACATATGATAAGAGGTGCACATACATAATACAGACAATTGCACTAATCATAAACAAGATGAGTTACAAACTGGTACAGAAGGAGAGAGGGCCCTGCCCGTGAGGGCTTACAATCTACATGGTATGAGAGAAGGACACAGTAGGTGCGGGTTAAGTTGGTCATGGCGGTATAGAGGCAGCAGGGTCACTGGTTGTAGGCTTGTCTGAAGAGGTGGGTTTTCAGGTTTCTTTTGAAGGATTCCACTGTAGGTGAGAGTCTGATATGTTGGGGTAGCGAGTTCCAGAGTATGGGGGATGCACGGGAGAAATCTTGGAGTCGATTGTGGGAAGAGGCGATAAGAGGAGAGGAGAGAAGGAGGTCTTGTGAGGATCGGAGAGTGCATGTGGGGGTGTATCAGGAAAGTAGCTCAGAGATGTAGGGAGGGGACAGGTTATGGACGGCCTTGTATGTGTTTGTTAGTACTTTGAAGTGGATTCGTTAGGCAATGGGGAGCCAGTGAAGGGATTGGCAGAGGGGAGAGGCAGAGGAGTAATAAGGTGAGAGGTGGATTAGTCGGGCAGCAGAGTTGAGGATAGATTGGAGGGGTGCGAGAGTGCTAGATGGAAGGCCACAGAGGAGAATGTTGCAGTAGTCTAGGCGGGAGATAATGAGGGCATGCACAAGCATTTTTGCAGATTCAAAGTTAAGGAAAGCACGGATGCGGGAGATGTTTTTGAGTTGGAAGCGGCAGGTGGTGGAAAAGGCTTGGATGTGCGATCGGAAGGAAAGGGCAGAATCTAAGGTCACTCCAATGCAGCGGGCTTTGTTGACTGGGGAGAGTGTGCAGCCATTGATCGTGATAGATAGGTCTGTTGGGGGGGTTGAACAAGCTGGGGGAAAGATTATGAATTCTGTCTTATCCATGTTAAATTTAAGAAAGCGAGAGGCGAAGAAGGATGATATAGAAGATAGACATTGTGGGATTCTTGATAGTAAGGTGGTGATGTCTGGACCAGAAAGGTAGATTTGTGTGTCGTCAGCGTAGGAGTGATACTGAAAGCCATGGGACTCTATGAGCTCTCCCAGGCCAAAAGTGTAGATTGAGAAGAGCAGGGGTCCTAGGACAGAGCCTTGCGGGACACCAACAGAGAGGGAATGAGACGAGGAGGTGGTGCGGGAGTGGGAGACACTAAACGTCCGGTCTGTGAGGTATGATGTGATCCAGGAGAGGGCCAGGTCAGTTTGCAACAGAAGAGATGAGAGAGTTTGCAACAGAAGGGAGTGGTCAACAGTGTCGAAGGCAGAGGACAGGTCAAGGAGAAGGAGGACAGAGTATTGTTTCTTGGTTTTGTCTGTCAGTAGGTCATTGGTGACTTTGGTAAGGGCAGTCTCAGTTGAGTGGTGGGTTCGGAAGCCAGATTGTAGGCGGTCAAAGAGGGAGCAGGAGGAGAGATGGGAGGACAGTTCTGAATGGACATGTTGTTCAAGTAGCTTTGAGGCATACGGAAGAAGTGATATGGGGCGATAACTGGACAAGGAAGAAGGGTCAAGTGAAGGCTTTTTGAGGATGGGTGTAATGGTAGCATGTTTAAAAGCAGAGGGGAAGACACCAGAGTTTAGTGATAGATTGAATAGATGAGTTAGGGCTGGGATAAACACTGCATTGAGGTTAGGGATGAGGTGGGATGGGATTGGGTCAAGTGCACAGGTGGTCAGATGAGATTTGGAGAGTAGAGTGGAGAGTTTTTCTTCTGTAATGGTGGAGAAGCAGGTTTTGGGAGAAGAGGACCGAGCAGTTGTGTAGAGGGTCTGTGGGGACTGTGTAGTAAAGCTTTCTCTGATGTGGACTATCTTTTGTTTGAAATATTTGGCAAAGTCCTCAGCTGAGAAGAGAGGAGAGGGTGGGCGTGCTGGGGGGCGGAGAAGGGAGTTAAAAGTGCTAAAAAGTTGTTTAGGGCTGTGTGACAGGGAAGATATGAGAGATGAGAAGTAGGCCTGTTTTGCATCAGCGAGTGAGGATTTGAATATGAGGAGGGATTGCTTGTATGCGGTGAAATGATCTTTAGAATGGAATTTCTTCCATTGCCGCTCAGCAGCCCTGGAAGCTTGTCTGAGCTTTTTGGTCAGGTTGGTGTGCCAGGGTTGTCTGTTGATTTTTCCGGATTTTGTTGTGTGTGAGGGGGGCAGCAGTGTCCAGAGCTGTACTTATTGTGGTGTTATATAGGGTGGTAGCAGCTTCTGGGTCTTGGAGGCAGCAAATGGTAGAGAGTGGGAGAAGAGAGAGTGTTTTCTTTCAGCACCAGCACGCGTCACCACCTGTGTTTTATGGGTTGGATCATGTGACCTCGCCAACCAATCCTAGCCCTCCTGCACATATATAAGTGGCTCAGCCCCGTTCCCAGATGCCTCAGTGTCAAGGTCCTTGTGTCCTGCTAAGGTTCCTGATAAACGCTTGTGTTCCTGACTCGTACCTGTTTTCCTGGACTCTGCTACCTGTTTGATCCCTGCCTGCTTGCCTTGACTCTCCTGTTGCCGACCCAGATTGCCTGACCTGTACCTGTGCACCTGCCCTGACCTTTTGCCTGTCTGACTTCGCCTCTGCCTCATCCTTTGGTCCTGCACTGTTACTCCTGGTAACGACTCAGCCTGCTGATAATGCCTATACCTCGTGTACCTTTCTCAGGTACCTCCTGGTCCGCCTGTACCAGCTGCCTCGTGTGCTTATCCTCCTTACGAGCTAGCGGCCTGGTGTTTCCCTCGGGAAAGTCTATCCCCACCATGAGGGGTACTGTGAAGATCGAGGAGTTCACTTAGACAACGCCCTTAAAAAAAGGAGGTAGGACACGTGGCACAGTGGGTTTACACTCGCTGGTTCGTGACAGTACACTGAGGCCATGGACCCCGCTGATCACCCCAAGCTTGTCGTTCAGGAATTGTTACATAAAGTGAGGTGTCAGAGCGAACGTCAGGATGTCATGATGCAGTTCATGCAAAATGTTGCTGCTCGTGTGGATGCCATATCTTCTCCGGCTACTGCAGGGTCGCCAGCCGCTGCTACCCCTGCAATATTCACAACGGTGAATCTGGATTTTTGCGCCCCTGGTGTGCAACTCCCTCTGCTATCCTGCTATGGTGGAGATCCAAAAACCTGTCAAGGATTCCTGAACCAGTGCCTGATCCACTTTGAGTTGCATGGGCAGAAGTCTCCCACTGAGCGGTCCAAGGTTGTCTTCATTGTGTCCCTGCTGTCTGATGAGGCCCTTGCTTGGGCAAATCCTATTTGGGAACATGGAGGTCCAGAGACCACTAATTTTCAGTTTTTCCTGGCTACCTCCTGGCTGTTCTTTGGAGAACCCGGCCGCACCTCCCCAGCTGCATCAGCTTTGCTGCGTCTATGACAGGGTTCCTTGTCTGTGGGTCACTACACCATCCAGTTTCGTCCCCTGGCTGCCGAACTTGTATGGAACAATGAGGTTCAACTGGCGGTGTTCTGGGAGGGCATTTCTGACCGCATTTAGGATGAATTAGCTGGTCGCGACCGTCCGTCTACTCTGAATGACCTGGTCACCTTGGCCACAAGAATAGATATGCGTTTCATAAGGAGGTCACATGCAACAGAAGACCACCTCATTTGGCTCTATCCTTGCAGAGGCCGGTTCTTCCTCTAATGTCCACTCCATGAGAAGAACCCATGCAAATAGAGCCCCTTCGATTGTCTGACCAGGAACGCTTACGCCGCAAAGCAGAGAACCTGTGTCTGTATTGTGGAGGTAAGGCCCACTTTGTGCGTAATTGTCCACAGAAGCCTGGAGACACCAATGTCTAGGATCAGTTGGAGAGGTGGTCCCAGACAAGGAGAAGTCCTCTCTGAAACTTTTAGTTCCGGTGACTCTCTCACAAGGGAGTCACACTGCCTGCATTCTTGGACTGTGGCCCAGCCAGTAACTTCATTCAGCAAGCTCTGCTCCTTCGGTACCGTTTCCCTACCATCCGTCTAGAAAGGCCTCTGTCTGTTGCTTCCGTAAATGGACTGCCACTTCCTGAACCTGTGCTTTCTGTTACTATGCCCCTTAAGTTTCAAATAGGGGTTCTGCATTCAGAGGTGATCTCCTTCTATGTGCTGCCAGCATCCGTGAATCTGGTTATCCTTGGTCTTCCCTGGCTGTGTCAGCACACTCCAGTTGTGGACTGTCACTCCAGTCAGATTCTGCATTGGGGATCATCCTGTCAGTCCACCTGCTTATCAGAGGTCCGACCTGCTTCCTCGCCTACTGTACCTGTAGACCTGCCTGGACTTCCGCAGCAGTATGCCAGTTTTCCGGATGACTAGTGTTGAGCGAGTCATGTGCCAGTACCGCATGTGCTCGAGTGCCATGCTAGAGTCTCCTCCCTGAACGTTTCTTGTGTGCTATGCAGCCAATAAACGTGCAGGTAGGTACTGTCATCACTGTAATGCCGTAGCCTTGTTTGTTACTTGCATTACAGTGATTGGCTGGCCGGAACACGTGATGGTGTGTATTCGGCTCATTATTAGTCAGGGAGAGCTGCGCTTAGGAAGGGACAGATAGTGTAGGTAGTGTGATCGCAATCTATTTCGTTGCTGTGTGTGGTGGCAGTATCTGCAGTGACTTGTGACATCTGTGCAATACCTTCTGTGTGTCAGGGCCAGAGATAGAAAAAATATATGTGAAATCTAGTATATTTTTTCCATACTTTTACGTACTTTTCCTATAGAAGGGTGTCTGCAGTGACTTCTGACATCTGTGCAATACCTTCTGTGTGTCAGGACTAGAGATAGAAAAAATATAAGTAAAATCTATTTTCCTTTTTCCATATACTGTGCTTGCTGTGAACTGTGACATCTGTGCCACATCTTGTGTGTCAAACGGACATATAACATTTAATATGAAGAAAGCGAGCATTAAGGGATGGGGAAGTGGCCGTGATGCTGATGGTTCACGCCGAGGCCGTGGCCCTGGGCGCATTGAAACGGTCCCTGCAGCCAGAGCACAAGAAAAACAATCATCCACGATACCTAGCTTCATGTCCATGTTTGCAGGTTGTCGCAGGACAAAACAATTGAAGTCAGACCAGTGCAACCAGGTGGTCGGTTGGATTGCAGCAGATAATGCTTCCAGTTGGTTAAGAACCACCCTGTCTTCCACCAAGTCCAGTCTCAGTAGCCAAGAGTCTGGTCAACAGAATGCTCACCCTGATCCTCCTTCCTCCCACCATGGAGAGTCTGGCCAAACAAGTGATTCCACACTCGGATATTCCGAGGAACTCTATTCATCGCCATTACTTGATTTGGCCCTCTCTCCAAGCACACTTAAAAAGGGACATGAGATCTTGTGCCCTGATTCCCAACCTCTACAGCATCAACTGTCACAAGAAGATGACGGTGGGGATCGGCAATTAGTGTGTAATGAGGTGGATGATTATGAGACACAGTTGACATTGAGTCAAACGCAATTACTGTCTCAAGAGGTTGATGAAGAGGATGATGCAGAGTTTTCAATCACTGAGGTTGTGGTTGGGTCAACAAATCAGGAGGATGATCAGAGTGAGGAAGTGGAAGAGGGCTTGGTGGACGATGAGGTCACTGACCCAACCTGGGAAGATGGAAAGCCGAGTGAGGACAGCAGTACAGAGGGGGAGTGATCTGCAGCACCGCAACAGGCTGGAAGAGGCAGTGGGGTGGCAAAAGAGAGAAGGCGGGCCACACCAAACAGGCCCACAACTGTTCCAAACAGCACCCCCTTGCGTAAATCTCCCTTGCCAAAGGGTAGGTGTTCTGCAGTATAGTGCTTTTTTAAGGAAAGTGCAGACGACAAAAGAATAGTAGTTTGCAACCTGTGCCACACCAAAATGAGCTGTGAACAGTAGCAACCTCACCAGCATGATCCACCAAATGGCATACAAGCAACGTAATAAGTTGGACAAACGCCTGGGTCCACAATCTGTGTTTGTGGGTCACACCACTGCCTCCTCTTCCCCTATGGTACGTGCTGGCCAATCGCCTGTCAAAGGTGCAGGCGAGAATGCCTCACGCCCTGCCCCTGGACCTTCGCAAGCACAATCAGCGACCGCATCCACTTCCCTGTCCCAGCGCAGTGTCCAAATGTCCTTACCTCAGGCATTTGAATGCAAGCGCAAATATTCAGCCGCCCACCCACAGGCCATAGCACTAAATGTGCACCTTTCAAAATTACTGGCCCTGGAAATGTTGCCATTTAGGCTTGTGGACATTACATTAGACACTGTCCGTTTCCATGGTTACAGACCACCCTGCAATCCGGTAATTGGTAAGCACCCACATAATTCCCTTTCTTAAAAATGCTTTGTCTATGAAAAAATGTACAGTCGTGGCCAAAAGTTTTGAGAATTACATAAATATTGGAAATTGGAAAAGTTGCTGCTTAAGTTTTTATAATAGCAATTTGCATATACTCCAGAATGTTATGAAGAGTGATCAGATGAATTGCATAGTCCTTCTTTGCCATGAAAATTAACTTAATCCCCAAAAAACCTTTCCACTGCATTTCATTGCTGTCATTAAAGGACCTGCTGAGATCATTTCAGTAATCGTCTTGTTAACTCAGGTGAGAATGTTGACGAGCACACGGCTGGAAATCATTATGTCAGGCTGATTGGGTTAAAATGGCAGACTTGACCTGTTAAAAGGAGGGTGATGCTTGAAATCATTGTTCTTCCATTGTTAACCATGGTGACCTGCAAAGAAACGCGTGCAGCCATCATTGCGTTGCATAAAAATAGCTTCACAGGCAAGGATATTGTGCCTACTAAGATTGCACCTCAATCAACAATTTATAGGATCATCAAGAACTTCAAGGAAAGAGGTTCAAGAAAGTCCAGCATTCGCCAGGATCGTCTCCTAAAGAGGATTCAGCTGTGGGATCGGAGTGCCACCAGTGCAGAGCTTGCTTAGAAATGGCAGCAGGCGGGTGTGAGCGCATCTGCACGCACAGTGAGGCGAAGACTTTTGGAAGATGGCCTGGTGTCAAGTAGGGCAGCAAAGAAGCCACTTCTCTCCAAAAGAAACATCAGGGACAGATTGATCTTCTGCAGAAAATATGGTGAATGGACTGTTGAGGACTGGGGCAAAGTCATATTCTCCGATGAGGCCTCTTTCCTGAATGTTTGGGGCATCAGGAAAAAGGCTTGTCCGGAGAAGAAAAGGTGAGCGCTACCATCAGTCCTGTGTCATGCCAACAGTAAAGCATCCTGAGACCATTCATGTGTGGGGTCGCTTCTCATCCAAGGGAGATAGCTCACTCACAATTTTGCCCCAAAACACAGCCATGAATAAAGAATGGTACCAAAACACCCTCCAACAGCAACTTCTTCCAACAATCCAACAACAGTTTGGTGAAGAACAATGCATTTTCCAGCATGATGGAGCACCGTGCAAAAGTGATAACTAAGTGGCTCGGGGACCAAAACGTTGACATTTTGGGTCCATGGCCTGGAAACTCCCCAGATCTTAATCCCATTAAGAACTTGTGGTCAATCCTCAAGAAGGCGGGTGGACAAACAAAAACCCACTAATTCTGACAAACTCCAAGAAGTGATTATGAAAGAATGGGTTGCTATCAGTCAGAAATTGGCCCAGAAGTTGATTGAGAGCATGCCCAGTCGAATTGCAGAGGTCCTGAAAAAGAAGGGCCAACACTCCAAATACTGACTCTTTGCATAAATGTCATGTAATTGTCGATAAAAGCCTTTGAAACGTATGAAGTGCGTGTAATTATATTTCACTACTAGAGATGAGCGAACTTCTGTTTTAAGTTCGGCGTCTAAAGTTCAGGGGCGGGTTAGCGGAGAATCCCGATCTGGAACCGGATATGGATTCCGACTTCCGTTGTGGTCCGTGGTAGCGGAATCAATAATCGGCCATTATTGATTCCGCTACCACGGACCACAACGGAAGTCGGAATCCATATCCGGTTCCAGATCGGGATTCTCCGCTAACCCGCCCCCGAACTTTAGACGCCGAACTTAAAACAGAAGTTCGCTCATCTCTATTCACTACATAACAGAAACAACTGAAACAAAGATCTAAAAGCAGTTTAGCAGCAAACTTTGTGAAAACTAATATTTGTGTCATTCTCAAAACTTTTGGCCACGACTGTATAAATAAAAATGACAATTTTATTACAATCAGGAGATTCCAGTATATGCAATACTTCTTTACTGGACTCCAATCAACAGCAAAGTTTAAATAAAGATATGAAGAAATAAATGTAAAGAAACATGCAGTGAGGTACACTAGCAGCCAATCAGGGGCGTACACAGAAATTATCGGGCCCCATAGCAAGAATTTAAATTGGGCCCCCATGCCCGTTCCTAGTCCCTCCCACTATACACTACCCCCATCCTCTGTGTCATGCAGGACAGCTGGGAGACACTGTCATTAATCGCTATCCTGCATGACACATGTGCAGAGACAGGAGTCTCTGGGAAAGCTGAGTGAACCCCTCCCATCTGCCTTTCCATGTTCTTATTATCTACATTTATGCCTTGCAGGATAGCAGGAAATCTGAGTGACATTACATGATGTAATAGCACCCAGCTTTTCTGCTGTCCTGCATGGCACATGTGGAGAGACATGAGAAAGCTGAGTCACACAACTCCCACCTACCCTCATATCTTCTCATGCCTCTGCACTTATGCCATGCAGGACATCAGGAAAGCTGAGTCACATTACATAATAGCCCCCAGCTTTCCTCCTGTTGGCATATGTGCAGAGGAATAGCCTGGGAAAGCTGAGTGACCCCCCCCCCCCCCCCTCCACACATACACCTCTGCACTGTCCTCACCTACAAGTCGTCACTTACTTCATTACTGGTGGGGTTGTTGCAATCCAGAGGGATCAAGCGTGATGGAGCTAACAGGCGGGAGGCGGAGCTAGGAGGCGGGATAGCAGACAGGAGACAGTTAGGAAGATAGACAGGGGCAGGGACTCTCCTCCACTGCGGGCCCCCCTTCCTCACAGGCCCCATAGCAGCTGCGTGGTCTGGCTATAAGGTAGGTACGTCACTGCAGCCAATCACAACACAGCATAGGATATATAAGCTCCTGTAATATGCAAATCATCCTCTTTCTTTGCTGTTGACTCCAGCTAAGTGTACTGTTTTTTGTCTTGTGTGACAGGATATTTATATTCACCCCCATAGATATTTACCACATATAGCTACTACCACGGTACCCCACTGTTTCCTGTGGTAAAGTGGTCCTTGTTTTGGGTTATCACCCAACTCTCATACACTTCCCCTCAGTGTTAGGATCTTACTTTACCACTTCCCCTCTACCGTCCTCCAATGCCTTACTCCTCTTCCTCCGGCGAGTGAGTCTGTGTCTTCTCCCCCTGAGAGGATGCTGGTCTCCGCTGTGTGCGAGCGACAGCTAACGCTGGTCATCAGCTGTGCTTCGATGCACACAATCTCCTCACTACCTCAGGCTTGGCACTGAAGAGATTCTCCCGCCGAGTTTCAGCTCTCTGCTCCATTTACAGGTCCTCAGACGCCATCTTCTGCCCTTCAGTTGTATTACAACAAGTATCCTTTCATATAACAGTTAGGCCCCTTTCACACGGGCGAGTATTCCACGCGGGTGCAATGCGTGATGTGAACGCATTGCTGCCGCACTGAATCCCGACCCATGCATTTCAATGGGGCTGTTCACATGAGCTGTGATTTTCACGCATCACTTATGCGTTGCGTGAAAAATCGCAGCATGCTCTATTTTGTGCGTTTTTCATGCAACGCAGGCCCCATAGAAATGAACGGGGTTGCGTGAAAATCGCAAGCATCCGCAAGCACGGTTGCTAGGAGACGATCGGGATGGAGACCCGATTATTTTTATTTTCCCTTTAAACATGGTTATAAGGGAAAATAATAACATTCTGAATACAGAATGCATAGTAAAATAGCGCTGAAGGGGTTAAAAAAAAGTAAAATTATTTTACTCACCTTAATCCACTTGCTCGCGTAGCCGGCATCTCTTCTGTCTGTCTTCTGTGCTGTGTGCAGGAACAGGACCTGTGGTGACGTCACTCCGGTCATCACATGCTCCATCTAATGATCTTTTACCATGGTGATGGATCATGTGATGGACCATGTGATGCCCGGAGTAACATCACCACAGGTCCTGTTCCTGCTCACAGCACAGAAGACCGACAGAAGAGATGCCGGGCTGCGCGAGCAAGTGGATTAAGGTGAGTTAAATTATTTTTTCCTTTTTTTTTAACCCCTTCAGCGCTATTGTACTATGCAGTCTGTATTCAGAATGCTATTATTTTCCCTTATAACCATGTTTTAAGGGAAAATAATACAATCTACAGAACACCGATCCCAAGGCCAAACTTCTGTGAAGAAGTTCGAGTTTGGGTACCAAACATGCCGATTTTTCTCACGCGCGTGCAAACCGCATTACAATGTTTTGCACTCGCGCGGGAAAATCAGTGCATGTTCCCGCAACGCACCCGCACCTTTTCCCGCAACGCCCGTCTGAAAGAGGCCTTATAGTTTTATATATAGTGGTTTTGCATATCTTATGTGCATTCTGCCTCTCCTAATCACCTCATACTAATTAGTAAGGGGGCCCTAAAGGTTTCGACATCCCGAGTCAAGCCTAAGACATATATTACATCCCCGAGCGAATCTTCCTCGGATAAAATTGTCTCCTCCGACAAAGAGGAGAATTCAGAATACGAAGATGTTTCTGATGTGGAACTTTTTTTTAGTTCGAATACCGCGGATTTCGCCATTTTGGATGCGGCAGGAATCCCATTTTTCAATCCCAATCATATTAAACACCCCACTTTACAATCAAAAGAGGCAAACACCCCTGACTTTGATCCAACTTTGGTGAAGTATTTAGCCAAATCGGGGAAAAACCCCAATAAAGGTGTGGACCGCTCCTTCATGGCCATTCAAGATCGATTTTTGGATTTACTAGGCCCCTTAACAAACATCCTAGATTTAACAGAAGAAGCCACAATTTCAGATGCCTCTATAGATTTACCAGTTCTAAAAGGCTGTGCACAAAGAGCGATGTGTTTATTTGGCAATAATAACGCCTTAATTTGCATGGAAAGAAAACGTAGTATTTTAAATAAGTTGGAACCCCAACTTATTCATATGGCATCATCTGACAGTAACACCCCATCAGATAGCTACCTTTTTGGGGATTCCTTTATTAAGGAGTTAAACAGATACGTAGGATTGTTTTTATCGCTTGACAAAGCACAATCCTCTATGAAAAAAGTTTTCCAGGGTCGTGTTTTGGGGAGGGCTGGGAAAAGAAGAGGCAGATTGACCCACGAGAATCAATACCCAAGAGGCCTTCCCTGAGCGGACAGATATACAGCTCCATCCCACTCCTTCAACCCAACGCCCTTTTTTACCGTTAGGGGCCGACCCTGGAGGGCGAGCGGCCATAGAGGTTTTCTGAGAACCAGACCCTCGGCAGGTGAGTGTTCCCAGACAGTATTTTTCACAAACACCCCTAGGGGGCAGGATAAAACATTTTTCCCACGTTTGGTCTCTGATTACATCAGACTCATAGGTCTTAAATACGGCCTCAGGATATCAAATAGATCTATTTCCACCAATACAAACACACTCACCTCATCCAATAACATTCTCATAGGGCGCTCTTATTCCAATACCCTCAGAATCCCCAGGATTTGTAAGCAATCTCTTTCTAGTGAAAAAGAGAGATGGCGGTCACAGACCAGTTATCAATTTGAGATTCCTCAACAATTTCGTGCTTTACCAACACTTCAAAATGGAGGGAATTCATCTCCTGAGAGACCTTTTGTTACCGCACCATTGACTGGCAAAAATAGATCTCAAGGATGCTTATCTCACAATACCTATGCATCCACTGTCCCAGCCATACCTCCAATTTGTTTGGGAAAGCCAGAAATGGCAGTTTATCAGCTTGCCTTTTGGTCTTTCCTCCGCCCCTTGGTGTTTCCCCAAACTATTAAAACAAGTAGTATTTCTACTGCGGTCCCGAGGTGTTCGTCTTATAATATACTTAGACGATTTACTCATTATGTCCCAATCTCTGTCCCTCATACATCTCCACATTCAGTGGACCACGACCTTGTTGACCAATCTGGGATTCCTTCTCAATCTCGAGAAATCTGTTCTAACTCCCTCTTGGGAAGTAGAATTCCTGGGTTTTCTCATCAACACTCAGTCAGCCATTCTGAGTCTCCCTCCCAGGAAGCTAAAAACCATCTGAAGAGAGATTCGGTCAGTCTTTAACAATCAGCGGATCTCACTTCGCATTTTAGCTCGGATAGTAGGTCTGCGATTCTCTTCCATTCAAGCAATTTTCCCTGCTCCTCTACATTATCGAGCTCTCCAACGCTTGAAAACCCGTCACCTCAGGGAAGGTTTGGGATATTCGGACTAAGTATTCCTTTCCCCGGACGCCTGTGGTGGTTGGATCACATTCAATTATGGAACAGGAAGGCTATCTTCAATTCGGTTCCAGATCTGATTCTGGAATTGGATGCCAGTTGCAGCGGATGGGGTGCCCGGTGCGGCTCCTTATCCACTGGTGGTAAATGGTCTGAAGAAGAGGCGCTACTTCACATCAATTGCCTGGAACTCTCGGCAGGGTTCTTCGCCCTCAAGAGTTTTGCAAGAGACAGATCGCACTGTTGCATTATCTTGCAGATGGACAATATCTCTGCAGTACAGTATGTGAACCGTCTGGGAGGCACCAGATCAGAAATCCTGGCCAATATAGCAAAATAATTCTGGCACTTTTGTCTCGATAGAGACATTACGCTGAAGGCGAAATATCTTCCGGGCCTTTCCAACTCAGTCGCAGATTGTAACTCTCGCTACCTAACAGACCACAGCGACTGGCGTCTAGATCCTATGATTTTCCAACTCCTCGACTCACTGTGGGGCCCCCTCCAATTTCTCGTCAACTTCCCAAATTCTTCAGCTGGCGTCCCGACCTGGAGTCGTTGGGCACAGATGCCCTCCTCCACCTCTGGCCTTCGGGAACTCTATACGCGTCCCCCCCCCGTCCCCCCCTTTTGCTCTCATTCCGAGAGTACTGTTGTTGACCAGAAGCTAGAAATCAACAATAACTTCGTTCTGGCCCACTCAGTTTTGGTTTCCTCAACTCCTGGGGATGACCATAGACTTTCTATGCTTATTGCCAACTCATCATTCCATTCTCCTGGAATCCTCTTACCTTAGTCTTGTCAGACCTACTTCATCTAGTAGCATGGCTCATCTCCGGTTTGATAGAGTTTGATATCGGACTTTCATACTCAGCTGAGGATTGTCACGGCTGAGGATGGGGAAAACCCTCAGCCGTGCGGTGCCAGGAGATGGCAGGGTTGTCACTTGGCCAGAACCACAGAATTAGGGAGCAGGTCACTCCTAGCGCTTCCCTAATCTGACCCTGACTCCTAGCTGTATGGGCCGCCCTTAAAGGTAGGAGGGCCCACACTCAGGAACCTCGGATCCCTACTGACCCTCCGGCGTTCCCTGAGCTAGGAGCTGGGTAGACAGCCCGTTCCTCCTGGACACGGAGAAACAGGAGTCTAATGTGGCCAAGGTACAAAGAGAAACAGAAACAGCTATGGCCGTGACAGGCAAAAGCAATCCACACAACACTCACCTGCCACAGACAACACAACCAGGAACCCATGTGCAGGTGCTGTTTGTTCAAGACACCAAGGAACACAGCACACACCAGACATCACACAGGAATCCAGGACCATAAGCTGCAATAATACAAAACCCCACACACACCTAGATAACACCGTGTAACAAAGTTTTATGACCAGAAGGGAGGCCCCCACTGGTAGATGATAAAGTGGCCAGGAGGATGTCTCCAGCAAGCATGGCTGAAGCACCCTCTCTGACTACTGCCTTACACTGAGGCTTTATAGGCCAAGAGGCCACACCCAACGGTCAGACACACCCAGTGACTCACACACACACTGGGAAGGGAGTTAACCCTTCCAACACCAGGGAAGGGAAACACCAACTTAAAGAGAAAGTGTCCAACACTGGAACACACTGTGGCTGCTGCCGCTGGCAACGACATGGGTGGCAACTATGTCCTGGGAGTCAGCCCGAAGGCCGGGACAGTGCCACCACATGTACAACTCCAACCAAACGTTGCCACGGGCAACCACAGTGTGGGGAAGATGTAAGTGCACACCACACATAAACAAGTGCACACAGACATACCAAAAGTGCTTACAAACACGCACACAACTCCAAGGGAACCGCACACATAGCTGTTGTCCGCGGCAACCGCACTTGAGGCAAACAACATCATGCCTCAAGCTGCGGTTGAAACAACAACCCAAACCGCGGGCAACTGTATGCGTGGCCGTGACACGGATATCCTCTCAGATGCTTGGGCCCCGGGTACCAGGTCTGCTTACAGATCAGCCTGGAGACTTTGGGCTGATTAGTGCTTACAATGGAACGTGGATCCCGTTCTAGCACCTATGGTACAGGTCTTGAATTACCTATCAGCATCTTTTGATGGTGGGAAAGCCTATCGGACGATTACCGTTTATCATTTGGCGATTTCCTTTCATCACGCTCCGCTACAGAATATGTCAATAGGTAAACACCCACTTGTCTGTAAGTTAATGAAAGGTATGAAATTCCGCAGACCTCCTTTACCCAAGTATCATTCTACCTGGGATGTTACTTTGGTACTTAACCTTTTTGTCTCCTGGGGAGATAATGATCTCCTATTTTTAAAGCTCCTTTCTTTTAAGTTGGCTACTCTTCTATGCCTCCTCTCTTTCAAAAGAGTCTCCAATGTCAGAGCCTTAGCCATATCTCAGAGACAATTTTCCCCACAAGGCGTATCCTTCTCTATTTCCCATCGTACTAAGACCAATTTTCCCAAAAAATTTTACCCCGCCATTCCTCAACAAGAACATTTGTGTATTGTTTGTTGTTTCAAGGTGTACGAACGTAAGACTGAATCTCTTAGGCAACCAGCTCATTCCCAATTATTAATATCATTCTGTAAACCTCACCTTCCGGTTTCATCCCCAACTTTAGCCAGGTGGATTAGGCAGTCTATGTAATTAGCAGGTATCGATACCTCCGTATTTGGAGCTCATTCTGTTCGGGGTCCCTCGTCGACATAGGTTAGGCAGGCTGGTGCCTCTCTATCTGACATTCTTAAAATGGCTGACTGGTCATCAGAATCCACATTCAAAACATTCTGCTTTCGACCCAAACCTCATACTTCCATGTTCTTAATCTAATCGCATAATATAGAGTTCAAGTTTATTACTCGTGTATTGTATTAGTTTTAAACATGCATATAATGGAGTCTCCTGCTTGTAATAAAATTGGAGATTTTCCTAGCTGCTGTTTCTGTTCTCTTCTAGTTTAATATTCTTCTGGGAGTCTTTAGTCGATCTCTTCCCTCGACATGGCTCATTGAACTTTGGATGATTTCCAGTTTTTCGTTCAGGAAAGATTGATGACAGGGGAGTTCGTTATTTCTGTTCGTTTACATCAAAGAAAGAGGATGATTTGCATATTACAGGAGCTTATATATCCTATGCTGTGTTGTGATTAGCTGCCAGTGTACCTCATTGCATGCTTCTTTACCAAGTACTGCTGGTTAATGGAAAGAGCATCAATCTCACTAACCCTCTTGGCAGAAGTAATGGCCAAGGGGAAAGCAATCTTAAGCAAGAGAATTTTAGGGAGATCATACTAATAGGCTGAAGAGAGGGATCCGAAGTGAGAGCCGAAAGAACCAAGTTTATATCCCAAGGAGGAACCTTATTTTTACAGACCAGGGACCAGAGGTCGCAATAACGCCTGTACAAGTGTCATAGACACCTGTTCAGGCTGTTTTACTCTCTGAAAAAAGTCGTACCAATACACCTTAGACTTTCCCCCTACATTCAGCAGCACAGGGAACGGCACAAGCAGCACAGTGATGCTGCTTGTGCCTGAAATAACCAATTAAAAAGCTTCATACAGTAAGGAGCTTTGCTATTGGTTAGTTTGGGCGGGCGCCGGAGCGATACAGCATCCTGCAGCAGGGGAAGCCGGGCCGGCTCCTGAGCTCCGATGTATGAGGAGAGTAGGGGCAGCGTCATATGTTTAATGTATACAAGTACATTAAGGGACGCTCAGACAGATGCCATACTGTGGCATCCATTACCATAGAGTTCCATTGTAAAAATAAAATAAAAAATAATACATATGCTAATGCATACGTTTGTTTTTTTTTTTTGCAGGATGGGAAATCGTAGTGCACCACGTCTTCCCATCTTGCAAAGTCCAGAAAAAAAATATATACAATTTTTTGTACAATGGAACTCTATGGTGACAGATGCCACAATATGGCATCCATCTAAGGCGTCCGTTATAGTATAAGTTTCATTTTAATTTTAAGTTCCAGTTTAATTTTCATGTACATTAAACCTATGACCGAAACCTGATGTGAACCCAGCCTAACTGACAGGAACAGAGCTGAACAGACTCCAATTAATTTTGTTGGGATCAGTTCAGTTTCTGTTTGGGATCCTTTCTTTTTACCAGACAAAAAAGTCCTGAATGTAAGGATTTTTTGTCCAGTCTTTTTACCAAATTCTGTGACGGATGCTCCAAAGGCAGCCTCCGATGCAGATATGAACAAGTGCAGGCTACGTATTTAAAATTACTTCAACTGGGGGACGTGCTGGTGGCTAATGAAGTATCTCTGATGTTTCGGGACATGGAGGGACACCTGGATGAAGATAATCCTTATGCATAATGTGTGTCAGCAAATGGCGTGGAAGAGGCGTCGGAATATGCGCGAATGCTAAACGTACTACTCGTGGATTGAAGAGTGGTGAGATATCAAGACACTGGAGTGGAGTTCTGTTTTATAATGCCTGGATGAAAGTGTTGGAATTTTTTTTCCCTTCAATTTCTTAGAATTTCCCTAGGGTCCCTTTCACACAAGCGAGTTTTCCACGCGGGTGCAATGCGTGACGTGAACGCATAGCACCCGCACTGAATCCTGACCCATTCATTTTAATGGGTCTGTGTACATGAGCGTTGTTTTTCACGCATCAGTTCTGCGTTGCGCGAAAATTGCAGCATGTTCTATATTCTTCGTTTTTCACGCAGCCCTGGCCCCATAGAAGTGGATGGGGCTACGTGAAAAACGCATTGCATCCGCAAGCAACGATGCGTTTTTCACTGATGGTTGCTAAGAGATGTTGTTTGTAAACATTCAGTTTTTTATCACGCGCGTGAAAAACGCATCAAAACGCATTGCACCCGCGCGGAAAAAACTGAACAACTAAACGCAACTACAGACAAAACTGACTGAACTTGCTTGCAAAATAGTGCGAGTTTCACTGAACGCATTCTGAACGCATCCGGCCCCAATCCGCAACGCCCATGTGAAACCAGCCTAAGGGTCAATTCACACATCCATGTGTGTTTTGCGGATCCACAAAACACGGACACCAGCGATCTGCGTTCCGCACATTGCCAGCACTAATAGAATATGCAATTGCGGACAAGAATAGGGCATGTTCTATTTTTTCAGGAACGGAAATGCAGACGTGTGAATGGACCCTTTTTCTCCTATAACACTGATGATGTTAGTTGCTTTGCACTATTAATATTAGCAACCATCTCATAACCACCTTCCTATTGATGGGGTGCTTTGTCAAATACTTTTTTTCTTATGCACTTATATAGCGCTACTATATTCCGCAGCGCTTTAAAGACATTAGCATCCAACTGTCCCCAATGGGGCTCACAATCTAAGGTCCCTATCATTATGTCTTTGGAGTGTGGGAGTAAACTGGAGTACCCAGAGAAAACCCACGCAAACACGGGGAGAACATAAAAACTTCATGCAGATGTGTCCTTGGTGGGATTTGAACCCAAGCTCCCAGCACTGCAGGGCACCAGTGCTAACCACTGAGCCCCCGTGCTGCCTAGAAGTTGTAGAAGTTGGATACTCTGTGATTAATCCCTTATATTAAGAAGACTAACCCTTCTTTTGAAAGTGAACAAATTAATCCTGGAGCCCAGTAATTTGGTGTTGAATCTTTTTTTTTTTTTTTTTTACTAATTCCCTTGAACTGGACTTAGGTGTTTAACCCTGGAACTACCTGGACTCTGTAACTCTTTCTACTTGACGATTAGCATGGGAATAAGTACTAACCATATTGCTAGCTACTTTCATTTGTTAACCAACGTTTTATCCTAACCTGACCTTAATGGATTAATTATTTATTAACTAACTGGTATACTGGTGTCAATTAAGGACACACTAACTGAATGATTAACTCTTACTGCTATTCACTTATTCATTAATGATCGCTAAGGAGTGGAGGGTCTGATCTGACATGGATCGTGGACTTTGTTAAGAACTAATATTACTTATGTCTTATTAATAAATGTTTTTTTTGTTTGTTTTTTATTGCCTCTGGTCTAAAATCCTGGGGAGTGAGGTAGCGATGGTGGGGGGAGGGTAGTTAGGTCTCAGGGTAGGGGGAAGAAAAATGTGTGGGGAGGGGGGGAGGAAAAAAAATGGTTAAGAAGAAAGATGAAAAGGAAAAAATGGGGGACCAGAGGCAGTCGGGAGTATATGGGTCTCCTAGACAAGATGTGTCTAAAACAAAGGGAGAGAAGGATGTTAAACTGGATAGGTTTCTCCAGGTTTCAGCCTCAGTACATAGTTACATAGTTAATATGGTTGAAAAAAGACATAAGTCCATCGAGTTCAACCAAGGGATAGGTCTGGGTTTGAATTTTAGAAAAAGGGGAGTGAGACACAGATTTCTACACATTTTCATAAGCATTAATGTCATTCACTTTTAAGAATTCATCTATGGTCTTTTTAAAACTACCCACTGTTCTTGTTGTGATCACGTCCAGAGGTAGTCTATTCCTCATATTTACAGTTCTTACAGTGAAGAAGCTTTGACGCTTCTGGACAAAAAGATAAAAAAGATATCCCCCATAACAGTGACCTCTACAGTACCCGCCTCTTTAACAATGACCTCCACAGTTCCCGCCCCCATTAACATTGACCTCCACAGTGACCGCCCCTTTAACAGTGACCTCCACAGTGCCCGGTCTTTTAACAGTGACCGCCCCTTTAGCATTGACCACCCCTTTAACAGTGACCTCCACAGTACCCACCCCTTTAACAGTGACTGCCCCTTTAGAATTGACCACCCCATTAACAGTGACCTTTTTAGTGGCTGCCCCTTTAACAGTGACATTCACAGTGCCCGCCCCTTTAACAGTGACTTTTACAGCGACCGCCCCTTTAACAGTGACCTTCACAGTGGCCGCCCCTTTAACAGTGACTGCCCCTTTAACAGTGACCGCCCCTTTAACAGTGACTTTCACAGTGACTGCCCCTTTAACAGTGACTATCACAGTGATCACCCCTTTAACAGTGACTTTCACAGTGACCGCCCCTTTAACAGTGACTTTCACAGTGACCGCCCCTTTAACAGGGACCTTCATAGCGCCCGCCCCTTTAACAGTGACTTTCACAGTGACCGCCCTTTTAACAGTGACTTTCACAGTGCCCGCCCCTTTAATAACAGTGACCTCCACAGTGCCCGTACATTTAATAACAGTGACCTCCACAGTGCCCGCCCATTTAATAACAGTGACCTCCACAGTGCCCGCCCCTTTAACCAATTTAACCCCGCTAGCTAAAACCCCCTTAATGACCAGGCCACTTTTTACACTTCTGCACTACACTACTTTCACTGTTTATTGCTCGGTCATGCAACTTACCACCCAAATGATTTTTACCTCCTTTTCTTCTCACTAATAGAGCTTTCATTTGGTGGTATTTCATCGCTGCTGACATTTTTACTTTTTTTGTTATTAATCGAAATGTAATGATTTTTTTGCAAAAAAATGACATTTTTCACTTTCAGCTGTAAAATTTTGCAAAAAAACGACATCCATATATAAATTTTTCGCTAAATTTATTGTTCTACATGTCTTTGATAAAAAAAAAATGTTTGGGCAAAAAAAAAAAAATGGTTTGGGTAAAAGTTATAGCGTTTACAAACTATGGTACAAAAATGTGAATTTCCGCTTTTTGAAGCAGCTCTGACTTTCTGAGCACCTGTCATGTTTCCTGAGGTTCTACAATGCCCAGACACTAGAAAACCCCCCACAAATGACCCCATTTCGGAAAGTAGACACCCTAAGGTATTCGCTGATGGGCATAGTGAGTTCATAGAACTTCTTTTTTTTTTGTCACAAGTTAGCGGAAAATGATGATTTTTTCTTTTCTTACAAAGTCTCATATTCCACTAACTTGCGACAAAAAATAAAAAATTCTAGGAACTCGCTATGCCCCTCACGGAATACCTTGGGGTGTCTTCTTTCCAAAATGGGGTCACTTGTAGCGTAGTTATACTGCCCTGGCAATTTAGGGGCCCAAATGTGTGAGAAGTACTTTGCAATCAAAATGTGTAAACAATGGCCTGCAAAATCCGAAAGGTGCACTTTGGAATATGTGCCCCTTTTCCCACCTTGGCTGCAAAAAAGTGTCACACATCTGGTATCGCCATACTCAGGAGAAGTTGGGGAATGTGTTTTGGGGTGTCATTTTACATATAACCATGCTGGGTGAGAGAAATATCTTGGCAAAAGACAACTTTTCCAATTTTTTTATACAAAGTTGGCATTTGACCAAGATATTTTTCTCACCCAGCATGGGTATATGTAAAATGACACCCCAAAACACATTCCCCAACTTCTCCTGAGTATGGTGATACCAGATGTGTGACATTTTTTTGCAGCCAAGGTGGGCAAAGGGGCACATATTCCAAAGTGCACCTTTCGGATTTCGCAGGCCATTTTTTTACACATTTTGATTGCAAAGTACTTCTCACACATTTGGGCCCCTAAATTGCCAGGGCAGTATAACTACGCCACAAGTGACCCCGTTTTGGAAAGAAGACACCCCAAGGTATAGCGTGAGGGGCACGGCGAGTTCCTAGAATTTTTTATTTTTTGTCAAAGGCAATGATTTATTCATCCACATCGATTGATGCGAATGGAGAAATCTGGTTTGCTAGGGCATACGAGCTAAGTGGGTATGGATGTTGGGCGGAGCTCCTATGTCCTGGCAGACGCCTTTCCCCTCCTTTTTTTTTTGGGCAGAGATTTTTTCATCCACAGGAGACGTTTGCAGCAGCTGTGTGAGTGAATGGGCCCTAATAGCCCTGTGTGCCTGTCCTGGTGAGATGTGATCCCTATGCTAGGTGTACCTGTGTGTGGTACTTCCGGAAACACTCCCCTAAGCATAGGGCAGGGTGGTCAGGACAGTCAGGACAGAAATAGCGGGTGTCACGCCTTATTCCACTCCTGCTACAGACACGACGGTCTTTTTCGGGGTGACGGATGGGTTGAGGTACCGGCAACGACATTGGGGAAATGTCGCTCGTGTAGACGGCTAACTACACTGGTGGATGGGGCCACGGAACCTCCTGGATACAGGAGGTTCTCAATGATCTCTTCCTGAAATTTGAGGAAGGATCATGTTCTCCCAGCCTTACTGTAGAGAACAAAACTATTGTACATCACCAATTGAATCAAATATACAGACACCTTCTTATACCAGCGTCTGGTTCTGCGGGAAACTAAATACGGAGACAACATCTGGTCATTGAAGTCCACCCCTCCCATGTGAAGATTATAGTCGTGGACTGAGAGGGGCTTTTCAATGACACGGGTTGCTTGCTCAATTTGTATTGTCGTATCTGCGTGAATGGAGGAGAGCATGTAAACGTCACGCTTGTCTCTCCATTTCACCGCGAGCAGTTCTTCGTTACACAATGCGGCCCTCTGCCCCCTTGCAAGACGGGTGCTAACGAGCCGTTGGGGGAAGCCCGCGCGACTAGTTCGCGCGGTACCACAGGCGCCAATCCGTTCTAGAAACAAATGCCTAAAGAGGGCCACACTTGTGTAGAAATTGTCCACATAAAGATGGTACCCCTTGCCGAATAAGGGTGACACCAAGTCCCAGACTGTCTTCCCACTGCTCCCCAGGTAGTCAGGGCAACCGACCGGCTCCAGGCTCTGATCTTTTCCCTCATAGACATGAAATTTGTGTGTATAGCCTGTGGCCCTTTCACAGAGCTTATACAATTTGACCCCATACTGGGCGCACTTGCTTGGGATGTATTGTTTGAAGCCAAGGCGCCCGGTAAAATGTATCAGGGACTCGTCTACGCAGATGTTTTGCTCTGGGGTATACAAATCTGCAAATTTCTGGTTGAAATGGTCTATGAGGGGCCGAATTTTGTGGAGCCGGTCAAAAGCAGGGTGGCCTCTGGGACGGGAGGCGGTGTTGTCGCTAAAGTGCAGGAAATGCAGGATGGTCTCAAATCGTGTCCTGGACATAGCAGCAGAGAACATGGGCATGTGATGAATTGGGTTCGTGGACTAATATGACCACAATTCATGCTTTTTAGTTAGACCCATGTTGAGGAGAAGGCCCAAAAAAAATTTAATTTCGGAAACTTGGACTGGTTTCCACCGGAAAGGCTGGGCATAAAAGCTTCCCGGGTTTGCAGTTATAAATTGTGTGGCATACCGATTTGTTTCTGCCACAACTAAGTCTAAGAGCTCCGCAGTCAAGAACAGCTCAAAAAATCCCAGGGCCGAACCGATCTGAGCTGTCTCAACCCGAACTCCAGACTGGGCGGTGAAAGGGGGAACTACAGGTGCGGCTGAAGTTGGGGACTGCCAATCAGGGTTTGCCAGCACCTCAGGGACTCTAGGGGCTCTACGGGCACGTCTTTGTGGTGGCTGCGACGGGGTAACTACTGCACGTGCCACCGTACCAGCTTCAACTGCTCTTCTGGTGCTCGCTACTCCACCATGTTCTACGGCAGTGCTGGTACTAGGTCCAGGAAGGGCTGCGCTGCTGGTGTATGCCTCACCACGTAATCCGACAGCACCAGCCCCACTCTGCTGCTCTTGAAGCGGATCCTGCGCAACTTGCGGTCTAGCGACACGGGGCCGGGTACGCCTGGTGCTATCAGGGACCTCAGCCTCCTCATCCGAACTTTGGGTCAGAGAGCCACTGCTTTCTACAGGTTCGTATTCTGACCCGCTAGATTCATCAGATGAGGGTTCCCATTCCTCATCCGACTGGGTCAGAAGCCTGTAGGCCTCTTCAGAAGAATACCCCCTGTTTGACATTTGGGCAACTAAATTTAGGGGTATTCCCTGAGGCTACCCAAGAAAAAAAGCAAGCCTGTCTTACAAATGGGAGGCTAGCGAAGTACCGGAAGCCGCTGCGGTTGATAAAAAATATCAAAACTGATTTTTTTTATTGCCGCAGCGCGTGTAAAGTGAATTTGCAGTGATCAAAAAAAAAAAATTTCTGTCACTGCGGTGGGGCGGGCGTGGGCGAACGCACGTGTGGGCGACCGATCAGGCCTGATCGGGCAAACACTGCGTTTTGGGTGGAGGGCGAACTAAAGTGACACTAGTACTATTATAGATCTGACCGTGATCAGTTTTGATCACTTCCAGATACTATAAAAGTACAAATGCTGATTAGCGAATAAGGGACTGCGGTGCGGTGGGCTGGGCGCTAACTGATCCCTAAACTACCTAACCAAGGGACCTAAACTATACCTAAAACCTATCAGTCAATACCAGTGAAAAAAAAAAAGTGACAGTTTGCACTGATCACTTTTTTCCTTTCACTAGTGATTGACAGGGGCGAACAAAGGGGTGATCAAAGGGTTAATTGGGGTGCAGGGGGGTGATCTGGGGCTAAAGTGTGGTGTTTGGTGTACTCACTGTGAAGCCTGCTCCTCTGCTGGATCCAACCAACGAAAAGGACCATCAGAGGAGCAGGGCAGCCATATAACAGATCATATTTACTAATATGATCTGTTATCTGGCTTCTGATTGGATTTTTTAAAAATCAGCAACCTGCCAGCCACGATCATTGGCTGGCAGGTTGCTGACAAAATGCTCCTTTAACTTTTGCCGGCCCACGATCCGCATGTGCGGGCCGGCTGTGACCGAAATCTCGCGTCTCGCGAGATGACGCACGGATGCGTCCAGGAGGAATGAATCAACCACCTTCCGGGCGCATCCGTGCGTTAGGCGGTCCGGAGGTGGTTAATAACAGTGACCTCCACAGTGCCCGCCCATTTAATAACAGTGACCTCCACAGTGCCCGCCCCTTTAATAACAGTGACCTTCACTGTGCCCGCCCCTTTAAAAACTGTGACCTCCACATTGCCCTCCCCTTTAAGCAGTAAAGAAAAATGGCTGGGTTGTTATGAAAACCTGGAGTAAAACTGTGTTTATAGTAGTTGGGATTTGAATAGAAAGACTTGCAGGCTTGTATTGGTGGGGCTCATTTTTTGGGAATATCTCAGGAACGGCTCAGGAACGGTAAGTCCTAGAGAACTGAGACCTGGTCTAAAACCTTCCCGGACACCTGTTGTACCTGTGTGCCAAATTTGGTAAAGATCGGTCCAGTCGTTTGGTCATGCATAAAGAACAGATAGATAGACAGAAATTCATTTTTATATATATAAGAGATATAGGTTATTCATGTCCCCCCCTTAGACATGTCTTTTCAAGATTAAATACATTTAATTATTTTAATCTTTCCTCATAACTAAGACCCTCCATGTCCCTTATTAGTTTAGTTGCTCTTCTTTGTATGTTTTCCACATCCAGAACATTCTTTGCATATTCCAGATTAGGCCACACCAAAGATTTGTAAAGTGGCAATATTACATCCCTGTCCCACTAGTCCATGCGTCGTTTAATACATGACAATATACTGCTACCTTTCCGCTGGGTTCACACATGAGCGTACTCTGCGCTCTGTATGCGCGATTTTACGCAGGAGGTTTACAAGCAAACGCCCATTGTCGCGCGTTCCCGGAAGTCTATATACGGGAACGCGCGACATTACGCCCCAAAGAAGCTCCTGTACTTCTTGGGGCGTAGGGCGTTTTACAGCGCGTTCGTGCTCGCTGTAAAACGCTCAGGTGAGAACCATTCCCATAGGGAATCATTGGTTCTTGCCTGTTGAGCGTTTTACAGCACGTAGGAACGCGCTGTAAAACGCTCAGGTGTGAACTCAGCGTTAGAAGCAGCTGATTGACATTGTATGCTGTTATTTAAACTATGATCCAGAAGTAAACATAAATCATTCTCTACAAGTGACTCTCCCAATTTTACTTCCCCTAGGACAGGGATGGACAAACTGCGACTCCCCAGCTGCTGCGAAACCACAAATCCCACCATGCTGGTAGGCTGATAGCTGTAGACAGACTGGGCATACTGGGAGTTGCAGTTCCACAACAGCTGGAGAGCCGCAGTCCGCCCATCCTTGCCCCAGGACATATGATACACGTAGATTATTACTACCCAGATGCATAACTTTACATTCAGGGGTGGACTGGGAACTTTAAGGCTATACACATCCTCAAAGGCAATCTTATATGATTGCATTGTACTTATTCTGAGCTAAAACTCACTATCTCCAACCGGTCTCTACAAAAAATATGGAGCCCTTTTTCTGTACATGGCAAAGATGCTATAGTAGCAGCCTTTGGATTTTCTCTCTTTTCTGTCAGTTGGGGAGCTGACGTGCCCCTTAGCAAGTAAGGGTCAGAATAGGTCCAATACTCATTCTAAAAATTTGGTTGTAAATAGCGAGGACATAGAAGACATAGAGGAGATGTTACCATCCCCACTAGATACTGTACAATCTCCCACTCTAGCGGACATTATGACAGCAGTGGGTAAATCTAATAATGTGTTGGAGGTGATTATGAATCAAATGGGTGAATTCAAATCTCATGTACAGCTGGTAAGAAATGATTGCAAAAAAGTGAGTGAAAGAGTGAACCACGTAGAACAAAGAATCAGTGATTTAGAAGATCAAGTTACTGGCTTTGTTAAAGATCTCAGGAAGTTGAAGGCGGAGAATGACATCCTTTCTAAGAAAGTTATAGAGATGGAAGACAGGGATAGGAGGTCAAATATAAGATTGATACGAGTACCGGAAAAAACGGAGGGTGCAGATTGTATACAATATATTCAGAACTGGATTACTGAGGTGGTGGGTGGGGAAAATCTGTCTAAATGTTCAAGGATAGAGAGATTGTGATGTGGAAAATAAGAGCGCTTGAGTCTTTGGAGATTAATGCATCGAAAGTGTCAATAATTGCGGATTATTCTTTTGCAACTCAGAAAGAGAGAGAGAAATTTGTTGATGTTAAACATAGATTGCTACAGGCTGAAAATAACTTACTCTCTTTTGTACCCTTCTAAGCTTAGAATTGTGCATAGGGATAAGGTTAGTTTTTTTTTCTTCTGCTCAAGAAGTTAATAAGTGGATGGAGTCAGTGGGTTTAGGATGAAGTGATTCAGGCGAATGGACAGGGATGGAGGAGGGGGAGGTGGACTTCGTGCTAAAGTAGTAGGCTGTTGAGGACCCATTGTGGGAAGGATTTTTTTTCGTTGTGTTGAAAATGATGTAAAGAATTCTTATGATTAATATCTTGTCATGGAGCATAAGAGGATTGGGTGAGAAAGTAAAGAATTATGCTGTCTTTAGTGTTATAGGTAGATATCTCCCAGCTATAGTATGTTTATTGGAGACTCATGTGGTGAAGGATAAATTGGGTCTTTTTAAAAGAAAGTGGATTGGTCTTACAGTTTCATTCTGTTTATAGCAGGTATAGTAGAGGGGTTAGTATTTTGGTTCATAAAGATATAGTATGTTCTATCATTTCTCAGAGAATTGATGAAGAGGTGTGATTTTCCTTTCTGTATGGATATTTTGAGAAAGTAAGATGTGTTGTGGCAGGGATTTTATATCCCTCCACCTTATAGGCACGAGGTGTTATTAAAATTAAATTAGTTTTTACAGGATAAATATAACTGTCCATTACTATTGCTGGGAGACTTCAACAGTGCAATGAATGAAGAGCTGGATAGATTAACACAGAAAGACAGAGTTAAAAAAATGAGGTGTACATCTTTAATGAAGCTAACCCAAGAGTTCGAATGGTGGGAAATATGGAAAACACATACAGTAATCCTCAATCAAGACAGTTTTCCTGCTATAGTAAAACTCATGACTCTTTTTCTAGGATTGACTTGGTTTTTGGAAATCAGATGACCCTTCAGAATACAGTGGCTGTCTCATATGAGCCAAGGTGCATCTCAGACCATTCCCCAGTTTTAATAAAGGTGGGTCCAAAAGGGGATGATGTGAAAAGTGTTCGCAGACTCTACACGGTTAACCCTATTTGGTTTAACCTAATGGGCAAGAGGAACACTTTCAAGGAGAACTAGCTTTCTTTTTTGAAACAAATAGGGGGGTCAGCTGTTAATATGGTCTGGGATGCCAGTGAGGCCTATGTGAGAGAGGGCTACTTAAAGTATAACTGTCATCTTTTTTTTGAGTATTTGATTGTGGTGATTAATATCTCCTTGGTGGCCCTATTTCAACTTTTCACTGTGTATTCAAATACCCCTTAATTCCACATGTTTGTTCCCTGTACTGCCTCTTTTTACCTGTGCTTAAAATAGTGTTGCTAGGCATGGTCCGTCTATTTGTTGATGGATGGAGGACGCTGCGTGCAAGATCACATTGCTGACAGCCAGGGACTGTAAGTAAATGATTAAAGCCAGGTCCTCCCCAGCAGCTGATAACAGTGCCTGGGCTGTGTGCACTTCTCCCTGTCCCTGCGCTTGGTAAACCCTCCCTCACTCAGCAGACTGGGACAATGCAGAGTCGAAGCAGCGCAAACCAGGGAAGGGAGATCTGCCGTCTGCTCAGTGTTTAAATGAAAGCAACATGTGGTAAGAGGACCCCTTTGTGCTGCAGGAGATTAACCCTTTAGGGGGAGGGCTGTGGCTACTGACACTTTTGGGGGGCTATTGTTACTGGCTAGTGAGGGCAGGCGGGATTAGCCTCAGGGTGAGGGCAGTGGCGGCCATCTTAACTGAATATTGAAATTGCAGTTTTAGGCCAAATGCACACGGCCGTTTTTCACGGCCGTGAGCAGTCCGTGGCAACACGGGCTGGATTCCTGCTGAGAGCAAGAGCGCACGGTGTCATTGGTTGCTATGACACCGTGCGCTCCTTCCTGCAGCCACAGTACAGTAATACACTGGTATAGATCAAGAAGAAAGTATATGGCACCCCTTAATTAGTGTTTGTCAGAAACGGGTATATAGCAGCCCTTAATCAGTATTTGGAGGAAGAAGGTATAAAGCAATAGCATCCCTCAATCAGTATTTAGTAAAAGGAACTATATGGCACCCCTCAATCAGTATTTGGCGGAAACAGCTATATAGCACCCCTCAATCGGGATTTGGCGGAAACATGTATATGGCACCCCTCAATCAGTATTTTGTGGAAGCAGGTGTATCGCAGCACTCAATCGGTATTTGTTGGAAGAAGGTATATAGCAATAGTACCCTTCAATCGGTATTTGGCAGAAACAGGTATATAGAACCCCTCAATTAGTATTTGGCGGAACCAGGTAAATATCACCCCTCAATCAGTATTTGATGGAAACTGGTATATAGCACCCCTCAATCAGTATTTGACTGAAACAGATATATAGCATCCCTCAATCAGGATTTTGTGGAAGAAGATATATCGCAGCCCTCAAACAGTTTTTTTGGGGGCAACGGTTAAATCATACCCGTTGCAATTAGTTACTCCAATATCGTTTGTCCCTCTATTTAGCTGCAGTATCGCAGCAGAACTGCACACAACTGCTGCACAATACAAATGCACTATAATATAATTTCTACATTAGAAATTATATTATTAGTATATAACACCCCTCTATATCACACCTATCGATACCATACCTATTCCAGTGCTTAAAAGGATGTGTGCGGCCCTATTAGCTAGAGTTTGGTGTCCCTAACTTTCCCTGCTCAAAAATGCAACCTCTCCCTACACTGGCAAAACACATAATGTAAAATGGCTGCCAGATCAGGTTCTGTTATAGGGTTGGGGAGGTGTCCATGTTCTGAAACGTCTGAATTGGCTGTCCTGTCCCACCTGATGGATGTGTCATGGGTCAAAGTTAGGCGCTATGCAAAAACATTTGCCGCCTGCGAATATTGCCATATCTTCTCATTTTTGGCGAATCGCGAACGAGCAATGTTCACCACGAAACGACCGCTGGGCGAACCGCAAGGCCATCTCTATTTACCGCTATAGGTGCTCTCGGAGAACTATAAATAGACCTCAGCCACTTCATAAATTCAGGCCTGATAGCAAATTGCCCCAAAATTTCCCATAAGAAGCCCCATTCCACAATGTCAAAAGCTTTTTTTTGCATCTAACAGCAACCCGGATCATTCCCCACCCATTGTATATTGGCAAGGATCCTGAAAAGGTTTAAGGATGTAGATCTTCCAGGATAAATCCATTTTGATCTGGATGTCCTAAACTTGTAATTAGCCCTTTTAGTCTCTTCGCCAATATCCTAGCCAATATCTTACAATCATTATTCATTAGGGATATTGGGCGATATGAACCCGGATCTAAACCATCCTTGCCCTCTTTAGGAATCAAAATGATTGTTGCTTTCCCCATTGAATCAGGCAAGTGGGCCACTTGCTTAGAATATGAAAAAAAAACTCCATTAGTCTGTTCACCCAAAATTCCTTGTCTGTCTTGTATAATTCTACAATTGATCCATCAGGGCCTGCTGCTTTACCTCTTGGACATTCAGGTATTGCTGATAAGCCCTTCATTCTGCAGTAATCTAATTGAGCCTGTGAAGAATACAAATTAAAATAATAATTTCTAAACACTCCCAAGATCTTTTTCGTTTCATTATATATTATACCCTTCTTGTCGCAAATTGCAGCAATATTTGCCACAGTTTCCCTCTTATTAATTATTCTGGCTAGGAATTTACCTGGTCTATCCCGTTTCCAGTACATTCTACATTTAACAAATAGATCCATATTGTGCGCTTTTTCTTTAAGGTCATTATTATAATTATAAAATGCCATAAGCCAAGCTTTCCTTGCGCCCTCGGTTTTTTAAGTAATCATATTTTCCTCCCTCATTTCCATATCCAACCTTAAAGCCTCTTCCCTTTTCTTGAAATCTTTTTTTTTTCAATGATCTTTTTATTAAAGGATAACTGTCACACTTAGACCCTAATTTCAATTTTCATATATGTAGTTACTAATAACATGATATTCCAGAATCAGTTACTATTAGACTTACTTACCCCATATTTAATTAAGTCAGTCTAATAGTAACTGATTCTGGAATATCATGTTATTAGTAACTACATATATGAAAATTGAAAAAAAAAAGATTTCAAGAAAAGGGAAGAGGCTTTAAGGTTGGATATGGAAATGAGGGAGGAAAATATGATTGCTTAAAAAACTGAGGGCGCAAGGAAAGCTTGGCTTATGGCATTTTATAATTATAATAATGACCTTAAAGAAAAAACGCAGAATAGTGTATTTGTATTGTGCAGCAGTTGTGTGCGGTTCTGCTGCGATACTGCAGCTAAATAGAGGGACAAACGATATTGGAGTAACTAATTGCAACGGGTGTGATATAACCGTTGCCCCCAAAAAAACTGTTTAAGGGCGGCGCTATACCTTCTTCCACAAAATCCTGATTGAGGGGTGCTATATATCTGTTTCAGTCAAATACTGATTGAGGGGTGCTATATACCAGTTTCCATCAAATACTGATTGAGGGGTGCTATATACCTGGTTCCACCAAATACTAATTGAGGGGTTCTATATACTTGTTTCTGCCAAATACTGATTGAAGGGTGCCATATAACTTTTTCCACAAAATACAGATTGAAGGGTGCTATTGCTATATACCTTCTTCCAACAAATACTGATTGAGTGCTGCGATACACCTGCTTTCACAAAATACTGATTGAGGGGTGCCATATAAATGTTTCTGCCAAATACTGATTGAGGGGTGCTATATAGCTGTTTCTGCCAAATACTGATTGAGGGGTGCCATATAGTTCCTTTTACTAAATACTGATTGAGGGATGCTATTGCTTTATACCTTCTTCCTCCAAATACTGATTGAGGGCTGCGATACACCTGCTTCCACAAAATGCTGATTGAGGGGTGCCATATACCTGTTTCTGCCAGATACTGATTGAGGGGTGCTATATTGTGTGGCTGTCATGGCCCATAAAAGGTAGGAACTAGTGTTAGGGACCACTCATGAAGGCGACCTTGACGTGGTGAGTGGCTTATTACGCTTTGGCCAAAATGTACACCAATGCCTTATTCAACATCCAGCATAAAGGCAGGGCAGAGTGCTTGTTTGCAGAGTGCGATTGCATTTGGGTTTTTGCGTTTGTATCTGTATTTCGCCATAGAAATGTGCACCTGCATACTGGGTTGTGCGGGCTGAACCACATTTTTTTCTTTGTAGTATATATTGGGGGCGTCACGATCTCCAAACAGTCATGCACACCTGACCAGTTAGTATGCCCTGGAGGCTGGTTTTAAAGTCAGTATAAAGCTGAGTCTGCTTATATAGCACCTAGCAGTAGCCATTTGGCTCCAGGAGAAGTATATAGTGGGCTCAGCATGCATGTTGGTACTTGCATCCCTGGATCCGATGAAAGCTGTAATGGCACCGGACGGGGTTAAAAGCAGAGTGTGCTTGGCGTGCATGCTGTACCTGCGCTCTCTGGACTTTGTGTGGCTGTCATGGCCCATAACAGGTAGGAACTAGTGTTAGGGACCACTCATGAAGGCGACCTTGACGTGGTGAGTGGCTTATTACGCTTTAGCCAAAATGTACACCAATGCCTTATTCAACATCCAGCATAAAGGCAGGGCAAAGTGCTGGTTTGCAGAGAGCGATTGCATTTGTGTTTTTGCTATATACCCGTTTTCGCCAAATACTGATTTAAGGGTGTCACATACATTCTTCCACTAAATACTGATTGAGGGGTGCTATTGCTATATACCTTCTTCCACCAAATACTGATTAAGCGCTGCAATACACCTGCCTCCACCAAATACTGATTGAGGGGTGCTTTATACCTGTTTCCACCAAATACTAAATGGGGGGTGCTATATACCTGTTTCCACCAAATACTGATTGAAGGGTGCTATATACCTGTTTCCACCAAATACTGATTGAGGGGAGCCAAATACCTTCTTCCACTAAATACTGATTGAGGGGTGCTATTGCTTTAAACCTTCTTCCACCAAATACTGATTGAGGGCTGCGATGCACATGCTTCCACAAAATACTGATTGAGGGGGTGCAACATACCTGTTTCCGCAAATACTGATTAAAGGGTGCTATATACCTGTTTCCGCCAAATACTTATTGAGGGTAGCTATATATCTGTTTTTTCCAAATACTGATTGAGGGGTGCCATATACCTTCTTCCTCCAAATACTGATTGAGGGCTGCAATGCATTCTTCCACTAAATACTGATTGAGGGGTGCTATTGCTATATACCTTCTTCCACCAATACTGATTAAACGCTGCAATACACCTGCCTCCACAAAATACTGATTGAGGGGTGCCATATACCTGTTTCCACAAAATCCTGATTGAGGGGTGCTATATAGTGTTGATCACGAATATTCGAATTGCAAATTTTAATCGCGAATATCGGCACTTCGAGAATTCGCGAATAATTAGAGTATAGCAAAATATATTCGTAATCGCGAATATTCGTTTTAAAAAAAAATACCAATTCATGCGAATTTTTATGCGAAAATATTTTCGCAATCAAGAAAATAATGCCTGGAGATCACAAATTCTCGAATTCTCGAATGTATGGCGAATATTCGCCCAAATATTCGCGAAATATCGCAAATTCGAATATTGCCCCTGCCGCTCATCACTAGTGCTATATACCTGTTTCCACCAAATACTAATTGACGGGTGCTATATACCAGTTTTCACCAAATCCTGATTGAGGAATGCTATATACCTTATTCCACAAAATACTGATTGAGGGGTGCTATTGCTATGTACCTTCTTCCACCAAATACTGATTGAGGGCTGCAATAAACCTGCTTCCACAAAATACTGTTTGAGGGGTGCCATATATCTGTTTCCACCAAATACTAATTGAGGGGTGCTATATATCTGTTTCTGCTAAATACTGATTGTGGGGTGCCATATATCTTCTTCCACTAAATACTGATTGAGGGGTGCGATTGCTATATGCCTTCTTCCACCAATACCAATTAAGGGCTGCGATACACCTGCTTCCATAAAATATTAATTGAGGGGTGCCATATACCTGTTTCAACTAAATACTGATTGAGGGGTGCTATATACCTGTTTCCACCAAATACTGATTGAGAGGTTCAATATACCTGTTTACGCCAAATACTGATTGAGGGGTGCCATATACCTTCTTCCACAAAATAGAGAGTGAGGGTTGCTATTGCTATATACCTTCTTCCACCAAATACTGATTGAGGGCTTCGATACACCTGCTTCCACAAAATACTGATTGAGGGGAGCCATATATATGTTTCTGCCAAATACT
The DNA here is from genome assembly GCF_014858855.1 of Bufo gargarizans. Taxonomy (NCBI): domain Eukaryota; kingdom Metazoa; phylum Chordata; class Amphibia; order Anura; family Bufonidae; genus Bufo; species Bufo gargarizans. Next base: position 108,237,875 of record NC_058082.1, on the reverse strand, counting down.
GATTGAGGGGAGCCATATACCTTCTTCCACTAAATACTGATTGAGGGGTGCTACAGTCATGTGAAAAAATTAGGACACCCTTTGAAAGCATGTGGTTTTTTGTAACATTTTTAATAAAAGGTTATTTCATCTCCGTTTCAACAATACAGAGAGATTAAAGTAATCCAACTAAACAAAGAAAACGGAAGAAAAGTCTTTTCAAGATCTTCTGTAAATGTCATTCTACAAAAATGCCTATTCTAACTGAGGAAAAAGATAGGACACCCTTGCCCCTAATAGCGAGTGTTACCTCCTTTGGCTGAAATAACTGCAGTGAGACGGTTCTTGTAGCCATCTACCAGTCTTCGACATCGGTCTGAGGAAATTTTACCCCACTCCTCAATGCAGAACTTTTTCAGCTGTGAGATGTTTGAGGGGTTTCTTGCACGTACAGCCCTTTTCAAGTCACCCCACAGCATCTCAATGGGATTCAAATCTGGACTTTGACTTGGCCATTCCAGGACTCTCCATTTCTTCTTTTTCAGCCAATCTTTGGTTGATTTACTAGTATGTTTTGGGTCATTGTCATGTTGCATGGTCCAGTTCCGCTTCAGCTTTAATTTTCTAACTGATGGTCTCACATGTTCTTCAAGCACCTTCTGATACACAGTAGAATTCATCGTGGATTCTATGATGGTGAGCTGACCAGGTCCTGCTGCAGCAAAGCAGCCCCAAACCATGACACTTCCACCTCCATGCTTCACAGTTGGTATGAGGTTCTTTTCTTGGAATGCTGTGTTTGGTTTACGCCAAACATGTCCTCTGCTGTTGTGTCCAAATAATTCAATTTTGGACTCATCTGTCCAAAGAACATTATTCCAGAAGTCCTGGTCTTTGTCAACTTTATCTCTGGCAAATGTCAGTCTGGCCTCGATGTTTCTCTTGGAAAGCAAAGGTTTCCTCCTTGCACACCTCCCATGCAAGTTAAACTTGTACAGTCTCTTTCTGATTGTAGAGGCATGTACTTCTACATCAACAGTAGCCAGAGCCTGCTGTAGTTCTCGAGATGACACTTTAGGGTTTTTGGAGACCTCTTTTAGCATCTTGCGGTCTGCTCTTGGGGTGAACTTGCTGGGGCGACCAGTCCTGGGCATGTTGGCAGTTGTTTTGAAAGCCCTCCACTTGTAGACTATCTTCCGGACAGTGGAATGGCTGATTTCAAAATCTTTTGAGATCTTTTTAAATCCCTTCCCAGACTCATAGGCTGCTACAATCTTTTTTCTGAAGTCCTCTGACAGCTCTTTTGCTCTCACCATGGTGCTCACTCTCACTTCAACAGTCAGGAGCACACCAAACTAAATGTCTGAGGTTTAAATAGGGCAAGCCTCATTCAACATGCAGAGTAACGATCTACTAATTATGTGCACCTGGTGTGATATACCTGTGTGAGATCTGAGCCAATTTAAGAGGGAATACATGTGAGGGTGTCCTATCTTTTTCCTCAGTTAGAATAGGCATTTTTGTAGAATGACATTTACAGAAGATCTTGAAAAGACTTTTCTTCAGTTTTCTTTGTTTAGTTGGATTACTTTAATCTCTCTGTATTGTTGAAACGGAGATGAAATAACCTTTTATTAAAAATGTTACAAAAAACCACATGCTTTCAAAGGGTGTCCTAATTTTTTCACATGACTGTATTGCTTTATACCTTCTTCCACCAAATACTGATTGAGGTGCATCTGCGATGCACATTCTTCCACAAAATACTGATTGAGGGGTGCAACATACCTGTTTCCGCCAAATACTGATTAAGGGGTGCTATATACCTGTTTCCGCCAAATACTTATTGAGGGGTGCTATATACCTGTTTCTGCCAAATATTGATTGAGGGATGCTATTGCTATATACCTTCTTCCACCAAATACTGATTGAGGGCTGCAAAGCACATGCTTCAACAAAATACTGATTGAGGGGTGCAACATACCTGTTTCTGCCAAATACTGATTAAGTAGTGCTACAGACGTGGACAAAATTGTTGGTACCCTTTGGTCAATGAAAGAAAAAGTCACAATGGTCACAGAAATAACTTTAATCTGACAAAAGTAATAATAAATTAAAATTCTATAAATGTTAACCAATGAAAGTCAGACATTGTTTTTCAACCATGCTTCAACAGAATTATGTAAAAAAATAAACTCATGAAACAGGCATGGACAAAAATGATGGTACCCCTAGAAAACACAGAACATAATGTGACCAAAGGGACATGTTAATTCAAGGTGTGTCCACTAATTAGCATCACAGGTGTCTACAACCTTGTAATCAGCCATTGGGCCTATATATATGGCTCCAGGTAATCACTGTGTTGTTTGGTGATATGGTGTGTACCACACTCGACATGGACCAGAGGAAGCAAAGGAAAGAGCTGTCTCAAGAGATCAGAAAGAAAATTATAGACAAGCATGTTAAAGGTAAAGGCTATAAGACCATCTCCAAGCAACTAGATGTTCCTGTGAGTACAGTTGCACATATTATTCATAAGTTTAAGATCCATGGGACTGTAGCCAACCTCCCTGGACGTGGCCGCAGGAGGAAAATTGATGACAAATCTAAGAGACGGATAATCCGAATGGTAACAAAAGAGCCTAGAAAGACTTCTAAAGAGATTCAAGGTGAACTTCATGCTCAAGGAACATCAGTGTCAGATCGCACCATCCGTCGTTGTTTGAGCCAAAGTGGACTACATGGGAGACGACCAAGGAGGACACCATTGTTGAAAACGAATCATAAAAAAGCAAGACTGGAATATGCCAAACTACATGTTGACAAGCCACAAAGCTTCTGGGAGAATGTCCTGTGGACAGATGAGACAAAAATCGAAGTTTTTGCCAAGGCACATCAGCTGTATGTTCACAGACGAAAAAATGAAGCATATCAAGAAAAGAACACTGTCCCTACTGTGAAACATGGAGGAGGCTCTGTTATGTTCTGGGGCTGCTTTGCTGCGTCTGGCACAGGGTGTCTTGAATCTGTGCAGGGTACAATGAAATCTCAAGACTATCAAGGAATTCTAGAGAGAAATGTACTAGCCAGTGTCAGAAAGCTTGGTCTCAGTCGCAGGTCATGGGTCTTGCAACAGGACAATGACCCAAAACACACCGCTAAAAACACCCAAGAATGGCTAAGAGGAAAAAATTGGACTATTCTAAAGTGGCCTTCTATGAGCCCTGACCTCAATCCTATTGAGCATCTTTGGAAGGAGCTGAAACATGCAGTCTGGAAAAGGCACCCTTCAAACCGGACACAACTGGAGCAGTTTGCTCATGAGGAGTGGGCCAAAATACCTGCTGAGAGGTGCAGATGTCTCATTGACAGTTACAGGAAGCGTTTGATTGCAGTGATTGCCTCAAAAGGTTGCGCAACAAAATATTAAGTTAGGGGTACCATCATTTTTGTCCATGCCTGTTTCATGAGTTTATTTTTTTACATAATTCTGTTGAAGCATGGTTGAAAAACAATGTCTGACTTTCATTGGTTAACATTTATAGAATTTTAATTTATTATTACTTTTGTCAGATTAAAGTTATTTCTGTGACCATTGTGACTTTTTCTTTCATTGACCAAAGGGTACCAACAATTTTGTCCACGTCTGTATATACCTGTTTCCACCAAATACTTATTGAGACGTTCTATATACCTGTTTCTGCCAAATACTGATTGAGGGGTACCATATACCTTCTTCCACTAAATACTGATTGAGGGGTGCAATTGCTATATACCTTCTTCACAATATAACAAAACAACAACAAATACAGGTGCACTCTGCGGTCTCACTAAACCCTCAAACTGATTTTAAAATTGAGAGATTAGTCAACATGTCCTACGGTGTAGAACATGTCTAAGCCCGGGCACCACGTCAAGGTTTCTCAAGTAGCCCGGGACCTAACGCTCTCCTACCTGCGCCGTATGGGCGATACCAGGAGCCAGTGGGCAAATTACAGGAGCATGAGGCCGACTCACAAACAGCTCACCAGTTACCTCCAGCATGTAACCATGCTTGCAATGGGAGGAGGGAGGAGTCTGTGAGTCCCACTCAAGACTGACTGATATAGCCCAGGCCTCACAGGTGCACCTAAATGTGGCCTGTAGATGGAAAACAGGCACATTTAAATTGGAGTTTATACACCTCCAGGAATCTATATATACAAACCAAAAAAGACAAGGTGGCATTAGCAGGAGGTGCTCAAACCCACATGCAGTCGTGCATATATACAGGGGAGCAAATCCTGCACTTGTGGTCCGTTGCTAATGGCGATCCCCAGCAAAATGCATACGGTGGAGGATGCCCGCGGCGAACCACAAGTACCACAATAGACATCTCACACAAGGTAACAAGTGCGGATGTAATAATCAATATAACAATATAACAAAACAACAACAAATACAGGTGCACTCTGCGGTCTCACTAAACCCTCAAACTGATTTTAAAATTGAGAGATTAGTCAACATGTCCTACGGTGTAGAACATGTCTAAGCCCGGGCACCACGTCAAGGTTTCTCAAGTAGCCCGGGACCTAACGCTCTCCTACCTGCGCCGTATGGGCGATACCAGGAGCCAGTGGGCAAATTACAGGAGCATGAGGCCGACTCACAAACAGCTCACCAGTTACCTCCAGCATGTAACCATGCTTGCAATGGGAGGAGGGAGGAGTCTGTGAGTCCCACTCAAGACTGACTGATATAGCCCAGGCCTCACAGGTGCACCTAAATGTGGCCTGTAGATGGAAAACAGGCACATTTAAATTGGAGTTTATACACCTCCAGGAATCTATATATACAAACCAAAAAAGACAAGGTGGCATTAGCAGGAGGTGCTCAAACCCACATGCAGTCGTGCATATATACAGGGGAGCAAATCCTGCACTTGTGGTCCGTTGCTAATGGCGATCCCCAGCAAAATGCATACGGTGGAGGATGCCCGCGGCGAACCACAAGTACCACAATAGACATCTCACACAAGGTAACAAGTGCGGATGTAATAATCAATATAACAATATAACAAAACAACAACAAATACAGGTGCACTCTGCGGTCTCACTAAACCCTCAAACTGATTTTAAAATTGAGAGATTAGTCAACATGTCCTACGGTGTAGAACATGTCTAAGCCCGGGCACCACGTCAAGGTTTCTCAAGTAGCCCGGGACCTAACGCTCTCCTACCTGCGCCGTATGGGCGATACCAGGAGCCAGTGGGCAAATTACAGGAGCATGAGGCCGACTCACAAACAGCTCACCAGTTACCTCCAGCATGTAACCATGCTTGCAATGGGAGGAGGGAGGAGGGAGGAGTCTGTGAGTCCCACTCAAGACTGACTGATATAGCCCAGGCCTCACAGGTGCACCTAAATGTGGCCTGTAGATGGAAAACAGGCACATTTAAATTGGAGTTTATACACCTCCAGGAATCTATATATACAAACCAAAAAAGACAAGGTGGCATTAGCAGGAGGTGCTCAAACCCACATGCAGTCGTGCATATATACAGGGGAGCAAATCCTGCACTTGTGGTCCGTTGCTAATGGCGATCCCCAGCAAAATGCATACGGTGGAGGATGCCCGCGGCGAACCACAAGTACCACAATAGACATCTCACACAAGGTAACAAGTGCGGATGTAATAATCAATATAACAATATAACAAAACAACAACAAATACAGGTGCACTCTGCGGTCTCACTAAACCCTCAAACTGATTTTAAAATTGAGAGATTGTTTTGTTATATTGTTATATTGATTATTACATCCGCACTTGTTACCTTGTGTGAGATGTCTATTGTGGTACTTGTGGTTCGCCACGGGCATCCTCCACCGTATGCATTTTGCTGGGGATCGCCATTAGCAACGGACCACAAGTGCAGGATTTGCTCCCCTGTATATATGCACGACTGCATGTGGGTTTGAGCACCTCCTGCTAATGCCACCTTGTCTTTTTTGGTTTGTATATATAGATTCCTGGAGGTGTATAAACTCCAATTTAAATGTGCCTGTTTTCCATCTACAGGCCACATTTAGGTGCACCTGTGAGGCCTGGGCTATATCAGTCAGTCTTGAGTGGGACTCACAGACTCCTCCCTCCTCCCATTGCAAGCATGGTTACATGCTGGAGGTAACTGGTGAGCTGTTTGTGAGTCGGCCTCATGCTCCTGTAATTTGTCCCACTGGCTCCTGGTATCGCCCATACGGCGCAGGTAGGAGAGCGTTAGGTCCCGGGCTACTTGAGAAACCTTGACGTGGTGCCCGGGCTTAGACATGTTCTACACCGTAGGACATGTTGACTAATCTCTCAATTTTAAAATCAGTTTGAGGGTTTAGTGAGACCGCAGAGTGCACCTGTATTTGTTGTTGTTTTGTTATATTGTTATATTGATTATTACATCCGCACTTGTTACCTTGTGTGAGATGTCTATTGTGGTACTTGTGGTTCGCCGCGGGCATCCTCCACCGTATGCATTTTGCTGGGGATCGCCATTAGCAACGGACCACAAGTGCAGGATTTGCTCCCCTGTATATATGCACGACTGCATGTGGGTTTGAGCACCTCCTGCTAATGCCACCTTGTCTTTTTTGGTTTGTATATATACCTTCTTCCACCAAAATCTGATTGAGGGCTGCAATACACCTGCTTCCAAAAAATACTGATTGAACGTTGCTACTGCTATATGCCTTCTTTCAACAAATATTGATTGATGGCTGCGATACACCTGCTTCCACAAAATATTGATTGAGAGGTGCCATATACCTGTTTCCGCCAAAAACTGATTGAGGGGTGCTATATACCTGTTTCCGCCAAATACTAATTGAGGGGTGCCAATTATCTTCTTCCACTAAATACTGATTGTGGGGTGCTATTGCTTTATACCTTCTTCCACCAAATACTGATTCAGGGCTGCAATAAGCCTGCTCCCACAAAATACTGAATGCGGGGTGCCATATACCTGTTTCCGCAAAATATTAATTATGGGGTGCTATATACCTGTTTCACCAAAAATTGATTGAGGGGTGCTATATACCTGTTTCTGCCAAATACTGATTGAGGGGTGCCATATACCTTCTTCCACTAAATACTGATTGCGGGGTGCTATTGCTATATACCTTCTTCCACCAAATACTGATTGAGGGCTGCAAGACACCTGCTTCCACAAAATACTGATTGAGGGTTGCCATATACCTGTTTCCGCAAAATACTGATTGAGGGGTGCTATATACCCGTTTTCGCCAAATACTGATTGATGGGTGCCATATACCTTTTTCCACCAAATACTGATTGAGGGCTGTAATACACCTGCTTCCACAAAACACTGATTAAAGGGATCCATATACCTGTTTCTGCCAAATACTGATTGAGGGGTGCCATATACCCGTTACCGCCAAATACTGATTGATGGGTACCATATACCTTTTTCCAATAAATACTGATTGACGGGTGCTATTGCTATATACCTTCTTCCACCAAATACTGATTGAGGGCTGCGATACACCTGCTTCCAGAAAATACTGATTGAGGGGTGCCATATACCTGTTTCTGCCAAATGCTGATTGAGGGGTGCTATATACCTTCTTCCACAAAATCCTGATTGAGGGGTTCTATATACCTGTTTCTGCCAAATACTGATTGACGGGTGCTATATACCTTTTTTTTTTTCCAAATCCTGATTGAGGGGTGCTTTATACCTTATTCCAAAAAATACTGATTAAGGGGTGTTATTGCTATATACCTTATTTCACCAAATACTGATTGATGGCTGTGATACACCTGTTTACACAAAAGAATTGATTGAGGGGTGCTATATACCTGTTTCCATCAAAAACTGATTGAGGGGTGCTATATTCCTGTTTCTGCCAAATACTGATTGAGGCGTGCCATATACCTTCTTTTACTAAATACTGATTGAGTGGTGCTATTGCTATATACCTTCTTCCACCAAATACTGATTGAATGCTGCAATACGCCTGCTTCCACAAAATACTAATTGAGGGGTGCCGTATGCCAGTTTCCGCAAAATACTGATTGAGAAGTGCTATATACCAATTTCCGCCAAATACTGATTGAGGGATGCTATATACCTGTTTCCACCAAATACTGATTGAGGGGTGCCATATATCTTCTTCCACAAATTAATGATTGAGGGGTGCTATTGCTATATACCTTCTTTCACCAAATACAGATTGAGGGCTGCGATACACCTGGTTCCATAAAATATAGATTTAGGGGTGCTATATACCTGTTTCCGCCAAATACTGATTGAGGGGTGCTATATACCTGTTTCTGCCAAATACTGATTGAGGGGTGCTATATTCCCGTTTCCACCAAATACTGATTGAGGGGGGCCATATACCTCCTTCCACTAAATACTGATTGAGGGGTGCTATTGCTATATACCTTCTTCCACCAAATACTGATTGAGGGCTGCAATACGCCTGCTTCCAAAAACACTGATTGAGAGGTGCCATATACCTGTTTCCGCCAAATACTAATTGAGGGGTGCTATATACCTGTTTCCACCAAATACTGATTGATGGGTGCTATATACCTGTTTTCGCCAAATACTGATTGAGGGGTGCTATATACCTGTTTCCGCCAAATTCTGATTGAGGGCTGCAATAAGCCAGCTTCCACAAAATACTGATTGAGGGGTGCCATATACCTCCTTCCACTAAATACTGATTGAGGGGTGCTATTGCTATATACCTTCTTCCACTAAATACTGATTCACGGCTGCAATACGCCTGCTTCCAAAAATACTGATTGAGGGGTGCCATATACCTGTTTTCGCTAAATACTAATTGAGGGGTGCTATATACCTGTTTCCACCAAATACTGGTTGATGGGTGCCATATACCTTCTTCTACTAAAAACGGATTGAGTGGTGCTATTGCTATATACCTTCTACCACAAAATATTGATTGAGGAGTGCTATATACCTTATTCCACAAAATACTAATTGAGGGGTGCTATTGCTATATACCTTCTTCCACCAAATACTGATTGAGAGCTGCGATACACCTGCTTCGACAAAATATTAATTGAGGGGTGCCATATACCAGTTTCTGCCAAAAACTGATTGAGGGGTGCTATATACCTGTTTCCACCTAATACTGATTGAGGGGTGCTATATACCTGTTTCCGCCAAATCCTGATTGAGGGGTGCAATACGCCTACTTCCACAAAATACTAATTAAGGGGTGCCATATGCCTGTTTCTGCAAATATTGATTGAGAAGTGCTATATACCCGTTTCCACCAAATACTGATTGAGGGGTGCCATAAACCTTCTTCCACAAAATAATGATTGAGGGGTGCTATTGCTATATACCTTCTTCCACCAAATACTGATTCAGGGCTGTAATACGCCTGCTTCTACAAAATACTGATTGAGGGGTTCTATATACCTATTTCCGCCAAATACTAATTGAGGGGTGCTATATACCTGTTTCCGCCAAATCCTGATTGAGAGGTGCCATATACCTTCTACTAAATACTGATTGAGGGGTGCTATCGCTATATACTTTCTTCCACCAAATACTGATTGAGGGCTGTGATGCACATGCTTCCACAAAATACTGATTGAGAGGTGCAACATACCTGTTTCCGCCAAATACTGATTGAGGGGTGCTATATACCTTCTTTCACCAAATACTTATTGAGGGCTGCGATACATCTGGTTCCATAAAATACAGATTGAGGGGTGCCATATACCTTCTTCCACTAAATACTGATTGAGGGGTGCTATTGTTATATACCTTCTTCCATCAAATACTTATTGAGGGCTGCAATACGCCTGCTTCCACAAAATACTGATTGAGGGGTGCCATATACCTGTTTCTGCCAAATGCTGATTGAGGGGTGCTATATACCTTCTTCCACAAAATCCTGATTGAGGGGTGCTATATACCTGTTTCCGCAAAATACTGATTGAGGGGTGCTATATACTCGTTTTTGCCAAATACTGATTGAGGGGTGCCTTATTCCTTCTTCCATTTAATACCGATTGAGGGGTACTATTGCTATATACCTTCTTTCACCAAATACCGATTGAGGGCTGCGATACACCTGCTTCCACAAAACACTGATTGAAGGGTTCCATATACCTGTTTCCGCCAAATACTGATTGAGGGGTGTTATATACCCGTTACCGCCAAATACTGATTGAGGTTTACCATATACCTTCTTCCACTAAATACTGATTGAGGGCTGCTATTTCTATATACCTTCTTCCATCAAATACTGTTGTGGGCTGCTATACCTGTTTCTGCCAAATACTGATTGAGGGGTGTCATATACCTTCTTCCACTAAATACTGATTGAGGGGTGCAATTGCTATATACCTTCTTCCACCAAATACCGATTGAATGCTGCAATACGCCTGCTTCTATAAAATACTAATTGAGGGGTGCCATATGCCTGTTTTCACCAAATACTGATTGAGATTTGCTATATACCTATTTTTGCCAAATTCTGATTGAGGGGTGCTATATACCTGTTTCCACCAAAAACTGATTGAGGGGTGCCATATACCTTCTTCCACAAAATAATGATAGAGGGGTGCTATTGCTATATACCTTTTTTCACCAAATACTGATTGACGTCTGCGATACACCTGGTTCCATAAAATATAGAGTTGGGGTGCCATATTCCTGTTTCTGCCAAATACTGATTGAGGGCTGCAATACGCCAGCTTCCGCAAAATACTGATTGAGAGGTGCCATATACCTCCTTCCACTAAATACTGATTGAGGGGTGCTATTGCTATATACCTTCTTCCACCAAATAATGATTCATGGCCTGGCTGCAATACACCTGCTTCCACAAAATATTAATTGAGGGGTGACATATACCAGTTTCCGACAAAAACTGATTGAGGGGTGCTATATACCTGTTTCTGCCAAAAACTGATTGAGGGGTGCCATTGATATATACCTTCTTCCACCAAATACTGATTGAGGGCTGCAATACGCCTACTACCACAAAATACTAATTGAGGGGTGCCATATGCCTGTTTCCGCAAATACTGATTGAGAAGTGCTATAAACCCGTTTCCACCAAATACTGATTGAGGGGTGCCATATACCGTCTTCCACAAAATAATGATTGAGGGGTATTATTGCTATATACCTTCTTTTACCAAATACTGATTGAGGGCTGCGATACACCTGGTTCTATAAAATATAGATTTAGGGGTGCCATATACCTGTTTCTGCCAAATACTGATTGAGGGGTGCTATATACCTGTTTCCGCCAAATACTGATTGATGGGTGCTATATTACTGTTTCCACCAAATACTGATTGAGGGGTGCCATATACCTTCTTCCACTAAATACTGATTGAGGGGTGCTATTGCTATATACCTTGTTCCACCAAATACTGATTCAGGTCTGCAATACGCCTGCTTCCACAAAATACTGATTGAGGGGTGTCATATACCTGTTTCCACAAAATACTAATTGAGGGGTGCTATATACCTGTTTCCACCAAATTCTGATTGAGGGGTGCTATATACCTTTTTCCGCCAAATACTGATTGAGGGGTGCCATATACCTTCTTCCACAAAATGATTGAAGGGTGCTATTGCTATATACCTTCTTCCACCAAATTCTGATTGAGGGCTGCGATACACCTGCTTCCACAAAATATAGATTGAGGGGTGTTATATGCCTGTTTTCGCCAAATACTGATTGAGGGGTGCTATATACCTGATTCCACCAAATACTGATTGAGGGGTGCTATATACCTTTTTCCGCTAAATACCGATTGAGGGGTGTCATATACCTTCTTCCACCAAATACTGATTGAGGTCTGCGATATACCTGTTTCCACTATGAAGTGCCTTTTGCGCTGAGGCATTATAAGAATTTTGATATGTCTGACTGGTATATTTTAACCAAGCATCGCCATCACCATGGGAATGCCTCTGTATTAGAATAAAATAACCTGAACCCAGACTTCATGGAAAAAGTCCTGGTTCTGGTCTGTGTACCAAAAAACTTAAAGTTCGTTAATAACCCGAACTTTACAGTTCGGGTTCACTCAACTCTAGTCACTGCAGCTCCACACCCCCAGCTCGTCGCCGATCCACTGCATCCACTGCTCCGGTAAGCAAAGCCATCTCAGCCCTGCTACTTGCCTGCAGCAGGGCTAAGCTACTGAACAAACTACCTGCCCAGCGCCCGGAACTGCATGTCCCTGGCGTCGGGCGATATGATTTCCACACCCCTGCCTGTGTAACCTTCAAAATTGTTCTAATCTTGTTCCAGACCTTCTGTAACATCTTGCTTAATAGGCAAGTTGTTCCCCGTGATCCTAAGTAACCAGTTTCAAGAATACTAAATATATTCTTCTGGTGACTGTAGGATAGGGTTGCCACCTTTTCTTCAAGCCAAACCAGAACACGGGTGGAACGCATCGGGACCGGAAGTTGCGTTCCACAGGCCGGAAGTTGGTCCAGCTGTGGAGCGCAAGCTGTAACTGACGAACAGGCCAAGCAGACAGGATATCAAAGAGGACAGTAGGGTAAAAGGAAACACAAGGAGGAACAATAGTAAAAGAAAACTTTTAAAGGAGGGAGGGAGTGTCTGAAGACAGTGCCGCCCTGCGCTAGCATCACAGCTGATCGTTCCTACATAACATAATGTTTTTTCTGGTGATGATAGATTCAGAAACCCGTTTAAACACTGTTACACTTCAAATGTTTTATATACCTTTTTAGAAGTGACTACTAGGACAGGACTTGGTCACAGAGAGTGAAAAAACACTGCTGCACTGTCTGCAGGCAGGGCACAGTGGGCACTGGGCTGTCTGGGCACTTGGGCAGGCTGCTGGACTGGAGAATGATTTCTTCCACAGAGTTCCCTGCCTCTCTCTCTCTGATGTCACTTCCTGTTCCTGACTTCCTTGTGTCAGAGAGAAGGAGGGAGTGACTGGGAGGCAGGGGAGGAGCGAGGGAGACTCTGAACTCTGAAGACAGCGCTCTGAGGCTGCGCTGGCGCCGCCCTGTGTTAGGCAGCTGCTAGCATCACTAGAGGGACTCAGGGAGCGCTCAGCTGATCATCCGGCGAGGCCTGCTGCTGCCGCAGTGACAGCTGCTTATCCGATTGGTGTCTCGGACGTCCACAGTGCTCATCGCCCGGCGCGACTCACCCTGATGCTTGCTGCTGCTCACCGCCAGCGCCCAGCTATCAGGTGAGACGGAGTCTCTGCAGTTTGAATAAATCCTGTGCCCGGGTCTAAGAAAGGCTTGTACCCGGGCACTCGATTACAAACCCGGACTGTCCGGGTCAATCCCGTACGGGTGACAACCCTACTGTAGGAAGGCGCAAGGGTCCGTCATTGACGGAAGGTACGTGTCACCAAGGTTCCTGGCCTTGGTGAGATAAGAACCGGTAATTTTGGTGCTCGCCGACACTGTTTGTGTCTTGTCACTGTTCTCTGTATTGCACGATTACCCTCCTTCTGGAACACAGTTTGCAGTCTCCGTTACTCAATTGCACAACTGGCAGAAAGGGATTCCTGTTTAGTCCCTATTTATAAGTCTGACCACAGACAGGCTGTCTTTCTCTTTACCAAGAGGGACACGGCTCTCTCCAGCTCAGTCCAAGAACCAAAAAAACACTCCTATTTTCCTCTGTTAATCTGTGTCAGCGCAGGCAGGAAGAAATCACTTCTTATCTTCCCTGTGGGTAAAACTCCCTTGTTCAGGACAGAGTCCTTATCTTCTTCTCAGCTAGCTCCTGCACACACCAGCCAGGGAAAAACTCCTTAACTCCTTCTTAGCCTCTGGAACAACCCAACTCATGTTCCTTATTCAGTCACAGTGGCCTCTGGTGGCCGGAGAGAAACATGACAGTCTGCATAGATATAAGTGCTGGGAATGCTGCTGGATGATTCAGGGCTGCCTCTTACATGCCTCCCCACTTAAAGGTGGCTGTCCTTGGCCTTGATATATAGTCCCTAGAAAATAATGGTTAGTGCAACTTTTATACAGCAGTACAACATCGTCCACAATACATACAGGTGGACCAAAGGAACTCATCAGCAGCGCACCTGTTTGATGGAACCCCTGCAGTAGACCTACTGAATCTCAGGAGGTCTTGACTATCTGTTAAGACCTGACTTTCTCTACTGGGACCTGTAAATCTGGGTTCTTCCATTACAGCAGGAGATCTAGATGTGGTCGTGGGTTCCTCCTCACTGCGAGACCGTAGTGGTTCTGTAGCAGGAGCCTTTTCACCTGAGGCCTGGGGACCTTCCGCAGTGTCAGTAATGGTCCACCAGTCTTCACATTCGGTTCCATCGGAGATAACAAGTTCTTGGTATGGGGCAGGAGGAGAAGGTGTCCTCTGAATAGGTGCGGGATCTGCGGACTGGCATGGCCGTAGCATATTCCTATGTAAAGTCCGTGAAGCAATGTCCTCATTTTCAACCTGCACTTCGTAGACCGGACAATTAGGGTACACTCTCTTGATCACTTTGTATGGTTGTACCTCCCAACGCTCACTCAACTTGCCTCTGGGATGTTTCTCTCGTACCAGGACCCGGTCTCCAGGCTTCAGTGGAACCTCCTGGACTGGAGGACGTTCCGTATGAGGTCTCTCCTGTAACTGCTGGCCTGCCAACCGTCAAATGGTCTGGAGTTGCTGACGGTGTTCTTTCACCCATGAGGTGGTTGATCGTTCCATTAGGTCTTCTGGCTGTTCCAGGTTCAATTCAACAATTTCTCAACCAGCTCTACCAAACAGTAACATGTACGGGGTGTAACCGGTGGTGGTAATGACCCGATTATTGTAGGCCCAGACTAGTTCCGGCAGGAAATCAGGCCAGTGTGCCCTCTTGTCTTCCTCTAGCGTCCTCAGCATTTGTAGCAGCGTCCGGTTGAAGCGCTCACAGGCCCCATTTCTTTGGTGATGATAGGGGGTTGTCCTGGATTTTTCAATACCATACAGTCGGTGTAGCTCCTCCATTACTTTCCCTTGAAAACACTTCCCATGATCTGAGTTGATCCGCTTTGGACAACCGTAGACCCGGATGAAATCCTGACACATAGAGTGTGCTGCAGACTCAGCCATCTGGTCCCGAGTTGGGGAGACTACTGCAAATTTAGAGAAGTGGTCAATCATGACCAGGCAGTACTGTGGACCTCTTGATGATTGTCCCACAAGGAGGTAGTCTATCATCAATACTTCCAGCGGTTCTTTGGTCTGCATGGACTGTACGGGCGCCCTCTTTTTCCATGCTTTTAGTGAGTTCACACACTCAACACTGTCGGCAAACTTCCTAAACCGTGGCCTCCAGTCGTGGACAATATACATAACGCTGCAGCCACTGGTAAGTCTTGGCTGGCCCAAATTGAGCTCCAAATTCATTGGCTTCTTTGGCTATCTCCCGTGCCACGCTTCTGGGTATTACTACTTGTCACCTCTCCTTTAGGTTATTGGGTTGTTGCCACTTGCGGTACAGAACAGCTTCGTGCACTTCCAGTCTGTCCCATTGATGTAGAACGGACTTCATCTCAGTATCCAGATCAGTCCTTACTTCTCTGTTGGGTTTCCTTCACCGGGTTACCTAGCTTTTCATCTGCCACAAGTCAACATCTTCATCCTATAATCGGCCCCAGTCCTCATTAGTTCTCCCCAATGCCTTGGGTAGCTTACAGGCCTCCCCACTTGTCTGGGCCGCAACTGTTGGAGGAGTGCACTTGCGGAAATCCGGAGTTTCATCCTCTTCCTTTTTGTTCATCGACATTCCCATACTGGAGTCTCAAAAGTAACCTTCGACAGGCCATCGGCATTAGTGTTCTCCGTAGCGGAACGGTAGCAAATTGAGAAGTCATATTTTGCAAGGCGAGCTGCCCAGCATTGCTCCAGGGCTCCCAACTGGGCAGTATCCAGATGGGCCAGAGGATTGTTATCAGTCCGTACAAAGATCTTAGCTCCTGTCAAATATCCTGCAAATTTCTCCGTCATAGCCCACACCAGGGCAAAGAGTTCTAGCCAGAAGGAACTGTAGTTGTGGGGGTTTCACTCTGTATCTCGCAAGGATCTACTCGCATAGTCGATCACTCTCTCGTGTCCATCTTGTACCTGCAACAGGGCTGCCCCAAGTCCATAGAGACTGCCATCAGTAGATAAGAGGAGAGTCGGCATAAGCCAGGATGGGGACCGATGTTATAGAGGGCTTCTTTCAGAGCCTGGAAGGCATCTTCTTGCTTCTGTCCCCAGGGAATACTTTGGCCTTTGGGTTGCCCACACGTTCCTCTCAACAACTCATTCAGAGGGCCCGCTATCTTTGCATAGTCTTTGATAAACCGCCGGTAGTACCCTGTCAGTCCAAAGAAAGCCTTCAACTCCTGCAGTTCTGGTCACTAGCCATGGTCATATTGCAGCCACTTTGTCTTGGGATGGCAGCACTCCATCTTGGGACACCCTATGGCCCAAGTACTCGATCTCCCTCTTGAAGAAATGACAATTCTTTGGCTTTACCTTCAGGCCATTGGATCGCAGTTGCTCGAGTACCTGCCCTAGCCGATTCAGGTGTTCTTGAAAAGTAGCAGAGTATACGAAGATATCGTCCAGATATATCAGAGTGGCTTCAAAATTCAGGTCTCCCAGGCATCTCTCCATCAGCCTCTGGAAGGTTTCTGGGGCATTATTCAGCCCGAATGGCATCCTATTGAATTCGAATAGTCCCATGGGGAGTATGAATGCTGTCTTTGCCTTGTATTGTTCAGCCACTGGTACTTGCCAGTACCCTCTTGCTAGGTCCAGGGTGTAGAAGTATTTGGCTCGTACTAGAGCCATCAGAGACTCCTTGATGTGTGGCATAGGATATGAGTCTCGTGCGGTGCATGCATTTAACCGCCGGTAATCCACACAAAATCGAATAGTGCCATCCTTCTTCTTAACAAGCACCACTGGGGCCGCCCAAGTGCTCTGGCTATCCCGCACTACTCTGGAATCTATCATCTGTTTCAACAGCGTTTTCACTTCCTGGTACAACTTGGGCAGAATCTGCCGATATCTCTCACGAATTGGTGGAGTGTCCCCCGTCGGTATCTCATGTGTGATAGCATCCGTGCAGCCAAAGTCATCGGCGTGACAGGCGAATGCAGCCTCATTCTAGGCACCTCTTCCAAACAGCATCACCTACCAGAGCTAGAGTCACTTCTCTCCGACTCAGTACTCCCCGATGTGGGTACACACGAGCCAGTTCCACTCCTGGTGTCAAGGAAATTTCTAGATGTCCCATATTCACAGCTCTTATGGGTACTCTTAATCACCAATAGGTCAGATAATGTAACAATTACTGTCACTGGGATACTATTAATTAAACATATGCCACACTGAAAATAGTAAATACACCTCCCATAGGTTTAAAAATGTATAATCTTTATTCAAAATAATCACAAGTCAAACATAATCTAAATATAATTGCAAATAATGGCTAATGAGCATGTAGTAAATATGTCCAATTTATAACACCTCCTGAGGACGCAGAACGGCGAAACGTACATCGAGGAGATAACATCCACCTATCCTGACTCTTTCTGGTACGACCTTTACTTTATGTCTCTGGTTACTTTTTCGGATATCTGTATTGAACTGTACTATCCTTGATGCTGCTTAGGGAAGGTGGTGCATTGACTCTGCACTGAGCGACATTTAGAGGGTGGTTCCCCCTTCTGGCTCGGTGCATATTCAGTCCACGGCACCCTATCCCTGGTACTAGCACTGTCCCATAGACTCACTATCTTTAGAGCGGTGTACATACAAAGAATAGGTGGTGTTATAAATTGGACATATTTACTACATGCTCATTAGCCATTATTTGCAATTATATTTAGATTATGTTTGAATTGTGATTATTTTGAATAAAGATTATACATTTTTAAACCTATGGGAGGTGTATTTACTCTTTTCAGTGTGGCATATCTTATGGGTACTCGTCCATTCTGGACCACTCCCAGTGTCTGGGCCACCAGGACATCCTGACCCAACTCTCCTAGGGCCGTTGGTTCAGTGAACACCTCCATACCTTCAAGATTGCGGAAGTCTCCCACGGGTAACATCAACACGATCTCCCATCCAGGGGGAAGGGTGAGGGTAGCCTTTCCTGGTGCTCAGATTGTTCCCACAGACTGCTGTGCTGGGACACTTTTCTGTGTCCCACAGAATCGGATCAACCGTTGAAACGCTCTCCGAGTAGGTTTGTGCGGAGTGGCTTGCTTCCAATAGCCCGGACCCTATTTGGTGAACATTATCTGATCCAATTTTTGCTGAATATTCATGCCCATTATCACAGGTACATCTTCTTTGAACGTCTCAGGGACCAACAGGATACCTTTCCGTCCCACTTCTTGCCCACATAGCCGTACTCCTGTGATAGGGATCTGTTGTTGATTGGCCACTGTAACCCGGACCAGCGTCTCTCACTCTAGCTTGGCTAGCGCTTGGAAGTAACGGTAGAAGAGTGACTCAGGCATAGTCATTACTTGTGACCCAGTATCCACTAAGCAGTCAACAGGAATGGCTTCTAATTCAGCTCGAATGGTGGGACACCCTGCGACCAGGTGTTTGGAGCCATACTGGGTATCTTGGCTCTTCACCTCCCCCGCAGTACGCCCCACTACTGTGGGGGCAGGAAGTTTAAAGGCGGTTCTGGGTGTCCTGCCGCATCACTCTGACACTCTGGCGTAATGTCCGTAATTTCCACAATGCCCCTTGATGGCCTTCTCCTTGTCTGCGTATGGGGGTGCCCTTAGGACTTGATTGACGGGCCTCCTTGGAGGATATTGAGGAGCTTGGCGTGAAAGTAAATTAGGGTGAGGATATTCAGGTATAGAACCCATGGGGGCACCTGATAAGTTTGTTGTCAGGCCGGGTAGGCAGCTCCAGGGGTATAGCACGACTCCATCTGTTTTTCCAGGTATGTCAGCTTTTCGTGCATAGCACTCAGGGAGCTCTGTAAGATTGTAAGTCTTGTACCACTCTGTATAGGAACCCTTTGCTCTTTGTAACCCTGAGGGGGGTGACGGTCTGGGTCCGTATCACTCCAGATGCATTACTTTCTTCTTTGCTCCATGCCGCTGCCTCTGCTAATATTTGTCAAAATGTCAGTGTAGATTCCTCCCTAACTTGTTCCTGCAGGGCCCGTTTCAGAGGAGTCCTGTAGAGTCCCAGAATGAATTGTTCCCGTAGTATCCGATCTACAGTTCCCATGGCGGTTACTCCATCCGTCTCTTTTTTTCTGCACCTCGGCCAACACTTCCTGTAGCGCCATCGCATACTGCGAGACACCTTCGTATTCCCGCTGAATCCGGTAAAAGAACTTCGCCCTGAGGTACCCGGCACTGGCCGTTTCACCGTATATTTCTTCCAGGAATCTCTTTCAATATATTGCGTGTGGCTTCCGGTTGTAGTAGAACATTTTGTCGGGCCTCACCCTCTAGAGTGGCCAAAGCGATTTCTACTTGTAGTTCTGGGCTGACATTGTAAATCCTAGCAGCGCTCTGTAACCTTGTCACCCAGTCCAACAGTGACATGTTCTGGCCATCAAATTTAGGTAGCAGGTTAAACAACGTGCTAAAAAGGAGGGCCCTTGCAGGGGTTCCACCATTGTTTGAGGCACTCACATTAACATCATGCCTTCAGCCGCCTTCATCTCTGTGACTACCCTGTTTGCAGCGCCACTTGTAGCGGTCAGAGGAGGAACAGACCGCAAGGCAGGATTCAAATACAGTACAGCAGACAAGGATGCTGAAGGATACACCGGAAAATGGAATTAACAGTACATTACTACTGCACCAGAAGCGCCGTTGACACAGGTCAGAAACAGTAAAAGCAGGTTTACATGAATCGACATGAAAGTTACAGAAAACTTGCATAAAGGCAAAATGCTCCACAAAAGCAGCAAGCACAAAAAAAAAGAAAAGAAGACTACTCTCTCCTAATTTCATCTATCTGATCCTGCTACCCAGGATGCAATTCTACAGTGCCTAGCTACCAGTACCCTATTCCATGACCTGACAGGATTTGCACAGTGCACTCATAGTTCAGTAGGCAACAGACTGTTCTTGATCCGTTATACGCAGGCAGATACAGTCTGGCTCTTGATGCAATTACTTGCTTGGCTCCACAGGGTCTATTCCTCTCTCAAGAGGCTCAGCTCTAGCAGGAGTAGCATGTCTTGTCACTGTTATTTGTATTGCACGATTACCCTCCTTTTGGAACACAGTTTGCAGTCTCCGTTACTCAATTGCACAACTGTCAGAAAGGGATTCCTGTTTAGTCCCTATTTATTAGTCTGACCACAGACAGGCTGTCTTTCTCTTTAGCAAGAGGGACACTGCTCTCCCCACCTCAGTCCAGGAACCAAAAAAAACACTCCTATTTTCCTCTGTTAATCTGTGTCAGGGCAGGCAGAACTCACTTCTTATCTTCCCTGTGGGTAAAACTCCCTGGACAGATTCCTTATCTTTTCCTCAGCTAGCTCCTGCACACACCAGCTCGGGAAAAACTCCTTAACTCCTTCTTAGCCCCTGGAAGAGCACAACTCATGTTCCTTACTCAGTCACAGTGGCCTCTGGTGGCCGGAGAGAAATATGACAGGCTGCATAGATATAAGTGCTGGAAATGCTGCTGGATGATTCAGAGCTGCCTCTTACACAGGAGCAGAAGGGGAACCATAAGGCAAATTTGTTCAGTTTTTTGTTTGAACAGCGACCTAAGAAGTTGAGGACGTTTTTGTCTTTTTCTACTAAGAAAACCCTTTACTTGACGGGGGTCAACTACATCTCCCACCAGAGCCCTGGGATAAGACAAGGGGGTCCTAACAGGCCGCAGAGCCACATATAGCAACCGTCCACAGGTAATATGCCCTACAGGGTGGTGGAGTCAGTCAGTTTTGAGCGGCTGGAGCGTGGGAACATAGAGGGGTCAGAGGTGGAAATTTGCCTACCGGCTCCACAGCCCTGATGTCAAATCTGGCCAACACCATGGTAAGCTAGTCCAGGGATCAGCAACTTCTGGCTCTCCAGCTTTGCCGAAGCTACAACTCCCAGAATGCTCCATTCATTTTTATAGGAGTTACAAGAACAACCAACAAGTGTGCATGCTGGGAGTTGTAGTTTCACAGCAGCTGGAGTGCCAAAGGTTGCTCATCCCTGTACTAGTCATTAGTAAATGTGTCAGGAATGGTTTCTTCATGTCCTTAGGCCGCTTTAAAGGGGTTATCCAACACCTATAATGCCCGGGCACCTCATACAGGTTATACTTACCCCGTTCCCCGCCACCCGCGTCTCTCATGATGGCCGCCGCCACATCTCCCCATTGCATGGATCAAAACATCCGGTGAAGGGGTGATCATGGGGGGGGGCTGGGGGGAGTCAGCCAATAGCAGGCCGTGACGGGATGAGCCTCCCTAGCATCACCCGTGATTCTAAGGAGGCATGTCTCCGTTGAGGCCTTCTATTGGCTGACCCCCACGTCGCCGAATATTTTTATCCATGCAATGATGAGATGCAGCCGCGGCCATCAG
Organism: Bufo gargarizans; assembly: GCF_014858855.1. NCBI lineage: Eukaryota > Metazoa > Chordata > Amphibia > Anura > Bufonidae > Bufo > Bufo gargarizans. The sequence goes on along the minus strand of NC_058082.1, from coordinate 108,216,310 downwards.
GATCGATGTGGGTGCCGGAGAGCATGGTAAGTATAACTTGTATGAGGTGCCCGGGCATTTTGGGGGCATTATAGGTGTTGGATAACCCAAACGCACATCAGTGACTCGCAGACATGTGCTGTCCATGGCTTTAATGAGTTTATTCACACATCCATTTTTTTTCCCTCACTGGCATCAGTGTTCTGTCAGTGTTTTTTCACTGACCATTGGTAGGAGATGCTCTGGAAAACCTCTTTCAGCCTAGCAGTGCTCATGGAATACGAATGATAGAGAGAGCAAAAACGAAAAATACACATGCAGCCTTAGGCCTCATGCACACAGCCATTGTTTTGGTCCGTATCCGAGCCGCAGTTTTGGCGGCTCGGATGCGGACCCATTCACTTCAATGAGGCCGCAAAAGATGCGGACAGCACTCCGTGTGCTGTCAGCATCCATTGCTCCGTTCCGTGGTCCACAAAAAAAATATAACCTGTCCCAGTTATATTAAAGGCTGTCCGTGCCGTTCTGGAAATTGGACGTGTGCATGAGGCCTTAATGGACATCTTCACGGATGGAATGCTGACCATCTCGTCACAGAAGTCATCACTGACAAGGACGTGTGGAAGGTGTCTTAAAGGGTTTTCCCAGTTTTTAAAGGGGTTATCCGATAATCAAAGGTGATATCTACTTCTATTAGGATAGGTCATCAATATCAGATCGGCGGGCAGTGTCCCAGTCAAATGCTGACGGATACTGTAGGTCATTAGACTGTGTTTTCTCAGAAGCCGATATCAGCAATACTACCATCATTTTTTCAAAAGTTTATTATATGACAAATAACTATTTTTCTTGATGTATATATGATTTACAATATTTACTTGTTTATATATTAGGCCGTGAACAAGGTCTGAAAAATAGACCGAAACGTTGGCCAGTGATGTACTAATTTTGGATGGATATATGAAAATATTTACAATATTTACAAAAAAATATATACAATGAAATGAAATGAAATAAAAGAAGTAAACAAAATATAGCTATAGAGTGCCGTGGTTCTTCAATATTAATTATATGCACCTTACCACTGAGCACCGCCTTCCATTACCAGGAGTGCCGCTCAACCACCCTCTTTCTTTTCTCAGAAGCCAACCGGGACCAGAAAACATCAGCCAGGTTCTCACCGACATCCGTATACGGCTGAAAAGAAGTCACCATGTGGCTAAAGCCTCCACCCTGTGAACGAAGGGTGAAATCACAAGAGCCGCCCTGTTGTGCCTTTTCATAGGTAAATGCATTGATATCCAATTTATTTTAGTCAAGATGAATGTTCATTCCCTTTAAGAGCCATGCTCGACTATAGTTACAATTTTGTATGTCTTGAGTAGGCCAAATTAAGGTCGTACAAAGGTTTCTGCTTTTTAGTGTTATTCTTCTCATGAATGTACCAGTCTGAGAAGAATACTCCTTGTCTACTCTTAAATTTATGACAGGAGGTAAAGATAAGCTCTATGCAGCTGGTGATAATTACCTATACAATTAGGCATTTATCAATGAAGCAAATATATAATATGTATGTATTCATTTAATGAGCCTTAGTCCTTAGCATAAGACAATCAGTAGAACATATAATATATATTATACTGTTATATGTGATGAAGACAACATGTATCCACTATATTATATATATTTCTCATTAGGAGAATATTTGTCTCTAAAAGAGTGTCTGTGAAGATGTGTGTTTTGTAACAATTATTCACCTCTTTGGTATGAGAGGAGGTACTGATATCCCTGAGTAAACAAAGCCATTGAAGTTACTTACGATCACAAATAAACATTGTGAGAAACATTCAGAGAGACGCCTAGAGGTCTGTCTCTAATTGCTACAAGTGTCAAATCTAATCCCTATAGCCTTGAATTAAAGCTTTTAAGGTCAAAATGTATATTATACCTTTATTCAGACTTACAGAAGTTAACCCTTTATACTAGGATGCAAATAGCTTACACAGCAGTGCCACCTAGGTATGAGCAGGTGACATTACAACAGTAGCAAAAGTGCATTCTGGGTAAGGTTATGATGTCATTTCTTATCAATAGTCACGCCCATCCGATTATGATTGGAAACTTCCAAACTAGGAAGTTGTGTCTAACTGATAAGTTTGTGTTCATAAACCATACACAGGGGGGAGAAAAACACAAAAGAAAAGACACACAAGAAAGAGAGGAAAGAGAAGTTAAGCTCTTTAGAGGGGTCTATCAAGATGAAAGCCATGGTGAGATGCGCTATGATGGACCACCCAGCTTTCCTAGGAGCAGAAATGAGATTTCTACTAGGACTTGGTAAGATGCACAGAAAATGATATTTCATTTTATTAAGACTAAATTATACCATCTAGGGTGAAATTATACCATCTAGATTGGCGAATAAATACATTAATTAATTGATCATCTCCATATTTGAGATGTAGTCTTAGGATATTGTGAGATTTCATTCTACCTGCAGAAGAATCAAGACTCATAATCTAGCAAAGCATTAAATAATTGCTTTTATATATATATATATATATATATATATATGTGTATATATATATATATTGATAGAACATTCTTCGCCAAGCTAAGTGATGGATTCCCACAGAAAAGGCTTATTTCAAGTCCTTCCCATTTAAGATATGGTCTAGCAAAGATCCTATATCCCTGTTATTTGTCTTAATAGTCTTACCAAAGTTATATGTGTGAAAATAGTCCAGGATGGGGCGGAAGGATACAGTTATCTCTTCTAAGTTATATCCTTGAATGGATTTTCCCATCCTGAAGTCATGTGATGTGTAGTTGGTTAGAAGGGGGCAGAATGTATTTAGCATTCCATATTGATGTCTAGGATTAGACATGCCCGTCCTGATATCATGAGGCTTTCTCTGAACAGAAGTGATGTATATAACTTATGTTTATATTTTGATATCCTAACCTAATAATAGCTTTGTTATAATGTGACAAGTTATTTCCACTCACATATATTGTTAAGCTTGTAATGCTTTATATTAACTCTATATATATTCATTTGCATGTATCATTGTGTTTATTTACTTATATATGTTTATAACCTTGTAACCAATAAATCTGCATATTTTTATAATACCTGTGTATTGTTGTATAATGCAGAACTACATATTTTATCATTAACGTCATCTCACGTCAAAAAGAACTTATTTATCTGAGGAAATAGTCGGACTCAGATGTGAATTGTATCAATTAGGTTGTCTACAATTCACCAGGTCATGATTTTAAGAATTTATGACAAATTTTATAAATTTAATTTTTTTATGGTTAATTATTTTTATGACCATAATTAATAATTCTTAATTGAATTATTACCACCCGACAGCCCCAGTGGAATGTTTTCCATAAAAAATAAAGCCCTAATACAATGTAAAATAAGAGAATCTAACGTAAGACAGTCCCAGTGACAGACAACAGAAGAGACTGCCATATTTACTTACAGTAGGAATCTGACTTCACAATAAGTCTAGACGAGGTGGTTAAAGGGGCGGGCGCAGATATGTACACCGTCACTGGTACAGTGATCTTTATAAATATAGGTATGACTAATCCCTCCTGCCTGTCTGAGAGGGACCTGGTCCTCCCCAGTCATGGGAAATAGCCAGCTCTACAGCAGCTGTCTATTTCCCATAACTGGTAAGGACCTATTTGCCCCTTAGTGGTGAGGTCCTGCATAGATACAGTATTTAGCCATGTTACAGTGAATTGGCTATTTCCCACGACTCAGAAGGACCTGCTCCTCACTTATAATGAAAAATAGCCAGCTCTATAGCAGCCATCTATTTCCAATAATCTGCAGGGACCATTTATTCCCCTATTGTCCTTGACCTGATCTATCATAGTATTTAGCTTCACAGTTAATTACGGTAGCTAAATCCCATTCTCTCCACAAGAACCATTCTGGTAAAGCATCAGTGACATTACTATTTGTACTTGTTTTTTACTTTGTAGCATTGACTGAAGTAACACATGTGAACGGTGGATAATAAAGTCTTTTATAGTTATTTTCTATTTCCCGGACTCCAGAAGGACCTTCTCCATCTATTATATACAGAGAAGCAGTCATGTAGGAGAGGTCCCTCTGAGTGATGGGATTTTTTCGGCTCATATAGAAATGACTATTTCCTGGACTCCAGAAGGACCTTCTCTATTTATTATATGCTGAGAAGGAGTCATGTGTGAGAGGTCCCTCTGAGTGATCGGATTTAGCCAGCTCATATAGAAATGACTATTTCCCGGACTCCAGAAGGACCTTCTCCATCTTATATATACTGAGAAGGAGTCATGTAGGAGAGATCCCTCTGAGTGATGGGATTTAGCCGCCTCAAATAGAAATGACTATTTCCCAGACTCCAGAAGGACCTTCTCCATCTATTATATACTGAGAAGGTGTCATGTAGAAGAGGTCCCTCTGAGTGATGGGATTTAGCCAGCTCATATAAAAATGACTATTACCCGGACTCCAGAAGGACCTTCTCCATCTATTATATACTGAGAAGGTGTCATGTAGGAGAGGTCCCTCTGAGTGATGGGATTTAGATGGCTCATATAGAAATGACTATTTCCCAGACTCCAGAAGGACCTTCTCCATCTATTATATACTGAGAAGTTGTCATGTAGGAGAAGTCCCTCTGAGAGATAGGATTTAGCCGGCTCATATAGAAATGACTATTTCCCGGACTCCAGAAGGACCTTTTCTATCTATTATATACTGAGAAAGAGTCATGTAGGAGAGGTCCCTCTGAGTGATGGGATTTATCTGGCTCATATAGAAATTACTATTTTCCAGACTCCAGAAGGGCCTTCTCCATCTATTATATACTGAGAAGGAGTCATACAGGAAATGTCCCTCTAAATGATGGGATTTAGCTGGCTCATATAGAAATGACTATTTCCCGGACTCCAGAAGGACCTTCTACATCTATTATATACTGAGAAGGTGTCATGTAGGAGAGGTCCCTCTGAGTGATGAGATTTAGCTGGCTCATATAGAAATTACTGTTTTCCGGACTCCAGAAGGACCTTTTCCTTTTTCATTGTTTTACAGGAAATACAGGAAATGTCCCTCTAAATGATGGGATTTAGCTGGCTCATATAGAAATGACTATTTCCCGGACTCCAGAAGGACCTTCTCCATCTATTATATACTGAGAAGGTGTCATGTAGGAGAGGTCCCTCTGAGTGATGGGATTTATCTGGCTCATATAGAAATTACTATTTTCCAGACTCCAGAAGGGCCTTCTCCATCTATTATATACTGAGAAGGAGTCATACAGGAAATGTCCCTCTAAATGATGGGATTTAGCTGGCTCATATAGAAATGACTATTTCCCGGACTCCAGAAGGACCTTCTACATCTATTATATACTGAGAAGGTGTCATGTAGGAGAGGTCCCTCTGAGTGATGAGATTTAGCTGGCTCATATAGAAATTACTGTTTTCCGGACTCCAGAAGGACCTTTTCCTTTTTCATTGTTTTACTGGTGGTTAGGCCGGGATTCCTCTGACACATTAGCATTACGTATATTCACCGATTATACATTTTATGATCTTAGCCTCTGTTTCTTCTAAAAAATATTTAAAAACCAACCTGAGCTTCTGCAGGACATACCGTTGAAATGTGGTCAACCTTGTACATCATTAAATATGTTTTCCAGTTTTCACAAGTGAGTATCCTTATGAGTATTCTTATAATAGACCCCCATCTACGACGCTGAGGCGTGGCTGTGTACTGCAGCCACTCTTCAATAGACTTCTATGGGATAGATAGATTGCTCTCCCAGACAAGTCTATGGTAGAATGACTCCATAGTACATGGCACACTTGTATAAATTGGAAAACCCCTTTTAAATTTACTATTTTTCGGCATCCAATACAAACAAATTAGGCAGAGTGTGTATCCTTCTAAAAATGGATTTTAAAAATTAACTTATCATCTATTCAAAGACAGATATACACTCACCTAAAGAATTATTAGGAACACCATGCTAATACGGTGTTGGACCCCCCTTTTGCCTTCAGAACTGCCTCTACGTGGCATTGATTCAACAAGGTGCTGATAGCATTCTTTAGAAATGTTGGTCTATATTGATAGGATAGCATCTTGCAGTTGATGGAGATTTGAGAGATGCACATCCAGGGCACGAAGCTCCCGTTCCACCACATCCCAAAGATGCTCTATTGGGTTGAGATATGGTGACTGTGGGGGCCAGTTTAGAACAGTGAACTCATTGTCATGTTCAAGAAACCAATTTGAAATGATTCGAGCTTTGTGACATGGTGCATTATTCTGCTGGAAATAGCCACCAGAGGATGGGTACATGGTGGTCATGAAGGGATTGACATGGTCAGAAACAATGCTCAGGTAGCTCGTGTGCCCAGAAAACATCCCCCACACCATTACACCACCACCACCAGCCTGCACAGTGGTAACAAGGCATGATGGATACATGTTCTCATTCTGTTTACGCCAAATTCAGACTATACCATTTGAATGTCTCAACAGAAATCGAGACTCATCAGACCAGGCAACATTTTTCCAGTCTTCAACAGTCCAATTTTGGTGAGCTCGTGCAAATTGTAGCCTCTTTTTCCTATTTGTAGTGGAGATGAGTGGTACTCAGTGGGGTCTTCTGCTGTTGTAGCCCACCTTTCTTTCCCATTCTGACATTCAGTTTGGAGTTCAGGAAATTGTCTTGACCAGGACCACAACCCTACATGCATTGAAGCAACTGCCATGTGATTGGTTGACTAGATAATCGCTATTAATATAATGAGAAATAGAACAGGTGTTCTTAATAATTCTTGTATTTATGTAATGCCGAAAGTCATTCATACATGCTGTCTGTTCATTGCTCCTCCATGCTGGGATACACATGCACTTGGTTCAACTGAGGCCACAGTGTCTGCCCGTATGGTGGCGTGTGCTCCCTTCCTGTTATTTATAAGGAAAGTGCATGTTCTAATAAGAGGGAGAGATTCTATCTATTTAAAGTCAAATATGTTTTATTGAAATATCTGGATGAACAGAGATATGTATTTCCATACCCATACATATATGTATATGGTGTAGCTAGGACTGCTCAACACACGCAGGTGAGCGCAGTCTAAGAGGGACAAATAAATGCCCTACAGAGGGCATGAAAGCATAAGACTACATAGGTATAAAGGTAATACCACAAGTGATGCAGAAATAATATATATAAAATCAAATCAAACAGTAAAAAAAAACAACATAAAATTCACAATTCCTCAGAGTGTACGAAGAGAAACAGGGGGGGGGGGGGGAGGGTGTTGAGAAGACATATGAGAGTGAGGATCATCATCCAACATTTAGCAAGGGAGATCAGGGGGGGAGCATGTAACTAGACGACTTCCACACATTCCACGTTCTTTCATATTTCTTTGTGTTGCAGGCTATGGTGTTGGAAGCTGAGGCCATGATTTGTTCATAGAGACAAGTTTTGTTGACCCTTTGAGTGACTTCCAGACTAGTGGGCGGATATGGAGATTTCCATTTTGAGGTAATAGCCAACTTGGCTGAGAGGAGGATATGACAAACCACACCCCTGAGTGAATTATGTATATCCATTATATCTATCAGTAACAATGCTAAAGAGGGGGATGGAGAGCACAGGGTTGGCTCTGCATTCGTGAGCTGGGAGATTATGGAGAAAACTTCAACCCAAAAAGGCTTAATTATTGGGCAGTCCCATAGAATGTGAAACAACGTGCCCTTATTACCACAGTTCCTCCAGCATAATGGGGAGACCGATGGATAAATGATATGTAGCCTTTCCGGGGTGAAATACCACCTTAAGACGGTCTTTACATATGACTCATATTGTGTTACGCACGTTATGTTCTTTGAAATGTATTTGAAGGCTGATTTCCATTGTAGCGGAGAGAATTCAGACTTTAAATCCGTTTCCCAGGACATCAGCGGTGCAGATTTATGAAAGATGTCCTTATTACTGAGCTGGGCGTATAAGGGGCGAAGGGTTTTCGGGGATTGAGTAGGCAATGACCATATCTCTAGTATCTGTCTGTTAATGGATGGTAAAGTGGGGTTTTCGGTCAGGAAATGCCTGACCCTAAGATATTTATAAAATTCAGTATTGGGGACCTTAGATGTGCTATGAAGGCATTCAAAGGATCTCAGACCATCAGTCTGAAAAAGTTGGGTAATCTCTGTCAGGTTATATCTTTTCCATGTACTGACACCTAGATCAGGAATAAGATGGTCAAGAGCCGCCAGTGGGGTTGGGTCCGCCTCGACGAGGGGGTCCTTGTTAGTGAGGGAATGGTAAGTCATCCAGCAATTTAGGGCATTGGAAGCAAGGAAGGAGAGTTTTGGCTTAATAAACTTTCCTGATAGCGAGGCTATGAGTAAGGCCTTAAGGTTACCTCCTGCCACCTCTGTGGAGTCAATGTGGGTCCATTGTTTGGAAAAGTCAATTTTCCACCAACTCTCAAGGGAGCCTACTTGTGTCGCTAAATAATAATCATGAATGTTTGGTAGACTGATGCCTCCCATTTGTTTCCTGACTTGTAGGATTTTGGATGCAATTCTAGGCTTTTTGCCGTGCCACAGGAAGGCATTTAATACCTTATTACATTGTGAGAAATATGACGTGGGGAGTTTGATGGGTAGGACTCTAAACAAATAGAGGAGTTTGGGTAGTGCGAACATTTGAAAGGCAGCCAGTCTACCAATCCAGGACACCTCAAACTTATCATACTTATCAAGTTCTTTTTTAATATTAGATAGCAATGAGGGGTAATTAGCTAGAAAAAGTTTATGGGTTGAGGAGGTAAGGTTGATACCTAAATATTGAATTTGGTTAGGCTGCCAATCTAAGGTGAATTTATCTCGAAGGAGTTGGACCATTTGGGGGGACAAGTTGATGGGTAGGGCTTGGGATTTAGATGAGTTAAGCTTGTAATAAGATAGTTGGCCAAAATTAGTGATAGTGTCTAGGGCTGAGGACAGGGAGGATGTTGGATCCGTAAGCGTGAGTATTACGTCATCAGCGTACAAACTTAGTTTATGATCGCGATCTGCTATCTTTACGCCTGATACTTTACTCTCCATCCTCAGGGCCTGGGCAAGGGGTTCAATAAATAAAATAAACATTAGGGGAGAGAAGGGGCATCCCTGTCTGGTTCCGTTGGAAATGGAAAATTGCTTAGACAGGGACCCATTTACCCAGACTCTAGCAGATGGATCTTTATATAAGGCCTGGATAGAGGCAAGGATAGGACCCGCAATCCCCATTTTGGACAAAACCGCGAACGAAAAGGACCAGCAAATGCGGTCGAACGCCTTTTCGGCATCTAGTGTGACAAAAAGCGCCGGGGTTTTGTGTTTTTGAATATGGGAGAGAAGATTTAGCACCCTCCTAGAGTTTTCTTGTATTTGGCGGCCTTTGACAAAACCAACCTGGTCAGGATTCACCAATAAAGGAATGAGGGGGGCTAATCTGGATGACAGGATCCTGGCAAATATTTTTATATCCGTGTTAAGGAGGGATATGGGACGGAAATTTTTTGGGTCATCTGTCGGTTTATTAGGTTTTGGTATAGTCACTATCAAGGCTTCGAGCATCTCCTTGGGGAAGGATCCTAGCTCTCTGGCGGATTGGAAAGAGAGTAACAAGTGATTGGAGAGCTGGTCAAAGAAGGCTTTATAATAGGAGTTAGATAGGCCATCTGGGCCTGGGGCTTTATGCGGGGGGAGTTTTTTGATAATGGCTTTAAGCTCGTCAATGGTCATTGGGGCGTTGAGAGTCTGTAACTGAGTGCGAGGCCCAACTTATCCAAAAAGGCTTCGATGTGAGCCGCTTCTGGAGGTGAGGCTCGTCCTTGGGGGGCTAGATTATAAAGGGAGGCGTAAAAATCCCCAAAAGCATCCGCTATTCCTATTGGAGATATTATTTTCTTCCCCGATGAAGGGTCTAGGAGATAGGGGATCTTAGCTTTAGCCGCTCTTTGTTTTAGGCGGTTAGCCAGTAAGCGTCCCGCCTTGTTATCTTGAGAATAAAATTTGGCCTGCATTCTTTTTAGGCTAAATTCATATTTATGAAGAAGGCACGCGGAGAGTTGGGACCTCAATGATTTGAGACTGTCTGAGTGTATAGAGGAAACCAGGGACTTGTTAAGGGTCTCTACTCTCCGTATCTCATTCAGCAGCTTGTTTATTTTCTCTTTACGTTCCCTCTACTACCTATTTTAATAAAAACACCCCTTAAGAACGCCTTGTGGGCGCACCACAGGGTAGAGGGATTACTGACTGAACCAACATTTAAGCGGAAGAATTCTGTTAATTCGGATTTGAGCTCTCGAGACAATTCAGGATGGTCAATAACATACAAATTGTTTCTCCATGGAGAGTAAGGTTTGGAAACATGAGATTCTTTCAGGAGTAGGGAGACCGGGGCGTGATCTGACCATGCAATCGTGTGTATGGACGATGAGATCGTGTTTGCAATTACTGACCTGCCAGTTAAGAACATGTCAATTCTGGAGTAGGATTGGCAAGCCGGTGAGAAGAAGGAGTAGTCTCTTTCAGAACCATGTTGTATCCTCCAGATGTCATACAGGTCTTCCTGTAGGAAGAGGGAATTAATAGCTCCGGGGGTCTCTCTGGAGGGAGTTGTGGTATCTACTTCTGGGTCTAGAATAGAGTTAAAGTCACAGCACCAGATCACATGGCCAGACCGCACCCCACGTACTTTAGCAGCTAGTCGGCGAAAAAAGGAACATTGATGTCTGTTGGGGGCATAAATAAAAACCAACGTGTAGTCAACGTTATTAATAGTGCAGACTAAAATGATATACCTGCCATTAGGGTCTATAACTGAAGACTTCAAAGAAAAGGCCACCGATTGGCTTATGGCCACTAGAACTCCTCTTTGTTTCTTGCAAAAGTGTGACTGGTAAATATGAGGGAACCTAGGGTGGAGTATCCTGTGACCATCCGATTGGAGTAAATGAGTTTCTGTGGCGCAAAAGATATCGCATTTCAGCTCACGGATTTCCTTCCACAACATGGATCTCTTAAAAGGGCTATTCAGTCCCTTGACATTTAAAGCGGCGATTTTTAGAACCATGTTGCAGGAGGGAATGGGAGGTCTGCAAGGCGAGTCATATGTATGGCGAACAAGACAAAATAAATCCGAGTCAGGTCTCTTATCAGGGTGATCCTACCCCCTCGACCCGTCAGAATACTTTCAAATAGCAAATATAGAGGAATTGTGAAAGAACAACAAAAATTTGGCATAGGGAATAAACAGAAAAGAAAGATAAAACTATAGCAATGAAACGACACCTGATAGCCATCAGGCACCATTGTGTGGGCTTGTGAGGCGGTCCTACCGAACTGACCGGCCGAGCCCTAAAAGGAATCAGGTAACCGTTCAACAAGTTGACCCATTAACAGTCAGCGATGCAGTCTACGCCTGGTCGGGACCGTCTGCCAGTCCGAAGCAATGGGTTCCGGGCCTTTTGTTGGAATGGCAGGAGGATCCTTAATGGAAATGTTCCACCCTTCCAGTAACGTTCTTCCTGAGTCCAGGGAGAGGACTGCGTGCAGAGTTCCTTGGTGCTGGATCAGAACTTTAGTGGGGAAGCCCCAACGGTAAGGTATATTATGATCGCGTAAGGCCGCAGTGAAGGGGGCCAATGCTCTCCTCTGTTGAAGGGTTGGAGCAGACAAATCAGCAAAGATTTTGATCCCTTCGTATGGGGCAGGTAACGGACCCATCTTCCTAGCTGCAGTCATCAGTAGTTCCTTTACGTGGAAAAAGTGGACCCTAGCTAGGACGTCCCTAGGAACCGAATCGGGAAGATGTTTAGGCCAGGCCACTCTGTGTGCCCTATCTAGAGTGAGATCTTTATCATTCATGTTAATCAGAAGCGACCTCATTAGGTCAAGAATGTAGGCCTCCAGCTCCTTGGGCGGAATATCCTCAGGTATGCCCCTCAGCTTGATGTTATTACGGCGGGACCTGTCCTCCAGGTCCACCACCTTGTTTTTGAGCCTTTCTACTTCAGCTGTAAGCTCTTCATGCGCATCTACAAGCTGGTTATGCGATGCGGCGAAATCCCCCATTTTAGATTCAACATGAGTGATCCGCTTGTCCGCCTCAGTGATGGAGGCGTGCAGGGGAGATAGCAAGGCCGCTATTTCCGTATGCATAGAGCGACTGAACGCTACCAACATTTCTTTTATCATGCTGCCAGTCGCTAGATCATCTGTAGTGGGGAAGTCTACTAGGGACAGAGCGCTCCGGTCACTCACCCCTGCAGGTCCTTGTGTGTCTTCATGTAGCCGCGGTCTCTGCTTTTGCGGGCTTTGGCAGGGGGAGATGTCTGTATGTTCCCGGGAGCCGGGAGGATCACTCCGGTCAGGTAAGCGCGTCTCAGGCCTGGGTGAGGGGGACTCGACCACTGGAGAAGAGTGGGAGGAGGAGGGTTGAGAGACTTGCGGGCTTCTCCGCTGTGCTGGAGTAGACGTAGGAGAGACTTGCTCTGCAGATCTCGAGGAGCGCGTGGAGGCCGGTGAGCCGGCGCCATCTTGGTCTTTTATTCTCTCCACGAAAAAATCCAGCTTTCCCTGTTTCTTAACTGATCTCGACCCTCTAACCATCTTGGGTATAAAGAGGGGAATCTTTGTGTGGGTTTCCGTCTGGGAATACCAGTGTCAGCTTGTTGTAGCTTGGTAGTCGCTGTATAGGGATCTATAGACTCTATTCTGACTGGTCAGCCATCACCTACTCCCGGTTAGGTGATACAACCCGTAGTATGTTTAGGCAGTTCATTACAATTTCCCTAGTTGTCATACAAAATTTCCATTGAATAACATTTATTAGTGTTGATCGAGCATGCTCGGCCGAACACCAGTTCGGCTCCAGCATCTTGATTCTCTGCACATGGCGGTATTCGGCGAAATACTGCATGTGCTTGAATGCACTGCTCGAGTCTCCTCCCCGCACGTTTGTTGGCTGCTACGCAGCCAATAAACATGCAGGTAAATACTGCCCTTCACTGTAATGCCGTAGCCATGTTGGTTACTGGCATTACAGTGATTGGCTGGCTGGAACGCGTCATTGGGTGCTATATAGCACCCGATGACATGTGTTTGGCTCAGTGTTAGTCAGGAAGAGCTTTGCTGAAGAAGGGAAAGATAGTGTAGGGAGTGAAATGTTCTTTTTCTCATTAGAAAAACTTGTCAGAAACCCAAAAGTACTTTTAAGTACTATTGTGTGTGGCAGCAAAAATATATACTTTTAGCGCAACCTGTGCTAAATTGCTAAAACTGTTGTGTGTGGCAGCAATATCTATTTTTAGCGCATCCTGCGGTAAATAGCGTGCAATAGATAGGCCGCTGCAGAGAGTGACATTATCTGTGCTACATCTCCTGTGTAACGTGTGCGCATCCCAAAAATATCTGTGACATCCAGTGTACTTTTTCCATAGACGGTGCCACTGCGGACAGTGACATTAGCTGCGCTACATCTCCTGTGTAACGTGTGCACATCCAAAAAAATATCAGTGACATCCAGTGTACTTTTTCTATAGACTGTGTCCGCTGTGGACAGTGACATTACCTGGGGTACATCTCCTGTGTAACGATTCCATATCCAAAATACCTGCGACATTCCCTGTTATTTTATATTAGCTGCTGCTGACATTAGTGACATTATCTGCTGTATTTCTCCAGTGTAACGTGTGCGCATTCCAAAAATATTTGTGACATCCAGTGTACTTTTTCCATAGACGGTGTCCGCTGCGGAGAGTGACATTAGATGCGCTACATCTCCTGTTTAACGTGTGCACATCCCAAAAATATCAGTGACATCCAGTATACTTTTTCTGTATACTGTGTCCGCTGTGACATTACCTGGAGTATATCTACTGTGTAACGTTTCCACAGCCAAAATACCTGTGACATTCCCTGTAATTTTATACTAGCCGCTGCTGACATCAGCAATAGTTAGGCCGCTACACCATCAGAAACCACATTCACTACCGTGTCCCAGGGCAAATGTCCTTACCCCAGGCATTTGAACGTAAGCGCAAATACCCAGTCACACACCCACAGGCCATAGCACTAAATGCGCAACTTTCCAAATTACTGGCCCCGGAAATGTTGCCATTTAGGCTTGTGGACACTGAGGCCTTCCGCAGCCTGATGTCGGCGTCCATCCCTCGTTACGCAGTCCCCAGCCGCCAGTACTTTTTCACAGTGTGTCGTGCCCGCCTTACACAAGCATGTGTCCTGTAACATCACCCGTGCCCTGACCAACGCAGTTACTGGGAAGTTCCACTTAACCACTGACACATTCGGCCAGGGACGCTACATTTCCCTGACAGCACACTGGGTGGACATTGTGGAGGCCGGGAACGAGTCGTACCCTGGAATGGCACAGATGCTACCTACGCCAAGAATTGCAGGCCCTACTTCCATCAGGGTTTCCACCGCCACCTACGTTAGTGGCTCCAACCCCCACTTCTCCTGCTCCTCCACTTCCACCTCAGAATTATCCTCTTGCAGCACCAGTCAGCCATCAGTCGGTAGCTGGAAGCAGTGTAGCACTGCAGTGGGGAAGCATCAACAGGCCGTGCTTAAGCTGATCTGCTAAGGTGACAAACAGCACACTGCCTCAGAGCTCCCCCCTTTGGAAGATTGGGGAAGGAGTGGTCAGCAAGACTGGGACTGAAGCAATCCCAACTCCCTATTTGAGCTTGTTACAGCGGGAAAGTCCGTCAGCATTCTGATGGCGACTATCCGGTTTGTGCTGAATCGTGAAATCGTACTGTTGGAGTGCTAAGCTCCAGCGGAAAAGTTTTCCGTTGGTACCAGAAGTACGTTTCTGAGAGGGTTGTGATCTGTGATGACCATGAAGGATCGTTCATATAGGTACGATTATAATTTCTGTAGGGCCCATACGATCGCTAGGCACTCTTTCTCAGTGGTGCAGTACGCGGTTTCCCGCGGAAGTAGTTTTCGGCTCAGGTAGAGGACAGGGTGCTCATTCCTGGTTGCGTCCACCTGACTATGGACGGCTCCCAGACGTGGTCTGAGGCGTCAGTTTGTACTAGGAACTGACGGGAGAAGTCGGGAGCTTGAAGGACAGGAGCGCTAGCTAGCGCTTCCTTCACGGCCCGAAATGCCTGTTCTAGTTCCGAGTTCCATGTAACCGTGTTGGGTTGTTTTTTGCCCGTTGCATCGGTCAGTGGTTTAGCCACAGTACTATAGGATGGAACAAACTTCCTATAGTACCCTACCGTTCCCAGAAATGCCTGTATTTGTTTTTTGGTGTTAGGCCGTGGCCATGCTACAATGGCATCGACCTTCCCTATCTGAGGTTTGAGGGTCTGGCTGCCTACTCTGTGTCCTAAGTACTGAACCTCTGTCATGGCAATCTGACATTTGTTGAGCTTAACGGTCATATTGGCAGCGGACAGTCTTCCCAATACCTGTGACAGATGGTCAAGGTGATCTTCCCAGGTTGGACTATATATGGCTATCTCGTCCAGATATGCTAGGGCATAACCTTGCATTCCTTCCAACAGTTCATTCATGGCCCGCTAAAAGGTGGCGGGCACATTCTTCATCCCAAAGGGCATACGAGTAAACTCATAGAGGCCAAAAGGGGTGATGAATGCGGATTTCGCTCTCGCCTCTGGTACAAGCGGAATCTGCCAGTATCCACGGCTCAAGTCCATGATTGTTAGATAGCTGGCAGACGCCAGCTGATCCAGCAATTCATCAATTCGAGGCATGGGATACGCATCAGTTATGGTGATGTCATTCAGTCTCCGATAGTTGACACAGAACCGGGTTGTCTTGTCCTTTTTGGGGACTAAAACAAGTGGGGCGGCCCATGGACTAGAGGATTTCTGGATGACCATTAACTGTAGCATCTCATCAATCTCATTTGATCTCAGCCTGCACTTCGGGTGAAGTGCGATAGGGGCCCTGCCGTAAGGGCTTGTGGGTCCCTGTGTCAACTCGGTGAGCTGCTAGGTTGGTTTGGCCAGGGATGTCTGAGAATGTGGCGCTGTGCGCACTTAGGAGAGTGGTAAGCTGAAGCTTCTGTGGGTACAAGAGGTGGGGGTTGATGTTCCAATCATCTGCCACGTCTCGTAGCTCTGCTAGCAAGTCTATCAGTGGATCTGGCTCTTCGGGTTCTAGCTGGCTACACACTGCTAATACATACTGCTCTCTTTCCTCGTGTGCTTTTAACATGTTCACGTGGAACAGTTTCTGTCGCTTACCCCCGAGACTCACTAGGTAAGTGACAGGGTTCACCTGTTTCAGAATGGTGTATGGCCCATCCCAGGCAGCCTGCAATTTGTTCTGCCTTACAGGGAGTAGGGCGTATACCTTCTGACCTGCTTGGTATGACCACTCTCTGGCATGCTGATCATACCAAGTCTTCTGTTTGGCCTGTGCCTTTGCGAGGTTTTCCGTCACTATGGTCATCTTGTCCCGAAATTTTAGGACATATTCAACCACGACTTCTGAGGGGTCACCTTTTCCCTCCCAGGTCTCCCGAATCAGTTTTAAGGGCCCTCGGACGTCTCATCCATATAGGAGTTCAAAGGGTGAGAACCCAGTGGACTACTGTGGCACTTCACTGTAAGCGAACAGCAAATGAGGCAGGTGCCGCTCCCAGTCCTTCCCCTGCAATTCCACGAACGTGGCCAGCATTTGCTTTAATGTTCCGTTGAAACGTTCGCAAAGGCTGTTGGTTTGTGGGTGATACGCACTGGAAGTGGTGTGCTTGATTTGCATCCTCTCACAGAGGGCTTCCATTAGCTCTGACATGAAGCAAGAGCCCTGATCAGAGATCATCTCGGCGGGGAAACCTACACGTGAGAAAATCCCGATCAAGGTGTCCGCCACCGTGGCCGACCTAAGGGAAGACAGTGCTACCGCCTCTGGATAACGGGTTGCATAGTCCACGACTGCTAAGATGTAGCGCTTGCCAGAACTGCTAGGAATGGGAAGGGGACCAATTATATCCACTGCCACTCTCTGGAAGGGCTCTGTGATCACGGGCAGTGGCTGCAAAGGAGCTTTGCGGGGTCCTCCAGCCTTCTTAACCCTCTGGCAAGTGGTACACGATCGGCAGTACTTAGTTATGGCTGTTCCCATCGTGGGGCCAGTAAAAATGGTTCTGAACACGTTTGTGGGTCTTTCTGATACCCAAATGTCCTGCAAGTGGAATGTCGTGGGCTGCTTTGAGCACCTGTGCCCGAAATTCCCTAGGGACTACCAGCTGTCTCGTGTTCTCACCTGCGCCACCTTTTGTAGGCTGTACAGCTTCACAGTACAGTTGGTTGCTCTCCCAATAGATTTTATATGGAGTGCCCTCACCTGGAGGCTGGCCGGCTCGGGACCTAAGGGCCTCCAGACTAGGGTCACCCTTCAAGGCCTGCATGAATGCAGCTCCACCGGTCTCATCCAGCTGACCAGTGACGTATGAAGTCAGCTGTGGAGAGTTACCTTCAATGCTGGGGTCAGAGGTGGGTGGAGGGACGGCTGGTTCTGTCCCCGCAGCCCCATCTGAGCCCAGGTTACTGGCGACACTGGAAGCGTCTACCAGCGCAGTGACATAATCATCATCATCACATGAAAAGGTCTTTCTCGCATTGTCATCCGCCTGAGGGTCAGAATCGCCCGAGGGGTCCCTTCAGTCGGTTCTGAGTTCAGGCGGCTGGCCATGGAAGTGTAATGGCCAGAACAGGTACAGCATCATTTATATCACCATTGCTAACACTAACACACACATTCGGATCAACAATGACAGATGCAGAAGTAGGCAAATGACATTCGGTTGCTTGTACATTTAAATCTGATACCTCCCTAGGTTTGTTTGTTTGACAGTAGAAATAGCAGGCAAAGTGTCCCCGTCTCTCTGTTTCCCCAAAGGGCTGTACAGTACCTGGTTTTGGTCAGGGAGTCCTGCTTGGGCCTCCTGCGCGCTTGCAGGGTATTCGTAATGGGAAACAAGGGTGCCCAAATCAGTGCCAAGCACTGTGGCAACGGGAATATCATCCAGGACCCCAACAACCCGATTTTTCCATCCCATTCCCCAATCAATGGTGACTTGGGCTTGGGCCACATGAGTGCGGTCAGAGCGAGGTACTTTCCTGGAAGGATATCCTTCTCCGTAACAAGATGTGAACGGGCCAAGGTGACATCTACACCGGTATCACGGAATCCGATGACAGTCTGGCCGTTCACAGTGACAGGCTGGTGATTCTGGGATCCGCTGTGCACCTCGGGTCCTCCGTCCAGCAATACAGCAGACGAGGTAGGTGTGGAAGCGTTGGCCCCCTTAGGGCTTGGCGTCGTTGTGGTGCTAGGAGGTTGGGCAGGCTTCCCTGCGTAACAGGTTTGCTTGGTGTGACCGGGCCTGCGACACAGCTCACACCAGGACCTGGTTGTCACACGGTTCACAGGGCCAGCGGGCCTGCCTTCTCTCCAGTTCTGGGACATGACTCTGTCCTGGTTGGGTACTAGACTTTTGCGGCTGTCAGGTACCAGGGGTTTGCGGATGTCTGATACCACTGGCCTGCGGATGTCCGTCATCACAGGTTTGCGAATGTCCGGTACCCGGGTTGCGACAAACATGTCTGCCAGCTCAGCTGCTTTTTTCACAGACTAGGGCTTGCGCTCCAGCACAAACTGTCTCACATCTGTAGGGCATATCGCAAGGAGTTGGTCATGGATCATCAAATCCTCAAGGTTAGCATAAGTCTTTTCTTTAAGAATTCTAGTCCATTGGCGTAATGTGGTGCATAAGCAGCTAACCACATCCACGTAAGAGTCTGCGGATTCTTTCTGGATGGCACGGAACTTTCTCCGGTAAACCTCAGGGGTTAACTGGAACTTAGCAATTATGGCATCCTTGATAGTCTGATAATCGCAATCTTGGTCTGTGGGTAGTTCCGCAAAAGCATCCAGCGCTTTACCAGTCAGCTGAGGCGTCAGGTGTAGAGCCCACTGATCCTCAGGGATGTAGAACTGGCAGCACGCTCTCTCAAATGAGCGTAAATATAAATCAATGTCCCCGTTTTTCTCCATAACTGGAAACCTTGCTTTGGGGACCACGGGTAGAGGAATGCCTCCTGCAGCAGGAGTGTTAGGAGAGGAAGACCGCTTGGCCTGTCTCACTTGGGCCAGTTCTAGTGCACGCTGGTGTTTCTGCGCTTCTCTCTGAAGCTGGAACTGCTGCTGTCGCTCCTCTCTTTCGAGCTGCATCCGCGCCAGTCAGGCCCGGTAACAACTGCTGGCTCATAGGGCCCAAGGCAGTGAAGTTTTGTCCAGAGCTGCTTGTTAGCAGGAGCTGTGGACATGCTGTTATCCAGGGTACCTGCATCACCCGGAGCTGAAGTAGCAACATCAGCACTCCAATAGCTGGCGATGCTGGGTGACGTTGAACGAAGGGGCAGCAAAGCCTCCCGCATGGGATTGGAATCCTCCATCGCTTGGCCATCTCTCTCCGTCAAAGCTTTGATCAGCTGTGATCGATTTTTGTGTAGAATGGCAATGCCTTGCGACTCGGCTTGTAAGTCGGCGACAGACCAACTTTGGTAATTTGGAACTGAATCAGACATTCAGAAAAGAAGAGAAAAAGAATAGGATATAGCAAAGAAAAGGTGGGGAAAATGTAAACCAATCTATTCCTATCAATGTGTACCGTTTTGCGCCCGGAACTCAAGTTCCGCAGGACAGGATACTAAGTAACCACTGTCCTATTGTTATGATTGTGCAAAAAGCTGCACTTGTCATAAGAGAACTAGATTGATGGCTACTCAACTTGGCATGGGACAGGAAAGGTTTGTCACAAGGTGGTGATAATGGCACCTCTACTCTGTGAATTACTCCTTTAGTGAAAAGAGAAGATTTTTAGTGAAGGCTCTGGTGTCTCTGTGATTGCGAAATTTGGCGCATTTGCGATTTCCTAGTATCGCTGTGGATCGCAAAGCGTCACACTCGCCCATCATGGTTAGCTAAGCAGCAGGCACTCTCCCATGATTTTTTCGATGCACAGATCAGCAGCAGGCACTCGCCCCTAATGTTTTAGAGAGTCAGCTCTGCAGCAGACCCCCACCCCTAATGTTCTAGATGGTCAGCTCAGCAGCAGACCCTCACCTGTAATGTTTTAGAGGGTCACCAGCAGGCCCTTGCTCCTAATGTTTTTCAGGGTCACCAGCAGGCCATCAATCATAATTTTTCAAGGGTGTATGATGCCCTCCTTTATGTGTAATAAAGGGTGTATAGGAGTGCCGGTTCCTTGTAATTTTTGGAAGCCCTTTCACTTAGTGCATAGGCTTTATGAGTGTAGGAGTCCCACTACCTGACAAATTGTACCACAATGTGAATGAGGCCCTCCTTTATGTGATATACAGGTTGTATCTAAGTGCCTCTTCCGTGTAATTTTTGGCAGCACTTGCATTTTAGTAAATATACAGGAAAGAATGTTTCCTAACAATTTTTCCTCAAAAATCGATTTTATCTTTGGTTTTGTGCGTATTATTGTCAGTCTGTAAAAGTGGCGTACTACTCGGACAACATCATTCCCAGCAGTGACCTGGAAGTCCAAGATGCATCCAGATATCTTCCTCATGCTGTTCCCGAACCATTTCGGTGGTGTTTCCATAAATTTCTGACCTTTTCTTATAAACCAGACACCCTCCCCTCTTTAGAGCAGGGGGTGCCTGGTTTAATGCTCAGGTTCTCCCATTGACTTCCATTGTACTCGGTAGAGAACCCGAGCATCCTGAGGTGCTCGACCAGAGCACACGAACACTTGCAGTAATTCAATATATAATAATATATCTGCCAACACTTGGTCACATCTGCGTTGGAAGCTGCATTTGGAGCCTCTGTTGTAGATTCTGTCTAAAGACCAGACGAAAAAGCCTTGTATGCAGAACTTTTTTTGGTCTGGTAAAAAGGCTCGTGAATGGAAACTGACCGGACTCCATCATAGTAAGTGGGGTCTGTTCAGCTTCTTCCCAGTCAGTTAGGCTGGGTTCACATGACATTTTTGCCATTTTTTTTTTATGTACACACAAAAAAAGTATATACATTAACAGACACCATACTGTGGCATCTGTCACCATAGAATTCCATAAAAAAATAAAATAAAAATACGTTAACCTACATGTTTTTTGATGGACTTTGCAGGATGGAAAATCATGGTATACTACACTTTCCCATCCTGCAGCGTCCTAAAAAAAAAAGTTTTTACTATGGAACTCCATGTTGATGGATGTCACAGTATGGCATCTGTTGTGTATGTTGATCGTATGACAAAAACCCAGCCTTACATGCCAGATACAGCACTTCTGTTATTTTCGTTGTTCTGCTCCATTAGATGAGCAGAACAATAGAAATAAATGTGGCGATGTGAACGGGGTCTAAGAGGTGGGGATTGTGGCAGGCGCAGCACTATGAAGTGCCTTTTGCGCTGTGGCATTAGAAGAATTTTGATATCTCTGACTTTTAGTCTAACTAGACTGTCTATTACTCTGTAATTCCTCTAGCGCTGTTCTATGGAAACAGTGGGTTTAAAGAGCACACCAAATGCGCTGCACAAGTTAGGCAAACCCATTCGTTTTGAGGAGGTAGTCTACCTGATCAATTCCTTAAAGCTGGGCAAAGCACCAGGGCCAGATGCCCTATCAGCCTTGTACAATTCTCCCCACTACTGACACCACATATTACGCAATTCTGCAATCACTTACTGAGCGGCAACACTTCTCACCCTGACTTTCTTTTCGCTAATATTACAGTGCTTCCCAAACCTAAAAAGGACCCCTTGTCACCTACAAACTACAGACCGATATCCCTATTAAATTTGGACACAAAACTATTTACGTCTATTCTGGCAAGGCGTCTTATTAATGTTCTTCCTGGCCTCATACATAAAGACCAAGTGGGATTTATCCCCGACAGAGAAGCCCCAGACAACATCAGAAAAGTTCTTAATGTAATTCAGGTGGCTAACAAAAAAAACTGGCACTGGACATACTGAAGGCCTTTGATACAGTTAGCTGGGATTACCTGTATAAAATTTTACTCAACATGGGTATCAAAGGCCCTTTCTTACAGGCTGTCCAGGCTATATACTCAGCTCCTGTTTCATATCTTAAACTCCCGTCAACACATCCCACTCCCATCCAAATTCTCAGAGGCACTCGCCAGGGATGCCCTCTCTCCCCTGCCTTATTTGCCCTGGCCATGGAACCCCTTGCTATCTCCATTAGGAATGACCCTAATATAACAGGCCTTAGGGTGGGAAGCACTGAATATAAGCTTAGCTTATTTGCTGATGATACCCTGCTATCCCTATCTAATCCTCTTATTTCGATCCCAAATATGCTGAAGCTACTAAAAACCTTCTCCATAGCATCCGGGCTCAAAATTAACCAAAAGAAGTCTGAACTTTTATTGTGTAATACCCCTCCCTCTCTCAAATCTCTCCTCTCACAACATTTTCCTTTCTCTCAATTATCCACACATATCCAGTATTTTGGTACCTTAATACCCTCCAAATTGAGCATGACATACAAACTCAATTACCTCCCACTATATCTCAGAATTAGAGAAGATTTTAGAACTTGGAGTTCCCTGCCGGTTTCATGGACTGGGCGAATACTTATAGTCAGAATGGTAATTTTACCCCTCCTGCTGTACTTATTCTGAACCCTTCCGGTTCACGTTTCTACTAGTGATCTCCAAAGTATACAAGCCGACACAATGAAATTTATTATATGGGGTGGTAAACGTGCCAGAATCTCTAAGTCCACAATGTGCGGACACAAAACTCAGGGAGGCCTTTCATGTTCCTGATTTTACTAAATACTATAAGGCGGCTTGCCTGGCTCAATTATTTTTGACACACTTGAAACCAGAGGTTTACCCCTTGTAGGTGTCCTTGGAACAAACTCTCTTTGCACCCTGGACTTGGAGAGCCTTGCTTTGGAATTCTGCTCCCCTACCATCGGTCATTCTCTCCGATTCACCATTGTCTCATCACTCATTAATACTGTGGCGGTCTGTTTGGTTCAAAGCAGGTCTTCAATCTAAACATACACCGCTTTTCCACCTGTTTGGCAATCCAGTGTTTCCACCAGGACTCCACATGGGAGCATTTCATTGGTGGATCTCCAACAAGTTTACTACACTTCATAGATTCCTGATCAGGGGCAAACTTCTCTCACTAGCTGATAAATATGCTCTCCCGGATAGTGAGTCTTTTAACGCTAATCAAATCTTCACATGCCTCCACTCTCTGAAGATTAGTAATTTGACCCTAGATTTTACTCCCTTTGAGAGATTCTCTACTTTCTCGTTGTACAAGCGGGGGCTACTCTCCAGAATTTATGGGATACTAAACACCACACCGGAAGGGGTTAAACTGCCATACATGTTGGAGTGGGAGGGGGACATCCAGGAGTTCCTCTAGCTAGATGGCATCAATGTTCTCAGACCTTGACTAAGACCTCCTGGAAAATTACTTTAGCAGAGACCTCAATTAAGGTTCTTCACAGGGCATATTTGGTACCCTATAGATTACACCGTATTTACCCAGAGGTCTCTCCTTTATGTTTCAGGGGATGTGGGGTGGATAGCACGGTCTATCACATTTGGTGGTCTTGTCAAGTGGTACAACAATTCTGGAGCAGGATTTGTAACCTGATCTCCTCTGTGCTGGACTGTGCCTATCCGCTGTCGCCTACCCTATGTCTTCTTGGAGACAAACCTTCGTGGCTAACGTAGTCTAAATTTAAACTATCTCAGCACATGCTATTAGCTGCCAGGATTCATATTGTCTATAAAGGGAGATCGGCGGAATTCAGCTTCTAGGCGGTGGTTGACAGAATCAACAAAATATTGCTCTATGAGAGACTTTCGGCCATTCGCCAGGACACATATGGGTCTTTTGAGAAGCTTTGGGAACATTGGATGTCCTCCTCGTGTGTGAATTTTTAACTCAGTATGACAATATAAGTACCAGAGATCTTAAGACACCTTACTCGAATTGTATGGAACTAAGGGTCATTTAGTGTATAAAAAGTTCTGGAAGCACTCAGAACACTGACCATGTTTATGCTACATGATCTCCTCATGTTAGTTATCTCTACACTTTTCTCATTATTTTTGTTTTGTTTTGTTGGTTTTGGATATGATGATATTCTTACCGAATGTACAAACTGCTTTATATAAGGTATACTGATTTTGTACTTTATATATACTACTTTATATATACTATCCTTATTCTTATGAATAAATAAAATACTTTGAAACATAAAGAGGACACCAAATGCTTGAAATAACTTCTTTATTAACTTCAACTTTTCTTCATATAACACTGCCGCCTCTGCAGCAGATAGTCCATGTACATAAATCCTGTTGAAAAGATATCACAAAATGGTTCATCTGTTCAAATTTGTCATTCAACATAAAATGGTGGCTATACCGTATTTCTCTCTTGAGTATCTTTACTCTCACTTTAAGTTATTTAAGCACTTTATAATCTCTCTGAGAGATATATCTGAGGTCTAACTAATAGTTCTGCTTTCTCAACTTGGTATGAGCAGTTTGCAGTTTGTATGCGATTTGTATGGAATCTGGTTTGTATGCTTGAAATTTGTATTTGCAATTGCATTTGCAATTGGTGGAACTGTAAGTAAACACATATATCTAGTTCAGTATACTGTTCTAAACACAATACTAACAATATGAATATTATATAACAGTTTTAACTACCTATTTTGGCCTCTTGTTCCCATAAAACTCAGCTCTCAGTGGAGTGAATGTTTCTTCAGCTCCTGTCTCTGGTGAATAATAATTCTAACAGCAGGAGCTAAGGGAATTCCCTGACAGACTGTGTGTGAGGCTGGCTGTGATTGGTGAAAACTCTTGCTGTGTGAGAAACTGGCTGTGATTGTTCTAGACTTCTGCCCAGGAACAACAGATTAACACTATGCTTTCTGTTGTTTCTGCTGTGTCACTGAGCTTACCTCACGCTACAAAATGAATCCTAAAGGCATATTATCTTTTTCTGCTTCTGTGAACGCAAAATATAACAGTTATATAGCATCCAAAACATGTAAATAACTCTGCTTTTGTATTTAACACATAAACATAGGAACTGTATTAAGGCTATTTACAGGTTTAGTTGTATACACATTGTAGAAAAGTGCAAGGGGCCTTCATTGACGGAAGATATGTGTCTCCGAGGTTCCTGGCCTCGGTGAGGTAAGAGCAGGTAATTTTAAGTGTCAGCGGCAGCTAGTGCTGACTGACACTTTTGGTTATTTAGTGTGGTTGCAAAGCCGATCTGGGCCGGCTCTTACTGGGAGCAGCCAAAGTGCAGGGTGGGTGGTTGTTCCCCACGTTCCAGACCAGGTTTTGGTTAGGGATATAAAACCCAGCCAGCAGTCTCAGCTGGTGGTGGATTATCCTGCATCTGAAAAGGAAGCTGTGGAGTCTCTGTTTTTTTAGATCTAAGGATGTGTGCCGTGCTAAAGGGCTGAGAGCTGCATTGCTGGGAAGCAGGCCCCTAAAACCTGTTGGGACTGCTGCTAACAAAACCGCTGATAAGGTGTTTTTTGTTCTGTGGACTTGCCCTGGTGTGAATGAACACCAAGACGGCGAACTGTCATTTTGTTTATGTGTGAATAAACACTGAACTGTTTAAGTTAAAGACTTTGTTTTTTGCCTCTGTACTGCATCCGCTAATCTGCCTACCAGAGCAAATCCTCACAACATATAAGGCTATACTAGCAACCTAGGACAGGTCTTAGCTGGCCAGCTACAGGGATTTAGGGTACTTTCACACTAGCATTTTTGTTTTCTGGTATTGAGTTTCCTCACGGGGGCTTAATACCAGAAAAATTCTGGAGAACATTCCATTCAGGATGCATCAGTTCAGTCCCTCTTACATTTTTTGGCCAGAGAAAATGCCGCATGCTGCAGTTTTCTCTCAGGCCAAAAATCCTGAACACTTGCCGGAATGCCAGATCCGGCATTAATTTCCATTGAAATGCATTAATGCCGGACATTACGACTTGTCTGCATTCACTACATACTGCACCACATACATGCGTGTGATGTATGTGGTGCAGCGTGTGATGTGTGTAGTGCAATGTATGATGTATACATGTTTGTGATGTATATAGTGCAGCGTGTGATGTATGTAGTGCAGCGTGTGATGATCACACGCTGCACTACAAACATCACACACATCGTTACGTTACACGCTGCTCTCACCTTGTTCTGCGTCCATCTTCATGCCTGGGTCCAGTCGTTAGCTCCACCGCCGCCAAAGTCCTTGTGCAGAGTTCTCAGCACTCTATATTCAAACATCCCCCGGGAGCCGGCCCATCCTCCATCCAGCGCCTGCCGGCTTCCCCTGATACAGGACCTGTATCACCCCTGAGCCCGCCCAAACTAACCAATAGCAAAGGTCGCTGTGCTTAATGTGCCGTTTACAGGGCGCCCTACGCTGATGAAAAGCAGGGACAAGTGTAAAGTGTATTGGTATGCCTTAGACTTTTTCCAGGGAGCAAAATGACCTGATGATGCTTGTACAGGCGTTATTGCGACCTCTAGTTATTGTAAACTAAATCTAAAAGTCCCTATGTATCTTTTTTATAAATAAAAATACACCGTTTTTTTTTTAAATAAAACATTTAATGACATAAAATATATATAACATGTAATAACGTTTTGTAACCCTCTGTACAGACAGGCTTTTCATCCTTCTCTCTCATCATGTTGCTTTTGAGTAAGGCCCCTTTTACACAAGCATGAAGGATTAGCTCTGGATGCGTTCAGGGTGCGTTCAGGGAAACTCGCACCATTTTGCAAGCAAGTTCTGTCAGTTTTCGTCTGTGATTGCGTTCAGTTGTTCAGTTTTTTCCGCGTGAGTGCAATGCTTTTTAATGAAAAACGGAAGGTTTACAAACAACATATCCAAGCAACCATCAGTGAAAAACGCAATGCATCCGCACTTGCTTGCGGATGCAATGCGTTTTTCACTGAAGCCCCATTGACTTCTATGGGGCCAGGGCTGCGTGAAAAACGCAGACTATAGAACATACTGTGTTTTTCACGCAACGCAGAACTGATGCTTGAAAAAAAAACCGCTCATGTACACAGACCCATTGAAATGAATGGGTCAGGATTCAGTGCGGGTGCTATACGTTCACGTCATGCATTGCACCCGCGCGGAAAACTCGCTCGTGTGAAAGGGTCCTAAAAGATTGAAATCTATCAAGTAACCCCTTGTCACCAGAGTCCCATTACCAGAAATTGCATTCTGCCCAGTCTCAGATTGAAGACCATCATTGTGGATCAGGGACAAGTAGATAAGGAATGGTCATAAACACTTGTTTCCGTTCAGAAGTCAGAAAAGTGCATTTACACCATCAGATTATGTGACCAATTTCTGTCCAATTAGACCAATAATTCCTGTGTGTAACAAACCATCTGGGTAAACGGCCATTTGACCAATAATTGGTCATAAAATCTGTCAGATAATGTTAGGCCTCTTCAACACGAACTTATGTATTTTGCGGTCTGTTTTTCACAGATCCGTGGTTCCGTTTTTTGTATTTGTAGCATTTCCATTTCTGTTCCGTATTTCCGCAAAAGTCACAGTTTGGTTTCCGTTTTTTTGCAGATCGCAAACAGGAACAGGAACTTATTAATCACCAAAAACATGGGCAAAATAGGCTGGGCCCAGCATTTGTACAGTATGGATCCGCAAAATACGGATGATATGCGGATGTGTTCCGCATGCATTCTGTATTTTTTGCGGACCTATTGACTTGAATGAAGCGACTGAACCTTATTTGCAGACTATAATAGGACATGTTCTATCTTTTAGCGGAACGGATATGCGGAAATGGAATGCATACGGAGTATCTTCCGTATTTTTGCGGACCCATTAAAAATGAATGGTTCCCTATACAGTCTGCATAAAAAACGGAACGGACACGGAATGAAAGTATGTTTGTGTGCATGAGGCCTTAGTGTAAATGTACCCTTAGGGCCCTTTTTCAAGGAGCGATTATTGGGCAACAAGTGTTCATATGAATGCTCGTCGTCCGCTAATCTGGCTGTGTAAGTGGCCCTTCAATCAACTGACGAATAATTGCTGACTTATGCATGTACTGTATGCACTTACTTTACACTGTAAAATCCGGACCCCTGCAGACTTTTCTATAGTGTTGGCAGTGTGTTGTACCGTGTAAACAGGATGGCACGCTGCCAACAGTATAGAGAAGTATGCAGGAGGCAGGATCGCTCAGTATACAGTGATCGTTTGCATCTGTCTGTGTAAAAGGCCAATGCAAACGAGCACTGATCAAAGGGAAGAATCGTTGGTCTGTATTCAATACGGGCCATCTATCCACTGTTTAACCGCCTCCGGACCGCCTAACGCAGATCCGCGGTCCGGAGGCGGCAGCCCTGCGCAGAGTGGCGCATCGGCGCGTCATCTCGCGAGAGCCGAGACTTCCTGTGAACGCGCGCACACAGGCGTGCGCGTTCACAGGAACGGAAGGTAAGAGACAGGATCTCCAGCCTGCCAGCGGCGATCGTTCGCTGGCAGGCTGGAGATGCGATTTTTTTAACCCCTAACAGGTATATTAGACGCTGTTTTGATAACAGTGTCTAATATACCTGCTACCTGGTCCTCTGGTGGTCCCTTTTGCTTGGATCGACCACCAGAGGAGACAGGTAGCTCAGTAAAGTACCACAAAACACCACTACACTACACCCCCTCTGTCACTTATTAACCCCTTATGAACCCCTGATCACCCATGATCACCCCATATAGACTCCCTGATCACCCCCCTGTCATTGATCACCCCCCTGTAATGCTCCATTCAGACGTCCGTATGATTTTTACGGATCCACGGATACATGGATCGGATCCACAAAACACATACGGACGTCTGAATGGAGCCTTACAGGGGGGTGATCAATGACAGGCGGGTGATCACCCATATAGATTCCCTGATCACCCCCCGTCATTGATCACCCCCCTGTAAGGCTCCATTCAGACGTCCGTATGATTTTTACGGATCCACGAATACATGGATCGGATCCGCAAAACACATACGGACGTCTGAATGGAGCCTTACAGGGGGGTTATCAATGACAGGGGGGTGATCACCCATATAGACTCCCTGATCACCCCCCTGTAAGGCTCCATTCAGACGTCCGTATGATTTTTACGGATCCACGGATACATGGATCGGATCCGCAAAACACATACGGACGTCTGAATGAAGCCTTACAGGGGGGTGATCAATGACAGGGGGGTGATCACCCATATAGACTCCCTGATCACCCCCCTGTCATTGATCACCCCCCTGTAAGGCTCCATTCAGACGTCCGTATGTTTTTTACAGATACATGGATCGGATCCGCAAAACACATACGGACGTCTGAATGGAGCCTTACAGGGGGGTGATCAATGACAGGGGGGTGATCACCCCATACAGACTCCCTGATCACCCCCTGTAAGGCTCCATTTAGACATTTTTTTGGGCACAAGTTAGCGGAAATAGAAATTTTATTTTTATTTTATTTTTCTTACAAAGTCTCATATTCCACTAACTTGTGTCAAAAAATAAAATCTCACATGAACTCACCATACCCCTCACGGAATCCAAATGCGTAAATTTTTTTAGACATTTATATTCCAGACTTCTTCTCACGCTTTAGGGCCCCTAAAATGCCAGGGCAGTATAAATACCCCACATGTGACCCCATTTCGGAAAGAAGACACCCCAAGGTATTCCGTGAGGGGCATAGCGAGTTCCGAGAATTTTTTATTTTTTGTCACAAGTTAGCGGAAAATTATGATTTTTTTTTTTCTTACAAAGTCTCATATTCCACTAACTTCTGACAAAAAATTAAAAATTCTAGGAACTCGCCATGCCCCTCACGGAATACCTTGGGGTGTCTTCTTTCCAAAATGGTGTCACTTGTGGGGTAGTTATACTGCCCTGGCAATTTAGGGGCCCTAATGTGTGCGAAGTAGTTTGAAATCAAAATCTGTAAAAAATGGCCGGTGAAATCCTAAAGGTGCTCTTTGGAATGTGTGCCCCTTTGCCCACCTAGGCTGCAAAAAAGTGTCACACATCTGGTATCGCCGTACTCAGGAGAAGTTGGGCAATGTGTTTTGGGGTGTCATTTTACATATACCCATGCTGGGTGAGATAAATATCTTGGTCAAATGCCAACTTTGTATAAAAAAAAATGGGAAAAGTTGTCTTTTGCCAAGATATTTCTCTCACCCAGCATGGGTATATGTAAAATGACACCCCAAAACACATTCCCCAACTTCTCCTGAGTACGGCGATACCAGATGCGTGACACTTTTTTGCCGCCTAGGTGGGCAAAGGGGCACGCATTCCAAAGAGCACCTTTAGGATTTCACAGGTCATTTTTTACAGATTTTGATTTCAAACTACTTCTCACGCATTTGGGCCCCTAAAATGCCAGGGCAGTATAACTAACCCACAGGTGACCCCATTTTGGAAATAAGACACCCCAAGGTATTTTGTGATGGGCATAGTGAGTTCATGGAAGTTTTTATTTTTTGTCACAAGTTAGTGGAATATGAGACTTTGTAAGAAAAAAATAAATCATCATTTTCCGCTAACTTGTGACAAAAAATAAAAATTTCTATGAACTCACTATGCCCATCAGTGAATACCTTAGGGTGTCTACTTTCCGAAATGGGGTCATTTGTGGGGTTTTTCTACTGTCTGGGCATTGTAGAACCTCAGGAAACATGACAGGTGCTCAGAAAGTCAGAGCTGCTTCAAAAAGCGGAAATTCACATTTTTGTACCATAGTTTGTAAACGCTATAACTTTTACCCAAACATTTTTTTTATCAAAGACATGTAGAACAATAAATGTAGCGAAAAATGTATATATAGATGTCTTTTTTTTGCAAAATTTTACAACTGAAAGTGAAAATGTCATTTTTTTGCAAAAAAATTGAAAAATTTTGA
Organism: Bufo gargarizans; assembly: GCF_014858855.1. Taxonomy (NCBI): domain Eukaryota; kingdom Metazoa; phylum Chordata; class Amphibia; order Anura; family Bufonidae; genus Bufo; species Bufo gargarizans. Next base: position 108,185,202 of record NC_058082.1, on the reverse strand, counting down.
TTAATAACAAAAAATGTCAGCAGCAATGAAATACCATCAAATGAAAGCTCTATTAGTGAGAAGAAAAGGAGGTAAAATTCATTTAGGTGGTAAGTTGCATGACCGAGCAATAAACGGTGAAAGTAGTGTAGTGCAGAAGTGTAAAAAGTGGCCTGGTCATTAAGGGTGTTTCAGCTAGGGGGGGTTGAAGTGGTTAAAAGCCTCCTAAGAGGTGGTTCAGACTGCATAATTAGAAACATACGACACGCGGTTCGATCCCGCTGTGCCATCGGTAGTGCCGGCACTTTACTCGCATAATCGCTGTCTGAATCCCTTCTAATGGTGCTCCCCTGTGGATCGGCCACAGGGAAATCTGCAGCGTTTTCCACACAAGCAAAGTTGACAAGATCTGAACACTTCTCCACATGCTGCTTTTGCCATGAGGCAATATGAGAATCTGGCCTCAGGCGACATCTTGTGCTGGCTTTGAAGGGGCGATATCAGAGCAGCCCGTGGCCGACGCTCCCCTTGCCAGAGGCGCAGTAGTTTGGGCACTGCATCTTATAAAGGGATTACTAGTGAGCACTTCAATTATGGAAGCGCTCACTAGTATGCAGTAGGCGGGGGAGTGAAGCGATGTACTTACCTCTCCTCCTGCTTGCTCTTTTCAAGTCCCACGCTGCTGTGTCCTGGATGTACAGAGCGCAATCTCAGCTGATGCTGCAGGAAGTCAGGTGACCATGCAGCGCGGGCCCTGAGAAGACAAGAGAACGGGGAGACCGCTGGACCGTGAGAGAAGCAGCGGAGCATTAGAGGCAAGTTTAAGTCTGATATGGGGGGGGGGGTCTGGAGGGCCGATATGGTGGAATCTGGAGGTCTGATATGGGGGGTCTGGAAGTCTAACGATGGTCTGATATGGAGGCCTGATATGGGGGATCTGAGGTCTAAAGGGGGTTTGATATGGGGCTCTGGAGGTCTGGTCGGGGGGGGGGGGTCTAATAGGAGTCTGATATAGAGGTCTGGAAATCTGGTCTGAGGTCTGGAGGGCTAATGGGGTCTGGTCTGACATCTGATATTGGGGTCTGGAAGTCTAATGGGGGCCTGGAGGTTTTGTCTGATATGGGGGTCTGAGAGGTTTTCTGACATGCAGGCCTAATGGGGGTCTCGTCTGAGGTCTGATATGAGGGGGAACTGATCTTAAAGGTAAGGGGATATTTTTCCACTGGCGCACTGTGTGTGATACCAGTATTTTCAGGGGAGCTGTTTCTGCAGTATAGTATTGGGGAGCACAGCGGAAACATTATTAGAGGTGGCAGGACGGGGTGTTGAGAAGGTGGGAGGATCATGGAAAAGTAGGAAACTAAGATGTCTGTTTGTCAAACTCTGCAGAGAGAGAGAGAGAGAGAGGGATGAAAGAAGTCACCATGGTGGTCTAGGGTTGGGTGATATAAAAGATATTCCCACGATAACGACATTAAGAAATTTATTGCGATAAATACCCATTTAGAAGAAAAAAAACACTTGGGGCCACAAGGAGACATTATACTGTATGGGGACAGGGGCAGCCACAAGGAGACATTATACTGTATGGGGCAACCACAAGGAGACATTATACTGTGTGGACCAGCCACAAGGAGACGTTATACTGTGTGGGGCAGCCACAAGGAGACGTTATACTATATGGGGCAGCCACAAGGAGACGTTACACTGTATGGGGGCAGCCTCAAGGAGACATTATACTGTATGGGGCAGCCACAAGGGAACGTTATACTGTATTGGGCAGCCACAAGGAGACGTTACACTGTATGGGGTCCACAAGTAGACATACTGTATGGGGGCAGCCACAAGTAATGGCGTTTACAATCGCGCATACAGAGACAAGCGAACGCCCATTGTCGCGCGTTCCCGAATATCTATGTACGGGAACGCGCAACAAAACGCCCCAAAAAAGCTCAAGAACTTGTTTGAGCGTCGGGCGTTTTACAGCGTTTTTAAACGCCCAGGTGAGAACCATTCCCATAGGGAAGCATTGGTTTCTCCTTGTTGAGCGTTTTACAGCGCGTAGGAACGCGCTGTAAAATGCTCAGGTGTGAACTTAGGGTTACCCTGGATGTAAGAGGCATGGGGTGCTGTATTACCCTGGATGTAAGAGGTATGGGGTGCTGTATTACCCTGGATGTAAAAGGTATGGTGCGCTGTATTACCCTGTATGTAAGAGGTATGGGGCTCTGTATTACCCTCTATGTAATAGGTATGGGGCGCTGTAATACCCTGTATGTAAGAGGTATGGGGCGCTGTATTACCCTGTATGTAAGAAGTATGGGGTGCTGTATTACCCTGTATGTAAGAGGTGTGGGGCGCTGTATTACCCTGTATGTAAGAGGTATGGGTTGCTGTATTATCCTGGATGTAAAAGGTATGGGCTCTGTATTACCCTCTATGTAATAGGTAGGGGGCACTTTAATACCCTGTATGTAAGAGGTATGGGACGCTGTATTATCCTGTATGTAAGAGGTATGGGGCACTATATTACCCTGTATGTAGGAGGTATGAGGCGCTGTATTACCCTGGATGTAAAAGGCATGAGGCGCTGTATTACTCTGTATGTTCTGTAGCAGTGTATTTAATGTTTTCAAAGTAGGTCTTTAAAGGGGTGTCCGCTTTCTTTTTCCCTACAAGCGCTGCCTTCTCTGCTCTGTTTACCTGCTCACCACTGCAAATGCTGCGGTGATTAGGTGAACATATGAGCGCTGCCTTCTCTTCGCACAGCTGATTGGCTGTGGGGTGAATGGGTTAGGTTGAAAATTTGGCATGTGGGTGATGTTTTTATTTTTACCTCAGGCAGCAGAAAGGCTAGGTGCTCCCCTGCCTCTAATTCATTAGACCTCAGATCAGCAATCAGACCCCCAATGTTAAGCTCAGCTCACAGCCCCAATCCGATCCCCAATTTTAATAAGATCTCAGATCAGACCCCAATATGAATGACTCCCAATCGGACCTCACATCAGAGCCCAATATAAAGAAGACGCCCATGCCTCATATCAGCCCCCAGCCATATGGGTGCAGCCCCCAACCATATGCGTGCAGAATGTTCACCCCCCCACACACACTCCCCCATGTTCCCCCCACACACTCCCCCATGTTCACCCCCCCACACACACTCCCCCAATGTTCACCCCCCCACACACACTCCCCCCATGTTCACCCCCCCACACACACTCCCCCATGTTCACCCCCCCACACACACTCCCCCCATGTTCACCCCCCCACACACACTCCCCCCATGTTCACCCAACCCACACACACTCCCCCCATGTTCACCCAACCCACACACACTCCCCCCATGTTCACCCCCCCACACACTCCCCCCATGTTCACCCCCCCCACACACACTCCTCCCATGTTCACCCAACCCACACACACTCCCCCCCATGTTCACCCAACCCACACACACTCCCCCCATGTTCACCCAACCTACACACACCCCCCCCATGTTCACCCCCACACCCCCCCCATGTTCACCCTCTACACACACACTCCCCCCATGTTCACCCTCTATACACAAACTCCCCCCATGTTCACCCCCTGCACACACACACTCCCCCATGTTCACCCTCTACACACACACTCCCCCCCATGTTCACCCCCTGCACACACTCCCCCCATGTTCACCCCCTGCACACACACACACTCCCCCCCATGTTCACCCTCTACACACACACTCCCCCCCCATGTTCACCCCCTGCACACACACACCCTCCCCCCATGTTCACCCCCACACACTCTCCCGCATGTTCACCCCCACACACACTCACACTCCCCCCATGTTTACCACCCGCACACACACTCCCCCCCATGTTCACCCTTCACACACTCCCCTCCCCCCATGTTAACCCCCAACACGGGAAATTTTCTTCAGAGTCAGAGAAAATATTTTCCACTTGTTAGGGAGCGGTTGTACTCTGCTTGATGATGTGGGCTTTCCCAGCATACACGAGTATTATGTGTTAGGGTTTTAGTATGTAGTGAGTGACTGCAGGATGAGTAAGGACGGCGGTGACGTGGTGTCTGTCATCTCTGTAGTTGTGGTCGTGGCAACCAGGGGAGCGTCCCTGCCCTACCTAACTACCCTGTCCCTCAGCGGTTAGAGTTGTGCCGCAACCGCGCCGTAGTGGGGACGCCTGAAAGAGGGCATCCCTTCTGAGAGTAGTAAACAGTAAGGGTGGGTGGGTGGGGAACGCTGAACGACGTACAAGGTGGGAGGGGCGCAAGCCGTTGAAGTAGGCAGGCCAGCCCCTCCCACAAATCCAGGCCAATGAATCGGCCTTTCACTTGTGGTCGTGGCAACCAGGGGAGCGTCCCTGCCCTACCTAACTACCCTGTCCCTCAGCGGTTACCTACCCTGTGCCGCAACCGCGCCGTAGTGGGGACGCCTGAAAGAGGGCAAAAGACACACTGGTTAGCAGGAATAATTTATTACAACATAACTCACAAAACCAAACTTTGAAAAGCCATAGACATCTCAGTTTTGGGATGAGGTACATATCGGCTAAAACACGCGGAGCGCCAACGCCCTAACTTCTGGATGACATGCGCTGGCACCTGATTCTTAGAGGCCGCGGACGCGGCACCTATACGAAATGAGTGTCCTGAGATTGCGGCTGGATCACCGCCCAGACTGGCCACTAAGGAGCGTACATGGGACACGAACTGATGCGTAGTGAGTGGCATCGCTCCGAATGGCAGTAAAGGACTATCCGGCCCGTGCCCAGATAATGCTGACTGCAACTGACGGAGGACTGCAACGGGGCACCACTGATGAGCCGTGGGGAAAAAAGACACCGGAACTGGGGGACCCGTCGGCGAGGTTTTGGACGTCCTGAGTAGTAGCACGTAACCCTCGGTGCACTGAACCAACTGGCTGACCGTGAGAAACCTGTCACTACCAGGAGAACAAGTGAACTCCCCCGGTCTTAAGAAACCATAGAAGGCTAAATAAATAGCGGACTTGAGCACCAGGCTAGGCAAGGCCCCGAAAGGGCTCCTATCCAGGACGTCGGACAAGTTGCGGAAAAGGAGCCCGGTGACAACTTGTCTGCGCACTTGGCCTCCAGATCCACATCTGCCCAGACCCCTCAATGCAGCTTTGACGGCATGTATGGAGAAAACCGATGCCCGTTCGGGATGACTGACCGAAAGGAAATGCTGCACCCCCGACAAGTATGTCTTCACTGTGGTATGGGATAGCCTAAGCTCTGCGTGGCAGTAGCCAATGAAAGTAAGGATATACTCCACGAAACTGGACTCCCCCTGAGGACACTCCTGCTGAAACCTACAAAACACCCTCCACCCGGTGTTATATGCCCTGGTCGTGTTTGCTGACAGGGACTTGGCTATTAAGGCGTGGGCCGTCTCTAGGTGTCTGGTCACATTAGTACTAATGACTCGTGGGGAGGGACGGTAGCACCCACGACATCTGCCTCTGGCATGACCTGAAAGAAAAGGGAGAAATTAGCCCTAGATAAAGCGTCAGCAGCCACGTTTTGTGAGCCTGGTACATGCGTGCTACAGACACGGAAATGATAATGAAGGGAGAGTTGAACTAAACGTCTCAAGAGACACATGACATGCAAGGACTTAGACAACCCACTATTCAAAACGTCAACCACCGCAGCGTTATCAGTAACAAACAAGACAGAGCGATTGACCCAGTTACTGCCCCACACATGGGCGGCTACCACGATGGGGTACAGTTCGAACAGCGCTGAGGTATGTAGGAAACCTGGGATCTGTCTGACCTCAGCCGGCCATTCGTCTGCGACCCAGTGGGTGCCAAAAATAGCAGAAAACCCTGAACTAGCAGCCGCATCAGAAAACACTACCGGGGATTGGCTGGTCAACTCAGGGATAAACAAAGACACCCCATTCCATTGGCAGAGAAAGTGGTCCCACATGTGAAGGTCTGCCAAGGCCTGACTGTCCAGACGCACTGGGCTGTCCTGTTCCGGAGCCGCGGCGAGAAGCACCAGCAACCGGGAGATGAAAGACCTGCCCTGCGGGATAATGCGCATGGCGAAATTCAACATGCCCAGTAGCGACTGTAAGTCCGCCTTGGTGACCACCGTCGTGACTGAGAACCTGTGGATGACTTCCCTAATCCTAGCCAACTTGTCTGACGGCAACCTGGCTAACATGCCCTGCGAGTCAAGCTCAATGCCCAGGAAGGTGATGACTGTGGACGGGCCTTCGACTTTCTTGGGGGAGACTGGTACACCTAGCTGAGAGAAACACCTCAGTAACTTCCCCAAGCCTAGGGGAGCTGCCCCTGGCCTCTCAATCAGCAGGAAGTCATCGAGATAATGGATGACAAACTCGCAGCGGACTTTTTGTTCTAATATCCAATGAAGGGCCTGAGCCAGCTGATCAAAGAGCCAGGGGCTGCTCTTGGAACCGAAGGTGAGCTTGGTGGAGAAATAATATTGGTCTTTCCACTTAATGCCGTGCCACTGCCAGAGCGCTGGCATAATGGGCAGTAACTTAAAGGCGTCCGAAATATCAGCCTTGGACAACATCGCTCCGGGCCCTAACTGTAAAATAATGGCGATGGCCTGATCGATGGAAGAATACCTCATGCCCACTTCCTCAGAAGGGATAAGGGAGTTAAGACTAGGGACATGGGAACCATGTGGGGCTGATAGGTCAATGATGAGTCTCTCCTTTTTACTGAATTTGCCCGTGACTACCCCCACAGGACTGACTCTCCATCGCTGAAAGGGGGGCACCTTGAAAGGACCAATCAAGAAACCCTTAACCAGCTCGGACTCGATTAGTTTGTCAACAGACTCGGGGTTCCTGTCGGCAGACTGGAGATTCCTGCACTCATACGTGTACTCAGGTGTCGTGATCAACCCCGTATGAAAGCCCTTGCAGAATCCAGCAACTAGAAACTGCACGAACCCTGGATTATGGTGTCCCTGCAAAAGCTCTAATAAACAATCGGTATTGACCACACTCATGTAGGCTTTAACTGATTTTAATGAGCATGCGGCTCTGGGGTGGGCCCTAAAGCAATTGGTACAGATATGTAGAAGACGGCATTGACCAAAATTACAAGACCCGAAATTAAAATTATTACAAATCTGTGACCTACCCAACTGCACGATGGGCCGGCCTAACTTGTCGACTGAGCTGGGAGGTCTGAACACATCGAGAGGCCCAGCCGACGAGCCGGAAGGGAAAGACTGAGCACTGCTGGCTGATTTGTGGCACCACTCGGTAGAGTGGAAGATGGACTGACAGGCCGAACAGGAGGGAGCTTTAAGACCTGCGAAATGCCGGCAAAATAATTCAGTATCCAAGTTGGACCAATCTGTAACATAACCGAACTGAGTAAAAGCCGCTGCTGCCTTGGCCGAAAAGGAACAATGGTAGTCATAAAACGAAACCCCTCCATACTTATGACCCAACTCCGTCACACGAAAAAGGTAAAGATCAAGCTCCTCCCTCCTATCCGGCCTAGCCGAACATATAACATCTCTGAAAAGGCTAAAAGCCATTACAAATTCGGGAATGGTTAACTTGCGGTTAAGCCTGTGGTCGCGGCCTCTCAGTACCACCGAGACTTCCCCGCAAGCTATAACCTTGTTATCGGACAGATCCCTGGAAGCTATCAGTAAAGAAGCAAGGTTAACATCCCTACCCTCCAGGATGTCTTTCCTGACGTTGGTCGGGACAAAATGAGAGGGCGCCACATTGGGAACAGCCAGGGCAGTACGGGTTTCCCCTAGGGCAGAGGTAGTGGCTACCGGAACGTCAGGGGGGGGAGCAGGAACGACCGAGTCGCGAGACTCCACTGACTCCAACCTCGCTTGTAAGGAAGTTACAGCTGCCGTAAGGCCGTTCAGCATGACATGTAGCTGCGCGAGCGATGTTTGCCCCGTGGACATGGGGAGTACGTCTTGACTGGAGGCCACAGAGTCTTTCCATAACCGATATAATTCCGCCTTCCTGGCGGCAGCCGGGAAGGGGACACCCTTCTTAGTTAGTTCCGACATGAGCCTAGGGATAGTCCAAGCTCTCAGAGACGGTAAACTGCCCCCTTCAGACACTCCTGCCACATTCTCATCCACGGACGCCTCGACAATGTCCGATGCGTGCGACATCACAGCTGTGGAAACAGTAACGTAAGTGACCAGCAACACTGGATGACCGCCAGCACCAGTGACCAGCCCGGCCGTGTATCAAAGGTGACCCGCCCCCGTGAGCTCCGCACATTAACACCAGAAGGACCGTGAGGAAGTGGACCATAACCGACACCCATAAGTACCATGCAGAGAAAACATGATATACTTACCGGCTTGGAAAACTACCGAAAGACCACCGAGGGGAGTTAGAAAACAATGAAACCTGAACGTGAGACAGAGCATGAGACACGACCCTGCTGGTACGGCCCCTACACCCCCTACCCCCGCCTGTACCCCTACTACCTTACCGACAGGCCACAACCTCAGGACGTAAGTAAGACCGACTAAGACCTAGAAGCAAAACAATAAGCATCAACTCAGGATGCGCATACGAAGCAAAACGACCAAGCGAAAAGTAAGACATGAAGACGTGGTAGTGCACCTAGAGAGCAGCTGGTAGGAGGAGGCCAGCCGACGGCTAACGCCCGTACCCCCTGACCGACCTTAGTGTAATCACGGATCCCTGCCTATCTAAACGGCACGGCGGCCCGTGCCAGACTTTAAAGCGGGTGAGGGGCGGGACCACCGTGCCACCCACGCCCCCCCAACGATGACCACGTGGGGAGCACGAAACTCCCAGGCATCGAGGGACGGCGCGGGGGAATACTCTCTGCTCGGTGGCCTCCACCCCACACGGACGCCATTCGTGAGCCACGTGGGGAGCACGCGCGACTCCCTGATAGAGAGCCCGGTGCGGGGGGGCCCTTCGATCTCCATGGGCCGACCCACCTGCCGGCCGGGCGCATCTATCACGTGGGGAGCAGCGCTGCACCCTGGCATGGACCGGTAAGGGGGGTAGCCCAGCTAACGTGGGCCCCGCCCCCACCAGTCGGTGAAATGTTGCCACGTGGGGGGCCGCACCGTTCCCTGGCAGAGCGCCCAGTGCGGGGGAGCCCCCCAAGCCTGAGGGACTGACCTTCCGCCGGCTGGGCACCCTGCCACGTGGGGACACGGTGCAAACCCCCTGACATAGAGCCGGGCAGGGGGAGGCACTAAACATCAAAGCCCCGCCCCCCGCCGGGAAATAAGCATGCCACGAGGGGGGCAGCACTGCACCCAGGCAGAGCGCCCAGAGCGGGGGACCCCCATAGCCTAAGGGGCTGACCCTCCGCCGGCTGGGCGCTCCACCACGTGGGGACCCAGCGCAACCCCCTGACACACAAGCCGGGCGGGGGGAGGCCCGAAACATCCTGACTCCGCCCCCCGCCGGACAAACGAGCGTGCCACGTGGGAGGCCGCCCTGCTCCCAAGCAGAACGCACAGTGCGGGGGAGCCCCCCCTTCGCCTAAGGGGCTGACCCGCCGCCGGCTGCGCGTACTGCTGCGAGGGGAGTCAGCGCGGCCTCCAGACACATTGCCGGAGCGGAGAGCTCCCCGGCGTGCACCGCCCCCAGCTACCAGCGGACTCACCGGCACCACGAGGGGGGGAGGAGAAGAGCTGCCCTACGGTCATGCACTGTCCAGAGCACGGGGTCCCCACTCACCAAGGGGCCGACCGTGCTTACCGGACCCGAATGTTCCTTACCGTCGCCTGCAGGATCGATGCCAGGTATGTGCTCAACCTGAACGCTGAACGACGTACAAGGTGGGAGGGGCGCAAGCCGTTGAAGTAGGCAGGCCAGCCCCTCCCACAAATCCAGGCCAATGAATCGGCCTTTCACTTGTACTGTGCCTGTGGGCGAGGGCTGCTGAATGCGGACAGACCTGACTACAGTGGATATTGTACAGGACTAGTAACCTTTAGGCTGGGTTCAAAGGTGACTGAAAATCCAAGTTTCCCTTAGGGCCAGTTCACACAGGGCCAGTAACTGCCTCAAAATCAGCTCCAAAACGCCTCAAAACAGCCTCCCATTAATTTCAATTAATTTCCCCTTTTTAATGGGATAAGAGCAGCTGCAGCCTTATCTTGAGACAGATTCGGTAAGCAGGCTTGGTTTGTACTGTAATTATAACAAATCCTCAATAGAAATGAGAAATCATATGTGAGCACAAACTCAATGGATCCAATAGACAAAACACACATGAACATAAATTGCAAATATTTTATTAATAAGTCACATAAAAGACGACAAAAATTCTGACAATAATGAATATAATAAGTATGATGCAGTAATGTAGTGACGCTACAGAACAGCGCCCCACCAAGGATACATAAGGACCGTATTATACCCAGAGCTCCTGTCTCTGATCAGCCCGATTGTTAACAGGATGAATTATCTCAACACAGGCAAAAAGGAAACACGAGCTATAGTCACGGTGCAAGTGTTGGTATGCTGCATCCACCATGTATCAAATTGCCACAAGCATAAAAACCAACACATGTAAGAACCACACATAAGAATATTGGGGAACAGACCTTTGATCCCTGGTGAGCGGACCCCTGACGCGCGTTTCGCCAAGCTTTTTCGAAGGGCTGTGTCTATCCTGTCAAATACTCCACCTTAAATCTAGCCACAGTTGAGAGACTAAACCAATCAGCTTCCTCGCTGCATTCAAACAGCTCCACCCCTACTCAAACCCAGATGTGAGATCATGCCCTCACATCCGCCTGTATCCTATCCTCCACTATGCCAGCACTGCGCCTACGTCACATCCGCCCACACAGAAAACAGAGGATCAATGCGCCACGTCACTTCCGCCTCTGACGTAAGCGGAACAAATCCTCACTGGTGAGTAATGTCTATACCTTACCACGTGATCCGGCTATTTTATGCTGAATCAAACGCGGCCAATGTTGCCATGGTAGCGGCAACTGCGCAATAGCCTACACCTTCCTAACACATCGGCAGCCCCAGTGTCCGTCACTAGAACCAAAAGCAGTTCCCCAATTGAAATACAGACATAGAGGCGTACCCCAATCACCTCCATATTAAAATCATGTCATGATCAGAGACAGGAGCTCTTGGTATAATACGGTCCTTGTGTATCCTTGGTGGGGCGCTGTTCTGTAGCGCCACTACATTACTGCATCATACTTATTATTTTCATTATTTATGATTCATGATTCACAATTTATGTTCATGTGTGTTTTGTCTATTGGATCCATTGTACTGTAAGGCCTCATGCACACGACCGTTGTGTGCATCCGTGGCCGTTGTGCCGTTTTCCGTTTTTTTTCGTGGACCCATTGATTTTCAATGGGTCCGTGGAAAAATCTGAAAATGCACCGTTTGGCAGCCGCATCCGTGATCCGTGTTTCCTGGCCATGAAAAAAATATGACCTGTCCTATTTATTTCACAGCCAACGGTTCACGGACCCATTCAAGTCAATGGGTCTGTGAAAAATCACGGATGCACACAAGATTGTCATCCGCGTCCGTGATCCTTGTCCGTGATCCGTGTCCGTTTTTTCCTATCATTTCAATGGCAAACTTGACTTAGATTTTTTTTCCATTTTTCATGTCCGTGGATCCTCCAAAAAACAAGGAAGACCCACGGACGAAAAAACGGTCACGGATCACGGACCTACGGACCCCGTTTTTGCGGACCTTAAAAAAAAAACGGTCGTGTGCATGAGGCCTAATTAATAAACAGATGTGCGCACCATAGGGTAATTCTGCGAGAACCAAAGAATAAAAGAATAATAAATTGCAAGGCTCATCTTGTAAGGTTGTGCAAATAGTAGGCACAACTCTAATACAAGCTCATCAGAAGGACCTGAAAACCTGGAAATGGCGGTCTGCAGCAACGGGATCAAGAAGAATCTTCTTATCGGAGATGCCTGGGATCCCCAAGAAGGTAAGTAGTTAGTAGAAAACAAAAACATCCCACGGCGCAAAAAAAGTCCACATGTCACCAGGATCAGGAGTACAATGATGTGCATCCCCTTGTACCTGATAAACGGGAGTGATTCCCCGAAACGTGTTGTATTGCTGCAATAAAATATTGTACTCCTGATCCTGGTGACCTGTGGATGTTTTTTTGCGCCGTGGAACGTTTTTGTTTTCTACTATCTTGAGACAGAATCAGAGCTGAATATCCCATTGAAATGAATAGGAAGCGGAAAAAAACAAAACAGTAAGTCCATGCGTTTTGTGTGCGTTTTCCGACCTCATTCTGCCCCTGTCCCATCCAACTGTTGAACACAACATAAAACCAGCTGTGCGACTAACTATTGTGCCACAACCGGTCGAAAAAATAACTTGCGACTTGTGTTACCCTTGTGTAATGACACCCAGTGTTTGGTCAGCGACTGGGAGCCAAAACCAGGTGCGGATCGGACACACAGAACAGGAGCAAGTACTTCCATTATACCTTTTCTCTGTATAGCCTCCACTCCTGAAAACACACTCATTGAAGTCTATGGGTCCATGCAAATCACGGACACAACACGCATGACAATCTTGTTAGGTTAGTTTTTCACTGATGCTTTTGAAATTAATTGTCCGGCGAGCAGTGTCTATAAAATGTGGAGGGCAAAAAAATTGACCAAACACAGATCCTTCACGGAAATCTTCTAGCCTGATAAATGAACTGATTTTTTTTTTAAGGACATCAAACGGACACGGAAATGTGAACAAGGCCTAAGGGCTGACTGTGTGAAATAAGCTCGGGAGCAGTCATGGAGCTGGGAGTGAGAGGTTCAGAATATGGCGTGTGTCAATTGTAAATCATTGGCCGAACGGAAAGCACAGGATGGGTGGTAGACACGGATGAGGGAAGAGATGTGAGGGGGTGTGTTGAGGAAGGGTTGAGACGTATGCATATATATCCATGCATGCCTGCAAACACGTGTGGGCATGTATGGTATATATGTGCATACATTAACCACAGCATCATGGGACGATGTGCGCAGATGTGCCCAGCATCTGTGCACGTCTGCCCATGGTGATCCCCAGGGGCTCATGGTGGCCCCTGTGGGAAATATGTGCCTCCTTTAGACCATGCCCCTTATAATATATATATGGCTGTGGCCCCTTATGACATATATATATATATATATCTATAATATACATTATGCCCCTTGTATATGTGTATGTATGTTATCGGGAGGACATATATGTGTATCTGCCATGGCTCTCCCCCAGGTGTATATATATATATATATATATAGGCCTATAACTGCCCATGTATGCCCCCAGGTTTATAATGAGTATATATATGTATATAGATGCGCCCCAAGTATCTATATACATATATATATATATACTTAAATTTCCCCGGCGTCTGCAGGGGGGTGGATATGTCTCCAGGTGGCTGGTGACTTCAAAGGCTAAGGGATAAGTTTATCAGCCTATTTACTATGCGGCCCCACTTTGTGTTTGTGACATGGCTGGGCGTGTGGTGCTACTAGCCTCAGGGGGCCAACTGGCATGCATACGTCACAGTCACACTATGATGTCACACCCCTGAGAAGGGGGGAGGTGGGGGTTTCTGAGGCTGATATAGGAGCCTGAAACCAGGAAGAGGGGCTCTTGCAACCAGACTAGAACCAGAGACACTTGAGGACTGCTGCCTGAAGGAAGAGAGGCCCATTTGCCCCTGGAGATGGCTGAGTATACGCTGGGATGGCATTGTACCTCTGCCCTTGCAGTGCCAACCATATTCACCCCTTCCCTGCCTATCCCTTCACTGCTGCCTGCTTCCAGTAGCAGCTGAGTGTGTGTTTTGGGGTGGAATTGGGGTGGAATCCAGTACAGCTAGAGTGTGGGGTGGAATTGGGAATTGTAGATTTGTATTGTGGTGTGTACGTCTATATGTATATATATTTATAACCATTGATCTATAAATATATATAGATATAGCGTATAATTAGATTACGATTATCCCCCCCTGGTTCACCCTTTTCCTACCCTGATTAACCCCTGGTTGTAACCCCTGCTTAAACCCTGCCACACCCCCCCCCCCCCCCACGGTACACTTGCAGGGTATTTATCCCCTGCATTGCTGTACAGTTCTGATCCTTTGTGTTTGTGCAGCATACGGGTAGGCTACCCGACACTGCTAGATTGGAATGTGTATTTCCCTTTAAGCCAGTCAGGCCGGTTACCGGCAATCCTTGTCACAGCCAGCAGAGGGAGCCCCCAGTTCAGTATAAATAGGCTAGGGCCTACCTCAGGAAGGCAGAAGTTTCTAGACTCAGTGCTGAGAGGGTAGAGTAAGCCCTGTAACCGGGTTCCAGTTCTGAGGAGAAGGTTCCCCTCCTGAGTCCGTATTCATAGAAGCAAGAAGGGCATAGTTAAACAGCCTGAAGACCCAGAATACAACAGAAGGCGAGTCTAATCAGCAAGAGGTACTCAAGGTAACAGAGGAGGTACTTGATAAAGACAGATTCAAGGATACGCCAGAGTTAGGGCATCAGACCTTGGAGAATAAGTCACATGTTTCAGGATCAGTCAGGAATAGAGTGCAAGCCTCCTGTACTACAAGTCCTGTGTTTAACCCTCTGCAAATCACCTTGCTACAGCCGGCCTGTCTGTAACTCCTATAAACCAACTGTCTTCAAGGGAACTGCGTTTCCACCTATGTCCATGCATGATTATTACTGAAAACCAGTAAAGTTCCAGTTTTGGTTGGCTATCACGTGGTTACTCCATTATTCCACATAACATTACACGGCGTGTCACCGTTTAATTGACACTGGCGTCACGAACATTTACTTACTGCCTGTTCCAGTATCTGCCCAGATTGAAGACGACAGTGAATCCCAGGTTAGTGGGTTACTCTGCACTACAAAGCCCAGCATACCCAAAGCTACACTACTGACCCCCTGGGACACTGCATCGCTCTTTTTGGCGTCACGAACAGGATCCGCATACTTCTGAAGTGCAGAGAAGTGTGAACGGTGTGCTTTAACTATTCCACCACCGTATTGCAAGGACTGTACCCTTTATTTCCAAGTCGGTGGATTACAATTGTGGCTGGGAGAAATCGGAGGCGCTGTGCTGTGTTGCGCTACCCCCAGGAAAAGAAAATCGTGGTTGTTGATTATAATTCATTAACTCCTCAACAACCCTGCTTGCTGTCAGGGAATGGTGATCAAGATGGCCACCGGCCGCCTGGAGTAAAGTTTCCCGCGCTGCTAAGGACCTTCGTGGGCGGATCCCTTCAAAGACACTGAAAAGCCCGCCCCTCTTCATCATCGCACCGCCGCGGCCCTGTTTCCTCTACGTCACCGCGGTCGCAGGAAGTCCGGAGTCTCTCGAGATTTGGCCTGCTTCACACCCGGCGATACCGGTAAGAACTTGTATCCGGAGGGAAGGGGATTGTTCCGGCCCTTTAGTCACCAGCGGCCACATTGTAATAAGTTAACATGTCGGATCCGGGAGTCGCCGCGCAGCCGGCACCAGGAGAACTTGTGGCTTCTAATCCTCCTATGGCCCCCAGCATGATGCCCTTTACTATGCCTTACTATTTTGGGGCCCCATGGTTTCCCCGCTATAAAGGGGAGGCCCATACCTTAAGAGACTTTAAAGAAAAGTTGCTGGCATTATTCAAACTGTACCCCATAAATGCCGATCAGCAAATGGAAATCTTGCTAGCGCAACTGGAGGGGGCTGCCCGCAGAGAGGTATTATCTTGGCCTGCTGCGGAACGGAGTACTCTAGAGCAGATATTCACCCGGCTCGGGGCCACTTTTGAAACGAGGACTGCCTCAGAGGTAAAGATGCACTTCTTTGGCAAGAAACAGAAGTCCGGTGAGTCCCTCCGTGACTATGCCCTATCACTTCAGGAGGCTTTGGGGGCTGTAATCCAGATAGATCCCAGGGAGGCTGATAGTCAGGACCAGACCCTGAGGGAACAATTTATCACAGGGGTGTCTAGTGAGCAAATAAGGACTCAATTAAAAATGCTGTCAGCCCAACACCCCAGCAGTACCTTTCTGGATTTTAAAGAGCTAGCTATAAAAATTCTGGGGTCAACAGTATCTACGGAGGTGAGCACCCCACCTGAGTTGCCAGTCTGCAGGCCAAAACCGCTTATCCCTAACCAGGCTGGGGCCGGCCAAGCTGTTCAAGCTGCAGCTACCGATACTATCGCCATGCTGGCAGAGCAAGTAAATCACCTCACTAAAAGTCTAGAGAGAGTGTGCAGAAAAATAGAGGAATGGGAAAAACCCATAATGTCAGAAGAAGAGTTCCTGTCACCTCCAAAGCCGTTCCCACCTCCATACCAAGAGACTCACCCCAGGGATCCTGGGAGGCGTAATAGGGATCGCAAGCGGCCCGTGTGTACATACTGCAAAAAGGTGGGACACACAGAATCCACGTGCTGGCAGTTAAACGGGCAACCCCTGAGGCTGAGGACCACCCCTCGGGAGGTAGAACACTAGGTCCAAAGGATCCAAATTGGATGCCACGGTATGTAGGATCCCATCCTAAAATCAATATAGAGATCAACGGGGTCTCCTTTGAAGCCCTATTAGATACTGGGTCTCAGGTCACTACTATTCAGCTGCCCGCCTTTGAAAGATTCTGGGACACCAACCAATTGACCCAGCCGCCTGAATCCTGGGTAGAGATTATCGCCAGCAATGGCAAACCAGTAAAGATTCATGGATACTGGGAACCCACCCTGCAGGTGGGAGAAGTAACCTTGCCTCAACAGGGGGTGATAGTAGTACAGGCCGGCGACAGAGGAGGACATCCTGTCATTCTAGGCACCAATGTCTTCAAAAACTGTTATTCAGAAATACTTGCCGTATTACACCAGACCCTGCCCACTGCTTCCTCTGCATCCAAGAGGGTGATTCAAAAGACTTTAACTGTGTTAAGTGCCCAGCAGAGGTTTGCTAACGGGAAAGGAGAAATTTGTACTGCCAGGATCCGTGATAATAAGCCTGTGACTTTGCCTCCTAATTCCCAAACTCTCTTATGGTGTCGTGCTGTCCTGGGAGTCCAAGGCCAAGATTATCCAGCCCTGGTGGAACCAATCCAGATGGAGAACTACCCTTATGTGAGAGCTGCCAAGTGCCTGGTGAACGTCTCCCAAGGTAAAGTACCTGTCCGTCTGATTAACCTGAGTGATCATCCTGTTGCGCTTACTAAGCATTACCCTGTTGCCCAGCTTTCTCAGGTGTTCTTTCAAGACATCATCCGTCTTCCAGTGGCAGAAAAGCCACCAGCTGCAGTCAGCGGATGTCCGCCGGTGCCCCAGTCACAAGTGCCCTGGTGGGAAGAGCTCCATGTCGGGGACGAGACTACCCCCCAACGTCAACAAGAAGGGATACTACAGCTTGTCAAAGAGCACCACCAGGCCTTCAGTAAACATGCTACTGATTATGGAGAGGTTAGTGCCATACAACACACCATACCTACTGGCTCTCATCCTCCTATCAAGGAGAGATACAGACCCTTACCGCCTACTTCATATCAGACTGTAAAAGAAATGATCCAAGAGATGAAAGACTCTAATGTAATCCGGGACAGTCGTAGCCCGTGGGCAGCACCCCTGGTCCTTGTAAAGAAGAAGGATGGTGGTATCCGTTTCTGCGTGGACTATAGAAAAATTAATCAAATAACCCACAAAGACGCGTACCCACTGCCCCGCATTGAGGAGTCACTAACTGCTCTGGGCTCCGCTGCCTATTTCTCCACATTGGACTTGACCAGTGGCTACTGGCAAGTACCCATGGCCCCGGCAGATAGGGAAAAGACTGCTTTCACCACTCCCATGGGCCTGTTCGAATTCAATTGTATGCCGTTCGGGTTATGTAATGCCCCAGGAACATTCCAGAGACTAATGGAGCGGTGTTTGGGTCACAAAAACTTCGAAACAGTGCTGCTGTATCTAGATGACGTCATTGTGTACTCAAAAACATATGAAGACCATCTGAAACACTTAGCAGAGGTCTTTGAAATCCTTATCAAATATGGCCTGAAGGTAAAGCCATCCAAGTGCCACTTGCTCAAACCTGCGGTAAAGTACCTGGGGCATGTGGTAAGCGGAGAGGGCATACAACCTGACCCTGATAAGTTAGCGGCTGTCCGTAACTGGCCGGTCCCCACTACCGTCAAAGAGGTGAGGGGTTTCCTTGGTTTTGCCGGCTACTATAGACGTTTTATCCCCCATTTTGCTCAAATAGCCGATCCTATCCAGGAACTCTTGAGGGGGCAGCCCAAGAAAAGTCCTAGAACTCCAGTGCCCATTGAGTGGAATGAAGAAAGAGAGATAGCGTTCCAGTTGTTAAAAAAGAAACTGACCGAGCCTCCCGTGTTAGGTTATCCAGACTACAGCAAGCCCTTCCATCTGTATACTGATGCTAGCAAGCAAGGCCTGGGGGCTGTGTTAGCCCAGATTCAAGAGGGAAAAGAAAGAGTGATAGCCTATGCAAGCCGCTCCCTGAAAGGAGCTGAGAAAAATGACCAGAATTATAGTTCCTTCAAACTAGAGTTCCTGGCATTAGTGTGGGCAGTGACGGAGAAATTCAAAGATTATCTAGCCGCTACCCCATTCATTGCATTCACTGATAATAACCCTCTGGCACATCTAAATACAGCTAAATTGGGGGCTTTGGAGCAAAGATGGGCCTCTCGCCTCGCCAACTATGATTTCTCTGTAAAATATCGTGCTGGACGTACTAATGACAATGCTGATGCTTTATCCAGGCTTCCCACAGAGACAGCTCCTGATGATGTGTGAGATGCTTGGGAAGATGTAGAAATGCCGGCCTTCTACCATAAATTTGCTCAACAGGATCAGGCTCGGGCTACCAGTGACAGAGCTGAAGTTCCTTCACCCTCCAGTAGGCCTGAACTCAAAGAAGAAAGGTGGGTGAAACTACAGTCTGAAAGTAGAGTGCTGGGTGAATTGTTGGACTTCATTACCAGTGGCAGAGCCCCTGAGAGGATTCGGCGTAAGAGTACAGATCCTGAGCTCATCAAACTGTGGAGACAGCGCCATCAGCTCTTCATACAAAAGGGCCTGTTGCTACGGAGAAGCCTAGACCCAGTGTCCAACGAAAGAGTGCATCAGATTCTCATACCCCGACGAGATGCAGGTATGGTGTTGGAGATGTACCACAATCAATCCGGTCACTTTGGGGTCCAAAAGACTGAGGCAAATATCCGCCAGCGGTTTTACTGGGTGGGCATGAGAGAAGACATGGAGAAGTGGTGTCGGGAGTGTGTAGCCTGTGCCTTGAAACGAGGTGAACACCATGATCAGAGGGCACCACTGAGACCCATTGTAAGTACTCGTCCTCTTGAACTTGTCGCCATCGACCATGTGAAACTGGAGCCTAGTCGCTCAGGGTATGTGTACGCTATGACTATTATTGACCATTTCACTAAGTTTGTTGTAGCGGTGCCTGTGAGAGACCAGACGGCCAAGACTACAGCCGAACTGTTCTGGAAACACTTCCTCCTGCCCTACGGTTGTCCAGAAAAGATCCTCACCGATCAAGGTCCTGCTTTTGAGTCCCATCTGTTCCATGAACTGTGCCGCCTGCACAACTGTAAGAAGATCCGGACGACGGCCTACCATCCGCAAGGTAATGGATTATGTGAAAAAATGAATCAGACCTTGATAGAGATGCTGAGGACCGTGCCTCCTGAAACCAGGGGAAATTGGCCTAATCTGTTGCCACAGCTCATGTTCACGTACAATCATACCATACACTGTTCCACCGGGTATACCCCCTTTTATTTGATGTTTGGGCGCCAAGGGTTATTGCCTGCTGATCACTCCTTGGACGTACTCGTACCTGATTGCATCAACCCATTACCTAATACCGACTGGGTTGCTGAACACCAAAGGCGATTGAATACGGCCCAAGCTATTGTTCAGGAACGTATGGACTATGCTAGAGACCGGCAGCAGAGAGACTATGACCAAGCAGCCCATGCAGAACCCTTGACAATAGGGGCTGTGGTATGGTTAAAAAATAACCGCCGTACCAGTAAACTGGACAGTAAATGGGAGCAAAGTCCCTATGTTGTCACTGCAATCCCAAATGTTGGAACTCACACTTATGAGATCACCCGGGAAGGCAGGGGATCCCAAATTGTACACCGAAACTGGTTAAAGCTCTGCCTGACACCAGAACCCAGTGCCGAGAGTTCTATATCTGAACCCCCTGTGTCAGAGTCATCAATACAGCCCGAGGATCCTATGCAGGCTGTCCGTAATCTAAGGTATGACGCTGATCCCATGCATTGGCTTCTGACACCATGGTTAAACTTGTTGGTGCCCGCTCCGGCACCTACAGTACCTTTACTTCCAGAAGAGCCGGTTCAAGATGCCCCGGATCCAGTTCCCCCTCTAGTTGTTCCTGTTGTTCCTGACCAAGGTATCACGGATGGAGATCCTCCTGTTGCTCCTCCCTCTTCTACCTCGGTGCTAAGGGAAGAGGAAACCCCTGTGTTGAGAAGGTCCACCCGGATGACCAGGGGACGTCCGCCAGTCCATTTAGGAGACTTTGACTATGCTGGTGGTGTCTCCTCCCGAACAGTTGTTACTAGAAATAGCCTGCTTGACGTTTGTGCGCAAGAATGGACTCCTCCACGTGAGCCCTTGCCTGTTCTACACCCCCGGGGAAACCCTGTGTAGTTCCTTATTATACTTCAGTCAAGAAAAATAGACTAACCTGGTTCACCTTAAGTCCGCTGTGCCAGGTCAGCGGCCGTGCCTAAGAAGAAAGAAGACGCCATTTTTCCTTGCGTCATTTGTTCATTAAGTTGCAAATGTTATATTTTTGTGTGAAATAGTTGTTTATCATATTTATAAGGTAATGTTTAAATTATGCATCAGCTTATGTTGGTTCAGGCATGTGTGTGAGTACGAGGCCTTACTCACGTTAAAGTCTGGGGGTGTGCAGCATACGGGTAGGCTACCCGACACTGCTAGATTGGAATGTGTATTTCCCTTTAAGCCAGTCAGGCCGGTTACCGGCAATCCTTGTCACAGCCAGCAGAGGGAGCCCCCAGTTCAGTATAAATAGGCTAGGGCCTAGCTCAGGAAGGCAGAAGTTTCTAGACTCAGTGCTGAGAGGGTAGAGTAAGCCCTGTAACCGGGTTCCAGTTCTGAGGAGAAGGTTCCCCTCCTGAGTCCGTATTCATAGAAGCAAGAAGGGCATAGTTAAACAGCCTGAAGACCCAGAATACAACAGAAGGCGAGTCTAATCAGCAAGAGGTACTCAAGGTAACAGAGGAGGTACTTGATAAAGACAGATTCAAGGATACGCCAGAGTTAGGGCATCAGACCTTGGAGAATAAGTCACATGTTTCAGGATCAGTCAGGAATAGAGTGCAAGCCTCCTGTACTACAAGTCCTGTGTTTAACCCTCTGCAAATCACCTTGCTACAGCCGGCCTGTCTGTAACTCCTATAAACCAACTGTCTTCAAGGGAACTGCGTTTCCACCTATGTCCATGCATGATTATTACTGAAAACCAGTAAAGTTCCAGTTTTGGTTGGCTATCACGTGGTTACTCCATTATTCCACATAACATTACACGGCGTGTCACCGTTTAATTGACACTGGCGTCACGGACATTTACGTACTGCCTGTTCCAGTATCTGCCCAGATTGAAGACGACAGTGAATCCCAGGTTAGTGGGTTACTCTGCACTACAAAGCCCAGCATACCCAAAGCTACACTACTGACCCCCTGGGACACTGCATTTGTGGTCGGCTTACACCCCTGTAAGACCACCGTTAACCCTCGTGTACCCCGTAGGGACAGTGCAGACGGGTGGGTTATTGTTAATATTACTTGTATGTGTGTATTGTATAGTTAGTTTGTGGGTGGAATTTGGGAACGTGTTAGTGTAGTTTAGGATTGTGTATGTGTAGTGCTGTGTATTGTTAGTGTATTGCGTGCTTAGTGTATTTAATAAATACCGTAATATTTGTACCCTTTTGTGTAGTGTGTACTTGTTAGCGGTAGTGAGTAAGGCGCATGCAGCTAGTGTAGTTGATTAGTGTAAAGCATAGCGAAAGTATTGTGTAATTGTTATATAAAGGTATAAATAGGCGGAGTCATCACTAGACGGCCCTTCCTATTTAGGAATATTAATTATCGATATTCGCATAATATTGGTGATTAATATTCTCCCTTTACATTGGCGAGTCAGGCCCACTGCTTAGATTTTGAAATCTGTGTTTGGTTTTGAGGTTAGAGGTTGGTCATCCTGTGAATTATCAGGCAAGAGAGACGCGGTCAGCGGTCTGAGCGTCTAGGACCTGATAATTCGGACAGGTGACGCGACTCTTCCTTATGGTGTTTGAGGCTAGAGGTCGGTTGTTCTGTGAATTGTCAGGCAAGAGAGACGTGGTCAGCGGTCTGAGCGTCTAGGAGAGACGTGGTCAGCGGTCTGAGCGTCTAGGACCTGATAATTCGGACAGGTAACGCGACTCTTCCTCACAGCACCAAGTGCAGATCAAAATCTTTAGCAGAGAATCTATAATTGTTCTGTGAATTAATATTTTGCTATTTGCTTTACACGGTCACTGCATCGCTCAAGTGATTGCAAGGGAGAAGAGGACATGTCACTGAAGGAGATCCATCTTCATTGGAGCGGCGTACAAGTCCAGCGGGAAACGGGAAGAAGCGATCCGGGAAAATGGACTTCTTCCAAGCAGCTGCTAGGACGAAGAGGTACGGCCCCAAGGAGAAGATGGACGCTCATCAAACGGTGAGTATGGACTTCCCAACACTGCAACACTTGAGCAGACACAGCACATTCAATCCCATCCTCCCCACCACATACAAGTCAGCAGAAATGCTGTGGTCCGATTTGTTAGCGCAGGCTTGTAGTTATGACAAGCTTTGTGTGAACAAACGGATGGTGTTAAACAAGGCCACTAAACGGCTTCAGATGCTGGCCAAACTCGTTCATACGTTTGAGGCTAGCATCTGTAAGCCAAAGGAAGTGGCGCTGGTGTCTCAGTCAACGGAGACAATTCCTCCGGCCGTTCACTGCCAGTGCTGTGCCAGTAATTCGGACCAGGTTTTGGCATTACGGACACAGCTGGCAGAGAATGTGCAGTCTACTGTTGACCGAGATGCGCAGGTGGCTAGGATACAGTCACAGTTAGTAGAGCTGCAGAAGCAGAAGGAGGAAATTGAGGCTAAGTTGACCCAGTCTTATACTGAGGTCAAGGCCTTCAAGGAGCAGACTGCCTCTACTAATGTGACGGTAGCCAAATTGAAGGCTCAGGTTGCTGTAAGCTCCCAGATAATGACTGGCATGCAACAGGTCATCACCAAATTGGTGCCGGCCCTTTCTTTTCCCATAAAGTCAGGGTCGGAATATCCCCAAACTTTGCCCTATGCAGGGAAAAAAGGGGGGAGAGTAGTCTGTGACAGGCCAAATCACCAGACCAAGCCTGTCCAGACTAACAGAGATTTTTCCCTGACTTTGGGGAAAAGAAATATCGTGAAGAGTGCCTCCCTGAAGATGGAACAATTCAGGGAGCGCGGTTGCAGTGTGGACGGACCTAAGCCACGGCGGGCAAACATCAAATGTTTTGCGTGTGGTGGCTTGGGTCATATAGCGAAGCACTGCAAAACACACAGGACAGAAAGCCCAATCAGGTGCTTCAGGTGTGGGAACAAAGGACACATTGCAAGGAATTGCCCTTGTGCAAGTAATTGCAATGTGTCCAGTGATGGGATTCAGGTAACAAATTGTGCAGTGGGGTCTAGTCAGCTTGGCCATAAAGGGGTTACCTCTCGGCAGCATCATCAGCTGCTGAGGGGCCAGAGTGGCCAAGCTAGGCTAGGCAACATTTGACACCCCCTGTACTATCTGTTACACCGTTTGTTCCCTGTACATGTCCATGTTGTTTGTTTTTGTTGTCTGTTGTAACGTTCTTCTTGATGTTGATGGTGGTCCTTGTCTATGAGTGTGTTCCACCAGGCTGATTTATGTAGTGTTGTAAGTCCCGTCTGCTGTCTTGTTTCATTCTGTGTCTCCTTGGAGTGGAGCAGTGTTATACCGTGGATCGAGAACGTATAAGTTCGCGAGCAGATAATATCACACGGGAAATCCTGCTGGTCGGGAGAAGGCATAAGGACCTTCTTCATGCAGCACACAAAGGATGATATTATTCTGGGCAACCAGGGTCTCAGATGGATACGGATAACACTGTTGTGCTCAAGGTTTTCGGTAGGGCTGTGTTGCGCTGGGGACTGGGGCGGACAGACAATATTGGTGTAATGTTGTGCTGCGCACTTAATTCTAGTCCGAGCAGGTAGCACAGCTCTGATAGGGATTGGACGCAGAGTGTTTGGCAGCAGAGTGTGGACTGTGTTCTTGTGTTGTGGGGTCCTGGGGAGCCAGGGAATGCCTATGCCGTTGGTTCTGCGGGCCTCCACAGGATAGGATCACAGGGGGAAATCAGCCTGGGTGCACATGAGTGGACAGGGATGCGGTGCCATCAATAACAAGATAGAGCTTTGTCCACAGAGCTCCAGTTATCCTAACCTAGTAGGGCGGCCATCCTTATCTGTTGGTGCAGAGGGATGTGTAGCAGAGGATGCGCTCCTCTGAAGATAGGGTGTTCAGTCACCAGTGTTGGGATAACGAGGGGTCCTGTGAGATAAAGGGCAGCCCAATACCTTTCTCTACCCATGGGTCAAAGGTATTGGGGCTGGGAATTTTTACATTTAATCGCACTGTTAGGGGAGAAATTCCCCTGGGAGCGCCTGGTATTTTCTTCTGCCATAGGTTTTATATGGAGCGGAAGAAAAACCCAGGAGAGGCCACGGAAGAGGCCAGCTATTCCCCCTGACACTCTTGGGAGGCTCCAGAGGATCCCACTGGATTTTGGCAACCAAGCGACCTCTGCCTAGAGGTGTTCTAGAGATGGAAGACTGTGCCACAATCCAGCGGGAGCATTATTTAAGGCTCTGGAGGAAGATTTGGAGACGTTCGGGTGGAAGAGCATATCACTTGTTTCACCCAGTGAAACTTCTTCTGGTTCTGGTGATCGTCATCTACATTCGGAGGGTCAAGGGACTTATTGACCAAAATACACCAGAACCAGACAGAACTTTACAGAACTATCCGGAGGAGGAGGCTCAGGACATAACCAAACATTGTTCCTGTAGCCAAATATTATTGTATGGACACACATTGTTTTCTATGAGGGTTCGGGACGTATAACCTGTACTACCCTGAAACCCCATAGCACATTGTATTTATTGATTTTGTTTGTCGGTTGATTGTGTAACCATGGACACTCTAGGTGCAAATGTGTGACAGCCTATATTTGACTGTACACATTTGCACCCTATAGTCGTTTCCCATTGACACAGGGGTCTGCGACCTACCGGTGTCTTTGGAGGTGTAGAGAGATATGCCAGGTTGCATGAGTCTCTATGGGTACACACATATAATGGAATTTGGTGTTGGGAGGGATATGACATGTATTTTGTGTGAATGGGGATAAGGTTAGGTCACGATAGGGACAGGCATCATTCATTTGCCACCTTGAACCCTGGAACGGTGAGGTTCTTAAGGGAAGGGCTGGAGGTGTAGTGTGGCGGAGGTGTTCTCCGCAGTAGAATTTAGGTACTGGGACATCGCCGCTTAAGAGTCTGACCTGCCTTGTAAAGACCTATTAATCTGTCCACGGGAGACCCATCAAGATGGAAGCAGACGTTGGATAGAAGAAAGTTGGGACTGAGACTGTGAGGGTGAACCCGCTCCAGATGCCTTGGAGGCGGGCCATACCTGAAGATCGGCAGAATTACCGAGAGACTGAGGGGGTGTGGTCACTCCAAAGTGGGGGTGGCCAACACCAAGAGACTGTTAAAGAAAGGCCAGTTAAAGACTGCGAGGGTGAACCCGCTCCAGATTCCTTGGAGACGGGCCATACCTGAAGATCGGCAGAATTACCGAGAGACTGTGGGGGTGTGGTCACTCCAAAGTGGGGGTGGCCAACACCAAGAGACTGGTAAAAGAAAGGCCAGTTAACCGAAAGATGTCAAGAAGAAGACGGTGTATCCTGTGGACGGAGGAGTAGGTTACGGTGAAGGGCAGGTTGGAGGAAGCTGGATTAGGGATGTCTAAGTACCTAAAGAATAGTGTGCACTACAGTTCTTCCTGAACTTCCACCAAGGATGGGGTTGAGGGGGGGCAAATATATCTCAACCCGTTCCCCCAATATATTGTCGTATTATATAGTCCGACAACAGGGGGATTGTTGAGGAAGGGTTGAGACGTATGCATATATATCCATGCATGCCTGCAAACACGTGCGGGCATGTATGGTATATATGTGCATACATTAACCACAGCATCATGGGACGATGTGCGCAGATGTGCCCAGCATCTGCGCACGTCTGCCCATGGTGATCCCCAGGGGCTCATGGTGGCCCCTGTGGGAAATATGTGCCTCCTTTAGACCATGCCCCTTATAATATATATATGGCTGTGGCCCCTTATGACATATATATATATATCTATAATATACATTATGCCCCTTGTATATGTGTATGTATGTTATCGGGAGGACATATATGTGTATCTGCCATGGCTCTCCCCCAGGTGTGTGTATATATATATATATATATATATATTAATATATATATATATATATATATATATATATGGGCCTATAACTGCCCATGTATGCCCCCAGGTTTATAATGAGTATATATATGTATATAGATGCGCCCCAAGTATCTATATATATATATATATATATATATACTTAAATTTCCCCGGCGTCTGCAGGGGGGTGGATATGTCTCCAGGTGGCTGGTGACTTCAAAGGCTAAGGGATAAGTTTATCAGCCTATTTACTATGCGGCCCCACTTTGTGTTTGTGACATGGCTGGGCGTGTGGTGCTACTAGCCTCAGGGGGCCAACTGGCATGCATACGTCACAGTCACACTATGATGTCACACCCCTGAGAAGGGGGGAGGTGGGGGTTTCTGAGGCTGATATAGGAGCCTGAAACCAGGAAGAGGGGCTCTTGCAACCAGACTAGAACCAGAGACACATGAGGACTGCTGCCTGAAGGAAGAGAGGCCCATTTGCCCCTGGACATGGCTGAGTATACGCTGGGATGGCATTGTACCTCTGCCCTTGCAGTGCCAACCATATTCACCCCTTCCCTGCCTATCCCTTCACTGCTGCCTGCTTCCAGTAGCAGCTGAGTGTGTGTTTTGGGGTGGAATTGGGGTGGAATCCAGTACAGCTAGAGTGTGGGGTGGAATTGGGAATTGTAGATTTGTATTGTGGTGTGTACGTCTATATATATTTATAACCATTGATCTATAAATATATATAGATATAGCGTATAATTAGATTACAATTATCCCCCCCCCCCCCGGTTCACCCTTTTCCTACCCTGATTAACCCCTGGTTGTAACCCCTGCTTAAACCCCCCCCCCCCCCCACTGTACACTTGCAGGGTATTTATCCCCTGCATTGCTGTACAGTTCTGATCCTTTGTGTTTGTGGTCGGCTTACACCCCTGTAAGACCACCGTTAACCCTCGGTGTACCCCATAGGGACAGTGCAGACGGGTGGGTTATTGTTAATATTACTTGTATGTGTGTATTGTATAGTTAGTTTGTGGGTGGAATTTGGGAACGTGTTAGTGTAGTTTAGGATTGTGTATGAGTGCTGTGTATTGTTAGTGTATTGCGTGCTTAGTGTATTTAATAAATACCGTAATATTTGTACCCTTTGTGTAGTGTGTACTTGTTAGCGGTAGTGAGTAAGGCGCATGCAGCTAGTGTAGTTGATTAGTGTAAAGCATAGCGAAAGTATTGTGTAATTGTTATATAAAGGTATAAATAGGCCCTTCCTATTTAGGAATATTAATTATCGATATTCGCATAATATTGGTGATTAATATTCCCCCTTTACAGGGTGCAACACTGTGAAGAGCTTTGTGGGTGAGGAAAAGCAGTTTAAATTGGATTCTATACAGTACGGGCATAAAAGTGACATAAGTAATACCAAGTGGGTATAGGATAAACAACTAGTAATCCTCAGATCAATATATGCATCATAACAATAAAGATGCCCCACCACTTTGGTCCCAATGTACTTAAAATAGTCGAGGCCAAGGGTATAACCACATCAGGATCCCTCCACCCCCGACACGTGTTTCGCTATGAAAAGCTTTGGCAGTTATGCCCTCTCCATGGCTGAAATCTGCAGCACCAAGACCATTATGGCCCCAAAACCCTGCTCAACCCTGCTTACAGCACCATAAAATACTGTAACGACAAAATGCCATACGTGAAACCCATGACACTGTCTGCGCTGTGAGGCCATTCACTGAGCAGATATCAGGTCACATTTCAAAAGGTTACAGCCCGTTTTCAGGATCTTTCTAATTTTGCCATCAGCGTCTGTGACCTCATTGCGTAATTGGTAAATACATGAAGGGGGAAAACGTGACAGTACTTGTCATCACTTCATCTATATCATGTAAAATAATTTCAGCCACAGATAGATGCTGCAACCTCTGTAAAACTACAACTCCCAGCATGTCTCACAATAGATGGAGAACCATAGGACTACTGGTCTAGGTCAAATAATTCCTCACAGGCAGTAGTAATTTAGGTGGAATCTCACTAACCTCCACAACGATCAGATATGGATTCATAGATCAGCGCAGTCCATGTGTCCATTGGACAGATGGATCAAAGTTCTCCTGGATCCCAAAGGTTAGAAAGCATATATCAGGCGTCAGTCTATTAGAAATCTTAAGTGTTTGGGGGCAGGGGAGAAGTGAATACAAACAGGACAAGGGTTGTCCCTGTTGACACAGTTATTGTCACTGAAAGGGAGTTCATGGGACTTTGTCCAGTTTCCAAGTATGAAAGTAAGTCTTTGGGCACCATCTCTGCAGTGACACACCATGGTATCCACTTAAGAGACAGCAGAACCCACGGTACGCCAGAGAAAGACCAACCAAACTCAGGACGAAGCCTTCAAACAGCACAATGGTAACTACTGGGGCCTGTCTGGTATGCACATGCGTTGTGGTTTGGGCAAACTGCGGCAAAACAGGCTTTACTTTCAGGGACTTTGGGAGAAGGGTAATGAATGGGATATTACACATGGTTAACTGCTTGGTCTACATGCCATATAGCCAAATAGCAATGTCAAAAATAAATCAGGGATTGAATTTTTGTATTTTTTTACCTCTTGGTCCTATTATACCTGCAATTGTCAGGAAAGAAGCCTGTGCAGTGCAATGCCCAGTGTAACTTGAGCATTACAATGCAATCACATTTTTTTCTTTCATCAAATTCCAGTACAAGTAGATGTATGACAGTAGACATTGGTGAATCCACGCAATCCCTACATTTCCCGTCCTATTGAATTCATTGCATGGGTTGGTTGACATTGACTTACTAATTAGAAAAGTGTGAGAAAATGTTGTGATAAATGGCTGACACATCATGAAGATCTGCCCACCTACTACAACACAATTTTAGATGCATGGGAAAAAAGAAGCATGCGCTTCATAAATATGTCGTCAGTATGCCCTTGTTCCATCTGCATAGTACTTGCCTAAGATGGCAGCAGTGAAGGACTACTTACTTTCCTTTGTTGGTCTGGAGTCTAGCAAGACTTATTCAGAAGGAAGAAATATGACAGTATTCACACACACTTAACGGGGTTGTGCAGCCTGTTTATATTGATTGATTGATTCAACTTTATTGTCATTACACATGTATAAATACAGGGTAATGAAATGCAGTGCAATCAGAAGTGTAAAGCGCAGCAAGTGCAATAAAACATGTTATATACTGATAAGGGTGGCTCAATGGTTTGCATTGCTGCCTTTCAGTGCTGGGGTCCTTATGTTTGAATCCGACCAAGGGCAACATCTGCATGGAGTTTGTATGTTCTCCCGTGTTTGCGTGGGTTTCCTCCGGGTACTCCGGTTTCCTCCCACACTTCAAAGACATACTGATAGGGACCTTAAATTGTGAGCCCCATTGGGGGCAGTTGAATGCTAATGTCTTTAAAGCGCTGCAGAATATAGTAGCGCTATATAAGTGCATAAAATAAATAATTAAAGGTAGTGTAGAAGGTAGTAATAGTTATGTACAAATAAGTTAAATATACAGGTGTTTATATTGCTATACAGAGAGCAAATATACAGATGTAATATGGACAAATATACAGATGTGCTGATATATACAGATGAACTGTTTTATATTGCTAAACAAACAGGCAAATATACAGACGTACTATGAACAAGTATACAGATGTACTATTGATGACCTATCCTCAGGATAGGTCATCAATATCTGATTGGTGAGGGTCTCCAGGACACCCGGCACCCCTGCCGATCAGCTGTTTGAAGAAGAGGAGGTGCTCCATGCGAGCTCTTCATCCTCTTCATTACATTACGTGTCATCTCCCCTGTATCTGCAGCGTAGTGTAATTACAAGTACTCGCTTCATTCAAGTGAACGGAGCGAGTACTTGTCATTATGCTGCACTTCCGTCGCTGCCTCCTCTTCGTACAGCTGATTGGCAGCCTTACACCCACCGATCAGATATTGGGGACTTATCCTGAGGATAGGTCATCAATATAAATGGCTGAACATACACGGGTATTCTGTTTTTATTTTTTATTTTTTTGTTAATATGTTTATTAATTATACAATGTTCAAATATACATGTATTTTAAATTTTACTCACTTAGCTCAGGTTCACATCAGCATTTACAGTCACTTTCTGTTCTTCTGATCTGTTAGAAGGACAGAAAAATAAACATAAAAACAGATCCTATATTTGAAACATCCATTATGCTCAGTTGTGCTCATTTTGTCTGCGATCCGTTATTTTAGGCAGAAAAAAATAGTTTGTGTAGGACTTTTGATTGTGAACGCTGCTTCTGACCGCTGCCTGCACAATCGGCCTGTGCAAAAGGGCCTGAAGCCAGTTTCACACAAGCATAATATGGGTGCACTTTCTGATTTAGACTGAGGCTAAGTCTCAGAAAACACTGCGCGACCAAAAACTTCTGTGCGGCTTTGTCTGCAACTTGCTGCCATGCAACAATTTTAGAGCAGTGATGTGGCTGTAAAAACGAAGTCGAAGGCACGTCCCAGTAATGTGGTCTATGGTGGCAAACTTGCAAACACAAATCCAACAGTTTAGTGTATTTTTTTTTACAGCTGTCACAGTTGCAGCATATTGCATCACCACCCCATTGACAATCATGAGATGTGATTTTACCATCTTCATGTCACACGACACATGTTGCCATGTAGCCCCAGCCTTATTCTGAAGGGATATATGATGCTGTTAGGGCTCATGCACACGAGGGGTGGGCGATATAGACGATATGTGATATAAACGATATAAATTTGGCCAACGATAGAGATTTCGTTTATATCGCCATATCGTGGTAGAACATGGCATGCGCCGCTCTCGGCACACACCATGTTTTCCTGAGCCAGCACAGTGGAGAAGGAGGGAGTCCCTCCCTCCCCACTGTGTGCGGCTGCTGCTGACCACCAATGAGAACAGAGTAGGAGGAGGAGGGACTGTGGCCACTGCACCACCAATGAGAACAGAAAGTAGAAGGGAGGGGCTGTGGCCACTGCGCCACCAATGAATATAGTTAATATGCCTGAATACAAACGTAGCCTGCATGTGCCAGCCATATCCCATATCGGCCTCTATGATTGCACTCTGTGATCCACCGCAATTAACCCCTCAGGTCCTGAGGGGTAAATTGCGGCGGATCACGGCGTGCAGTAATAGAGGCCAGGTATGGGATATGGCCGGCACATGCAGGCTACGTTTGTATTCAGGCATATTAACTATATTCATTGGTGGCGCACACTGGCCACAGCCCCTCCCTTCTACTCCCCCTCTTCTTAGTATTATATTAATTGCGGCCCCCCCTCCACACAATTAAATCATTGGTGGCAGTGGCCCCAGTGTGGCAGCTTCCAATCGGAGCCCCAGCAGTGTAATCGCGGGGCTTCGATCGGTTACCATGGCAGCCAGGACGCTACTCAAGCCCTGGCTGCCATAGTGCTGTGTGCACTATGCACAGGGCAGCAGGGAGAGTGTGAGGTCCTATTCACCCAAATAGAGCTCTATTAGAGTGAATAGGACAAGAAGCCAGGTGTTACTGGCGAAACAATGTCTGGAGGAGGCAGCTGAGGGTTCCACACGCATTCTTGGGTAGTTTGCTTATCCTTTCCACACATAGGTCTGTTCATGCCTCACTTTTAGATTTTTATGTCTGATGGCTTATATTGTCTTATTGGCTTGCTTGTGTGTGGCTTCTCTCTGCAATGTATATACCCTTGTGTGTTGACCCCTCAGCCTTCTCTTGGGTTGTTTTTTCCTCACTGAAGGTTTCCCCCTTCCTTGCTGCTGTTTTTGTAAAGTATATTTTTATACATGCTAAATTAATGTATGTTAAATAAAGACTTTCATGTTTATATATACATGTGTTTGGTGCTAATATTTGGTGTGTTCTATAATACATAGTAATATCTCCAAAAATAGTTATTACTTTACATTGCCCACATGTCTACTTCATGTTTGGATCATTTTGGGAATGCCATTTTATTTTTTGGGGACGTTACAAGGCTTAGAAATTTAGAAGCAAATCTTGAATTTTTTCCCAAATTTTCCAAAACCCACTTTTTAAGGACCAGTTCAGGTATGAAATCACTTTGTGAGACTTACATAATAGAAACCACCCAAAATGACCCCATTCTAGAAACTACACCCCTCAAGGTATTCAAAAATGATTTTACAAACTTTGTTAACCCTTTAGGTTTTCCACAAGAGTTAATGGCAAATGGAGATAACATTTCAATTTTTTTTTTTATTTTTTTTATTTGCATTTTGGAAACTACAGGATAAGGTGGCAGTTTTGTTGGGACTATTTTTTAGGTTACATATGATTTTTGGTTGTTCTATATTACATTTTTGTGAGGCAAGGTTACAAAAAATAGAAATTCTGAAATTTCATCTCCATTAGCCAATAACTCTTGTGGAACACCTAAAGGGTTAACAAAGTTTGTAAAATCAGTTTTGAATACCTTGAGGGGTGTAGTTTCTTAGATGGGGTCAGTTTTATGGAGTTTCTACTCTAGGGGTGCATCTGGGGGGGCTTCAAATGGGACATGGTGTAAATAAATCTGCCTTACAAAAATCATATGGCGTTCCTTTCCTTCTGCGCCCTGCTGTTTGGTCATACAGCAGTTTACAACCACATATGGGGTGTTTCTGTAAACTGCAGAATCAGGGCAATAAATATTAAGTTTTGTTTGGCTGTTAACCCTTGATTTGTTACTGGAAAAAATTGATTAAAATGGAAAATGTTAAGGTGATGGCTTTTTTTACACCGTTTTTATTTTATTTTTTTGACTGTGTTCATCTGAGGGGTTAGTTCATGGGATATTTTTATAGTTCAGGTTTTTACGGACGCAGCGATACCTAATATGTCAACTTTCCATTTTTATTTTTTTTTACAAAATAATATAATATAACTCCAAAGTCTGATTTTTTTTTTTTTTTTTTTCTGGGCGATTGTCTGTAGCTAAATAGAATTAAAATTGGGGAAAGGGATTATAAATGTAGTACTCCATGGAAGTGTGGTATTCCCTTAAGCAACCGTCAATGCAGAAGCCCGGATGTCCTTGGTGTCCTTCCGTATCCCCCTCCTGTGACACAATCTAAACTTTTTTTGGGACCGTCCCTTCTTTCCAGTATGGGGGACCACACCTGGAAAGTGTTGGTCAGAAAAGATCCGGGCGCCTCCAGTTCCCGAGGTACTCCGGCCTGCTCTTTCCCGGTCAGAAAAGATCAGGGCCTTGAGGACTGCCTCATAGAACTGCAGGAATCTCCCTGTGTTGCCAGCGCTCTGGGACAGCACAAAAGAGTTGTACAAGGCAACCTGTACCAAGTAGACCTCAACTTTTTTGTACCATGCCCAGGTTTTGCGCATGGCGTTATATGGCTTGAGGACTTGATCAGAGAGATCAACTCCTCTCATTTACTGATTGGAGTCGACAATATAATCGGGCTTGAGGACCGTTGCCGCGGTACCTCGCACAGGGACAGGGGTGATGCTGTTACCGTGAATTGTGGACAGTACAAGGACATCCCTCTTGTCCTTATATCTGACCAGC
This sequence comes from Bufo gargarizans, assembly GCF_014858855.1. Classification (NCBI taxonomy): domain Eukaryota; kingdom Metazoa; phylum Chordata; class Amphibia; order Anura; family Bufonidae; genus Bufo; species Bufo gargarizans. The sequence goes on along the minus strand of NC_058082.1, from coordinate 108,150,944 downwards.
AACAGGTTTCCACTAGTAAGGGCACGGGTCTCACCCCTGGGGATAAGTACCTGGAGGGGGTAGGTAGGGAGGCTGCAATTTTTCCGCACGGTCCCACAAGCCAGACGTGGATCTGGCGGCAAGAGAGTGGAAAAAGGGGATACTAGTATAAAAGTTATCCACGTACAAGTGGTAACCCCTATCTAGCAGTGGGTGCATAAGGTCCCACACAAGTTTCCTGCTAACACCCAGAGTGGGGGGACAGTCTGGGGGTTCAATACGGGAATCTTGCCCCTCGTACACATGAAACTTGTAAGTGTACCCTGAGGTACTCTCACAAAGTTAGTACAGCTTCACGCCATAGCTCGCCCGCTTAGAGGTAACATACTGGAAGAAAATTACTCTCCCCTTGAAAGCAATGAGAGACTCATCAACAGCGACCTCCCTTCCAGGTACACAGGTACTGATTTTGTACAGGCGGTCATAGGCAGGATCACCTGGGGGGGGGGGGGGGACATGCTGCATTATCTGCATAATGCAGGCATTTCTGAATGGCCTCAAAACGGGAACGTGTCATGGCCATACAGTAGAGTGGGGTTGGTAGAGGACGTCCCCACTCCAGTACTGCCTGACACTGTTTTTTTTTTTACTAGGCCCATGTGCAGCACGAGGCCCCAAAACATCCTCATCTCGGCTGCACTGACTGGATTCCAGCCCCTGGACCTAGCCACAAAGGAGCCCGGGTGTTGAGCAATGAACTGTTGGGCGTACAAGTTTGTTTGCTCCACCATCAGATTCACAAAGTGGTCACTGAAAAAAAAACTAAAATAGTCATATTCAGTGAAGCCCACTGTGGTAATGTGGATTCCTGGTTGACCAACAAAATCAGGAATCACGGGCTCAAAATCCTCTGGGGTACACCATGCAAGTTCACCGGTAGGGAACTCGGGTGGACTTATCTGGTGGGCCGGAAAACTAGTACGAGCCCCAGAGCTGCTCGTACTAGTGTGGGCCACAGTGTTCCTGGCATGGGGGTCCTCTTGGTCCGCCTGGCAGCGTCTCCGCCGCCTTGGGGGCTCATCATCATCACTAGATGATGTGGGGGACACGGATGACAAGAGGAAAGTGGGCTCATCCTCATTGGGACTCTCAGATTCGGAGACAAGCAGGGCGTATGCCTCCTCGGCCGAGAACGTCCGGCGGGCCATAGGGGAGTGTGTGTGTGCGTGCGTCTAAAACTTTATTTAATGTGCGTGTGTGTGGGGGAACGGGTGTTCGCGTACACTTATCCCTAAACCTAAAAAAAAAAATAACTAAAAAAAATTAAAGCCCCCCCAAAAAAATATTAAGATTCAAACTCACTGATCAGCGGTGGGGTGGGCGATGTGCTAACAGTGGCCACACGCTAAGAGTGCCGGACACAGTCAGCGTACGCACAAAAAATAAACGCTTGCGCCCCAAAAAATCGGGGTGGGGCAAGCTACAGCCTCCCTGGGGGTCTAGGGTCACACAGCTGAGTGTGCTGTGGACTCCAGATACCCGATCAGGGTGATGCTAAGAAAAAAGTTTTTTTTTCCCCTTAACTCTCCCTAAGTCTCACTGCCTAATCTAAGATGTCCCTAAACCTGTCCCTAGGTACCTTTTTAGTGCCATATGGCACTGTGGTGGCTCAGATGGGGGGTGCTGGGCACTGATGAGGGGTGCTGGGCTCAAAGATCCATGAGGCTCCTCTCTCCACGGCTCCAGGACGCAGTTTGGAGGAGGAGAGCAGAGCTGGGGGAAGTTAACCCCCGGCCGCCCTTGCAGCCAATAGGAAGCGATCCTGGGAGGTGATGTCACTTTAAATAAATGTGGGTGACGTCCAAAATGTTTGCCAATATTTTATTGATTTGTTTTTAAGTATGGTGTTTTATCATATGCTTGGTTTGTAGTCAATGAGATTTTATCAAATCTCATTCTCTTATGAAATAATTTTTGGCTACTGAGTTTTTTCTCTTTGGCCTCTTTCACACGGGCATCCCGGATTTGCTCCGGATGTGTTGCGTGTGCATTGAGGGGAAAACCGTGCCAGTAGGCACGCAATTGCAGTCAGTTATGACTGTGATTGCGTTCCGATGTTCAGTTTTTTCCATGCGAGTGCAATGCGTTTTGCACGCGCGTGAGAAAAAACTGAATGTGGTACCCAGACCCGAACCCGGACTTCTTCACTGAAGTTCGGGTTTAGGTTAGGTGTTCTATTCATTTTATTATTTTCCCTTATAACAGTTATAAGGGAAAATAATAGCATTCATAATACAGAATGCTTACTAAAATGTGGATTGAGGGGTTAAAAAAAAAAAAAAATTAACTCACCTTATGATCACGCAGCTAGCATCGTCTTCTTGCTTCTTCATTTCAGGCCCTGCAAAAGGACCTTTGATGACGTAATCGCACTCACCACGTGGTGAGAGCGACGTCAGCGCAGGTCCTGCTGAATGAAGATAGAAGATTTCTTCATCATGAAGATAGAAGATTACGTCATCAAAGGTCCTTTTGCAGGGCCTGAAAGAAGAAGCAAATTGGATAAGGCGAGTCATTTATTTATTTTTTTAACCCCTCAATCCACATTTTAACAAGCATTCTGTTTTAAGAATGCTATTATTTTCCCTTATAACCATGTTATAAGGGAAAATACGGTGAATACACTTTAATGGGGTCCGGGGTTGCTTTCATCCCTATAATCTCCTAGCAACCATGCGTGAAAATCGCACCGCATCCGTACTTGCTTGCGGATGCTTGCGATTTTCACGCAGACCCATTCATTTCTATGGGGCCTGCGTTGCGTGAAAAACGCAGAATATAGAACATGCTGCGATTTTCACGCAAAGCACAAGTGATGCGTGAAAATCACCGCTCATCTGCACAGCCCCATTGAAGTGAATGGGTCCGGATTCAGTGCACGTGCAATGCGTTCACCTCACGCATTGCACCCGCACGGAATTCTCGCCCGTATGAAAGGGGTCTTACAATGAAAACACAGGGGACAAAAAATGTGTGAAACTGTCCTTACTTAACCCTTGTATTATGTGTCCTTGTATTGCTCCCTGTCCTCTTCAATGCTTGGACAGGACCCTGTTTTACCTTTTTATGTGTTTATTGTGCCTGTACAAGGTCTTAAGGGCTATATAATTTATTATGTTCTGTTTTTCTTGTGTTACATGTGGATTTGTTCAGGCTGTTTTGAGACTATTGAACTGAAAGACTCCTGTCAAAGTGAAACAAATCTCTAAAGCTTGATCAACATTAAAGGCTATGGGAAATTAACACTGAATAGTTTATTGTTCATTTGCTTCCTAATGCAAAATTTAGCAACTGTCTAAATAGTCTTCATGATACATTTCCAGTGGTTTGCTGCTGTAAAATCCAGTGAACTAATAGGCTTCCACAGTTATTATTTTATGCAGTGTTTTTGGCTTGCTTAACACTCTATGGATTTCTTTTGGTTTCCTAATGTTTTTTCTGGGGCAATTTATTTTTATACAGATATTTTAAGGTGTTTTCTCAGGCGTTTTTCAAGTTCTTTAGCGCAGCCTATTAAAAAATGCCTGAAACAAAGTCATACAAACAGCGCATTCTAGAGGTCACTATTGAAAATGCCAGGAAATACTTTTTCCAAAAACCACCCTCGCGTAGCTTGCAGTCCTGCTGCTTCTGATATTGATATGACAGAACACTTCTTCTGGCAGTGTCCTCTCTCTGCTCTCCCCCTCCCTTCTTTCGTGTTAGAGAGCAGCGGAGGTGAGTAGGAGTTTGTACTCTGCAGATCAAACAGTGAAGAGGCTGAAGCTTCCAAGTTTTCTCCACGTGCAGATCACACCGATTTATGTTTATCAGGCTATAGATTTAGAGGAATGCACAGGGGGAGGGGTAATCATGCAGACTGTATATTGTTGTAGAGGACTGAAAAGAGGATTGATGGCAGACTGCATGGAGAGACTGAATCATACACTTCCGCATCAATGTCTGTCTACGCAAGTAGTAAGAGATCCTTCATAGGCTGTAGAAGGATAACTGTACAGAAATTAAGCTATACTAACATATGAGAGCTAATGAAGAAGGCAGCATCCTAGACACACAGATCTGACATCCAACCGCGTGAGAAAAGTCTGAATCTAGAAGCAGGTTGCCAGCTGCATATCTGAAAAGGAATTAAGAAATGGAGATTGCAGCCTTAGGCCCCTTTCACACGGGTGAGTATTCGCGGATGCGATGCGTGAGTTGAACGCATTGCACCCGCACTGAATCAGGACCCATTCATTTCTATGGGTCTGTGCACATGAGCGGTGATTTTCACTCATCACTTGTGCGTTGCGTGAAAATCGCAGCATGCTCTATATTGCGCGTTTTCCACGCAACGCAGGCCCCATAGAAGTGAATGGGGCTGCGTGAAAATTGCAAGCATCTGCAAGCAAGTGTGGATGCGGTGCGATTTTCACACACGGTTGCTAGGAGACGATCGGGATGGAGACCCGATCATTATTATTTTCCCTTATAACATGGTTATAAGGGAAAATAATAGCATTCTGAATACAAAATGCATAGTACAATAGCGCTGGAAGGGTTAAAAATAAATAAATTTTTAACTCACCTTAATCCACTTGATCGCGCAGCCCGGCTTCTCTTCTGTCTGTCTTCTGTGCTGTGTGCAGGAAAAGGACCTGTGGTGACATCATTTCGGTCATCACATGATCCATCACCATGGTAAAAGATCATGTGATGGACCATGTGATGACCAGAGTGACGTCACCACAGGTCCTTTTTCTGCACACAGCACAGAAGACAGACAGAAGAGATGCTGGGCTGCGCGAGCAAGTGGATTAAGGTGAGTTAAATTATTATTATTTTTTTTAACCCCATCAGCGCTATTGTACTATGCATTCTGTATTCAGAATGCTATTATTTTCCCTTATAACCATGTTTTAAGGGAAAATAATACAATCTACAGAACACCGATCCCAAGCCCGAACTTCTGTGAAGAAGTTCGTGTTTGGGTACCAAACATGCCGATTTTTCTCACGCGTGTGCAAAACGCATTACAATGTTTTGCACTCACGCGGAAAAATCGTGCATGTTCCCGCAACGCACCCGCACATTTTCCCGCAACGCCCGTCTGAAAGAGGCCTAAAACTTAGTGCAACTTTTTAAGGGGTTGTCCATGCATACTCTGCTGCCAGATCTGACATTAAGTGTGGAGAAACACAGCTGCATGCTGGGTCAGACAAATGCAGAGGCAACTGTCCGATGCCCAGTGAGTAGCATGCACAGGTCAAAGTAATTAGAGTAGGATCTGTACATTATACTTTTTGGGCATTGGCGTTATTGCCTCAGCAACTGTCCCAGCCAGCATGCAGTTGCGTCTCTCTGCAATGTCAGATGGGACAGGAGAGCATGCCTGTTCAACCCCTTTAACGTAATGTGTCCAATATCTCTCAATATTGGAAAACTGGAAGTAGTTATCTATTAAAACTTAGCGTTTATTTCATTCTAGGTTAAGAGAGTACAAACATATAAAGTGCTAAATGTGTGCACACCACCAATCGTGCAGCAAAAAAAAAAAAACACAAATAAAAACCGGACAATATTGCCGTGGGTGCCCAGTGTTAGCAGCACCAGCCACACGGCCAAACTTCAAAACCTCCCAATTGGGTATAAGTTCCACAACATATAAGGAATGGTCTTACCGGTAAATGGAAGTCATCTGCATACCATCTTGAAGTTCCAGTGGTCAAATTTTAAACAAAGGGCAGGGTCCTACTACAAAACTCTGTCCCTGGATTGCCCTGTCAGGTCTAGAATTCCCTGATGACCTACTAATACGGAGTCATCGCCCTGACAAGGGCCGCCCCTTCCAGGACCTTTCCCTAAAAGATAAGAAGCCCTAGACGTCCCTGCCTCCGGATACTAGTAAATAAACGACCCCTAGGAGCAGAATAAATCCCTACGCGTTTCGTCTATAATGTTGATAGCTTTAGACTCATCAGGGGATTAAGGGCTCAAAAGGAGTTGGCCGTTTACATCTGATGCATATCTAATGTGCCAACCTCAGTTAAGGATAGATTAAATTAAATAGTGCCTAATGTAGAAATACTAGGTTAAATGGGCCTATATATAGACTAAGTAGAGACCAAAAGAGTTGATTGGGGCATATGCCTCCGTTAATATTCCCACCAGTGGCTCCAGGTACAGTCTTTTCTCAAGTGGGGGCAGCATATAGCCTGCCCTCTGCACGTGTAGTGTGTGTCGGCGTGTCTAGCCGCTCAGCCTGTATAAACACAAGAAAAAGCGCGAACCCCTCCTCCCCGTTGGGATTCCCCATCTTAGTCTTGCACTACGGGAAGGGCCGGGGAGAACGCTGAGGGGACACAGCTTAAGCGATGTGCAGGGAGCGCTGTGTTACTAGCACTCAAACCTGCACATCGATGTAGATACAGATAATTACTCAACACAGAGTGTCCTTATCTTTAAGGGTGGCAATAAGGGACATTTGAGGCTGATCTATCCCCAATTACTAGTATCCGGAGGTAGGGTCATCCAGGGCCTCTTATCTTTTAGGGAGAGGTCCCGGAAGGGGCGGCCTTTGTCAGGGCGATGACTCCGTATTAGGAGGTCATAAGGGAATTCTAGACCTGACAGGGCAATCCAGGGACAGAGTTTTGTACTAGGACCCTGCCCTTTGTTTAAAATTTGACCACTGGAACTTCAAGATGGTATCCAGATGACTTCCATTTACCGGTAAGACCGTTCCTTATATGTTGTGGAACTTATACCGGATTGGGAGGTTTTGAAGTTTGGCCGTGTGGTTGGTGCTGCTAACATTGGGCACCCACAGCAATATTGTCCGGTTTTTATTTGTGTTTTTTTTGTTGCACGATTGGTGGTGTGCACACATTTAGCACTTTATATGTTGTTTGTACTCTCTTAACCTAGAATTAAATAAACGCTAAGTTTTAATAGATAACTACCTCCAGCTTTCCAATTTTGAATCAGTTGTGGTAGTTTGGGAGAAATTTTCATAATTCTTGTTGACCACTCTCAATATTCCCTGTGCTGTTGAAGGATGCATGTAATTTATGGAGAGGCGCAGGACTTTGGTTGTCCATGTGCCTAAACTGAAATCTGTGGCAGCACCCATTCTTCATTTGCACCAGTACATTGGCATAAAAAAGGATAAATGTGCCGTGCCTGCTGGCCCTGCCCCTTCCCACTCAGACCTCAGATCAAACCCTCAATGTTAATAAGACCCTCAATCAGACCCCCATGTTAATAAGACCACCATTCAGACACTGAGATCAGACCTCCAATGTTAGGACCCCTATACAGACCTCAAATCAGACCTTGATGTTAATAAGACCCCCATTCTGACACTAAGATCAGACCCCCAATTTTAAGATCCCCATTCAGAACTCAGATCAGATTGGCATGTTAATAAGACCCCTATTGAGACACTCATATCAGACCCCCAATGTTAAGACCACCGTTCAGACCTCCAATCAGACAAAAACAGTAAATCAACTTACCTCTTCTTCTCCAGACACCACCGCTGCTCCGGGGATCCAGCTCCTGCTCTTCTGACTCTTCCTGCCATGCGCTGTGTTGTGACCCGATGCCGCACAGTGTCCTCATAGTGTGCGCAGTCACAGCACAGGAAGCGGTCAGTCCGGGGAGCGCTGAATTCATCACTTCCCTGCCCACCTGTACTAATGAGCACTTCCATAATGCAAGTGCTCATTAGTATTCACCCCTTAAGATGCACTGAGATTTTCCTCCTACTTTGGGGGGGAAAAAGTGCATGTAACGGAGAGGAGTGGGGAAAACCCCCCACCGTACAATGTCATAAATATAAAGTAGCAACTAAGCCTGGATGCTGGGATCAGGTCACCTCCTAAAGCATCCCTAAATCTGGCCCTAATCTCCTATCTGTATGAGCCGACCCTGATGGTAGGAGGGCCCATACGCCGGATCCTCAGAACCCTAAAATACCTGAATTACCCTGAGGTAAGGAGAAAGGGACAAGAGACCAACTGGTTCATCCATGACACGGATGAACCAGAGTCTCCCATAGGCCTAGCAACAAAGGACAACAACACCAAGGAAATTACAGTTAATTAACCAATGGCCAGAGACAACTGAACCAACAACAACAGTAAATCTGGTCACTTACATGCTGCGGCTGCTGGAATACACCAAAGAAGAACACAGCTGAAGTAACCTGGAACCAAAACAGACGCGCTGCCATCCAAACACCTTCCAGATGCAGTCCGTACTGACACACAGGAACCAGTACTCCAGCAACTGCACATCCTAGAAAAATGGTTCACCCCTCCGGGAAACTAACCCCCTTCTGGAGGGACAACACACACAGAGAAACGTCTTGCACTCATGCAGAGACAAACACCAACAACATCCCAGACATGTAACAACAAACAAGATGTACAACAAACCCTGAACATAAACCCACACCAAACATACAACAAGTGAGGTTGGGTACATAAAGGATACAAGGGAGACAAAGGAATGACATTGCTAAGAGACCTCGATGTCCAACAAGGTAGCCCTCAATGACTAGGCAGATGGAATAGCCACAGAATGGAACATAGCTTCCAACCCAAAGCAAGGGTAGAGCACCACTAACCTCCAAACTACAAGCAAAGGCTAAATAGCTAGAAGAGACCACACCCTGATCTAACCAAGTCAGGATATTAACCCCACGAATACCACACAGCAGGGAGACACAACATAGGGGATGTGCACTTGCAAACCACAAACCACACGTTGCCACAAGCAACGAGTCTGCACGGCAACCGCGTCACGGTCAAACACCAATATGACCGTGACAGATTGTAAAGGGGGAATATTAATTACCAATATTATGCGAATATCGATAATTAATATTCATAAATAGGAGGAGCCGTCTAGTGAAGACTCCGCCTATTTATGCCTTTATATAACAATTACACAATATCTTCGCTATGCCTTACACTAATCACTATACTAGCTGCATGTGCCTTACTTACTACCGCTAACAAGTACACACTACACAAAGGGTACAAGTAACACAGTATTTATTACAATACACTACTCACGCAATACTGACAACACAACACTAAATATACAGTACTCAACTACACTACACGTTCCCAAATTCCACCCACAAACTAACTATACAATACACACATACAAGTAACATTAACAACCCACCCACCTGACTAATTCTATTCCTAAGGTGTACGATGAGGATCTACGGTGGTCGTGCTGGGGTAAAGCAGACCACAAACCAATGCAGGGGTGTTAACCAAGGGAATGGGGGTATGGCAGGGGTTAATCAGGGGAATCAGATATAACCAAGGGAATGAGGGTATGGCAGGGGTTAATCAGGGGAACCAAGGGAATGAGGGTATGGAATCAGGGGAACCAAGGGAATGAGGGTATGGCAGGGGTTAATCAGGGGAACCAAGGGAATGAGGGTATGGCAGGGGTTAATATAATAACCAGGGGAATGAGGGTATGGCAGGGGTAAATATAATGGGGGTATGGCAGGGGTTAATATAATGGGGGTATGGCAGGGGTTAATCGTTGGTGGGATAGTGGGGGGGCTAAATAGGGTTTCGCTGGTGGGATAGTGGGGGGTTAATGGGGTTTCGTTGGTGGGATAGTGGGGGGGTTAATAGCGATACTTAGGGTCCTGCTCGTTGTCCAGGGGGGCTCGTCAGTCCAGGGGATGATCCTTCAGGGAGGGTGGGCGGCCGGCTCTCTTCTGCCTTAGTGTCGGGCCAGCCGGACTTATAAGTCCAGCCGCCCGCACTCCGTGCCGCCCACACAGCGGCGTGCGAGCGCGCACCACTGTGAGGGACACGTGGGCCGGCGCGGTGAGATGACGTCACCGCGCCTGCCCGCGCATCCCTGCACGCGCGCCGCAGGGCCGCGTGTACTTGCTGACAGGCGGGAGATCCTTTGATCTCCCGTCTGCAGCTCTCGGCATTCCGGACATCGCAATGGTAATTGCGATGCCGGAATGCGCATAATAGAGGGAGCGGAGGTGTCTCCTCTTTCTCTATTATGCTTTAATTATCTCCAGCCGGGCTGGAGATAATTAGAACAAAAGGATTCAAATTCATTAGAATTTGAATCCTTTTGAGGTCACCAGAATGACCGGACCTTATCCGGTCATCCTGGCGCCTTTACTCAGAATACATCAATGTGAATGCTTGGGCCACATTCACATTGATGCATCTGGGTCCATGTAGGGGGGGTTTATGGATGTGGGGCTGTATGAGATATGATAAGGGGGCACGAAAGGGGCACATTATATGAAAAGGGGCACATTATATGAAAAGGAGCACATTATTCCAGGGGGTATACACACATATATATATATATTTTAAAGGGGCACGTATATACACATATATGTACATGTATCCGCGGAGCACACTATATGAATTCCCACAGGGGCAAGGATGAGCCCCTGGGGAATATCAGAGGTGGATGTGCGCAGGTTCTGGGCACATCTGCGCACATCGCCCTCCGAGGGAAACACCGCCAACACATACACACACACATGCAACACGCGCCACCCTTCCTCAACAATCCCCCTGTTGTCGGAAATACGACAATCTCTTGGGGGGAAGGGTGGAGGCATCTTTGCCCCCCTCAACCCCATCCTTGGTGATGGTCCAGGAAAACCGGAGTGCACCCTGTCTCTTAGGTACCTAGACATCATCTAACCCGATGACTTCCTCCGACCTGCCCTTCACCGTAACCGACTCCCCCATCCACAGGATACACCGTCGTCTTCTTTTCCCAGGAACTCTCTTCTGCCTTGATTGTTACGATGTCAGCCCCTCCTACTGTCATTTCTTTCTGGATTTCCGGAGTGGCTTGAACCTCGCAGTCTTTGACTGGTCTTTCTTCTCACTTCTTCCGGTGTTGGTCACTCCTGAAGTTTAGAATGACCACACCCTCGCCGTCTCTTGGCATTGCTGCCGATCTTCAGGTGTCGTCCACGCCCAAAGAATCTGGAGTCTGGAGTGGGTCCACCCTTGCAGTCTCAGTCTCCATTCAGCGCCAACTCTCCTTAAGCATGTCTTGTTCCATCTTGATTGAAGGATGGGTGCGGTTCTCCCATGGACAGCTGAATCGGTCTTTACAAGGCAGGTCAGATATATATCTTCAATAGAGGTGATGTCACGGTACCTAAATTCTAACAACGGGAATACCTCCGTTACACTACACATCCAGGTTTTCCCTCATGGTCCTTACCGTTCAGGGGTCAAAGTGGCAAATGGCAACCAGAGGGGGCCTGTCCCTATCGTGCCCTATTCTATCCCCATTCACACCACCTATTTACACAATAACCCCCAACCCCCCCCCCCCCCCAAACCCAAGAGTTCAGTCCAATTGTCCTGTCCTTTGGGTGATTAGGCCTCAGGACTTCTTGTAGTCAAGTCCTGAGCCTTCGGCGGTTGACTTTGTGGAGTGCCGTCTGGTTCTGGTTTAGTTGGTCCGTTAGTCTCTTGACTCTCCGATACATCCACCATAGTCCAAGGTACATGAGTCCAACCAGAACCAGAAGCACTATCACCGGGTGTATCAATAAATTGAAAAATGACGTTGCCTTAGGACTATATCCGAAAAGACTCTCCCACCACGAAACCTTCGAGTCCTTGTCCAATGCTGTGGCAACCGCGGTAATCTTTGTTCGGTCATGGGTGAGTTGAATGGTGGCTTGCTTCTCCGTCTCCCGAAGACGTTGTATGATCTCTTCCTCTTGGCTAAAATCCATCAGGAGATGTCTAAGTTCTTTGCCGAAACCAAGAGGAATCTTCTGAAGTCTTATAGGAACATCGGGGCGGATGTCAAGTCTTTTCTCTGGGGTAATCGGGGTTCTTCCCTGCTGCTCTGCGACGTTCAAACCTAAAACGGGACTAAGGGTGCAGTACGCTCCGGGGCGGAGTGTTCCTCGTTCGGTGCAGTTAAGCCCAAAAATTGCATATGATGGATCACTCCCTTGGTACCAACACTGAGGGCATTGGGTTGGCCTTCATCTCACAGGACCCCTCGGTGTTCCAACACTGGTGTCTGAGCATCCGCTCCCGACTACCCTGACAGAGGATGGCATTCTCCCTTATCCGACATCCCTCTGTATCAAACAAAGAGGGATGGCCCTCCTCATAGGTTAGAACGCCCGAGGGGAGCTGGGGATGAAGCACCTTCTGGTTGTTAATCATCGTTCCTAGATTGATGACACTGTATCCTTGTCTGATGCGACCGGATACAGGTGCCAGGGACGAAGCAGTGCAGGTTAAATTTTGACATCCATGCCACTGAACCACCCACCAGTTGGTGTGATTAATGGCAAAAGGAGAAATCAGTGGGCTTATTCGCTGACGGAGGTTGAATGGGAAGTGGCCGTTATGAAGTGCCGTGACAATATGTTTAAGGTTGTCCGAGAGTTCGCTCTGGACCTGCATACACGCCAGAGCAAGCTGAGCCCGATCCTGCTCCTCCAAAAGACCCACAACTAACCTCCTAAACTTCTCACGTATAGCGGAAGATAGAGAGGTAGTGGCATCAATGTGCGAGTGTTGTAAACCCTCTAAGACGTGGTCTACATCAATCTGGGTCTTGAATCCCTCTCCGGCGTGTCGCGCAACCTCCCCAAGCTTACTTCTCAGGACTTCCATATCCATAGTGTTCAGGGCACCCACTCCCAAAGCACCTCCGCCAAGTCCCATAGCCACCAGGTCTCTCCTCCCCCTGTTCTTCCTGAGTCGAGAGTCGTCTTTCCTGACCTCTTGCCCCGCCTCTATCCAACCTCTTACCATGTCAATTTGGTTCCTAACGAACTCCTCACACCTGTGGTCCCAGTGATCAACTCTGAAGTCATCCACGGAAATTCTCCAGGTAAACAGGATGAATTTTGCATCCGTGATGATCTTCCAGGGGGATGACAGTTGAGGAGCTACAGGGTCTGCCAATTGATGGATAGGGGTGGTGCAAGAGTCCGAATGTGGTCTTACTGGTTGGAGACCTTCTGTTTCGTAAGGGACCCTTACTACCGTAACACAGACCTGTCCCCGTCCTTTGAATGGATACCATTGTTCGTCTTCTCCAGCCTGTAACACTAGTTTCCCTACGGGTTTGGTTTGAGACAGATAGACCCATTGAGTAAAGGTCCAGCACCCTTCGTCGGCTGCCTCGCAAAAAGGCCACTTGAATGAACCATCTATATTGATGTCAAAGTTAATGTCCCTGCCTCTGGGGTCTGTCCAATCGGAAGACACATACCTACCCCGGTATTCCTCAGTCATAGGGGTACCATCCATCCATACATCCACTGTAGGGGTGTCCACCCCATTACACACTAAATCCCACCTCCAGGGATTAGTGTCCAACATCACCATCTGGGTGTCCTGTTCCCAGTGGGCATAGGTGATGAAATAGTATCCCGTCACCTCAGGAACGCAGTTGTCTCTCATGATCGTAATCATGAAAGACCGTATGGATGGAGACCCCTTTAACTGCGTATACCTTGGGTCCTTGGCATCGGTCCGTACCTTTAAAACTGTGGCTCGATACAAACCCTCCAGTTTTACCGGACCACTCTGATCATTCCAGATGGCCTGATCAGAGTCACTGCAATTTAACTTTAACATCATTATGCTGGTTCGCAAGTAATCTGTGGATACATGTCCCTGTACATAACTGGATTCCCTGGTGATAATCATCTGGGAATCCCTCAACATACAATAAGCCTTCAGGGTGCCTTTTACTGGAATGGGCCTATCGAAATATGTCCTAACCCTCAACCCGTTTCTGCTATCCTTCCCTAGGAAGGTAGCTTTCAGGATATACCAACCGCTGTACTCTGCCCCAGTGACATCTTCAGGACTCAGCAAACCCTCCTTTGTACACAACACTGAGGTAGTGTTGGCTCTCACTTGCTGGTAAGGGTGCAGGTGTGGATTCCTAGACACCCATCTTAAGGATTTGATAGGTACAGGGTCCAAGTCCTGAAAATGCCTGTATTCCTTGAGACAGAGAGCGTGCAAGTCATGTTGTATGGCAGACACATTCTCCACCGGGGTATAATGCTGAATTACACCGTTGGCAAAACCCTCTCTCTGGAAACCATACAGATACCATTAACCTGGTGTAAAGGTAACGTTCTCGTATGGTTCCAGGATTTTGCCACCCAAACATTCCACCATTAAAAGGCCGGGTCCATCAAGTGATATGCTGGCCATACCAATATTAGTCCCCAGGTCCTCCCCTGAAGAGGCTGAGCCTGCCACCAACATGCTTACCACCAGTGTCACAAGCTGGATACGTATCCCATTCAGAGGATGCCTAGCTCTTCCCTGGTAGTGTGGTCCCATGGAGTGTCTTCCTCTTGTGTTCTGCAATGAGATGGAATGTATTAAGTGTATTGGATTCACATTTGACCCACCAAGCCCTTCCCTCCCCCCCCCCTCACCCAACTCGGAACGGTCTTCGTTATTGAGTTGGGGAGGCTCGGGTGGCTTTGGCCTGGTCGATGTGAATCCAAAAAACTTCCTGGCGTCTACGGGATTTCTTCTTGCTCGTGATAGGCCTTTGTACCTTCAGCATGGTGTCCCCCATCACTTCAAGGACCTTGTACGGTCCTTCCCAGTTTGCGTCCCATGGGCCGACCCGACGAAAGACTTTCACCATTACCATTTCTCCTACAGAGGGCATAGGTGTTTCCCCCTGTAGATACGGTTTGTGTAACCGTATAGCTGCATGAGGCAGTAACTCCTTCAGGTTCTGCTGAACCTGTTGAAGAAACAAGTCCCTGGCGATGGCGTTCTTTGTGGGCTCCGACACTTGGGGTTCGTTTGGTAGACATAGGGGCATCTTACGTCCGGTCATGAGTTCAAATGGGGAGATACCGGTACTAGAAGGCCTCTGTGGCTCGGATACCCATTAGCACAGCTGGAAGGGAGGTTACCCAAGAGGAACCTTTCTCCAGCAATGCTTTTGAAAGCCGGGTTTTGATGGTCCGGTTCATCCGCTCCACGATGCCCGCTGACTGAGGGTGATAAGGGACATGAAACCTTTGCTTTATGTCTAGGAGACCACAAAGCGCTTTCATGACCTTACCCGTGAAATGGGTCCCTCTGTCGGATTCTATCAATCTGGGGATCCCCCATCGTGACAGAACTTGTTCCCAGAGAACACGGGCAGTGGTGGAGGCCGAATCATTGACCGTAGGGATGGCTTCTACCCACTTCGAGAAGACATCCACTACCACCAGGGCGTAACGACAGTTACGACTCCCAGTTGGCAAAGGTCCGATGAAATCAATTTGGATAGCGGACCATAGACCATCAGCAGGAGGAACCCGCTGTAACACTGGCTTCAAGGCAGATGCCCTTGGGTTAACCTGAGCACACACCAGGCACTGTTGCGTAACCTCCTCTACTGTGTTGGACATTCCGGGCCAGTACAATTTGTCTCTCAGGAGAGGCAAGAGCTTATTCCGGCCAAGATGTCCAAACATTTGGTGGTTCAACCGTGTCAGCTCTGCTTGCAGATGCTGTGGAACCACCGGGAGAGAAAGCGACTGTGTACCGGTGTCGTAACACAGGATCCCCTGATGTAAGGACCAGGGATGCTGTGGTACTTGGATGTGTGTCATTAGAAGAGGATCCTTAGCTTGTCCCTCCTCGAATGACACCGGGCTGTCACTCAGATGGGTATGTGCTGCAATCCGGAATGCGGGCAGTGGCTCAGTGCCTGGTTCCCTAAAGGTCCCAGATACTGCTGCTAGTTTTGCCAGTTCGTCTGCCTGGTTGTTACCTATTGTCAAAGGTTCATCCCCTTTTTGATGCGCCGGGATTTTTATGATGGCTGCTTCCGCCACATGTGCCATACCCAACTCCCACAGCTCCTTCAGGACTGACACATGAGCCAGAGGTTTGTTTTGGCTGTCCACAAATCCTCTTCTCTTCCAAATGTCCAGGTGCAATGTGAGGGAGCGAACTACATATGAGCTGTCGCTATATATAGTTCGTTTCCCTGGAGGGTGAAGAAGCAGAGCCTCTTTAACAGCCTCCAGCTCTGCCCGCTGTGCTGACATGTGACCCGGTAACCGGACAAGACTCTGGGTACCAGTGGTCTCATCCAGCACAGCAAAACCTGTGACATATTCCCCATCCAGATAGAACCGAGAGCCATCAACAAAGATGACTCTGTCATCTGGATGCTTGTCAGTCCTGAACATCTGTGGAGAGTCGTCCATTACCGGTTGGCCGCAGTCATGTTCAGTTCCAGTCAGGTTAAGCAACTGGGACAGAACATACTTGGCCTTGTGGTCCACCTGCAGATTCCGGCCGCTGAGATCCATGATCCATCTCCCGAATCTCTGTTGGGAGACTCCAGGGAGAGTAGCACGGAGCAAAAGGGTCAACGGTGAATGTGGAGTCTGCAAAGTGAGGGGCCGGAAGCCAACAATATGCTCAGTGGTCTTAACAGCATAGTGTATGGCTGCCAATTGCTTGGCGCATTCATCGAACCCTCGTTCGACGGGCGAAAGCAGCCGGGAGAAATATCCCAGCGGTCTGGTCTCGTAGCCTACTTTCTGTACCAGGACCGCTGCGATAGACTCGATCCCTGCATGCGCCTGTATGGCCAGTTCCCCATCTGAATGTGGAGTGGCCAACACAGGCGCCGAGGAGAGGTCCCTTTTCAGGGTTGAAAAGGCCTCTTCCTGCGCATCGGACCATCCTTTGATTGAGGGTTCCTCTCCTCGAAGGAGTTCGTAGAGAGGTTTCGCTTTGGCCGCGAAATCCTCTATGAACTCCCTCATGAAGTTGGCAACCCCCAGGAATTTTCTCAAATCCTGAAGGGTGCCAGGCCTGGGTAACTTTACCATGGCTTCCACACGGGCCGTCATGATACCTTTTGGTTCCACAGGAAATTTGGACCCCAAGGAAAGTTACCTCTGCTTTAGCCAGATTTGCCTTATGGGGACTCAGTTTTAGTCCTGACTTTGCCAGGAGTCCTAGCAGCTCTTTCAACAGAACCAAGTGTTCCTCCATGGTTTCTGTATGCAAAAGCAAGTCGTCCACGTATTGTAAAAGGCATTCCGGTCGTGAGAATACACTCAGCACAGCCGCCAATGCCTGATGGAAATACGTGGGGCTGCTATGGAACCCCTGGGGCAGTACCGCAAACATGTACTGTTTGTCCCCCACCGTGAAGGCAAATTTGTACCGACACGACTCCGTGAGTTCGATGGAGAAGAACCCGTTGGCAACATCGATGGTCGAGAATACGCGGCTTTTGCCACTTATTCTGGCCATGATGTCGGGAGTTTGGGCCACCACTGGGGCTGACATTGGGGTGTATTTGTTAAGGACACGGAGGTCTATGGTCAGCCTCCATGCATTCGTGTCCTTTTTCTTAACTGGCCAGAGGGCATTGTTGCACTTTGAGTTGCCCTCAATGACCACACCCCTAGTCTTCAATTCAAGGATTGTGTCCATAATTGAATGGGTGGCCTCTGGTGGAAATCGATATTGGCGTTGAGGTGGAGGGTCAGGACCCTCCATGTCTACCAAAACGCCAATCAGTCTGCCACAGTCATTCTTACTTTGGGCCCACAGATCAGGGTGCTTGTACACAATAGGCTCAAGGTCTGGATTGTGTGAGACCTCAGGCCACTTGTGTTCCAGCACATCAGTAGAGTTATCTACTGCTGGCAAAGGTGGTCCCAGATACTGGCGTTGAATGACAAACACCTTGGCTCGTCTGGGACCTCTCCACACAATGCAATTTGCCAGATCCAGGATCCACCCATTTTGTGTCATTACATCGGTTCCGATAATGTTATCAGAACCGGGGTAATACCACATGGGTATCCTGAGGGTAGTGCACCTGGTAATCTGAATGATTACCTCATCAATTCTGTGGGCCTTCACCCCCCCTTGTTGGTGATCAAATCCGATCACCACACACTGAGGTCTGTTGGGGAGTAGCTCATGCTTGATATTGGTAATGGAAATTTCCGCCCCAGTATCAAGCATGATTTCCGTTTCTTTATCTTTTATCGTGGCTTTTATATGGGGTCTCCCTGAAGGATCCAGTATGATTGGACATACTGGTGCCAACTCTTTAGGGACCCCTAATCCTCATTCGATATCCACCAGACTCCCAGTAGGTATTTGTGTGGTACATACTGCCACTCTTGCTCTCTGTTCCTGATCCTTAGGTGTGGAATCTCTTGATTCCACGCCCCCTGGGACATTCATGACCGCCAAGCATTTTGGTGCTTGCCCTGATGAATGTCCCAGATTCATATCAACCTGTCCCCCCACAGGCCTGGCAAAATTGGGTTTCATCCTGAAACCGTTATTATTGCCATTTTTATCCGAATTTGTCCGGTTAATGTTTAACCACTGTGGACAATTTCTTTTTATGTGCCCCTCTTGTAAGCACAGGAAACAACGAAAGTTTCCTGCCCTTTCCAACGGTGGGGCCGTGGGGCGAACGGTGGATGTATACCTCGTGTGTTGTACCCGGTCGTCTTGTGACCTACCGTATACAGGCACACGCTCCCTCACTTTCACAGACTTCTTACTGAGCAGTATGTCTTGTCTACATTGCTCAATAATCATGGCTGCGTCCGTGA
The DNA here is from genome assembly GCF_014858855.1 of Bufo gargarizans. Lineage (NCBI taxonomy): Eukaryota > Metazoa > Chordata > Amphibia > Anura > Bufonidae > Bufo > Bufo gargarizans. The sequence continues at coordinate 108,132,274 of NC_058082.1, read as the reverse complement.
GGGATGGCTCCCTAGCTGCACTCAGCCGGATTGCAGTATCAAGATATGGGAATTTTTCCACAAACATGCGCACCATGCCTTGTGGAATCCCAATACCCTGATCTTTGGTAACCCTCCTGTACATTGCTTCAAACCGACTACACAATGACAAGGGTTCATCATGTATAGTAGGCTTGAATTTTGACAGGACCTCTGGAGTAACATCCCAGTGACCCGTGGCCAGTCTCGTGAGTATGGAGAGACGTTCTTCCTTATCATGAAACTGGCCATTCGTGGGTTGCATCCTCCCCGTTACCTCATACCTTTGATTAAGGTGTGTTGGTAACCATAATCTGATGGGTATTGGCAGGGCTTGATAAGACCCATTCCTCCCCAGATGAAGGAACTAATGTCTCCGTGAGGCCTAGTAACAACAGACACGGGGAGGGACAACAACCCACAAAGAAACGAGACACTTAATTTCTGTAGTGAGATGGACGAGCAGGAAGTCCAGAGAGGACAACACACCAACTCTTTGAAAACCAAATGAAGCTATCAACCGCATAGTCAGGAGGGTGAGGTCAGACTATATAGGGGAGGTGTAATGACCACTAAGCTAGTGCTTAGTGCATGTCCTATATTAAGCCGGCAAGGTTACAACCCGTGTCACCCTGACAAAATGGAGGCGGTCATGAAAGCCCTTGTTGAGGGTAACTTGCAGCAGCGGGAGGCTAACAAGCAGCAGCAGGAAACTAACCATCTGCTATTACAACATGTGATGGCGTTGCAAGCGGCAGGAGCATACCAGAACATCCACGATGCCCGGAAAGCTGTCCGTGCGGCGATCCCTAAGATGACGTTGAGACCTATCTGGCGGTGTTCAAAAAGATGGCCGTGAGGGAGAAGTTACCCCGAGACCAGTGGGCTGAGGTCATCACTCCGTTTCTGGCGTCTGGACCCCAGCAAGTGTTTTCGATCTCCCCGATGATCAAGTGGCCGACCACCCGACCGTAAAAGGTGAAATCCTGGCGAGACTGGGGGTGAATGTATTGGTCCGGGCACAGTGGGTACATCAGTGGGAATTTAACCCGGCTGAACACGCCAGACCACAATATTATGACCTGCTACATCGGTTGCAAAAATGGCTGCAGCCTGACATACTGACTCCCACTGCTATGCTGGACCATCTGTTGGTGGATGTTTTCTGGAGGGCTTTGCCGTACCCTCTCCAGCACTGGATCGGCCAGGTGTCTCCTGGTAATGCTTTAGAGATGGTCGACCTGGTGGAGCACTACGAGGCCACCAGAAATCTGCAGGGGAGTTCTTTTCGGAGGGGGCCAGTCAAACCCCGTAAATCTCCACCCCAGACCCGGCGGCTGGTGCCAGCTAAACCCGCCCGGGATGTACCCCCTGCAGACCCAGCCCCGGTGGTCTGCTGGCGGTGTCACGAGCCTGAACACATAAGGGCCGACTGTCCCCATCGGGGTGAACCCATGGATACCAACTAGGGCTACCACCACTCATTGTATGCCAGGAAGCTATGTGCCACAGGAACCTCCGAGACTATAGACAATAGCCACCTGTGCCAGGTGGAAGTGGGGGACACTCTGGCAGTGGCACTGCTGGATTCAGGGAGCCTGGTGTCCCTGGTAAGAGCTGCCCTGATGCAGCCCGCCGAGTATACTGGCTGAAAGGTCGGCGTTGTTTGCATTCATGAAGACTTAAAGGACTATCCCACCGCCCTGGTCTCTCTATCAACCGTGGCCGGCAGGTGGACTCATGAGGTGGCCATCTCCACAAAATTACAGTATGAACTAATAATTGGGAGAGACTTCCCCGGTTTCCCGGCACTATGGCCGGATACAAAAGTTACTGATACCCATAAGACAGATGTAACCCTAGCAGAGTGGCCCGGCTCAGGGGGGAGACCAGAACCATGGGAACCTGAGTCCGAAGGGCCAGCAGTATAGGTGACCGCCACTTCGGTGGAAAAGGGGGAGATAACCCCGCTAAGTATGATGGTAGGAGACATGGAGAACTTGCCGCCGGGTCCTGAGCTGGCAGACCTCAATGTCTCCGGGGATAATTTTGGTACTGCACAACACCGGGACCCAACCCTATCCCAAGCCTGGGAAAATGTGATAATAATAGTTTGGGAACCACACCAACAGGGGGGAGAGTCAGTGTTTCCCCTTTTTGTGGTTCATCAAGATATGTTGTAAACCAGCTGCGAGGTGAATCCATTTAACAGTTGGTGGTGCCCCAGGCTTATCGCAAACTCATGTTAGAGTTAGCCCACCAGCATGTTTCAGGGGTCATCTGGAAATGCAGAAAACAAAGGACCGGATACTACAACGGTTTTACTGGCCCGATGTGTTCAGAGACATAGAAGAATATTGTACGTAAGTCTTGCCCAACCTGCCAGATAACGAGCCCCCAGCCACATTTCCATAGTCCCCTGGTACCCCTCCCGATTATCGAGGTCCCATTCGAGCGAATCGCTATGGATCTCGTAGGCCCAGTACCAAAGTCCGCTAGAGGGCACCAACACATCTTGGTCGTCCTCAAATACACCACTTGGTACCCAGAGGCAGTGCCACTGCGTCATACATCAGCCAAACTCATAGCTATAAGGAGTTAATGGAGATGTTTTCTTGAGTGGGTCTGCCTAAGGAGGTTCTAACTGACCAATGGACCCCATTTATGTCCAAGGTCATGAGGGAACTCTGTAAGTTGCACCACATAAAACAGCTACGGACATCTGTGTATCATCCGCAAACTGATGGCCTGGTAGAGAGGTTTAATCAAACATTAAAAAATATGTTAAAAAGAGTGGTGTCTAAGGATAGGCGGGACTGGAACCTTCTTCTGCCCTATCTCATGTTCGCAGTGTGAGAGGTGCCCCAGGCCTCTATTGGGTTCTCGCCCTTTGAACTGCCATACGGCAGACACCCTCGCGGTCTGTTGGACGTGGCCAAAGAGGCGTGGGAACAACAACCCACACCACACAAAAGTGTGGTTGAGTACGTCACCCAGATGCAAGGACAGATAGAAACAGTTTTACCTCTGGTTAGGGAGCATATGGAGGCAGTGCAATGAGCCCAAAATAGGGTATATAATCGGCAGGCGTGGGTCTGGAACTTTAACCCGGGTGATCGGGTGTTGGTTCTGGTACCAACCGTAGACAGTAAGTTCCTAGCTAGGTGGCAGGGGCCCTACGAGGTACTTGAAAAAATTGGAGAGGTAGATTACAAGGTACACCAGCCAGGGAGGCGAAAGCCGGAGCAGATGTACCATGTGAATCTGCTCAAACCATGGAAAGATAGGGAAACTTGTACTGAAGACAGCCCACGACCAGGGTTTCTAGGGGAAGCAGTTTCGGACCCTCTGTCTGAAGCAAGGGAAGCGACTGCCACAGTTAAAATTGCTAACAGCATCTCTTCTAAACAGGCTCAGGAAGCCAGGGAGTTCATTAGTCGGAACACGGATGTGTTCTCGTATCTCCCTGGACGCACTTCCATAATCCAGCATGACATTATCACTGAGCCTCAGGCAAAAGTCCAGTTAAAACCGTACTGGGTACCCAAGGCTCGGCGAAAAGCCATCACAAAGGAAGTGCAGATAATGCTGCAGCTAGACGTTATTGAGGAGTCCAAAAGTGAATGGGCCATTCCGATAGTCCTAATACCCAAGCCGGATGGGATATTATGGTTCTGTAACGATTTTCGCAAACTAAACTAAATCTCTAAGTTTGTTGCATATCCCATGCCTCGGGTAGATAAGCTTATTGAGAGGTTAGGCCAAGCTCAGTATTTTCTGTTTTGAACCATACCAAAGGGTACTGGCAGGTACCCTTGATGGAGGTTGCCAACGAAAAAACAGCCTTCATTGCACAAGAAGGGCTATACCAATATAAGGTGTTACCCTTTGGTCTGCATGGCGCCCCTGACACTTTTCAATGTCTCATGGACGTTGTACTTCATCCACATCGTCAGTACGCTTCGGCTTACCTGGACGATATTGTCATTCGAAGTACCGACTGGGAAAGTAATCTACCAAAAGTGAAGGCTGTAGTGGACTCCCTTAGGAAGGCTGGACTGACCACTAACCCAAAAAAGTGTGCAATAGGGATAGAAGAGACCAAGTACCTGGGGTATGTAATTGGGCGCAGAATTATCAAACCTCAGCTGAACAAAATTGAGGCAATTCTGAATTGACCCCGACCTGTCACTACTCGGCAAATAAAGTAGTTCCTGGGAATCGTGGGATACTATATGAGGTTTGTCCCCCACTTTGCTACAGTCGCCGCACCATTGACAGGCCTTTTGAAGGGACGTAAGTCAGTGACGGTCCACTGAAATGAACAGGTGTAAAAGGCTTTCTCTGCTTTAAAGTCGGCCCTGTGTGGGTCCCCCGGTTCTGATGACGCCCGACTTCAAAAGGGAGTTTATAGTGCAGACCGATGCCTCTGAGGTAGGTCTCGGTGCTGTACTGTCTCAGGAAGTCAACAGGGACTAGCATCCCATTGTCTTCCTCAGCTCACCCCAGCCGAGACCCGGTACTGTATAGTGGAGAGAGAGTGCCTGGAGATCAAAAGGGCACTTAAGTCTCTCTGCTATTATCTGTTGGGGAGAAAGTTCCATCTGGTGACTGACCAGTCCCCTCTCAAGTGGATGAGCCAGGCCAAAGGGAGGAATGCTCGGGTCACCAGGTGGTTCTTGTCGCTACGTACCTAAGACTGAGTGACACCTGAAAACCCTATAATAGTGAGGGGACACGACCACCGGCTCCCTGCACTTCATACGGAGGGAATCAGGGCCACCTAGAATCAAGCCAGCAAGGAAACACAATACATGAAAGGACTTATCTGAACAAACAAGCAGCAGCAAAAGCCTCCAGCAGTGAACACTTCAATCCAGGAAGTAGTATAAACCGCAAAGTGAGGCAGTATGGGAGGGAATATAAAGGAAAGAGGATTAGTCTAAATAGGTAACACCTGGGAGAAGGAAATGAGATGAGAAAGTGAAACCAAAACAAAGAACATCATGCAAGAGGTAGAGAAGGACGTCTGTCAGAGCTTCTCACAGAAGTGGCGGTGACAGTACCCCTCCCTCTACGGGTGGACTCCGGACACTCAGAACCCACCTTCTCAGTATGAGACCTATGGAAAGCCTTGATGAGACGAGTGGCCTTAATGTCCGCCACTGGGACCCACATCCTCTCCTCAGGACCATAACGCTCCCAATGAACAAGGTATTGGAGAGAACCGCAGATAATGCGAGGATCCACAATCCTAGAGACCTGGAATTCAAGATTACCATCAACAAAAATCGGAGGAGGAGGCAAAGAGGAGGGTACAGTGAGTTGGACATAAGGTTTTAAAAGGGACCTGTGAAAAACATTATGGATCTTCCAAGTCTGAGGAACATCAAGACGCAAGGCAACGGGATTGATGACGGACAAGATCTTGTAAGGCCCAATAAACTTATGACCCAACTTCCAGGAGGGAACCTTCAGGTCCAGACCAGGCACACGTCTCTTATCCGCCACACGTTTATATCTCTCACTCATCCTTTTCAGATTACCCTGAATCTTTTGCCAAATAAATGACAAAGACGAGGAAAATCTCTCCTCATCAGGTAAACCAGAAGACCCCTCTCCAGAGAATGTCCCAAACTGTGGATGAAACCCATATGCACCAAAAAATTGTGACTTATCCGAGGACTCCTGGCGACGGTTATTTAAAGCAAACTCAGCAAGGGACAAAAAAGAATACCAATCCTCCTGATTCTCCGCCACAAAACAGCGCAGATATATCTCCAGATTCTGATTGACGCATTCGGGCTGACCATTCGACTGCGGGTGAAAAGCAGAAGAAAATGACAACTGAATCCCCAAGTGAGAACAGAAGGCTTTCCAGAATCTGGAAACAAATTGCATGCCCCTATCAGAAACAATGTCTGAAGGAATGCCATGCAATTTAACAATGTGATCAACAAACGCTTGTGCCAACGTCTTAGCATTGGGTTACCCAGGAAAGGGAATGAAATGCGCCATTTTGCTAAAACGGTCCACTACAACCAGAATCATAGTCTTCCCCGAGGAACGAGGCAGGTCCTTAATGAAGTCCATGGACAGATGCGTCCAAGGACGGGAAGGAATGGGTAACAGGAGGAGAGAACACGATGGCCGTGAATAAGGGACCTTGGCACGAGCGCAGGTCTCGCAGGCTGCCACAAAACCCTCAACTGTCTTACTAGGAGCCGGCCACCAGAATCTCCAAGCAGTGAGATCTACTGTGGCTCTACTCCCAGGGTGCCCAGCAAGGACAGTATTGTGGTGCTCCTTAAAAACCTTGTGTCGTAAAGCGAGAGGCACAAACAACCTCCCAGGAGAACAAAGATCAGGAGCCTCTGCCTGGGCTGCCTGAACCTCTGCCTCCAAATCAGGATAAAGAGCAGAGACGACCACCCCTTCAGCCAAAATGGGACCCGGGTCTTCAAAGTTCCCCCCTCCCGTAAAACAACGTGAAAGGGCATCCACCTTCACATTTTTAACCCCAGGGCTGAACGTGACAACAAAATTAAACCTAGAAAAGAACAAAGACCATCTGGCCTGTCTTCTGTTCAGACGCTTGGCTGATTCCAAGTAGGCCAGATTCTTATGGTCGGTAAACACAGTAATAGGGTGTTTGGCTCCCTCTAGCCAATGGCGCCATTCCTCAAAAGCTAATTTGATGGCCAACAACTCCCTATCTCCCACATCGTAATTTCTCTCTGCAGAGGAGAGTTTCCTTGAGAAAAAGGCACACTGTCGCCATTTGGCAGGAGCGGGACTCTTAGATAAGACCACACCCACACCCACCTCAGGAGCGTCCACCTCAACAATAAAAGGTAGAGAGACATCAGGTTGTACAAAAATGGGAGCGGAAGCAAAACTCTCTTTGATACTAGAAAAGGCCTTAAGCGCATCTACCGACCACGAAGAAAAATCGACCCCCTTTTTAGTCATATCAGTGAGTGGCTTAACAACAGAGGAATAATTCAAAATGAACTTTCTGTAATAATTGGCAAAACCCAAAAACCGTATCAGCGCCTTCCGATTCTCAGGAAGCTCCCAATCAAGCACAGCGCGGACCTTCTCAGGGTCCATGCAAAAACCAGAAGCGGAGAGAAGAAAACCAAGAAATTGAATCTCTGGAACCGCAAACACACATTTTTCCAGTTTAGCGTACAATTTATTCTCCCGCAGAATGAGCAAGACTGACGTAGGTGGTCCCTATAAGTTTTGAAATCAGGAGAAAAAATCAAAATGTCATCTAGATACACCAGTACAAATTTCCCCATTAAATGATAAAAAAATGCTGTTCACAAAATGTTGGAAGACGGCCGGAGCATTCATCACACCAAAGGACATAACCAAATTCTCAAAATGACCCTCAGGGGTATTGAAGGCCGTCTTCCATTCATCCCCTTCCCTGACCCTGACTAGGTTGTATGCCCCTCTTAAATCCAACTTAGAAAAAACTTTAACCCTAACAATCTGGTTAAACAGGTCCGGGATCAGAGGAAGCGGATATGGGTCACGAATCGTGATATGGTTCAGCTCCCTGAAATCCAGACAAGGTCTTAAAGAACCATCTTTTTTCTTAACAGAAAAAAACCCAGCAGCAACAGGTGACTTTGAGGGTTGGATGTGTCCCTTTCTCAGGCTCTCAGAGATATAAGTACGCATAGCGACTCTTTCAGGTTGGGAGAGATTGTATAAACGTGATTTTGGCAGCTTGGCGCCTGGGATGAGATTAATAAGGCAATCGTACTCCCGGTGAGGGGGCAGCTCCTGGACACAACTCTCGGAAAACACATCCGAGAATTCAGAGAGAAGAGATGGTACAGTCTTGGTAGAAACCTCTGCAAGAGACGCCGTGAGGCAATTCTCTCTGCAAAAGTCACTCCAACTATTTATTTGCCTTTATTTACTCCTGATATATAAATTTGTAAAATCGGTGTGTATATGTTTTCATAAAATCATGGGGTGCAATGTATAAGAAATTATGCTACATTTTATATACTCAACTATGGTGTGAAATTTATGAATATTTGTATGAAAAGATGAAAGTATGGAATCATGTTTACAGCAGTATTAGCGTAGACTCTGTATTTATTTCCCTTTTTTTATTTTCTACTGATTTATTTTTATCTATTTGTTCTCTCCTCAACTTCTTTTTCACCTTTATCTTTTCTTTTTCCCCCCCCTGTATGTATCCCAATCATTAGCCATGCATATTCAGCGGTCTTAAGGCATTTCCGGACTTTATACACCTTATGTAAACCCCACTAAGGGTTAAGATTATTCGCCACACATTCGGACGGGCTCTGGTATTCTCTGAGCCGTTCTGGCAGGTTCGTTGTATAGGCTGATATAGCGCTTGGCCAGGATGCGCTGTGTGCCGGGTCACGTGGCGACGCGGCTACGTTTCCTTGGGAGGCGGGCTGGAACGCACGTTTGCGTTCCACCCCTCCTCCTGATGAATGCGGCGTCTCCATGATGTCCTCGGCGTACATCATCGGGCACAAGCGCTCGATAAATGAGTATCAGCTGAAGCATACTAATTAAAGGTGTAGCTGCATGAGGGGTATAAAGGGGGAGCCATGGCCTCACTCACATTAACCTCCTGACGAAGCTGAGGCGAAACGCGCGTCGGGGTTCCTTCCAGCCCTGTGTTCGGTGCTTCCACCCTCCATCATGTCTGTGGGTATGTTCACGTCCCCAGTGGATATCTTTTGTGTGGGAGTTTGATTGTACAGCCTGGTATCCTTGATTTATTGTATATGGGCAGACTGCATCTAGATGTATCTGATGAATGTCATGTGACTTTGTGCTCCATTGTATCATCATTTTTTGCTGTATTTTTTCACACTATAACCTCTCCCTGGGTTGTGCAGTGAGTTGAATATCACAGACACTTGTAGTGGATGTTTACTGACACTCTCTACTGGTGAATCACCTCACTGCACATCACACTGACATGTTTTTCATCTGCTTGGTGGGTGTTTGAGGCACCGACGGGGGGGACTATTGTTTCCAGTCTGTTTTGCTGATTATTCTCCATAGCATATCTGTGTAAAAAATATTTTATGAATTTTGGTGATCCATTGATGATCTAATAAAGTATTTATATTTCTACTGGGCATTCTATGGTTGTTTTTATAGCAGCATTTATAGGTTTAATTGATTGGTTCTCTGGTTGCCCTTATTTACGGTATTATAGTGAGGCCTCCTTTTTTCGGTTCTATATTTATTTGCCTTGCTTGCCAATTAATGGTGGGGTTATGTTTAGTGAGCCAGGGTAGCCCCAACACTAGAGGAGTAGGTAATCCGCTTAGGACGAAACATGACATATCCTCAACATAAGCATCACCCACAGTCAAACGGATATTGTGAACTATGCCCTTTAACGATCTTTGGGAAAGTGGAGCGGAATCGATAGCAAAAACAGGTATATCCTTTTCCAAAGTGCATACCTGGAAACCATGCGTTATAGCAAATTGATTATCAATGAGATTGACAGCTGCTCCACTATCTACAAAAATCTCACAAACAATGTTCTTGCTGTCTAGCGCCACCCTGGCAGGTAGGAGAAAACGGGAACTACAAGCAAACGGCAAACCTTCAATTTCCGCATCAACCTTTTCAATAGTAGCATATGGAAAGTTTTTAGAGGGTTTTTTATTTTTGTTTCTTTTTATTACCCTCAGAAAACTCCATGAATCCAAGAGGGGCAAACATTAGCCAAATGATTTATACCCCCACAACAGAAACAAACCCTCCTCTGAGAGCTAAATCCTCTACTATCAGAGGCAAGCAAACCAGCTTGTGTGATCAGTAATTACTGTAATAGGATGAATTGCTCCTTCCAGCCAATGACACCATTCCTCAAAAGCCAACTTAATGGCCAGCAACTCTCTATTACCAACATCATAATTTCTTTCAGCAGCCGAGAGTTTTTTTTTTTTAGAAAAATGCACATGGGTGCCATTTACTGGGTGAAGAACCCTGCGTCAAAACTGCTCCTACACCCACATCGGATGCGTCAACTTCTACAATGAATAGCTGTGACACGTCTGATTGCACCAGTATAGGGGCCGAAGCAAAACATTCCTTCACCGCTGAAAAGGCTTGTAATGCCGTATCAGACCAGACAGAGATGTCAGAACCCTTCCTAGTCATATCTGTTGAAGGTTTAACCACAGTCGAATAATTCAAGATGAATTTACGGTAGTAGTTGGTAAACCCCAAAAACCACATAAGCGTTTTCAGATTTTCTGGTTGATCCCAGTCTAACACAGCACGGACCTTCTCGGGATACATACGAAAACCTGAGGATGAGAGTAAGTAACCCAGGAATTGCACCTCCTGAACAGCAAATACACACTTTTCCATCTTAGCATACAACTTATTCTCTCTTAGGATCTGTAACACCTGTCTCACGTGATCCTGATGAGTCTCCATGTCAGGAGAATAAATTAGTTTGTCATCCAGATATACAACAACAAATCTCTCCACAAGATGATGAAAGATGTCATTGACAATGTGTTGAAAAACCGCAAGAGCATTGATTAACCCAAAAGGCATGACCAGATTCTCAGGGGTATTAAAAGCTGTCTTCCATTCTTCCCCCTCCTTGATCCTTAGCATATTATATGCTCCCCTCAGATCTAATTTAGAGAACACCTTGGCACTGACAATTTGATTAAACAAATCTGGAATTAAAGGAAGGGGGTAAGGATCACGGACAGTAATACGATTGAGCTCATGGAAATCCAGACATGGCCTAAGAGTACCATCCTTTTTTTTACAAAGAAAAACCCAGCAGCCACTGGGGATTTGGATGGTCTAATATGTCCCTTAGCCAAACTCTCGGTGAAATACTCTCGCATGGCCACTCTTTCGGGTTCCGAAAGATTATACAACCGAGATTTGGGCAGTTTAGCTCCGGGAATAAGATTGATGAGACAATCATACTCCCGATGCAGAGGCAACTCCTGGTTACCACTTTCAGAAAATACATCAGAAAATTCGGAAATGAACGATGGTACAGCTTTAGTGGTTACAACAGAGAACGATGTATTAAGACAGTTGTCCATGCAAAAATCACTACAATCGAGAATCTGTTTTGCTTGCCAATCTATTGTAGGATTATGTTTGCTTAACCCCTTAACCACAGCCTTACATGTACGGCGCAACTGGATGTGACTTAACGCCCGCCCAATCCGCGGCAGGTGTCCGGGAGTCACTGATAGCCAGAGTCCTGCTGTATGCGTGGCATCGGTGAAATCACAGATGCCGGCACATTAACCCCTGCACTGCCGCGGCACGTGCGATGTCCATGCAGGGGAGAAGAAGCCATCGGGTCCCTGCGCTGCTGTGACGGGGACCTGATGGCAGGGAAGGCAGCCCGATGCCTTCCTTAGGCATCTTGGCTGTCTGCTGGGAGAGCCTGTGAGATCCAGCCCCCTGGATCTCACAGGCAAGCAGTCTGTAATACCCTTACAATCAATGCATCACAATACAGAAGTATTGTGATGCATTGTTAAGGGGATCAGACCCCCAAAAGTTGACGTCTCAGAGTGGTACAAAAAAATAAAGTGAAAAAAAGAAAGTTTAAAAAAAATCTAAAGTTTCAAGTAAAAAAAAGCATCTTTTTCCCAAAATAAAGTTTAATTTTTTTTTTGTAGAAAATAGGGAAAAAAAGAAAAGTAGACATATTAGGAATCGCCGAGTCCGTATCAACCGTCTCTATAAAAATATAACATGACCTAACCCCTCAGGTGAACACAGTCAAAAAAATAAAATAAAAACTGTGTCAAAAAAGCAATTTTTTGTCACCTTACATCACAAAAAGTGTAATAGCAAGCGATCAAAAAGTCATATGCACCCCAATATAGTGCCCATAAAACCGTCATCTCATCCTGCAATAATGATACCCTACCTAAGACAATCGCCCAAAAACTGAAAAAACTATGGCTCTTAGACTATAGAGACACTAAAACATGATTATTATTTTTTTTTTGTTTCAAGAATGATATTATTGTGCAAAACTTAAATAAATAAAAAAAGTATACATATTAGGTATTGCCACGTCCGTAGCGACCTGCTCTATAAAAATATCACGACCTAACCCCTCAGATGAACACCGTAAAAAAAAAACAAAAAAAAAAAACTGTGTCAAAAAAGCTATTTTTTGTCACCTTACATCACAAAAAGTGTAATACCAAGCGATTAAAAAGTCATACGAACCCCAAAATAGTACCAATTAAACCATCACCTCATCCTGCAAAAAAATTAAACACTAACTAAGACAATCGCCCAAAAAAATAATAATACTAGGGCTTTCAGAATATGGAGACACTGAAACATGATTTTTTTAAATAAAAAAATGCTGTTACTGTGTAAAACATAAATACATAATAAAAAGTATACATATTATGTATCGCTGCGTCCGTAACAACCTGCTCTATAAAAATTCTGCATGATCTAACCTGTCAGATGAACATTGTAAATAACAAAAAATAAAGACGGTGCCAAAACAGCTTTTTTTTGTTATCTTGCTTCACAAAAAGTGTAGTATATAGCAACCAAAAATCATATGTACCCTAAAATAGCACCAACAAAACTGCCACCTTAATCCTTAGTTTCCAAAATTGGGTCTTTTTTTTTGAGTTACTACTCTAGGGGTGCATCAGGGGGTCTTCAAATGTGACATGGCAGCTTAAAATTTTCCCAGTGAAATCTGCCTTCCAAAAACAATATGGCATTCCTTTCCTTCTGCGCCCTGCCGTGTGCCCGTACAGCAGTTTCCAACTACATATGGGGTGTTTCTGTAAACTACATAATCAGGGCAATAAATATTGAGTTCTGTTTGGCTGTTAACCCCTGCTTTGTTAGTGGAAATATTTTTTATTAAAATGAAAAATCTGCCAAAAAAAGTGAAATTCTGAAATTTCATCTCCATTTTCAATTAATTCTCGTGGAACACCTAAAGGGTTAACAAAGTTTGTAAGGCCTCTTTCACACTTGCGTTGTCCGGATCCGGCGTGTACTCCACTTGCCGGAATTACACGCCGGATCCGGAAAAACGCAAGTGAACTGAAAGCATTTGAAGACGGATCCGTCTTCAAAATGCGTTCAGTGTTACTATGGCAGCCAGGACGCTATTAAAGTCCTGGTTGCCATAGTAGTAGTGGGGAGCGGGGGAGCAGTATACTTGCCGTCCGTTCGGCTCCCGGGGCGCTCCAGAATGACGTCAGAGCGCCCCATGGGCATGGATGACGTGCCATGTGATCACGTCATCCATGCGCGTGGGGCGCCCTGACATCACTCTGGAGCGCCCCGGGAGCCGCACGGACGGTAAGTATACTGCTCCCCCGCTCCCCACTACACTTTACCATGGCTGCCAGGACTTTAGCGTCCCGGCAGCCATGGTAACCATTCAGAAAAAGCTAAACGTCGGATCCGGCAATGCGCCGAAACGACGTTTAGCTTAAGGCCGGATCCGGATTAATGCCTTTCAAAGGGCATTAATTCCGGATCCGGCCTTGCGGCAAGTCTTCAGGATTTTTGGCCGGAGCAAAAAGCACAGCATGCTGCGGTATTTTCTCCGGCCAAAAAACTTTCCGGTCCGGAACTGAAGACATCCTAATGCATCCTGAACTGATTTCTCTCCATTCAGAATGCATTAGGATAAAACTGATCAGGATTCTTCCGGCATAGAGCCCCGACGACTGAACTCTATGCCGGAAGAAAAGAACGCAAGTGTGAAAGAGCCCTAAAATCAGTTTTGAATACCTTGAGAAGTGTAGTTTCTAAAATGTGGTAACTTTTTTTGGAGTTTCTACTCTAGGGGTGCATCAAGGGGGCTTCAAATGTGACATGGCAGCTTAAAATTGTCTCAGTGAAATCTGCTTTCCAAATACCATATGGCGTTCCTATCCTTCTGCACAATGCCGTGTGTCCATACAGCAGTTTACGACCACATATGGGGTGTTTCTGTAAACAACAGAATCAGGGCAATAAATATTGAGTTCTGTTTGGCTGTTAACCCTTGCTTTGTTAATGGAAAAAAAATTATAAAAATGGAAAATCTGCCAAAAAAGTGAAATTCTGAAATTTCAGCTCCATTTTCCATTAATTCTTGTGGAACACCTAAAGGGTTAACAATGTTTTTAAAATCAGTTTTGAATACCTTGAGGGGTGTAGTTTCTAAAATGGGGTCATTTGTGGGTGGTTTCTATTATGTAAGCCTCACAAAGTGACTTCAGACCTGAACTGGTCCTCAAAAAGTGGGTTTTGGAAACTTGTAAGCCTTCTAACGTCCATCTCCCCCCCTCCCAAAAAAAAAGGCATTCACAAAATGATACAAACATAAAGTAAACATATGGGGAATGTAAAGTAATAACTATTTTTGGAGTTATCACTATCTATTATAAAAGTAGAGAAATAGAAATTTGGAAATTTGCTAATTTTTTTAAATTTTACCACTGTCATGAAGTACAATATGTGACGAGAAGACAATCTCAGAATGGCCTGGATAAGTAAAAACGTTTTAAAGTTATTACCAGATAAAGTGTCACAAGTCAGATTTGCTACAAATGGCCTGGGCAGAAAGGTGAAAAATGGCTTGGACCTGAAAGGGTTAATCACGGTAAGTCCAAAACCAACGGAGCAGGCAAACCCTCCAACACAAAACACAAAATGGATTCCTGATGAAAACAACCCACTCTTAAACAGATATCTTGCACCACCTGTGACAAGCATTTCTGGGTAAAAGGTGCTGAGTCAATTGCAAACACAGAAATATTTTTCTCTAATGCACTAGTAGTCAACCCATGCATACGAACGAACTGTCCATCAACCAGGTTAACCTCTACCCCACTGTCGATAAACACCTCAATTCCCACAGTTTTGGTCTCTAGCACCACCTTGGCAGACAGGAGAAATCGGGTACTACCAGTAAATGACAAAAGTAAGTTTTCTGGCTCCCCATCCACACCACCAATAGTAAGTTGGGGATTAAACTTTTTTTTTTTTTCAGGATTTTCATGAGAGGCCTTCAGCCTCTCAGATAGACCCTGACAGAATTGGCTATGGAGAGCAGGATCATTCCACTCCGTATCCGTAGACCATCTCCTAAACTCAGAGCAATAAGTCTCCACGGAGCTCTCTCCCTGCGGTAAAACACATAACTTGGTTTCGGCCTGAGAGATCCAATCCGGGTCATCGTAAAGAAGACCCAAAGCTCTAAAAAATTATCTACTGACTGGAGCGACTGTGATCTCATCGGCAGAGAAAAAGCCCAAGACTAGGCGTCATCTTTGAGCAATGAAATGATCATACCCACACCTTGACTCTCATCCCCAGTAGAGTATGGACGCAGCTTAAAATACAATTTACAGGACTCCCTGAACCAAATGAAATTGTCACTACCCCCGAAAAATCTGTCCCGGAGGGCAACCTTAGGTTCAGGGCAGGCCTGGTACCCACCACCGGAACCAGCCGACTGTGGTCTCTGGATCTGCAAAACGGTCGCACGGAGGTCAGCTACCTCCAAAGACAGACCCTGCAGCTCTCCGACCAGTGCAGACATAGGATCCATAGCTGCACTGACCCAAACAAAAAATGGCGGTTTTGGCGGTTGATAATGTCACAGATGAGGTATGGGAGGGAACACTACACCGACAACAGGAAGAAGGGAAAAGCCACTAGGCCTTAACGTTAAGGAAAGGGAAAGGGTCACTTCCTATAGAACCCTACTCCTTGCCCTGACTCCTATCCGTAAGGGCACACCTTGAATCTGGAGGACCTGGAGACCCTAAAGAGCCCTATGGGTATTGGCAGGGCTTGAGACGACCTGTTCCTTCCCAGATTAAGGAACCAGAGTCTCTTTGAGGCCTAGTAACAGCAGACACGGAGAGAGAGACAACAACCCACAATGAAACAAGACACTTAACTTCTGTAGTGAGACAGACGAACAGGAAGTCCAGAGAGGACAACACACCAACTCTTCCAAAACCAAATGAAGCTATCAACCGCATAGTCAGGAGGGGCAGGTCAGACTATATAGGGGAGGTGTAATGACCACTAAGCTACACCTGAAACAAGGGGTGTGGTCATTAACAACAACACTGAAGCAAAAGAGGCTGTTAGATCCTTTCACGTGTAGCCAGTCTCTTCAATCTTCTGACATCTGTCACGAGAGGGATCGTGATAGCATCTTATAGGGCTAAAAAATACAATAAATGATTATGATGCTGCAAGTTCACTTCAGAGCAGCAGTGATCAGTCTGGGAAATACTGCTCCCACACACAGCATGTTTCGCAGACTTTTGTGAAAGTGGCCTAAACATCACAGCAGGTTCTCTCAAGCCCCTTTAGGTTCCCTTCAATAGCTGTCAGACAAAAGCTTATTCAGTTGACAGCTACTTCACGCAGCTCCTTATACAGTACATGTAAACCTGCTCAATGTGATTGAGATTGCATATGGTTTTAAATGGAGAATGTGGAGTAAACGGCTGCCAGACACTTCTCGTGGTCATTTATCGCCTAGGGGGACAAAGGATTGGATATGGTAACAATTCAACATGCCCAATGCTTCCTTCTGACATCATCTGTTCAGGGAGTATTGGGAAGCCCCCACAAAATCAGTGGGTACTGTGTGTCTGACTTTTCTCTTCTGTGTATTGGGGCCTTTAAAGGCAGTTATTCACTTTGTGTATTGTATTCAAAGTACATGGCAAGCCAAGGGCTCCATATGACTTCAATGTGGTCACATTGTGCCTCCTAAGCTGACCATACATGCAGTGTCCCAGGGGGGGTCAGTAGTGTAGCCTAAGGTATGCTGGGCTTTGTAGTGCAGGGCAACCCACTAACCTGGGATTCACTGTCGTCTTCAATCTGGGCAGCGACTGGAACAGGCAGTTCAGAAATGTTCGTGACGCCAGTGCCAATTGAACGGTGACACGCCGTGTAATGTTATGTGATAGCCAACCAAAACTGGAACTTTACTGGTTTTCAGTAGTAATCATGCATGGACATAATTGGAAGCGCAGTTCCATTGAAGACAGTTGGTTTGCATATGAAGACAGTTGGTTCATAGAAGTTACAGACTGGCCGGTTATAGCAAGGTGCTTTTCAGAGTGTTAATCACAGGAGTTGCAGTACAGGCGGCTTGCACTCTATTCCTGACTGGTCCTGAAACATGTGTGACTTATTCTCCAAGGTCTAGTGCCCTATCCCTGGCGTATCCTTGAATCTGTCTTTATCAAGTACCTCCTCTGTTACCTTGAGTACCTCTTGCTTTATCAGGTTGGCCTCTGTTTTATTCTGTGTCCCGGCTGGTTGAATATGACGTTTCGGCTAAAACGGCTGATGACTCAGGAGGGGAACCTTTTCCTTGGATCAGGAACCCGGTTACAGGGCCTATACTACCCTCTCCTAGTCGGCAGGCTCCAGGCCTGCTTTACTCTCACAGGCCCATGGCCTGGCCTTGACTCAGACGCAGGATCATCTCTTACTCCCTCTCCCACTGTCTGCTGCTTTCTACTCCCTGACTGGGCCTTATATAAACTAGGGTTCCCTAGCTCCCTCTAGTGACTCAGAGCTGGAATAACACCCCTAGCCGGCCTGCACATGCACATTTCACAGTAACAGGAAGTACATAGCATTACATTAGCAAGATGTTTTATACCAACCTCCCCATAGATACAGGGGGAACGACAGCACACAAGTGACCCTTCTGTAGTGACGGGGTGTTACTCTCCCGTACACTACATACACATTACTCCCCTTTTACTATTTAGAACACGTGCACACTGGGCTTATCTGACTGTCAGTAATCTCATGTATTGGTCCAGCCTAGAGGTGTCCATACACATTAGTAGCTGTTGACTGAAAGCTATTCTTCCTGACCCTGCTAAACACATGCACAACAACACATTCATGTGTTCGGAATGGAGGGAGGGGAATAAGCCACAGCCCAAAAAACTTCTTCCTTCAGAAAACAGATTGGGCGTGATGAAATTCAGCATGCCCAACCCTTCTTTCCCTTGACATTTGTGAGGGAATAGTCGGACACAACCATTCACAAAACATAGTTGGTCGGTTCTCGCTGTAATTGAACAAGATTGATATAATGAGTAGGATCACTATAAGATACCATTCATTAGCAGTAACTAGTGAATGTAATGAATGGATGTTGGATGCATAGGCTCAGATACACCAACCTCAAGGCATCTATCTTGGTGGCAGAAACCCTTTAAAGGGATCATCTGAATTTTAAAGTCTTCCATGCTTTTAAAACTAAATGAAACCATTCTTATATTGTCATCACAGATGATGTGTTCGATAACATAACAGGTCTAATAAAAATGGAAGAGACACATGGAGGTAGGTGGGCTGTTGCGTATTTTGTACACTGGATATAAACATACTTTATGTGGTGACATTGTAGAGATGAGATAATGAGATAAAGAGGCTGTCTCGCTTCAGCAGATGGCAATTATCATGTAGAGAAAGTTAAAGGGGTTGTCCGGGTTCAGAGCTGAACCCAGACATATGCTCATTTTCACCCAGGCAGCCCCCTGACTTGAGCATTGGAGCAGTTCATGCTCTGATGCTCTCTTTTGCCTTGCGCTGAATCGCGCAGGGCAAAGGCATTTTTTGGAGTTCCGGTGACGTACCGGGCTCTCCTTAGAGTTGCCAGGTGGAGGCTTCCGCCAAGCAGTGAGCCCAGTGACATCACCGGCACTGATGGGCGGGCTTTAGCGCTGCCCTAGCCTGTAAAACGTCCGGTGACGTAACCGACATAAGCCGGTGACGTAACCGAACGCACTGCTGGGCAGAAGTCTCCGCTCAGCAGTGTGTTATTGTAAACAAAAGAGCCCTTGCCCTGCACGATCCAGCTCTTGTCAGGGGTGCTGCCTGGGTGAAATTATGGGTATGTCCGGTTTCAGCTCTTCACCCAGACAACCCCTTTAATACAAGACACTTACTAATGTATTGTGATTGTCCATATTGCCTCCTGGATTAATTTTTCCATCACATTACACACTGCTCATTTCCATGGTTACGACCAGAAGTGGTGGTCATGCTTGCACACTATAGGAAAAAGTGCCGGCTTACACACACTTTCATGGTCCCGTCTACATGGCCACCGCTGATGGATTGCAGGGTGGTCGCTACCATGGAAACGATAAGCCATCAATGTCAAATATCTCCAAAACAGGACCCCCCACGATGTGAGCAGAGAGCACCCCTGCATGCTCGACTGCCCTCCATTCATTTCTATGGCAGCTCAAAAAATAGCCGCGTGCTGGCTCAGTCACTTTCAGCAGCCACATAGAAGTGAATGGAGCGGTGGCCACACTTGTGCGGTGCACTCTACATTAATTTCTACTGGACTTGGATTTTTTTTTTCCGGAACTCCCTGTCTCAGAAATGGGATAAAACCCCTTTAATGGACACTTAGATCACTATACTGAGAAACATATCTTGGCTGCTTAAAAGGGGACAGTGATTTAAAAGGGTTATCCGAGTAATGGGAGAAAAAAACATTATAAAACTCATCAGGACTTACATATTGTGGCAGGCGCAGCACTATGAAGTGCCTTTTGCGCTGTGGCATTAGAAGAATTTTGATATCTCTGACTTTTAGTCTAACCAGACTGTCTGTTACTCTGTAATTCCTCTAGCGTCGTTCTATGGAAACAGTAGGTTTAAAGAGCACACCAAATGCTTGAAATAACTTCTTTATTAACTTCAACTTTTCTTCATATATAACATTGCCGCCTCCACAGCAGATAGTCCATGTACAAAACATGTGTTGAAAAGATATCAGAAAATGGTGGTATGCATAAGATGGTGGTTCAACTGTTCAATCTTGTCATTCAATATAAAGTGGATATATTTCTCTCTTGAGTATCTGTACTCTCACTTTAAGTTATTTAAGCACTTTATGATCTCTGAGAGATATATCTGAGGTCTAACCAATAGTTCTGTTTGCTCAACTTGGTTTGCAGTTTGCAGTATGCAATTGCTTATGATCTGGTATGAGATGTTTGCAGTGTGTATGCAATTTGTATGGAATCTGGTTTGTATGCTTGCAATTTGCTGGAACTGTAAGTAAACACATATATAACTGGTTCAGTATATAGTTCTAATCACAATACTAACAATATGAACATTATACAAATGTTCTAAATACCTATTTTGGCCTCTTGTTCAAATAAAACTGGACTCTGACTGGAACTATGTGTCTGTTCAGCTCCTCTCTCTGGTGAGTAATGATTCCAGCAGCTCTTGCTATGGGAATTCCCAGACAGGGTGTGTGTGAGGCTGGCTGTGATTGGTGAAAACTCTTGCTGTATGATAGGCTGGCTGTGATTGGTCTAGACTTCTGCCCAGCAACAACAGATTAACACTATGCTTTCAGTTATTTCTGCTGTGTCACTGAGCTTACCTTACATAAAAAAATTAATGTTAAAGGCATATTATCTTTTTCTGCTTCTGTGAACACAAAATAAACCAGTTATATGACATCCAAAACATGATGTCACAGTAAATAACTCTGCTTTTGTCTTTAACACATAAACATAGGTACTGTATTAAGGTTATTAGCAGGTCTAGCTGTATACACATATAAGCTATACTAGCAACCTAGGACAGGTCTTAGCTGGCCACCTACACATATACATTAGTTAAGTCTGATTTCTTGAAAAAACATACTTACACCTTTGCATGGTTCTGTTATTCTTGCTTTGTTTACATGCTGCAGCAAAGCTGTGGGGGCGTGTAACAACAATGACTAAGCTCTCCCTCATGAATATTTATGGATGTTAATAATCTGCCCTTCCCAGCCCCCTGCACTGCACAGCCTAACCATGCATACAAACACTGTCACATGATCATCTCCCAGCTCTCACAGGAAGAAGATCCGCTCTACATACATCACACACTGCCAGGAGTCTGCCAGATGCAGAGGGAGGGGGGCGGACACACAAGGCTCTGACGTTTTGTGTACAGAGCCGGGCCACTCCCTAAGGCAGGGATAAGCCTGTACACGAAACGTCAGCACAGGGAGCTTGCTGGATGAAGTCGCAGATCATAAGCCCTGGAGAAACAAGATGTTATAGATAAATACAGTACTTTACCTAAGTATTATTATATTGGTTATAAAGCTGATTGGAATATATTTATATAACTCAGACAACCCCTTTAAGGGATCTCTCTCTCATCAGTAAATGTGATATTATGTGGATTCATATTTTTCCAATGTATGTATGCCTGACCCTTATATAACACCTTTCTGACATTAGGAAGTAAAAGCAGAACTTGTGGAGGACATGAACTGCCACCAGAGAATTCTCCTGGATAAAGCCATGACAGAAGCCGTGGAGTCCTACACAAAGGAGGATGAGACTGTACCATCTGGTTTAAAAAAGAGGCAAGTTAAATTGTGGTGCAAAAATAATTGCATTTTCTACTGTAATTATCAGGGACATGCTGAATGTTTAGATCAACTGTGGTATGAACAAAGCCTTACAAGAGATGTGTCCTGCAGGCCCACTGTCACTTAGAGCTGACGGATACCCTTGTTCTTCATTTTGAATGCTGCTTTATTGGAGGGAGTGATAAGGAGTGGCTAGAGAAAATGATTAACAATAATGATTTCCATTGCAAATATGTATAAGAGGCTCAGGAATATCCCATTACTTATTACTTGTTGGGGGTATAGCGCCAACATATTCTGCTTTGCTGTAGAATGATGTCATCAATCCCTGTCCCCAGTGGAACTCAATCTACGTAATTTCCCTGTCCCGTGCACACTATGGGCAACTTTATAGGAAGCCATGTAACCTATCACAATGTTTTTGGAATGTGGGAAGAAACCAGAACAACTTCAGGATCCCATGTAGACATGGGGACAACATGCAAACTACAGGGAGATTCAAAAAGAACGGTGCAGAATTATAGCCACGGTATTCATAACCAAGAGAACATAACACACAGTGTATCTTTTCATAGAAACATAGAAACATAGAATGTGTCGGCAGATAAGAACCATTTGGCCCATCTAGTCTGCCCAATATACTAAGTACTATGGATAGCCCCTGGCCCTATCTTATATGAAGGATGGCCTTATGCCTATCCCATGCATGCTTAAACTCCTTCACTGTATTTGCAGCTACCACTTCTGCAGGAAGGCTATTCCATGCATCCACTACTCTCTCAGTAAAGTAATACTTCCTGATATTATTTTTAAACCTTTGCCCCGCTAATTTAAAACTATGTCCTCTTGTAGCAGTTTTTCTTCTTTTAAATATTCTCTCCTCTTTTACCTTGTTGATTCCCTTTATGTATTTAAAAGTTTCTATCATATCTCCTCTGTCTCTTCTTTCTTCCAAGCTATACATGTTAAGATCCTTTAACCTTTCCTGGTAAGTTTTATCCTGCAATCCATGTACCAGTTTAGTAGCTCTTCTCTGAACTCTCTCCAAAGTATCCATATCCTTCTGGAGATATGGTCTCCAGTACTGAGCACAATACTCCAAATGAGGTCTCACTAGTGCTCTGTAGAGCGGCATGAGCACCTCCCTCTTTCTACTAGTAATGCCTCTCCCTATACACCCAAGCATTCTGCTAGCATTTCCTGCTGCTCTATGACATTGTCTGCCTACCTTTAAGTCTTCTGAAATAATGACCCCTAAATCCCTTTCCTCAGATACTGAGGTTAGGACTGTGTGAATGTGTTCATGTGAATAAATATCTATCCAAGTTTTATCTTCACACTACAAATATTTGATTCCACTGGTGACACAGAAGATATCTAGGCGGAAGTTCAGTTCTTTCCAGACACGTGCCACCATATCCTCGGATATGATCAATCAGATCCTGTGGCTGGGGGGCATATACACTGTATCAGTGGCGTACACACAATCCATGGGGCCCCGGTGCGAAACTGATCTATGGGCCCCGCCCCCCCCGGTCTCGGGAGGGGCATTTCCCCTGGCAATAGGAGATTATGGGGCCCCTGTGTCCCCACCCACTCTTAAACCACACCCACACACAGCCCCACCCATAAATCACGCCCGTACCTCTTACATCCAGTGACTTCTCCTTCGATGTAGATGTTCTCTGTCCTCGTCTTCTCCTTTCAGACCAGACCACCATTTTACGCCGTTTTTAATCTCTGCAGTTTGACGAAAAAATAATCTTAGTTTACTACTTTTCCATCATCCTACCATCTTCTGGACAAAACATCCTACTACCCCAATACTGTGCCCTGTGGTCCACAATAGTGCCCCCAATAATGTGCCAGTAACAAGTGCCTCACCTCCCCCCATGTGCCAGTATCAAGTGCCAACCCCCCATGTGCCAGTATCAAGTGCCAAAACCCCTGTGTGCCAGTATTAAGTGCCAACCCCCCCTTCATTTGCCAGTATCAAGTGCCAACTCCCCCTTCATTTGCCAGTATCAAGTGCCAACCCCCTCACTTGCCAGTATGAAGTGCCCCCCCCTCATTTGCCAGTATGAAGTGCCAAACCTCCCTCATTTGCCAGTAAGTGCAAACCCCCCCTCATTTGCCAGTAAGCGCCAACCCCCCTCATTTGCCAGTATGAAGTGCCAACCTCCCTCTATTTGCCAGTAAGTGCCAACCCCCCATTTGCCAGTAAGTGCCAAGTTGCCAACCCCCCATTTGCCAGTAAGAAGTGCCAACCCCCTCCCCCTCATTTGCCAGTATGAAGTGCCTCCTCATGTCCCAGTGAAGTCATCGCGCCGCCCGCCCTGCTCTGATAGGCTGCCGGAACAAGGCCTGCAGCCTATCAGAGGAACAGGGAAGGGAGACGCCTCCCTCCCCTGCCTGGCCGCAGCACAGCTATCTGTATCGCTGTCCTGAGGATGGCGATACAGATCACAATGGAAGCGTTCATCTCCCTGTCACCTGCCGCCACCGCTGCCACAGACCCACACCTGAGTCTGAGTGGCACTACTGCAGGGGCCAGGGGTCCACAGGCGGGCAGACCCCCTGGAGTGCCGGGCCCGGTCGCAACTGCAACCCCTGTATGTACACCACTGCACCGTATTAATTCTTAATGTAGTCTCACAGAAATTGGTGAATCGTTCATTCCAGCATGGCTGATGCAACGTTCTGGGAGGAGCACCATCCTGTTGATAGACTTCCTCTGTTTTTGGCATAAGCTATTCCCTTAACATGTCCAGGTAGGACAGGCCCCTGACAGGATTCTTGGCAAAAAAGAAGGAACCGTATTGCACACATTTACTTTGCTTGATAAGGGCACATGGGTTTTTAAGCCCCAGATCTGGAGCCTCTAGTTGTGACAATTGTCCTTACCACTGAGGTGAAAGCCTCATCTGTGAACACCAGCCAGTCAGTGAATTTGTCTTCTTCCAATTGCCCCCTGCAAGACAATGGAAAAGTCATAGCATTTTGGTTTGTCATCTGGTTTCAGCTCCTGGATGTTTTCATAAGATACGCCATGCCGTGGTTTGTGGCACTTGTAGTTCCATACTAGTCAGCCTGGTCGACTTTCTCCTACATGGCTGGAATCCTGTTCACTGTCTCTTCTGAAGCCTTTGTTTGACTTTTTCCCTGAACCACAGGTTTTAAATTGCTTTACCCAACACGAAATGCGGAGCACATTTAGCAAATTTATTTAAAAATTTTCACGCTATTCTCAATTTTGGCAAATTCTAATATGCAAAAAGCTTTATATTGCTGCAATCACAACACAGCTTTCATAGCAACCAATAACACTTTTACTACTACTTACTTTAACTACAGGCCTTTACTACAGGCACCAACCTTTTTTTAATCACCCTGTATATATAGTAGAGATATTGTCCATGGTCAGATTCAATCTCAGGACCCAGCACTATCTATTTATCTATCTATCTATCTATCTGTGTCTGTACGTTTGCAAAATTGCAAAACGGATGTGGACCCATTCTTACGGCCGTCTGAATGGGCCCTAAATCTATCTTTCTGCACTGGGATAGGAACGAGCTTCTTGTAATTACACCTGCTCACCACTGCCATGTTGACAGCGAGCAGGTAAACAACGAAGGAAAGGCAGCGTTCGCATGGAGCGCAGCCTTCTCTTCAGCCAGCTTATCAGCGGGGGTGCCGGGTATCGGACCCCTGCAGATCTGATATTGATGATCTATCCTGAGGACAGGTCATTTATAGTGGTGCATGCAATGAATACATCGCTGTTATATCAGGTCTTCAATATATAGTTTGTATATAATAGTACTGCCTTCATTGATTTCTTTACTTTTCAGACCCCGTGAGTCACGAACGGATAGAAAGAAAGTGTTTCTGCATCAGGCATCAATGCTGGAGTAAGTTTATTCTTTTGCTATTAGTTTTTTTCATAAGGTGATCCTTTTAGGTCTGTTTCATCATATCTTTTTCTTTTTACATATATTCTTCTGATCTGTCAGAAGAGAAAGCAAAAAAAAAAAAGGATGTTTAATTTTGAGCATCTATTGTCATTTTGCATTAGTTTTAACCATTTCTGTCTGAGATCTGTTATTTTAGGCCTCATGCATATGACCGTGTGCCAGGCATGCCCGTGCTGTGGACCGCAAATTGCGGTCTGCGATGCATGGGCACCAACCGTGTGCCCGCTTTCTGTGGACGCTGACCTATTCACTTAAGTGGGGTCCGTGATGTGCATCCGACAGTCCATACCACAAAAAAAGAATGCAAGCACTACTTTTTTGCTATGCGGAGGCACGGACAGAAAACTCATGGAAGCACTCCGTAGCGCTTCTGTGGGCTTCCGATCGGTGCCTCCCTTCCACACCGTATCCCTTGGATTGCAGACCCATTCAAGTGAATAGGTCCGTGTTAGCGGTTTTCCTCAAGCAGGTTTATGATGGTTATATGATGAGGCATCAGACCTCCAACCCGTGAATATTTCCCTATGCAACGAATATCCCATTTGCTTCTGATCAGGAGATAAATATCAACCCAGACTTAACATAGGTTGTCAAATATCTGAAATCTTTATTTCCCAGCACATACTTATAGGGCCTTTTGGGGGTGGGAGCATATTGTCTCTCAAGATCCAATTGGAACAATCCTGGTAGTTCTTAGCAGGCCTTGGGAAACATGTTTGTCAAGACACAGTTGAAACTTTGTTAAACAATACTGGTATCTGCTATATACAATACATGAAAAGGGTTATTTTACATTGAACAGGTTTACTCTACATGCTAATAAGTTGAATAAGTTGCTGTCATTGTATGTGAGGTGAGATGTTAAATAGCCTTTTGTTCAGGCAGGCTGCTATTGTGTCCAGCAACTCGCAGAGGTTGTGAGATATGTTAATTCGAGGTACTGCATTCCATAAGAGATGAGGGTTGTATAATCTATGTCTAATCTGTGATGTATCAAAAGTAAGATTTATGAAAAATCCCTTTCAGTCCGCCTTTTGTAATACGGTGCGCACACTGCCGGTGCCTGTATGTTGCGGACCCGCTGTTTGCAGGCAGCAATACAGGCATGGACCTGCTACGGTCGTGTGCATAGGCCTAGAATAACAGATCTCAATGGAAAAGGCAAAATGAACACAAAATAAAGGATCAGTTTTTTTTTGTTTTCTTCTTTCTGACGGATCAGAAGAACGGAAAACTAAACAGTGATGTGAACCTAGCCTTACTCACCATTTTCTTTATAAATAGAAGTGAACGGCACATAGGACTGGACATATAGTACATGAAGGAAGGGGCGTAACTACCATAACGGCAGACCATGCAACTGCTATGGGGCCCAGGGCAATAGGGGACCCAGTCTTAGTTGGGATTATCGCCTCTTCTACTGGAGGTGAAAACTGGGTCAGGACTCTACCCTCTAAAGGAACAACTTTTAGCAAATGAGGCAGTGGGAAAATGGCTCATGGGTCATTGAAAGGGGTTTAGGCAGAAACCATTCTGCCCTGTGTGGGGGGCCTAGTTTGATCCTTGCTATGGAACCCTTACTTCTCTATGTACGCCACTGCATGAAGGCCTACTACAACAATCTTGCTATGGTACTACAGTCCCCTCCACTCTATTGTTTTGTTGTGGCAATTCTTGGACACTGTGGGCTCTGCTTGTTGACAGGAACCTGAAGGGGGGACATACTGATGTTATCATTCAGGCTTGTAAGCTGAGATGTTGACCTGGAGAGGCTGCGGTACCATACCATTAAAATAATAGTTCCATACACTACCCGTATAACAGACTTACACTGAGCAAAAAGATAAACGCAGCACTTTCGGTTTTGCTACCATTTTGCATGAGCTGAACTCAAAGATCTGAAACATTTTCTACATACACAAAAGTCCCATTACTCTCAAATATTGTCCACAAATCTGTCTGAATCTGTGTTAGTGAGCACTTCTCCTTTGCCAAGATAATTCACCCCACCTCACAGGTGTGGCATATCAAGGTGCTGATTAGACAGCATGAATATTGCACAGGTGTGCCTTAGACTGCCCACAATAAACGGCCACTCTGAAATGTGCACAGTTTTGCCTTTCTGGGGGGGGGGGGAGGGGTTAGTCAGTATCTGCTATGGCCACCATTTGCCTCACACAGTGCAACACATCTTCGTCGCATAGAGTTGATCAGGTTGTTGATTGTGGCCTGTAGAATGTTGGTCCACTCCTCTTCAATAGCTGTGCAAAGTTGCAGAATATTGGCAGGAACTGAAACACGCTGTCGTATACGCCGATCCAGAGCATCCCAAACATGCTCAATGGGTGATATGTCCGGTGAGTATGCTGGCCATGCAAGAACTGGGATGTTTTCAGCTTCCAGAAATTGGGTCGTACATTATTATGCTGCAACATGAGGTGATGGTCATGGATGAATGGCACAACAATGGGCCTCAGGATCTCGTCACGGTATCTCTATGCATTCAAAATGCCATCAATAAAATGCACCTGTGTTAGTTGTCCATAACATACACCTGCCTATACCATAACCCCACCGCCACCATGGGCCACTCGATCCACAATGTTGACGTCAGCAAACCACTCACCCACACGACACCACACACTCTGTCTGCCATCTGCCCTGAACAGTGAAAATCCGTACTCATCCATGAACAGAATGCCTCTCCAACATGCAAGATGCCATTGAATGTGAGCATTTGCCCACTTAAGTCGGTTACAACGACAAACTGCAGTCAGTCCCAGACCCCGATGAGGACAACGAGCATGCAGATGAGCTTCCCTGAGACTGTTTCTGACAGTTTGTGCAGAAATTCTTTGGTTATGCAAACCGACTGTTGCTGTAGCTGTCTGGGTGGCTGGTCTGAGACGATCATGGAGGTGAACATGCTGGATGTGGAGGTCCTGGGCTGGTGTGGTTACACGTGGTCTGAGGTTGTGAAGCCGGTTGGATATACTGCCAAATTCTCTGAAACGCCTTTGGAGATGGCTTATGGTAGAGAAATGAACATTCATTGCACGGGCAACAGCTCTGGTAGACATTCCTGCAGTCAGCATGCCAAGTGCACGCTCCCTCAAATGTTGCGACATCTGTGGCATTGTGCTGTATGATCAAACTGCACATTTCAGAGTGTCCTTTTATTGTGGGAAGTCTAGGGCACACCTGTGCAATATTCATGCTGTCTAATCAGCACCTTGATATGTCACACCTGTGAGGTGGGATGGATGTGGCAGGAGCAGCACTATGAAGTGCCTTTTGCGCTGTGGCATTAGACAAATTTTCATATCTCTGACTTTTAGTCTAACCAGACTGTCTAGTACTCTGTAATTCCTCTAGCACCATTTTAGGGAAACAGTAGGTTTAAAGAGCACACCAAATGCTTAAAATAACTTCTTTATTAACGTCAACTTTTCTTCATATAAAATACTGCCGCCTCAGCAACAGATAGTCCATGTACAAAACACGTGTTGAAAAGATATCACAAAATGGTGGTATGCATAAGATGGTGGTTCAACTGTTCAATCTTGTCATTCAACATAAAATTGTGGATATATTTCTCTCTTGAGTATCTGTACTCTCACTTTAGGTTATTTAAGCACTTTATGATCTCTGAGAGGTAATTATGAGGTCTAACTGTGACTATTTGCTGATTGGTTTAGTATGATCTGGTATCGTTGTATTCAATTTGGATTGCAATATGGAATCTGAATGCTTGCAATGGTATGCTTGCAATTGTAGCTTGCTATTTGAAACTTGCAATTGAATTTGTATGTGAACTTTGCAGTTTGCAATTGTATGGCTCAGTATGATTGCAATTTGGTGGAACTGTAAGTAAACACATATATAACTGGTTCAGTATACAGTTCTAATCACAACACTAACAACATGAACATTATATAACTGTTTTAAATACCTATATTGGCCTCTTGTTTCCATAAAGCTTAGCTCTCAGTGGAATGAATGTTTCTTCAGCTCCTGTCTCTGGTGAATAATGATTCTAGCAGCAGGAGCTGGGGGAATTCCCAGACAGGCTATGTGTGAGGCTGGCTGTGATTGGTGAAAACTCTTGCTGTGTGAGAAGCTGGCTGTGATTGGTCTAGACTTCTGCTCAGCAACAACAGATTAACACTATGCATTCTGATGTTTCTGGTGTGTCACTGCTTACCTTACATTACAAAATGAATCTTAAAGGCATATTATCTTTTTCTGCTTCTGTGAACACAAAACATAACAGTTATATGTCACCCAAAACATGATGTCACAGTAAATAACTCTGCTTTTGTCTTTAACACATAAACATAGGAACTGTATTAAGGTTATTGGCAGGTTTAGCTGTATACACATATAAGGCTATACTAGCAAGCTAGGACAGGTCTTAGCTGGCCAGCTACAATGGATTATATTGGCAAAAGAGAAGTGCTCACTGACACAGATTTAGACAGATTTGTGAACAATATTTGAGAGAAATGGGTCTTTTGTGTATGTAGAAAATGTTTCAGATTTTTGAGTTCAGCTTTTGCAAAATGGGAGCAAAACCGAAAGTGTTGCGTTTATATTTTTGCTCAGTGTATGTCTCATAAAGTAATAAGGAGGTTTTTATTTATACGGAAGGATTTGGAGGGGTGGCCTTTTTATTGTTCACTATCCACAGTGTATGCCAGCGCTTTGTAATTGTTTGTATCTAAGATGATGTCCTATGGTGTTTTACAGTGAATTAATGGAGGTGGAACACTTCCAAACCATCTACCACATGTTTGTGGCTGTTCTTCTTGTTTTTGTGATCAGCACAGTTGCTGTGGATATTATTGACCAGGGAAGGTAAGTGAAGATTTGCGACCTAACATGCCATCCAAATATTGAACCATCCAATTATCTAAGTGTAGCCCTGTGCTGCATAAGTGTCTGTACAATGTTCTCTGCTGTAGTGCATTGTGGAAGATACAGGGGCATATTTACAATGGTGTTTGCGCTTGTTTTTGTAAAAAAAAAAAATCCTGTTTTACACAGTTTAATTTTATTAGTTGCTTTTACTACTGTTAGGCCCCTTTCACACGGGTGAGTATTCCGCGCGGGTGCAATGCGTGAGTTAAACGCCTTGCACCCACACTGAATCCTGACCCGTTCATTTCTATGGGGCTGTGCACACGAGCGGTGATTTTCACGCATCACTTGTGCGTTGCGTGAAAATCGCAGCATGCTCCTCTTTGTGCATTTATCACGTAACGCAGGCCCCATAGAAATGAATGGGGTTGTGTGAAAAAGTGCGGATGCGGTACGATTTTCACGCACGGTTGCTGGGTGACGATCGGGATCCGATCATTATTATTTCCCCTTATAACATGGTTATAAGGGGAAATAATAGCATTCTGAATACAGAATGCATAGTACAATAGGGCTGGAGGGGTTAAAAAAAAAAATAAAAAATTTAACTCACCTTAATCCACTTGTTCGCGCAGCCGGCATCTATTCTGTCTTCATCTGTGAGCAATAGGACCTTTGATGACGTCACTACGCACATCACATGATCCATCACCATGGTGATGGATCATGTGATGGACCATGTGATGAACGCAGCGACGTCATCAAAAGGTCCTATTGCTCACAGATGAAGACAGAAGAGATGCCGGCTGCGCGAACAAGTGGATTAAGGCGAGTTAAATTTTTATTTTATTTTTTTAACCCCTCCAGCCCTATTGTACTATGCAATCTGTATTCAGAATGCTATTATTTTCCCTTATAACCATTTTATAAGGGGAAATAATACAATCTACACTACAACTAACCCAAACCTGAACTTTTGTGAAGAAGTTCGGGTCTGAATACCACAGTCGGTTTTATATCACGCGCGTGCAAAACACTTTGCACCCACACAATAAAAACTGAACATCGGAACGCAATCGCAGTCAAAACTGACTGCAATTGCGTACCTACTCGAGCGGATTTGCCGCAATGCACCGGGACGCATCCGGACCTAATCCAGACACGCTCGTCTGCAAAGGGCCTTAGAGTAGCTTCCTCTAATAAAAATGAAGTTGTCGAGGATCAAGCGATTTACCGGCCAGGGGACAATAGGCACACACAGTGTTGGTGTACATTAGGCCGAGTTCACACTTCAGTTACTTGGTCAGTTACTTCCATTAGTTATTGTGAACCAAAACCAGGAGGAAATCTTTCCATTATACCATACCTCTGTGTAGCCTTTACTATGGGTTTTGGCTCACAATAACTGATGAAAATAACTGATCAAATAACTGAAGTGTGAACTCAGTTTTAGAGTCTGGGTTTCCGCTTTTTCCGTGTTAATTTATACACAAACACAAATCCAATCAGATGTTTATGGTATAGAGTAGAGATGAGCGAAGCGAGCTTTGGATGCTACATCCGTAGCTGCTTCGCAAAAAAAGGTGTTATAATACTGTACGGAGATCTGTCTCCGTACAGTATTACAATGTATGGGCTCCGATGGGCCGAAGTAAGTTATTCACAAAGTCGCATGAGACTTCGTTGAATAACCTCAGTAATTGATTATTACTAGAGATGAGCGAATTGAAGCTGACGAAGTGGAATTCGTTCCGAATTTCAGGAAAAATTTGATTCGCACCGAATGCAAATTTCCTCGCACTACGTGGTAACGAATCACATTCTTCCCTAAAATGGCTGCTGCATGTGTGAGGACATGGAGAAAATAACTCTGGGAAGGCGGGATCACCCACAATACCATGCATGCAGCCAGACAGCCCTGTGATGTCACGGACTATAAATAGCGGCAGCCATCTTAGATTCTGCCATTTACCAGTCTACTTAGTGCAGGGAGAGATGTCTGCAGTCGCTAGGGACAGTGATAGAAAAACGTCATTGTGTTTAAAAAAACGATTTACAAGTGCAGGGAAAGATTATTCAAGGTGTAGGGAAAGGACAGGGAGGAATAATTCCACAGAATTTCTGTTAAACAGGGTTCAGTCGGGGAGGTTACAGCCTGGGTAATAGGAACAATCAGATTACACCTTGCTGCTCTGACTGGTGATCCAAATTGCCATTATACAGCTCTTTAATTCCAGCAAACCATTCGTATAAGGCCTCATGCACACGACCGTTGTGTGCATCCGCTGCCGTTGTTCCGTTTTCCGTTTTTTTCCGCGGACCCATTGACTTTCAATGGGTCCGTGGAAAAATCAGAAAATGCACCGCTTGACATCCGCGTCTGTGATCCGTGTTTCCAGTCCGTGAAAAAAATATGAACTGTCCTATTTTTTTCACGGCCAACGGTTCACGGACCCATTCAAGTCAATGAGTCCGTGAAAAATCACGGATGCACACAAGATTGTCATCCACGTCCGTGATCCGTGTCCGTTTTTTCCTATCATTTCAAAGGCAAACTTGACTTATTTGCCCTAGTGCAGTCACTTGACTTGACTTTATTTGCCCTAGTGCAGTGCAGTTATATGTTCTAAAGCATTTTTGGGCTTGTATTATTGGGAAAAAAGGGGATTATTAGTCGTTGCGTGGTGAAGTGCGAAAATTACAGCCCTTTTTGTCATGTATTAGTGGCAAAAGTTAAATATATTTTCCGCTCAGCGGTGTATGTTCTAAAGCCCTTTTTTGCATGTATTAGTGGAAAAAGGAAAAAATATCTTTGCAGTGATATATTCTAAAGCCCAGTTTGTCGAGTATTAGTGGCAAAATAAAAATATATTCACTGTTCAGCATTGCACTTATCTGTTGAAAATCCGTTTGTGTTGTGTAAAAGTAGAAGAACATTAGGGCCTAATTGTCGTTCTGCAGTGCAGTCATATATTCTAAAGCTCAGTTTATCATGTATTACTGGCGAAATAAAAATATATTAGCCATTCATCGTTGCACTTATCTGTTGAAAAGCCTTTTGTGTAAAAGTTTTAAAAAACTAGGGCCTAATTGCCGTTCTGCGGTGAAGTGAAATATTCTAAAGCCCAGTTTGCCGTGTATAAGTGGCGAGTAGAGTTGAGCGGACACCTGGATGTTCGGGTTCGACGGGTCCGGCTGAACTTCACCAAAAAGTTAGAGTTCGGGACCCGAACTTGACCCCGAACCCGAACCCCATTGAAGTCAATGGGGACCCGAACTTTGGAGCACTAAAATGGCTCTAAAAAAGTAATGGAAGGGGCTAGAGGGCTGCAAATGGCATAAAAATATGGTTAAGAGCATGGCAAGTGCTCTGCAAACAAATGTGGATATCGAAATGACTTAACCTCTTGGGGACACATGACGTACCGGTACGTCATGTGTAGTTCTGATCATCGCCGCACGGCCGGCAGTGATCGGAACTGGGTGCCTGCTGAAATCAATCAGCAAGCACCTGGGACAATGCCAGTGGGGGTCCGGTGTCAATTCAGACCTGCGGTTTGCAGCGTTTTTGGGTTGTTCCGGCGGGGATCGGCGGTGCCATCGGGTCCCCGTGCTGCTGTAATGCCGCTGCCTTCTGGTGAAGAGCCTGTGATATCCAGCCCCCTGGATCTCACAGGCAAGAAGCTGTATGAGGAATACACACTGTATTACTCAAACTGCCAATGCATTGTAAAGGGGATCAGACCCCCAAACGTTGAAGTCCCAAAGTGGGACAAAAAATAAAAAAAGTGAAAAAAAAAGTTTAAAAAGAAAATTCCCCCCCCCCCCCAAAAATTAAGTTTCAAGTAAAAAAAAAAGTAATTTCCCCCCAAATAAACAAAAAATATTGGGAAAAAATAGGGGAAAAAATTGACATATTAGGTATCGCCGCGTCCGTATCAACCGGCTCTATAAACATATCACATAACCTAACCCCTCAGATGAACACCGTAAAAAATTGTACTAAAAGTACAACAGCAAGCAAACAAAAAGGCGTATGCCCACCAAAATAGTACCAATCTAACCATCACCTCAGCTCGCAAAAATTGAGACCCTACCTAAGACAATCACCAAAAAAAAATAAAAAAAAATATGGCTCAGAATATGGAGATCACAGAAAAAAATGCACCAAACGGATATGCCACTGACTATACTAGCTGGTAATACAAGCAGATATTAAAAGCTGAGACTTTTGCCAATATATTCCTGTCAGGAACATATCAGAGCCCATCATGCACCACGTCACGGTCTCTCAGCATGGCAAGGGTCCTACCACTACGCTAACTGTGGTGTGAACACGGTCTGAAGGTGATTAAATCCAGCTCACAGCCAAGCTTCCACACAACCGCATAGTAGGACAACTAATGCTATGTGAACAAAGCAAGACTGTAAGCCACACCCATTTCAGACCGTGTGATGGAGGTTTCCAGGTGCAAAAGAATGTTAAATGGCAGGTGAAGGCACATTCAATACATATAAAACACAATCACAAAAATATAGTGGGAAATATGGGTGAACTGCTCAAACCCCAAACACTGTAGCGTGTTTCTCATTGGGGGAGCAGTCCCACAGCATGTGAACCACAGACATATAGTGGCAAATATGGGGGAGATGCTCAAACCCCAAACACTGTAGCGTGTTTCTCATTGGGGGAGCAGTCCCACCGCATGTGGACCGCAGCAAACGACCATCCCCAGCAAATAATGCATACAATGGAGGACGCCGGCGCGGTCCACATGCACCACAAAGGCATCCTACACAAAACGCAGCATTGTGCGGATGAAAATATAATTATATAAATCACAGAAAAAAATGCACCAAACGGATATGCCACGGATATGTTCCTGACAGGAATATATTGGCAAAAGTCTCAGCTTGTAATATCTGCTTGTATGACCAGCTAGTATAGTCAGTGGCATATACGTTTGGTGCATTTTTTTCTGTGATTTATATAATTATATTTTCATCCGCACAATGCTCCGTTTTTTGTAGGATGCCTTTGTGGTGCATGTGGACCGCGCCGGCGCCCTCCATTGTACACATTATTTGCTGGGGATGGTAGCTTGCTGCGGTCCACATGCGGTGGGACTGCTCCCCCAATGAGAAACACGCTACAGTGTTTGGGGTTTGAGCAGTTCCCCCATATTTGCCACTATATTTTTGTGATTCAGAATATGGAGACACTAAAACATCATTTTTTTGTTTTAAAAAAGCTGTTATTGTATAAAACTTAGGTAAATTAAAAAAAAGTATACATATTAGGTATAGCCACGTCCGTAATAACATGCTCTATAAAAATATCACATGACCTAACCCGTCAGGTGAACACCGTAAAAAAAAAAAAGGTGTAAAAAAATCCATTTTTTTTTCACCTTACATTACAAAAAGTGTAATAGCAAGCGATCAAAAAGTCATATGCACCCCAAAATAGTGCTAATCAAACCGTCATGTCATCCCACAAAAATCATCCCATACTCAAGATAATCGCCCAAAAACTAAAAATAAATATGGCTCTCAG
Source organism: Bufo gargarizans (assembly GCF_014858855.1). Taxonomy (NCBI): domain Eukaryota; kingdom Metazoa; phylum Chordata; class Amphibia; order Anura; family Bufonidae; genus Bufo; species Bufo gargarizans. Next base: position 108,096,396 of record NC_058082.1, on the reverse strand, counting down.
ACTATGGAGACACTAAAACATAATTTTTTTGTTTCAAAAGTGAAATCATTGTGTAAAAATTACATAAATAAAAAAAAGTATACATATTAGGTATTGCCGCATCCGTAATAACCTGCTCTATAAAAAGATCACATGACCTAACCCCTCAGGTGAATACTGTAAAAAAATTTAAATAAAAGCAGTTTAAAAAAAAGCCATTTTTTGTCACCTTACATCACAAAAAGTGTAATAGCAAGCCATCAAAAAGTCATACGCACCCCAAAAACTGAAAAAACTATGGCTCTCAGGCTATGGAGACACTAAAACACCGAAAAAAAAGATTAGCCCCTACACAAGACAGTCTCCCAAAAAATAAATAAAACTATGGCTTTCAGAATGTGGAGACACTAAAAAAATGCTTTGTTATGTAAAACTGAAACAAACAATGTTGTCATATTTGGTATAGTCGCGTCCGTGACAACCTCCTGCTATATAAAAATACCACATGATCTAACCTGTCAGATGAATGTTGTAAATAACAAAAAATAAAAACGGTGCCAAAACAGCTATTTCTTGTTACCTTGCCTCAAAAAAAAGTGTAATATAGAGCAACCAAGAATCATATGTACCCTAAAATAGTACCAACAAAACTGCCACCCTATCCGGTAGTTTCTAAAATGGGGTCACTTTTTTGGAGTTTCTACTCTAGGGGTGCATCAGGGGGTTCAAATGGGACATGGTGTCAAAAAACCAGTCCAGCAAAATCTGCCTTCCAAAAACAGTATGGCATTCCTTTCCTTCTGTGCCCTGCCGTGTGCCCGTACAGCAGTTTACGACCACATATGGGGTGTTTCTGTAAACTAAAGAATCGGGCCATGAATATTGAGTTTTGTTTGGCTGTTAGCCCTTGCTTTGTAACTGGAAAAAAATTATTAAAATGGAAAATCTGCCAAAAAAGTGAAATTTAAAAATTGTATCTCTATTTTCCATTAATTCTTGTGGAACACCTAAAGGGTTAACAAAGTTTGTAAAATCTGTTTTGAATACCTTGAGGGGTGTAGTTTCTAGAATGGGGTCATTTTTGGGTGGTTTCTATTATGTAAGCCTCACAAAGTGACTTTAGACCTGAACTGGTCCTTACAAAGTGGGTTTTTGAAAATTTCTGAAAAATTTCAAGATTTGCTTCTAAACTTCTAAGCCTTGTAACATCCCCAAAAAATATAAAATGTCATTTCCAAAATTATCCAAACATGAAGTAGACATTTGGGGAATGTAAAGTAATAACTATTTTTGTAGGTATTACTATGTATTATAGAAGTAGAGAAATTGAAACTTGGAAATTACCATTTTTTTTTTATTCTTGGTAAATTTTGTATTTTTTTATAAATAAAAATGAATTTTTTTTACTCCATTTTACCAGTGTCATAGAGTACAATATGTGACGAAAAAACAATCTCAGTCTCAGAATGGCCTGGATAAGTCAAAGCGTTTTAAAGTTATCACCACATAAATTGACACTAGTCAGATTTGCAAAAAATGGCCTGGTCCTTAAGGTGAAAATGAGCCCGGTCCCTAAGGGGTTAAAATAACATAAAATACGTACAAATAAAGAATAATAATCTTGATCTTGGAGGGCGAGGTCCATATGGAGTAGGAGGTTGAGGAGGCGGTGGGTGTGGCTGTGTAGGTGGAAGCGGAGGTGGAGGAGGAGGTAGCCTACACTGCTTTTTGGTTTTATTTTTTTATTTTTGTATCTTTTTTGTTTAAATTAGGGTAAACCCCAAATATAACCTGTGATGACCCCCTCCCGCCGCGCTAAACAAACGTTCAGACAATACACTGGCTGCAGGGCAGGCCAGCACCTCCAAGGCGTAAAGGGCAAGGTCAGGTCATGTGCCTAATTTGGAGACCCAGAAGTTGAAGTGGCAGACCCATCAGTCAGTACGTGTAGGCGTGTGCACACATACTGCTCCACCATTTTGCACGTCCCCGTGATGTCCACGATCAAATTGGATATCTGTTCTATCAACTTTCAATGTTGATCACGGTTAGCAGCAAATCAGGGTTCCACGCCGGAGAGGGAGCGTGAGAAAGGGATATCACATCCAAGGGAGGTCAATGTATGAAATTAATTGTGATCGAGCGTAAATGTGGGACAAATTATTGAAGTCGAAGCTTCCAAGTAAAGGAGGGGGCGCGCAGCAATTACCCACTCCCGAGTCGGTGAGGAAGTGACGATAAATAACAATACAGGACTCTTAAGATGCCCTGTTATTGGAATGATTAATAAAAAATTATAGGGAATGTCACTGGGGTTCTTTTGGATTTGGAAACGTTAGACAGGAGAGGCCCTACTGCCACTTTGTTGACTCTAGATAACTTCTGCCTGATCCATTTGAATATCTCTATCAACTTTCGATGTTCTTTTCTGCGCCTACCATGTTAATCACGGTTAACGGCGAATCAGGGTTCCACGCCAGAGAGGGAGCGTGAGAAAGAGATTACATACAAGGGAGGTCAATGGCTCCAATGTGATTGAGCAGAAATGTGGGACAAGTTGTTAAATTGAAGCATCGAATGAAAGGCGGGGTCGCGCGTCAATTAAAGACGAATTTTGGAAATTTTATTTCCTGTCACCTATGCAGAGCAGGGGTTTTTCATCGCCTAAAATGGGTTAATGTCACCCACCAATGGAACAGACGATTTTTTTAAATTTCAGTCCCTGTCAACTATGCACAGCAGGGGTTTATTCACGGCAAAACTGTGTTCATGTCACCCACCAATTGAAAAGACGATTTTACAAATATTAAGTCCCTGTCACCTATGCAGAGCAGAGGTTTGTATACGGCAAAATGGGTAAAATATCACCTGACAATGTAACTGACGATTTTTTTAAATTTATGTCCCTGTCATCTATGCAAAGCAGGGGTATATTCACGGCAAAAATGGTAAAATGTCACCCAAGAATGTAACAGACGAATTAGTGAAATGTATTTCCTTGTCCACTAGGTAGAGCAGGGGTATATCACAGCCAAAAATTGGTGAATTTCACCCAACACTGTAACAGACAAACTAGTGAAATTTATTAACCTGTCCACTAGGTAGAGCAGGGGTATATCACAGCCAAAAATTGGTGAATGTCACCCAACTATGTAACAGAAAAGTTAGTGAAATTTTTTACCTGTCCACTAGGTAGAGCAGGGGTATATCACAGCTACAAATTGGTAAATTTCACCTGTCAATTTATCAGACAAATTTGTGAAATGTATTAACCTGTCCACTAGGTAGATCAGGGGTATATCACAGCCAAAAATTGGTGAATTTCACCCGACAGTGTAACAGACAAATTAGTGAAATTTATTAACATGTCTACTATGTAGAGCAGGGATATATCACATCCAAAAATTGGTATATTTCACCCGTCAATGTAACAGACAAATTAGTGAAATTTATTAACCCGTGTACTATGTAGAGCAGGGGTATATCACAGCCAAAAATTGGTGAATTTCACCCAACACTGTAACAGACAAACTAGTGAAATTTATTAACCTGTCCACTAGGTAGAGCAGGGGTATATCACAGCCAAAAATTGGTGAATGTCACCCAACTATGTAACAGAAAAGTTAGTGAAATTTTTTACCTGTCCACTAGGTAGAGCAGGGGTATATCACAGCTACAAATTGGTAAATTTCACCTGTCAATTTATCAGACAAAGTGAAGTCTATTTACATCTCTACTAGGAAGAGCAGGGGTATATCACAGCCAAATAATTTTGAATTTCACCCATCAATGTAACATAAAAATTTGTGAAATTTATTAACCTGTCTACTAGGTAGAGCAGGGGTATATCACAGCCAAAAATTGGTGAATGTAACCCGACAATGTAACAGACAAATTTGTGATATTTATTAATCTGTCCACTAGGTAGAGCAGGGGTATATCACAGCCAAAAATTGGTGAATTTAACCCGACAATGTAACAGACAAATTAGTGAAATTTATTAACCTGTCCACTAGGTAGAGCAGGGGTATATCACAGCCAAAAATTGGTGAATGTCACCCGACAATGTTATAGACAAATTGGTGAAATGTATTAACCTGTCTACTAAGTAGAGCAGGGGTATATCACAGCCAAAAATTGCTTAATGTCACCCGACAATGTAACAGACAAATTTGTGAAATTTTTTAACCTGTCCTCTAGGTAGAGCAGGGGTTTATCACAGCCAAAAATTGGTTAATTTCACCCAACAATGTAACAGACAAATTAGTGAAATTTATTAACCTGTCCACTAGGTAGAGCAGGGGTATATCACAGCTAAAAATTGGTGAATTTCACCCGTCAATTTATCAGACAAGTTTGTGAAATTTATTAACCTGTCCACTAGGTAGATCAGGGGTATATCACATCAAAAAATTGGTGAATTTCACCCGTCAATGTAACAAGACAAATTAGTGAAATTTATGAACCTGTCTACTAGGTAGAGCAAGGGTATATCACAGCCAAAAATTTGTGAATTTCACATGTCAATGTAACAGACAAATTTGTGAAATTTATTAACCTGTCCACTAGGTAGAACAGGGGTATATCACGGCCAAAAATTGTAGAATGTAACCCGACAATGTAACAGACAAATTTGTGATATTTATTAATCTGTCCACTAGGTAGAGCAGGGTATATCACAGCCAAAATTTGTCGAATTTCACCCTACAATGTAACAGACAAATTAGTGAAATTTATTAACCTGTCTACTAGGTAGAGCAGGGGTATATCACAGCCAAAAATTGGTGAATGTCACCCGACAATGTAACAGACAAATTAGTGAAATTTATTAACCTGTCCACTAGGTAGAGCAGGGGTATATCACAGCCAAAAATCGGTGAATTTTACCAGACAATGTAACAGACAAATGAGTAAAATTTCTTAACCTGTGTACTAGGTAGAGCAGGGGTATATCACAGCCAAAAATTTGTGAATTTCACCCGACAATGTAACAGACAAATTAGTGAAATTTATTAACCTGTCCACTAGGTAGAGCAGGGGTATATCACAGCCAAAAATTGGTAAATTTCACCCCACAATGTAACAGACAAATTAGTGAAATTTATTAACCTTTCCACTAGGTAGAGCAGGGGTATATCACAGCCAAAAATTGGTGAATGTCACCCAACTATGTAACAAAAAAAATTGTGAAATGTATTAACCTGTCCACTAGGTAGAGCAGGGGTATATCATAGCCAAAAATTGGTGAATTTCACCCGACAATGTAACAGACAAATTTGTGAAATCTATTAGCACGTCTACTAGGTAGAGCAGGGGTATATCAAAGCCAAAAATTTGTGAATTTAACCCATCAATGTAACAGAAAAATTAGGGAAATTTATTAACCTGTGTACTAGGTAGAGCAGGGGTATATCACGGCCAAAAAATTTTGAATGTCACCCGACAATGTAACAGACAAATTTGTGATATTTATTAATCTGTCCACTAGGTAGAGCAGGGTATATCACAGCCAAAATTTGTCGAATTTCACCCTACAATGTAACAGACAAATTAGTGAAATTTATTAACCAGTCTACTAGATAGAGCAGGGGTATATCACAGCCAAAAATTGGTGAATGTCACCCGACAATGTAACAGACAAATTAGTGAAATTTATTAACATGTCTACTAGGTAGAGCAGGGGTATATCACAGCCAAAAATTGGTGAATATCACCTGTCAATGTAACAGACAAATTAGTGAAATTTATTAACCTGTGTACTATATAGAGCAGGGGCATATCACAGCCAAAAATTGTTCAATGTCACCCGACAATGTAACAGAAAAATGTGTGAAATTTATTAACCTGTGTACTATATAGAGCAGGGGCATATCACAGCCAAAAATTGTTCAATGTCACCCGACAATGTAACAGAAAAATGTGTGAAATTTATTAACCTGTCTACTAGGTAGAGCAGGGGTATATCATAGCCAAAAATTGGTGAATTTCACCCGACAATGTAACAGACAAATTTGTGAAATCTATTAGCATGTCTACTAGGTAGAGCAGGGGTATATCAAAGCCAAAAATTTGTGAATTTAACCCATCAATGTAACAGAAAAATTAGGGAATATTATTAACCTGTGTACTAGGTAGGGCAGGGGTATATCACATCAAAAAATTGTTGAATGTCACCCGACAATGTAACAGAAAAATTAGTGAAATATATTAACATGTCTACTAGGTAGAGCAGGGGTATATCAGCCAAAAATTGGTGAATTTCACCCGTCAATGTAACAGACAAATTAGTGAAATTTATTAACCTGTCCGCTAGGTAGAGCAGGGGTATTTCAGAGTCAAAAATTGGTGAATGTCACCCGACAATGTAACAGAAAAATTAGTAAAATTTATTAACCTTTCCACTAGGTAGAGCATGGGTATATCACAGCCAAAAATTGCTAAATGTCACCCAACTATGTAACAAAAATATTAGTGAAATTTATTAACCTGTCCACTAGGTAGAGCAGGGGTATATCACAGCCAGAAATTGGTGAATGTCACCCGACAATGTAACTGAAAAATGTGTGAAATTTATTAACATGTCTACTAGGTAGAGCAGGGGTATATCACAGCCAAAAATTGGTGAATTTCACCCGACAATGTAACAGACAAATTTGTGAAATCTATTAACATCTCTACTAGGTAGAGCAGGGGTATATCACAGCCAAAAATTTGTGAATTTCACCCATCAATGTAACAGAAAAATGTGTGAAATTTATTAACCTGTGTACTAGGTAGAGCAGGGGTATATCACAGCCAAAAATTGTTGAATGTCACCCAACAATGTAACAGACAAATTAGTGAAATTTATTAACCTGTCCACTAGGTAGAGCTGGGGTATATCAAAGCCAAAAATTGGGATAAGAAACCCGACAATGTATCAGACAAATGAGTGAAATGCCTTAAAATAAAATAAAATATGTAAAAATTAACAAAAAATAATCTTGATGTATGAGGTGGAGGTCCATAGGGAGTAGGAGGTTGAGGAGGCGGTGGATGTAGCGGTGTAGGTGGAAGCGGCGGTGGAGGAGGACGAGGTAGCCAACACGTTTTTGGTTTTAATTATTATTATTTTTTTAGGGTACACCCCAAAAGAGTGGGAAATATTAAAAATACAACAATGAGCAATTGCGCTGTAGTATAACAATGGTTGGGTAAGGTCGGTATACATGTCGATTCTGCACAAGGTACGGACAAGTCCTGTGGGATCCATGACCCGTCATTCAGTACGTGTAGGCGTGTGCACACATACTGCTCCACCATGTTGCTGAAATGCTGCCTCCTGCTAAGATGTTCCATATCAGCTGGTGGTGCTGGTTGTTGTGGCATGTTGACAAATCTTTTCCACATTTCGGCCATGCTAACCCTGCCTTCTGAGGTGCTGGTAGTGCCCCAGCTGTGTTGTCGACATCTTCCTCCTCCTCTGCCTTCGCCTTGTGCTTCCACTGTGCCCCCGCTATCAGTTGGGAATGCCATCAGAAGCGCGTCAACCAGTCTGCGCTTTTCCTCGCACATCTTACGATCAGACTCCAGTGACGGAATTAAGGACGGTATGTTGTCCTTGTAACGGGGATCCAGCAGCGTGGCCACCCAGTAATCAGCACAAGTTAGAATGTGGGCAACTCGGCGGTCGTTGCGGAGACACTGCAGCATGTAATCACTCATGTGTGCCAGGCTGCCCAGAGGCAACGAAAAGCTGTCCTCTGTGGGAGCTGTATCGTATGTGTCCTCTGTATCCCCCCAGCCACGCACCAGTGATGGCCATGAGATGGTCTGGGTGCCACCCTGCTATGAACATGTCTCCTCCTCCTCCATCTCCTCCTCCTCATCCTCCACCTAGTCATCCTCTAGAACTGTGCCCTGGCTGGAAGATTGTGTACCTGGCATTTGTGGGTGCAGGAACCCACCCTCGGAGTCACTTGTGAATGACTGGCCTAAAACCCTATGAAATGATCCCTCTTCCTCCTCCTCCTGTGACACATCCTCTTCCATCATCTGTCACGGATGGTGTTACAGAAAGCTGGAACTTATAAATTAACATCCGACTGGCTTGATCCCAAACTAAGGAGCATATGGGTGAGCCCTATAAAACCCCTAGAGCTCTCCCTGACTGCTATGCCCATGCAAAGGTCTTTATGGTAGATGATTGCATGTCCACGTACCTCATACTATGTGACACCTGAAAACCCTATAATAGTGAGGGGACACAACCACCGGCTCCCTGCACTGAATACGGACGGAGTCAGGGTCACCTAGAATCAAGCCAGCAAGGAAACACAAATAAAGGAAACAGACTTATCTGAGGAATCAGCAGAAGCAGCATCCAGCAGTGAACACAATCCAAGAAGAAGTATAAACCACAAAGTGAGGCAGTATGGGAGGGAATATAAAGGGAGAGAATTAGTGTAAATAGGTGACAGCTGGTAGAAGGAAAGGAGATGACAAAGTGAAACCAAAACAAAGAACTTCATGCAGGTAGAGAAGAACATCTAACAGACCTTCTCACAGAAGTGGCGGTGACAGTACCCCTCCCTCTATGGGTGAACTCCAGACACTCAGAGCCCACCTTCTCAGGATGAGACCTATGGAAAGCCCTGTTAAGACGAGTGGCCTTAATGTCCGCCACTGGGACTCACATCCTCTCCTCAGGACCATAACCCTCCCAATGAACGAGGTACTGGAGAGAACCGCGGATAATGCGAGAATCCACAATCCTAGAGACCTGAAATTCAAGATTACCATCAACAACAATTTGAGGAGGAGGCAAAGAGGAGGGTACAGTGGGTTGGACATAAGGTTTTAATAGGGACCTGTGAAAAACATTATGGATCTTCCAAGTCTGAGGAAGATCAAGACGGAAGGCAACGGGATTGATGACGGACAAGATCTTGTAAGGCCCAATAAACTTAGGACCCAATTTCCAGGAGGGAACCTTAAGTTTGATATTCTTAGTAGACAACCACACCAGATCACCCACATTCAGGTCCGGACCAGGCACGCGTCTCTTATCCGCCACACGCTTAGATCTCTCACTCATCCTCTTCAGATTACCCTGAATCTTTTGCCAAATAAATGACAAAGACGAGGAAAATCTCTCCTCATCAGGTAAACCAGAAGACCGCTCTCCAGAGAATGTCCAAAACTGTGGATGAAACCCATATGCACCAAAAAATGGTGACTTATCAGAGGACTCCTGGCGACGGTTATTTAAAGCAAACTCAGCAAGGGACAAAAAGAACACCAATCCTCCTGATTCTCCGCCACAAAACAGCGCAGATATGTCTCCAGATTCTGATTGGTTTCGACTGCTGGTGAAAAGCAGAAGAGAACGACAAACAAACCCCCAAGCGAGAACAGAAGGCCTTCCAGAATCTGGAAACAAATTGCGTGCCCCTATCAGAGACGATGTCTGAAGGAATGCCATGCAATTTAACAATGTGATCAACAAACACTTGCGCCAGTGTCTTAGCATTGGGTAACCCAGAAAAGGGAATGAAATGCGCCATTTTGCTAAAACGGTACATTACTACCAGAATCACAGTCTTCCCCGAGGAACAAGGCAGTTCCGTAATGAAGTCCATGGACAGATGCGTCCAAGGATGGGAAGGAATGGGTAACGTGAGGAGAGAACCCGATGGCCGTGAATGAGGGACCTTGGCACGAGCGCAGGTCTCGCAGGCTGCCATAAAACCCTCAACCGTCTTACGAAGAGCCGGCCACCAGAATCTCCGAGCAATGAGATCCACTGTGGCTCTGCTTCCCGGGTGCCCAGCAAGGACAGTATCGTGGTGCTCCTTAAAAACCTTGTGTGGTAAAGCGAGAGGCACAAACAACCTCCTAGGAGGACAAAGATCAGGAGCCTCTGCCTGGGCTGCCTGAACCTCTGCCTCCAAATCAGGATAAAGAGCAGAGACGACCACCCCTTCAGCCAAAATGGGACCCGGGTCTTCAAAGTTCCCCCCTCCCGGAAAACAACGTGACAGGGCATCCTCCTTCACATTTTTAACCCCAGGGCGGAACGTAACAACAAAATTAAACCTAGAAAAGATCAAAGACCATCTGGCCTGTCTCGGGTTCAGACGCTTGGCCAATTCCAAGTAAGCCAGATTCTTATGGTCTGTAAACACGGTAATAGGGTGTCTGGCTCCCTCTAACCAATGGCGCCATTCCTCAAAAGCTAATTTGATGGCCAACAACTCCCTATATCCCACATCGTAATTTCTCTCTGCACAGGAGAGTTTCCTTGAGAAAAAGGGACACGGTCGCCATTTGGCAGGAGAGGGACCCTGAGATAAGACCACACCCACACCCACCTCAGAAGCGTCCACCTCAACAATAAAAGGTAGAGAGACATCAGGTTGTACTAAAATGGGAGCGGAAGCAAAACTCTCTTTGATACTAGAAAAGGCTTTAAGCGCATCTACCGACCACGAAGAAAAATCTACCCCCTTTTTAGTCATATCAGTGAGTGGCTTAACAACAGAGGAATAATTCAAAATTAACTTTCTGTAATAATTGGCAAAACCCAAAAACCGCATCAGCGCCTTCTGATTCTCAGGAAGCTCCCAATCAAGCACAGCGCGGACCATGCGAAAACCAGAAGCGGAGAGAAGAAAACCAAGAAATTTAATCTCCGGAACTGCAAACACACATTTTTCCAGTTTAGCGTACAATTTATTATCCCGCAGAATCAGCAAGACCTGACGTAGGTGGTCTCGATGAGTCTTGAAATCAGGAGAAAAAATCTAAATGTCATCCAGATACGCCAGTACAAATTTCCCCATTAAATGATGAAAAATGCTGTTCACAAAATGTTGGAAGACGACCGGAGCATTCATCAAACCAAAAGGCATAACCAAATTCTCGAAATGACCCTCAGGGGTATTGAAGGCCGTCTTCCATTCGTCCCCTTCCCTGACAAGGTTGTATGCCCCTCTTAAATCCAGCTTAGAAAAAACCTTAACCCCAACAATCTGGTTAAACAGGTCCGGGATCAGAGGAAGCGGATATGGGTCACGCATCGTGATACGGTTCAGCTCCCTGAAATCCAGACAAGGTCTTAAAGAACCATCTTTTTTCTTAACAAAAAAAACCCCAGCAGCAACAGGTGACTTCGAGGGTCGGATGTGTCCCTTTCTCAGGCTCTCAGAGATATAAGTACGCATAGCGACTCTTTCAGGTTGGGAGAGATTGTATAAACGTGATTTGGGCAGTTTGGCGCCTGGGATGGGATTAATAGGGCAGTCGTACTCCTAGTGCGGGGGCAACTCCTAGACACCAGTCTCGGAAAACACATCTGAAAATTCTGAGAGAAAAGATGCCACAGTCTTGGTAGAAACCTCTGAAAGAGACGCTGTGAAGCAATTCTCTCTGCAAAACTTTCTCCAACCATTTATTTGCCTTGCTTGCCAATCAATAGTGGGGTTATGTTTAGCGAGCCAGGGTAGCCCCAACACTAGAGGAGTAGGTAATCGGCTTAAGACGAAACATGACATATCCTCAACATGAGCGTCACCCACAGTCAAACGGATATTGTGAACTATGCCCTTTAACGATCTTTGAGAAAGTGGTGCGGAATCGATAGCAAAAACAGGTATATCCTTTTCCAAAGTGCATACCTGGAAACCATGCGTTATTGCAAATTGATTATCAATGAGATTGACAGCTGCTCCACTATCTACAAAAATCTCACAAACAATGTTCTTGCTGTCTAGCTCCACCCTGGCAGGTAGGAGAAAACGGGAACTACAAGTAAATGGCAAACCTTCAATCTCCGCGTCAACCTTGCCAATAGTAGCAAATGGAAAGTTTTTATAGGGTTTTTTATTTTAGTTTTTCTTTTATTACCCTCAGAAAACTCCATGGATCTCCTAGAGGGGCAAACATTTGCCAAATGATTTATACCCCCACAACATAAACACACCCTCCTCTGAGAGCTGAATCCTCTACTATCAGAGGCAAGCAAATCCAGTTGCATGGCCTCCTCCTCAGAGGGGATTGAGACCGACTGAGACCCCTGCGTACTGAATGAGACAGCTCCACTGTCCTTGGACTAAATATGACAGGAAGGAGTAGTCTCCTCTCTCTCTCTCTAAGACGCCTGTCAATACGAACAGCTATTGACATGGCAGATTCTAACGAGGCTGGTCTCTCATGAAAAGCAAATGCATCTTTCAATCTTTCTGAAAGACCATGGCAAAATTGACTTCGGAGTGCAGCATCATTCCAACCAGTATCAGCTGCCCATCTCCGAAATTCTTAACAATATATCTCTGCGGACTGTTTACCCTGGCATAAAAGACGCAGTTTAGATTCAGCCAGAGCAATACGATCCGGGTCATCATATATCTGCTCCAGGGCTACAAAAAATTCATCCACCGATCGGAGGGGCCGTGCCGCGACCGGCAGCGAGAAGGCCGAAGACTGAGCGTTATCCCTGAGCAGCGAGATGATGATCATCACCCTCTGCTCCTCATCACCAGAAGAATGGGGAAATAGGCGAAAATGGAGTTTGCAAGCCTCTCTAAAGTGAACAAAATTCTCACTACCCCCGGAGAACGTATCCGGAAGCGAAATCTTAAGCTCGGAACAAACTCCATGAACGCCAGCAGAACCGGTCACCTGAAACTGAGACACAGTTTTACGGAGATCTGCTACCTCCAGCGAAAGACCCTGCATGCGGTCAATCAAGGCTGAAACTGGATCCATGCTTAAGACGGTTATGGCGGTTTATAATGTCAAGGATAGTGTTGCAGAAAGCTGGAACTTTTAAATAAACATCTGACTGGCTTGATCCCAAACTAAGGAGCATATGGGTGAGCCCTATAAAACCCCTAGAGCTCTCCCTGACTGCTATGCCCATGCAAAGGTCTTTATGGTAGACGATTGCATGTCCACGTACCTCATACTATGTGACACCTGAAAACCCTATAATAGTGAGGGAACACGACCACTGGCTCCCTGCACTGAATACGGACGGAGTCAGGGTCACCTAGAATCAAGCCAGCAAGTAAACACAAATAAAGGAAACAGACTTATCTGAGGAATCAGCAGAAGCAGCATCCAGCAGTGAACACAATCCAAGAAGAAGTATAAACCACAAAGTGAGGCAGTATGGGAGGGAATATAGAGGGAGAGAATTAGTGTAAATAGGTGACAGCTGGGAGAAGGAAAGGAGATGACAAAATGAAACCAAAACAAAAAACTTCATGCAGGTAGAGAAGAACATCTAACAGACCTAGTCACAGAAGGTGGGCTTGAGGCTCACTGGCACCAACCACTCATCGGTCTGTTGTTCCATGCCAGTCTACAGCTCCTGCGCGATGTGGGTTTGTCCCCCAAACAGATAAGTTTTAAAACTGTCTGCCGTTGTTTACCCCTGGCTGTGCTGAAGTTGGTGGTGAAGGTGTTACGCTGAGCGGATGAGGAGGCAGTAGAGTATGAGGAAGCGGAGTAGGAGGAGGAAGCAACAGGAGGCAAACTGAAGCACCCTGCAATCCTCGGTGGTGGAGGGACATGTGCCAAACTGCAAACCGCCTCAGGCCCAGCCACCACTGTTAGGCAGATATAACGTCCCTAACTGTGCTTACTGGTCCACGTATCTGTAGTTAGGTAGACCTTGCCACAGATGGCGTTGCGCAGTGCACACCTGATTTTGCTCCGCACTTGGTTGTGAAGGGAAGAGATGGCTTGCCTGGAAAAGTAGTGGTGGCTGGGCACGACATACTGTGGGACAGCCACCGCCATAAGGCTTTTAAGATTCTCCGTCTCCACCAGACGGAATGACAGCATTTCAAAGGCCAGTCATTTCGAAATGCTGGCATTCAGGGACAGGGATCGCGGGTGGGTAGGGGGGTACTTCCTCTTCCGCTCCAGTGTTTGGGAGATAGAGAGCGGAACGCTTCCATGAGACAGTGTTTGCGGGGTGGCAGGTGATACTCCATAGGTGGATGAAGAGGCTGAGACTGCAGGAGAAGAGGAAGCAGGAGGAGCCAGAGACCTTTCTTGGTTTTTGAGGTGTCTACTCCACTGCAGCTCGTGCTTTGCACTTAGACGCTCTCCTCATTCTCCGCAAATTTCGAATCTTGCCCAAAATGGTTGTTTTTTTAATAACAGAATATAACAGCAGTATCTAACGCTTGTATTTCACACTGACAGATCCAGCAAAGGCCGCAAATTTAGTATTTTTCCCAAAATGGGTGATTTTTTTAACCCAGAATATTATTGCAGTATTTCAAGCTTGTATTTCACACTGACAAATGCAGCAAAGGCCCCAGATGTAGGGTATTGCCAAAAATGGTGTTTTTTAAACCCAGAATATTATTACAGTATTTCAAGCTTGTATTTCACACTGACAGATGCAGCAATGGCCGCAAATTATGTATTTTGCCCAAAATGGGTGTTTTTTTAATGACAGAATATTATTGCAGTATTTCAAGCTTGTATTTCACAATGACAAATGCAGCAAAGGCCCCAGATGTATGGTATTGCCAAAAATGGGTGTTTTTTAAGCCCAGCATATTATTACAGTATTTCAAGCTTGTATTTCACACTGACAGATGCAGCAAAGGCCGCAAATTATGTATTTTGCCCAAAATGGGTTTTTTTTAATAACAGAATATTATTGCAGTATTTCAAGCTTGTATTTCACACTGACAAATGCAGCAAAGGCCACAAATTATGTATTTTTGCCCAAAATGGGTGTTTTTTTAATAACAGAATATTATTGCAGTATTTAAAGCTTGTATTTCACACTGACAGATGCCGCAAAGGCCCCAGATGTAGGGTATTGCCCAAAATGGGTGTCTTTTTTAAACCCAGAATATTATTGCAGTATTTAAAGCTTGTATTTCACACTGACAGATGCAGCAAAGGTCCCAGATGTAGGGTATTGCCATAAATGGGTGTTTTTTTAAACCCAGAATATTATTGCAGTATTTCAAGCTTGTATTTCACAATGAAAAATTTAGCAAAGGCCCCAGATGTAGGGTATTGCCAAAAATGGATGTTTTTTTAAACCCAGAATATTATTGCAGTATTTCAAGCTTGTATTTTACACTGACAGATGCAGCAAAGGCCCCTGATGTAGGGTATTGCCAGAAATGGGTGTTTTTTTAAACCCAGAATATTATTGCAGTATTTCAAGGTTGTATTTCACACTGACAAATGCAGCAAAGGCCCAGGATGTAGGGTATTGCCAAAGATGGGTGTTTTTTTAAACACAGAATATTATAGCAGTATTTCAAGCTTGTATTTCACACTGAAAAATGCAGCAAAGGCCACAGATGTAGGGTATTACCAAAAATTGAAGATTTTCCTAGTTTCAACGAAGGAAAATATAGATTTTATGAAAGACAGGAGACGAACATTATGCATTATCTTTCTTTTTTTTACTCCCAGCAGCAAAATAGTTAACAATGTAAACATAGAACATTTTTTATAAAATATGTAAATGAGCCTCTAGGACTATCCAATGAACAGCCAACAAAGGTTATATAAGGTTTAGCCCCACATAAAAACGTCCTTCTTTCTTGATGATGTGATGAAGGATAACTGGAACTTGGTACGATAAACATCCATTATAAATACAGGCGTTGGAAATTAAATCTGGATTTGATGATCCACCAAGAATCGCACCATCTTGAATATAATCGGTGTATTAAACTGAAAGGAAAGAGAAATGTAGATAATAAGGGTTGGGTCAAAAGGGTGGGATAATGTTCGTCTCCTGTCTTTCATAAAATCTATATTTTCCTTCGTTGAAACTAGGAAAATCTTCAATTTTAATTCAAGACAGGAGACTCCATTATGCAAGTTCAAAGCTTAATTTTAGATATGAATGTAAAGCATAATATCACAACATTGTTACTGGTTATTAAATAATACCATGGAAACATGTGCTTCAGGTCTGAAATAAAAGTTTTTAAAAGTTGATTCGGAAGACCAATTAGCTGCTTTTAAGATGTCTGATAGAGATCCTCCAGCTTGTCTAACTTTAGTAGACATAGCTCCTCTAGAGGAGTGTGCTCCAAAGAGTGAGGTATCAACTCCAGCTAAAGACATAGTTTGAGATACCCATCTAGCCAGGGTTGCTGATGACACTGGTAAGTGAGGTTTGCAATAAGAAATAAGGAGTTGAGATACCGATGGATTCCTGAGTGGTAAGGTTTTTAGTTCATAGGATTGTAAACACCTAACTACACAAAGTTTTTCTTGTAAAGGGAACGCAGGGTAGAAAACCGATGAGATATTGGTTTTTGTACGACGTACAATAGAGAATTGGACGCCTTGTGGTAGAAACTGTCTATGGGATATATCCAAAGATTTGACATCTGATACTCGTTTAAATGAAATAAGGCATAATAACATGGTTAGTTTAAATGACAACAATTTCAACGGAAGAAGATCATTATCCTCCCAATTTAGGAACAAATTGAAAACCAAATTTACGTCCCAAGTAGAATTATATTTGGGCATGGGAGGTCTTCGAAATCTAATACCCTTCATGAGTTTGCAAACTAAAGGGTGTTTGCCTACTGGTAGAATTTGGATAGGGGAATGATAAAAGGAAATGGCCGATCGGTAAACGTTAATCGTTCTATATGCTTTTCCTGCGTCAAAAGAATCAGACAGGAAATTTATAATCTGATTTAAAGGTGCACATACGGGATCCAATGACCGTTGACTGCACCAATTAGACCAAATCTTCCAGGCTGATCTGTAAGAAGATCGGGTGCCTGGAGCCCAGGCGTCAGAAAGAATGTCGTTAGCTGATCGTGAAATTTCAAAATCAATTCCTGACGACCGGAAATTAACCAGGCTACTAAGGATAGATGGTTCGATAGAATTAACGGATGTTGTTGTCCTGCTGGATTTAGAAGGATCGAGGAATGAATGGGAAGGATGCGTGGGTAATCTATCGTCATTGCCAGTATCTGGGGAAACCATGTTTGAGTTGTCCAGAGTGGGGTTATCAGAACCAGAGTTGATTGTTGCGACATGGTTAGAAGAAGAATCCTCGGAATGAGATTGAAAGGAGGGAAAGCATATAACCTCTTCTCGGGCCATATCTGAGATAGAGCGTCGGTTCCTAACGATTCCGGATCCGGGCGCCAACTGAAAAAACGAGGAAGTTGACGATTGAGTCGAGAGGCAAAAAGATCCAGGTACATTGGACCCCAAAGTGAATCGATCTGATGAAAGATGTTGGGATCTAATCTCCAATCGCTGGAATCTGTGAGAAATCGGGAATTCCAATCTGCAATGGTATTGGATAAGCCCGGAAGGTATTCTGCCTTCAGAGTGATATGTTTGTCTAGGCAGAAATGCCAAAAAGTTTTGGCAATGTTGGCTAACGTCTCTGATCTGGTTCCTCCCAAGCGGTTGATGTATTGTACCGCCGCTATATTGTCCATCCGAAGAAGGACACAACAATTGGATATTTGTTTTGTAAAACTCTTGAGGGCAAAAGAGCCTGCCAAAAGTTCTAAACAGTTGATATGAAGGGAAGACTCTTTTTCGGACCATTTCCCTCCTGTGGAAAGGGAGCCACACCGAGCACCCCAACCCAGTAGACTGGCGTCCGACTCGATAACTATATCTGGGACAGAATTGAATATAGTTTTCCCATTCCAGTCTTGGATATGTTGTAGCCACCAAATTAACTCCTCCCTGGTGTCCGGGGTTAGGATTACTTCGTCCGAGTAACCTAATCCTTCCCTTAAATGTTGTGTTTTTAAACATTGGAGAGCCCTGTAATGTAAGGGAGCAGGAAAAATTGCTTGGATTGAGGCTGAGAGTAGGCCTACAATCCGTGCTATTGTCCTCAGAGATACTAAATTCTTGTTGAGGACAGATCGGATTTCTTTCCTGATAGTCTTCAATTTCCTGGATGGAAGACTCAGAGTAGCAGATTGAGTATCTACCAGGAAGCCCAAAAATTCCACCTGTTTTGATGGAATTAATTTGGATTTTTCGTAGTTGACTAGAAATCCCAAATTGGTCAAAAGAGTTAGTGCCCAATGGATATGAAGGTGAATTATTGAAAGAGATTGAGCCATGATAAGAATATCGTCTAAATAAATGATGAGGCGTACACCTCTTGTCCGAAGGATTGCCACCACTGGTTTTAATAGTTTTGTGAAACACCAAGGAGCTGAAGCCAATCCGAATGGTAGGCTGGTGAATTGATATTTGTGACCCTTCCATAGAAACTGGAGGTAAGGTTGAGACATCGGATGCATAGGCACCGTGAGATAGGCGTCTTTCAGATCTATTTTTGCGAGCCAATCTTCTTGTAGGAGTAGGTCTCTCAGTAAATGGATACCCTCCATTTTGAAATGTCTGTAGACGACATAATTGTTGAGGGTTTTCAGATTGATTACAGGTCTGTGACCTCCATCCCTCTTTTTCACTAAGAAGAGATTGCTCAAAAAACCCGGAGATTGTACAGGTATTTTTATTAAAGCGCCTTTGGAACATAGTTCCTTGATTTCTAAATGTATCAGATTTTGATCTGTCTGGGAAAATGTGATCGGATGTGGTAACTGAGTTTGAATTGGTTTGTAGCCAAAGTCTATTTGGTAGCCTCTTACGGTGTTTAATATCCATGCGTCTGTTGAAATCATAGCCCAGACGTGGATAAAATGTTTTATCCGACCTCCTAAGGGAATGTGGGAAGAAAATGGAAAGAGATTTCTTACCTGCAGAGGGTCTTGATCTCGGGAATCCTCTATTTCCTCTCGCACGCCATGGTCTTCCTCTTGTAGGGAAGAATGGAGTGGTATTGTAGGAGGTGGATGGGTAATTAGTATATTCTTGTTGTGGGGAGGGGCCTTTAAAGAATTGTCTGTCGTGGGATCCTCGGCTGGGAAACCGGCCCTTTCGTCTCCCAGCCCTTCCAAAAACACGCCCTTGGAAGACTCTTTTTAAAGAATTCTGGGCCTTATCAAGTGATGAAAATAGCCCCACATACTTGTTAATATCTTTAACAAAATAATCACCGAAGAGTAACCCATCGGAGGATGGATTATTATCCGGGTCATTATGCACCGTGGCAAGGTGCGTCAATTGTGGATCTAACCTCATAAGAATAGACCTCTTTCTTTCAGTGCATATGGTCGCATTTGTATTACCTAATAGACATATTGCCCTTTGTGACCATCCTTTTAGGACCGATAAATCCACAGGTTTGTCTGAAGTGGAAGCCTGTTCAGTCAAATCTAATATTTTTGTCAAAGGACCGACCATGTCTAGTAATCTATCTTGGATCGTCCTAAAGGAACGATCTACTCCTTTTTTGGGATTTTTCCCTGATTTTGACAAATATTTTACCAAAGCTGGATCAATTTCAGGCGTATCTGAAATTTTATGTGGGAGAGTGGGTCTAGGGCATTCAGCTCGTAGTTTGTTTCTTGCTGAATTTTCTAGTGGCTTTTTGAGCCAAGAAGACACAAATTTAGACACCTGGGGTAATGGTACCCATTCTCCTGACCTGGGATGCTTAATCATTCCAGGGTCAAAGAAAGGTACCCCTGATCCATCCAAAATAACGGATGAAGAAAGATTTCCTTCTTCCAGGTTTGTCTCTTCCTCGTCAGAAATGTCTTCATATAGAGATATTATATCACTAGAATTATCATCTTCATTAGAGGATTCAGGAGGGGAAGAGTTAAATGAGTCTGGCTTAACTCTTAAAGCCTTAGATGCCCGCTTTGTGACTTCAACCTCAGGGGCAGAGGGTGCAATATTAACTGCTTTAGCAGCGGTAACTGTGCTTTTTGAAAAAGCTCTAGATTTTTCCTGATCCCATTTATCCTGTGTTTTTTGTAACTTTTTAGGAGTGGGATCGGTAGAAAATCGCCTTTTACAGGCTGATTTACCCCTCTTAAAACCATCCGCAAGGCGGGAAGAGGATTCCTCCGTAGACCAGAATTGGTCGGACGGGGTAACAGGGTCATTTGGTTTTTGCAAGGTCTGCGCATTAGTCATAGCCATGGTCACAGATTGTGTAATGATACTTTGCAATGATGACATGGCTGTGTCGACTGCACATTTTACAGATCTAGAAACTGTTTCATTGACCATGGATTGGAGGAGATCTTCCTCCACAATAAGTGAACCTGGGGTTCCAGGAATATTTTTATGATTTTCAGCGGACATGTTGGCTGATAATATATATATATAACCAATTAAGGAAAAATGCTGAAATTGTAAGGGATTGTAAAATATCACCATATACACCAATATAAAGAAATTGTAATGAAGAACAGTATATGTAAAGGATATTATCAAAACTATCACTAAGCAGAGGATAAGGAATGAAATTAGCTAGCAGTTTTCTTCTGAGACGAAACCAGCAACAGATGCTATCTCTGAATGAGGAGAAAAGGGCGGGCAGGCTGATGACCAGCTGCACATGCGCACTGGGGATCTGGTGCTGAGGTAAAGTGAAAGTAAACAGTGACAGGACTACTACAGGTAAGTCAGCATAGAGGAAAATAGTGGTGCAAATGCAAAGCAGGCAATAACTCTAATCAGGGGGAACTGAATGCAGGAGAAAACACATTAATATGTGAGTGTACCCAAATTTTTAGGAAAAATAATCACATGCAGCATAGCATTTTGGTAAAACCACAAAACAAGTGGCAACATACGTTGTCCACAACCATATAGAAGAATAAATAATCAATAATAGAAATATTTATAATAAGTATATAAAATAATCTATATAATTATATTTATATGACAAAAGAACTTCAATACATATCTTTCTGGGAGCAGCAAGAAAGAAGGACGTTTTTATGTGGGGCTAAACCTTATATAACCTTTGTTGGCTGTTCATTGGATAGTCCTAAAGGCTCATTTACATATTTTATAAAAAATGTTCTATGTTTACATTGTTAACTATTTTGCTGCTGGGAGTAAAAAAAAGAAAGATAATGCATAATGGAGTCTCCTGTCTTGAATTAAAATCTGTGATTTTTTTTAAAACCAGAATATAATTGCAGTATTTCAAGCTTGTATTTGACTGTCACAAAAGCACATATGCTGTGCTGGTGCACTGAACTTGCATAAAATGGCCGCTGACGCCCACCTAACACACAGATAAAATTTCTTTTTCAGTGTCACTGGGCTCAGGGCAGGGTAAAAATATTGTGCACTGCACCCACAGAACAAAATTGCTGTAGATCGCTGAGTTAAACAAGCACAAGATTATTTCCTATTCTGTCCCTCACAGCAGCAGCATCCTATCCCTACACTAATCAGAGCAGAGTGACGTGCAGCGCTATATAGAGGCTGGGTCACATGCTGCACTGGCCAATCACAGCCATGCCATTAGTAGGCATGGCTGTGATGGCTTCTAAGGGCACACCAGTTAAACGCTTGTTGATTGGCTGCTCTGCAGCCTTTCAAAAAGCACCATTAACTCGCCGAACACCAAACCCGAACTTTTACTGAAAAGTTCGGGTCCTGGGTCCAAAAATCCTAAAGTTCAGTACGAACCCGAACTTTACAGTTCGGGTTCGCTCAACCCTACTGGCTAAATAAAAATATATTCGCCGTTCAGCATTGCACTTATCTGTTGAAAAGCCTTTTGTGTTGTGTAAAAGTAGAAGAAAATGAGGGCCTTATTGCCGTTCTGGGGTGCAATGATATATTCTAAAGCTCAGTTTGCCGTGTATTACTGGTGAAAAGAATATATATTCTCCGTTCAGCATTGCACTTATCTGTTTAAAAGCCTTTTGTGTAAAAGTTTAAAAAAACTAGGGCCTAATTGCCGTTCTGCTGTGCAGTGAAATATTCTAAAGCCCAGTTTGCCATGTGTTGGTGGCAAAATAAAAATATATTCGCCGTCCAGCTTTGCAGTTATCTGTTGAAAAGCCAGTTGTGTTATGTAAAAGTTGAAATAAATTAGGGCCTAATTGCCCTTGTGCGGTGCAGTGATATACTCCAAAGCCCAGTTTGCCGTGTATTAGTGGCGAAATTAAAATATATTCGCCATCCAGCGTTGCACTCATCTGTTGAAAAGCCTTTTGTGTAGTGTAAAAACAGAAACAAATAGGGCCTAATTGCCATTCAGCGGTGCAGTGATATATTTTACAGCCCTGTTTGCCGTGTATTAGTGGCGAAATAAAAATATATTCGCTGTCCAGCGTTGCACTCATCTATTGAAAAGCCTTTTAGCCTTTTGTGTACTATAAAAGTAGAAAAAAATGAGGGTCTAATTGTTGTTCAGCAGTGTAGTGATATATTTTATAGCCCTGTTTGCTGTGTATTAGTGGCAAAATAAAAATGCATTTGCCGTCCAGCATTGCACTCATCTGTTGAAAAGCCTTTTGTGTTGTGTAAAAGTAGAAAAAAATGAGGGCCTAATTGCCATTCAGTGGTGCAGTTATATGTGGTGAAGCCCTTTTTGCGGTATGGACGAATTACATAAAGGTTAAATTTTTTTATGTGAAACAGGCTTTTGGGGAAAAATTGATAGGTGATTGCAGACTTTCTTCTGTATGAACCGAATTCCATTATCTTTTCATTGGTGATTTTTATTGCAAACATGTTTGCATAGGTGATTGTAAACCTCCTTTTGCGGTATGGACCGAATTACGTAGTGGTGAAATTTTTTATGTGAAACAGGCTTTTTTGGGAAAAATTGCTGGGTGATTGTAGACTTTCGGTATGGACCAAATTATTTGACACTGGCTTTTTTTCGGAAAATTTATGGGCGATTGTGCACCTTCTTTTGCGGTATGAACCAGACTACTTAGTGGTGAAATTCTTTATGTGATACAGGCTTTCTTTGGGAAAATGTATGGGTGATTGTACAAATTCTTTTTGCAGTATGGAACAAATTACTTATTGGTGAAATTGTTATTGTGACACTGGCTTTTTTTCTGAAAATGTATGAGTGATTGTACACCTCCTTTTGTGGTATGAACTGAACTACTTAGTGGGGAAATTCTTTATGTGATACAGGCTTTCTTTGGGAAAATGTATGGGTGATTGTGCAACTACTTTTGCGGTATGAAACAAATTACTTATTGGTGAAATTCTTTATATGAAACTGGCTTTCTTTGGGAAAATGTATCGGTGATTGTACACCTCCTTTTGCGGTATGGACCGAACTACTTAGTGATTACATTTTTTGATGTGACACTGGCTTTTTTGGGGAAAATGTATGGGTGATTGTACACCTCCTTTTGCGGTATGGGCCGAATTACGTAGTGGTGAAATTTGTTATGTAAAACTGGCTCAAGTGGTTCCTGAAGTCTTCCACTCTTCTGCAAGACATCCTAACAATGGCCAGGAAACTTTGCATGCACTTCAACCACTCATTGTCACAGGAGCCAGGAAACCAGACCACATGCAAATATGCAGGTAAAATAAAGTTGTTTATTTAACCACCTCCGGACCGCCTAACGTAGATGTGCGGTCCGGAGGTGGCAGCCCTGCGCAGAGTCACGCATATATGCGTCATCTCGCGAGGGCCGGGATTTCCTGTGAAAGCGCGCACACAGGCGCGCGCGCTCACAGGAACGGAAGGTAAGCAAGTGGATCTCCAGCCTGCCAGCGGCGATCGCTCGCTGGCAGGCTGGAGATCTGATTTTTTTAACCCCTAACAGGTATATTAGACGCTGTTTTGATAACAGCGTCTAATATACCTGCTACCTGGTCCTCTGGTGGTCCCTTTTGTTAGGATCGACCACCAGAGGACACAGGCAGCTCAGTAAAGTCAACCAAACACCACACTACACTACACCCCCCCCCCGGTCACTTATTAACCCCTTATGAACCCATGATCACCCCATATAAACTCCCTGATCACCCCCCCTGTCATTGATCACCCCCCCAGTCATTGATCACCCCCCTGTCATTGATCACCCCCCTGTCAGGCTCCGTTCAGACGTCCGTATGATTTTTACGGCTCCACGGATACATGGATCGGATCCGCAAAACACATGCGGACGTCTGAATGGAGCCTTACAGGGGGGTGATCAATGACAAGGGGGTGATCACCCATATACACTCCCTGATCACCCCCTGTCATTGATCACCCCCTGTAAGGCTCCATTCAGACGTCCGCATGATTTTTACGGATACATGGATACATGGATCGGATCCGCAAAACACATGCGGACGTCTGAATGGAGCCTTACAGGGGGGTGATCAATGACAGAGGAGTGATCACCCATATACACTCCCTGATCACCCCCTGTCATTGATCACCCCCTGTAAGGCTCCATTCAGACGTCCGCATGATTTTTACGGATCCATGGATACATGGATCAGATCCGCAAAACACATGCGGACGTCTAAATGGAGCCTTACAGGGGGGTGATCAATGACAGAGGGGTGATCACCCATATACACTCCCTGATCACCCCCTGTCATTGATCACCCCCCTGTAAGGCTCCATTCAGACGTCCGCATGTGTTTTGCGGATCCGATCCATGTATCCATGGATCCGTAAAAATCATACGGACGTCTGAATGGAGCCTTACAGGGGGGTGATCAATGACAGGGGGGTGATCACCCATATACACTCCCTGATCACCCCCTGTCATTGATCACCCCCCTGTCATTGATCACCCCCCTGTAAGGCTCCATTCAGACGTCCGCATGTGTTTTGCGGATCCGATCCATGTATCCATGGATCCGTAAAAATCATACGGACGTCTGAATGGAGCCTTACAGGGGGGGTGATCAATGACAGGGGGCTGATCACCCCCTGTCATTGATCACCCCCCTGTAAGGCTCCATTCAGACGTCCGCATGTGTTTTGCGGATCCGATCCATGTATCCATGGATCCGTAAAAATCATACGGACGTCTGAATAGAGCCTTACAGGGGGGGTGATCAATGACAGGGGGGTGATCACCCATATACACTCCCTGATCACCCCCTGTCATTGATCACCCCCCTGTAAGGCCCCATTCAGACGTCCGCATGTGTTTTGCGGATCCGATCCATGTATCCATGTATCCGTAAAAATCATACGGACGTCTGAATGGAGCCTTACAGGGGGGGTGATCAATGACGGGGGTGATCACCCATATACACTCCCTGATCACCCCCTGTCATTGATCACCCCCCTGTAAGGCTCCATTCAGACGTCCGCATGTGTTTTGCGGATCCGATCCATGTATCCATGGATCCGTAAAAATCATACGGACGTCTGAATGGAGCCTTACCAGGGGGGTGATCAATGACAGGGGGGTGATCAGGGAGTCTATATGGGTGATCACCCCCCTGTCATTGATCACCCCCCTGTCATTGATCACCCCCCTGTAAGGCTCCAGTTCAGACATTTTTTTGGCCCAAGTTAGCGGAAATATATAATTTTTTTTTTGTTTGTTTTTTCTTACAAAGTCTCATATTCCACTAACTTGTGTCAAAAAATAAAATCTCACATGAACTCACCATACCCCTCACGGAATCCAAATGCATTTTTAGACATTTATATTCCAGACTTCTTCTCACGCTTTAGGGCCCCTAAAAAGACAGGGCAGTATAAATACCCCACATGTGACCCCATTTCGGAAAGAAGACACCCCAAGGTATTCTGTGAGGGGCATATTGAGTCCATGAAAGATTGAAATTTTTGTCCTAAGTTAGCGGAAAGTGAGACTTTGTGAGAAAAAAACAAAAAAATCAATTTCCGCTAACTTATGCAAAAAAAAAATAATTTCTATGAACTCGCCATGCCCCTCATTGAATATCTTGGGGTGTCTTCTTTCCAAAGTGGGGTCACATGTGGGGTATTTATACTGCCCTGGCTTTTTAGGGGCCCTAAAGCGTGAGAAGAAGTCTGGGATCCAAATGTCTAAAAATGCCCTCCTAAAAGGAATTTGGGCACCTTTGCGCATCTAGGCTGCAAAAAAGTGTCACACATCTGGTATCGCCGTACTCAGGAGAAGATGGGCAATGTGTTTTGGGGTGTCATTTTACATATACCCATGCTGGGTGAGAAAAATATCTTGGTCAAATGCCAACTTTGTATAAAAAAATGGGAAAAGTTATCTTTTGCCAAGATATTTCTCTCACCCAGCATGGTTATATGTAAAATGACACCCCAAAACACATTCCCCAACTTCTCCTGAGCACGGCAATACCAGATGTGTGACACTTTTTTGCAGCCAAGGTGGGCAAAGGGGCACATATTCCAAAGTGCACCTTTCGGATTTCGCAGGCCATTTTTTACAGATTTTGATTGCAAGGTACTTCTCACACATTTGGGCCCCTAAATTGCCAGGGCAGTATAACTACGCCACAAGTGACCCCATTTTGGAAAGAAGACACCCCAAGGTATTCCGTGAGGGGCACGGCAAGTTCCTAGAACTTTTTATTTTTTGTCACAAGTTAGCGGAAAATGATGATTTTTCTTTTTTTTTCTTTTTTCCTTACAAAGTCTCATATTCCACTAACTTGCGACAAAAAATTAAAAATTCTAGGAACTCGCCATGCCCCTCACGGAATACCTTGGGGTGTCTTCTTTCCAAAATGGGGTCACTTGTGGCGTAGTTATACTGCCCTGGCAATTTAGGGGCCCAAATGTGTGAGAAGAACTTTGCAATCAAAATGTGTAAAAAATGGCCTGCGAAATCCGAAAGCTGCACTTTGGAATATGTGCCCCTTTGCCCACCTTGGCTGCAAAAAAGTGTCACACATCTGGTATCGCCGTACTCAGGAGAAGTTGGGGAATGTGTTTTGGGGTGTCATTTTACATATACCCATGCTGGGTGAGAGAAATATCTTGGTCAAATGCCAACTTTGTATAAAAAGATCTCTGTTTACAGTCAGTGAATGGGAACATCTTTTATCGCAAGGATATGTAAACACCAACTGATGGGGTGTTAACCCCCAAAAGTAAGTCATCGGCACGAAGGAGCAGTCATTTTCACAGCTCGAGGTATCCTCCCGGAAGCTTGACCTCTGCACGTCGATGGTCTGCGTTGTGAAGCTTGTCTAAAAGAAAAATCCCGCAGTGCACCCTCTTGTAGGAAACTCTTGATCTAGCACAGGCTGCTTTGTTCCTTCAAAAACAATGGACTCTGTACTCTGTACAGCCTGACACCGATGTATAATTTCTTATACACTAGACTGAAAGAGTATTCCAAGCACCTGTCTGCCCACATAGCTGCCGAGAAGCAGATACGTCTTGCCATTGAAGTGGGCTCAGAGCCAGGAGCGGACATTCCGCCTGTGCAGATGATTCAGCTGCACAGGGGCCCAGCCTATGAGGGGGCCCTCCAGCTCAGCTATCTGATTGTAACGGTGAAGCATAAAGCAGCAGGCTCCCCGCTTCACCATTTATCATCACTCCATCCAGCATGTAGAAGGGGCCCACCTCACTATCTGACTTCAGTCTCATGGGCAGCATGTCCTGAGCTGTATCTGCGATGGCCCCGCCTCCTTACAGCTCAGTCCTGCCGTGTGGTGGGCAGCGCCATGAAGAGTTTGACACCAGCTCAGCCAGGTCTGTGCTGAGCCACTTCACTGTGTCCTAGCTCTGCCTCCGGTCTAGCAATGTCAGTAGCCCCGCCCTGTCTAGTGTTTTGGTAGCTCCACCCCCTGGCAGTAGCTCCACCCACATCTGATCCTCACCTAGTGCTCCTGGTTCTGAATGTGTGAAGCTTGCAGCAATTTAGGAGGAGGTGAGTGAGGACTGGAGGCTTCCTGTGAGCCCACTGTCCCAGCCAGGCACTGAACCTGACTTGGTATGTTATTTTTTTTTACCCCACCCATCCCCCCACCCCCCTCTGGCCCTCCTGTGACTGTCCCTTACCCACTTACTGTGAGGCTACATTTTAATGTATTTTGCAGTCCGCGATCTGCAAGATATGGATGCCGTCCATGTGCGATCTGTATATTTTTGCAGACCCATTAACTTAAATGGGTCTGCAGTCTGCAAGTAAAGGATGTGTCACATTTTCCATCTTGTGCAGAATGGACATACAGATGCAGAAAGCACATACAAGTCATTTGCTTTCCGCATCCGTATGTCTGTTCCGCAGAGGATAGAAAATGTGACGTCTGAATCCTGACCCACTCATTTCAATGGGTCTGTGTGAGGGGCACATATCTGTCCATAACTACTGTAAGGGGGGCATATATCTAGCATAATTACTGTGAGGGGGCACATAATCTGTCCGTAGCTACTGTGAAGGAGGCACAATGTGGAGATTACTACTGTGTGCTGGCACAAAGGGGCAAAAATTACAACGTGGGGGCATTAAGGGGGTTACATGGGGGCACATTTTATACTCTCGGATAACCCCTTTAATACGCACCACAGTATCTTTTCTTTTTTTTTTTTTAGATCATTTTTATTAACATTTTAGCAAATTATAAACACATAGGAAAGAAGAATCCTTCAGCAAGCATAGAATTGGGTATATACATTACACTTGGTCATTTAGACAGTTATCAAGACATGTTCATACATGACAACCAGTTTACAAAATTAAATATACCTCTTCATTTGTCATAGCCAAAGAATAAAAAGAAACAAAAGAAAAACAATATTCAATAACCCCCCCCCTAACCCTCCAGCCCACACCCCTCCAGCGATGAGACGAGCATTCCCCCACTATTATAATTGCCTCTTGGACCCAAGTAAGACATAGCCAACACCTCTTGTGCAGGCCCATCTCTTATCCCTGCTATGTGGAGTTATTCACAAATCTTATGCACCACAGTATCTAAAGGGTCTCCACCATCTTTGATGCCCCTGATCACCCCTTCCTCTCCCTGTGGAATTGGGGGGAGATGACAAATTGGGGTCCCTTCTGCTGCCACACATCATTGTATTAATCTTTACCTATGACCTATGTTTATGTCTGTATGTGTGGTTTGGGTGGAACCCAGGCAAATTCTTTGCACAGGGGCCCTCTGCTGTCTGTGTCTACCCCTGCTCAGAGCTAAACCTAAAAGCAAAATTTTCCTGTTTACCTGGACTCAAAGGAA
Organism: Bufo gargarizans; assembly: GCF_014858855.1. Taxonomy (NCBI): domain Eukaryota; kingdom Metazoa; phylum Chordata; class Amphibia; order Anura; family Bufonidae; genus Bufo; species Bufo gargarizans. The sequence goes on along the minus strand of NC_058082.1, from coordinate 108,067,413 downwards.
AGGACAGAGATCCACTGGCTGTGCTCATACAGATTTCATCCAAGCCTCCACTCACCAAGGCAAGCACAGAGGACCAGACTGTGTGGACAAGTTGGTTCTGAGGGACATACACAGAGGACGATCTATTGGAAGTGTTATCAAAGACATTTACTTGCCTCCCGCTCTTCCTGTATAACGGCTCCGAGGCACTCACGGCTATCGTAGGGACGTGGTTCCAAAGATACTTTGACTGTTGTTTTGGTAAGCTGGTGATCAGTTCTCAGGACCTTACGTGGCTATGGACCGATGTGGACCGGGTATGACGTGTCTGGATCAGTGTCGGCCACAGAGCTTGTTTTCTTTTTTGCCAGTCAAACCTCGCATGGACATTTCTTATGCCAGAAACGCAGAGGATTTTAGACTTTATGGAATGATATTCATAAATCAAAGGATGAGATCACGTTGGAGGAAGTGGACAATTTATTCCAATGTCTTTACTCGCAGTTGTTAAGACACTTTAGAATCCACTTATCAGCAACCCAGTTCGTCAAGGAGACATCATCTGTGGCATCAGCGCATTGTGAAGGAAAAGTAAGTACTACCTAATCCGAGTGCTGGGATTCATCACGGGGCTTGCCATCAATAACATCCAGTATTGAACACATGGACGACTGTTATCTCGGACCTCGTCCACAATGTTCGGGACCCCCTGGACATCTTACATGTCTTAGACATGATCCCTGCAGTGCTTACTATATGTTATACCGCTTCTTACCATTCTGTTACAGCGGCTATGAGACCTGCACATACTAAGGCTTATTTATGAAGATTTTCGGGTGTTGCTTGTACCGAACAGTTACCTTCCAGCTGTGATTGTGTAGCCTGCACTGTAGGAATGAGCTGCAGTTGGTGTGTTTGCTGGACTGTCCTCCAGTTATCAGCCATAACCCCATACATTTCATAATCAATATCCATTACCATCGTGGTCACCCCGACACTGTTCGTTAATCCATTCTTGTTGATGAAGCACTTTTTTTGCCCTTTGTGTGTTGTATTTTATATGCGTTAAATTAATGTCCTGTTTGTTAAATAAACGTTGTTTTTTCTGCCCCGTTAAAAAAAAAAAAAAAAAAAGAATTGCCTTGTGATTTGGTAGCCAAAAGCAGGAGTGGGTACAAAACACAGAAGACATGCAAATATTCCATTCATGTATCATCTCTGTTTTGGATCCACTCGTGTTTATTTTTTGGCATTAGCAATACTGATGGATTACTGACGAAATGCTGACCGAGTGAAGGCGGATGCTCCACAGACAGGATCCGTTTTTTTGTAGGTTATTGTTCTAACAGATCAGAGGAACGGCAAAATGATAAGTGACGTCAACACAAACTTACTGCTGACACCCTTTACTCTCTGTCAAGAACTCTACTTGTATAAGTGTTTAATAGAACAGGTTTTGTAAACATCTACGTGGAATCAACTGATGACAGTGTAAAAGGAGTCCATACTTGAGTTACTTTGTCAGTTTTGGCCCCGTGACTGCCCAAATAAGTGAAGTGTGCAGTAATTTTAAGAGCGACACCTGTCATCTGCATGTCATACTGACTCACAGTATTATTTCACTACCACAGCAGACTCCCTATGCGTGTTACTGCAAGGCACAGTGTTCTACACCATTATACAGGCTCCCTGCTGCAAGGAAATAGCTGTTTTTTAACGTAATTCGTCACAAATAAATTAGGATCGAACTGAATTTTTCCCCAAAAATTCAGCAAACCGGAGAATCGAATTTTAGAAAATTTCGCTCATCTCTAATTATTACAGTTAAAAACCACTTTAAAACTTGAAACCGAACTCGGCTTCGGTTTTAAGTGGTACCTTGGAACTGAAGCCGAGTTCGGTTCTGAGGTTTTGGAGCCTGAACATTCCAAGGTACCACTTGGATCCTAAACCGAGTTTTTTAACAGTAGAAATTAATTTCTGAAGTTATTACCCGAAGTCCAGCGAGACTTCGCAAAGTAATAACTTCGGCTCATAGGAGCAAATACATTCTAATACTGTATGGAGCGCTCGCTCCGTACAGTATACTAATGAAGTTTTATGCTAATCGACTACGGATGTTTCATCTGAAGTTGATTCGCTCATCCCTACTTACAGCCTAGCACCTGCCAACAGAGCAAGAGAGAGTTAACCTGTACAGTGCCGCAGAGTGCTGTGAGGGACAATGCATAGACACTAATTCACACAGAATACTTCAGGTAATGGGGCTTGGGTAAAGAATAAGGATCTATATATATATATCAATTTCTGTTGCAGGCTCCCACATATGAGGCGAGATCAGAAAGTAACATTTGCATCTATGGTGGAAAATACCATCGGGGGGGGGGGGGGGGCTGGGGGGCAAAAAGAACCTCATGGGACTAATGCTTGTTTTGCTATTGGGGTGGTTCTTCCTGAGCATAGAGCAGTAGGGAGACATTCAGTCCAGATTTTTCTATTCTCTGCCATTGCCTTCTGAATCTTGAACTTTAGTGTGGATGATAGACGGTGTGTTTGCCTATTCTGTCTCCAATGCTCCTAGTATGTCCTGTCCTACTGCTGGGAAGTGTGTACCTCTATCATGTTGTAGAGTTTGAGGAACCCCATATCTACATACCAGGAGAGGAGCTTCTTGGACACGGTCCTTGCAGTTAACCTTGATAACAGACCATGCTTCCATCCACCCTGAGAAGATAAAGCTATTGGTTTTCTGTATAATTTTATTTTTTATTGTTTAACCCACTTTTCTTGATGCAGATCTCTGTATATCTTTGTCCTCTGAGTTTTGTTTTCTATCATCAGGTTAGTTCTGGAGTTTGATCTCCTGTTTTATTCATTTGGGCAGTTTGGGACTGTGGTTTGGTCATGGATCTGCCTGTTCATATATTCGCTCCTGGTGCCCTACAAAGTGTTGTCTTTCTGGGGCTCCTGGTATCCAAAGTCAAAGCACAAGCTCCTGCTATCCACCTGTCTGGGGATATTCCTGCTTGTGAGCCAGATGTGTGTACTCTGCATTTTCCCCATCTATGTGGTAAACCATTACCGGCTGCCTCCAGCTTCGAGCTTCATCGTCATTCTGGAACAGGTGAGTTCAGAGACCAAGCAAGTGCCTAACCTTGGTTCACATCTTTTCATCGCCACAGGGAAGGGCCTATGAAGAAATGTGCAACTGCTCCCCCAAATTCACCACCAAGAAAATAAAACAATGACTGTATGCTGTCTGCAATTTGCATTTTGATGCAGTACAGGACCACACCACTAGAACAGAAAATGTCAGTGAGATTTTAGATCATTGCACATGTAACATCTGGAGCTGTCAAGCATAGTGTGAACTCTAAGACCAAACTGTTATTGTCTCCTTACATTTTATAGCTGGAAAATGGATCCAGCTGAAGTCTTCTTTTGGCCACCTCGTCCTTACCCCTACACTGGATTGCTGAAAAAATAGTTCATTTAGGGCCTACATATACGATATAAAATGAATTATTGATGCATTGTTATTCTATCTTTTTATAGGTTCGCTTCCTAATGAAGACTTACTCTTTTTGTAGAGAGACAATTCCAGTTGTGCTACAGGATGAAAGTAAAGGTAATAGCATGTCGGCCATACTGACCATCCTTCCACACTACACATCATGTCTAGTTTCGGTATGAGTACATGAGTTTGTACTGTCTCTCTCAGCTTTGCTGATTTGGACACTGCAGTTTTTTCCTGTTGCTCTTTATTAGACTATTCACGCTCTATCACTGTGCAATGTCTCCAGATTCTTACTTGGATAGGAGTCTAGCTCAGAGGCTTACCAGAGCATTGCAATCTCTTCAAACAGCTGATCAGTGGTGGGTGCTGGGTGTCGGGTGTCATATACTGATGACCTATCCTCAGTGGCGGTCATGACCACCACACAAACAATGCAATTGACTGGGTACCCTGCCTGTCAGGGTGCCCCTCCAAGCCCCCTGACTGGCGAGTCAAACAGCACCACGTCTTCCCCAGGCAGCGCTGTTCGTTCTTATAGTCCTCAGGCCACTAGACCTGAAGTCTATGAAGCAGTACAACGGTGCAGGCTGCTGTGATTACCATAATCCCCTGCTCCTGGTATAAGGCAGCATGATGATGTCACACCCACTGTATCCCGACACAGGCGAGTGAAATTTATTTCCTCACTGCTGGCCAAAGTACAGAGGGGAAGGCATTAAAGGGTGCACTTCTGGGGGAAATTACAGAAATTGCTGGGGGCGTAAATATACAGGGGTAGGGATGAGCGAACACCAGGAAGTTCGGGTTCGCCGGGTTCGGCCGAACTTCGGCTCAAAGTTCGGGTTCGGGACCCGAACTTGACCCCAAACCCCATTGAAGTCAATTGAGACCCACACTTTGGGGCACTAAAATGCCTGTAAAATAGTCATAGTTAGGGCTAGAGGACTGCAAAAGGAAGCAAAATGGGAGGTAAGTGTAGGACAATTGCCCTCCAAACAAATGTGGATAGGGAAATTACATAAAATAACATAGAATAGAATAAAAAAAAAAATAATAATCTTTAAAAATAATAATCTTGAACTAGGAGGCGGAGGTCAAAGTGGAGTAGGAGGTTGAGGAGGCAGTGGACGTGGCGGTGTATGTATAAGGAGGCGGTAGCCAAAAGTTTTTTTATTTTTTTTATTTTTATTTTTTTCCTTTATTTATTTAGTTATTTTTTTTATAAATTTGGAAAGGGCCCAAAACATTGGGAAAGAGAAAAGAGAATGCAAAGAGAAAGTGCACTGGAGTCTAACAATGGCTGGGTGCGGCCAGTATACTTGTCTATTCAGCACAAGGTACGGACAAGTCCTGTGGGATCAGTTTTAATGAACGTGAGCTTGTACACGTTGGCTATGGACAGGCAGCTGCACTTGTCTGTGATCACCCCCCCTGCTATGCTAAACACACGTTCGGACAATACACTTGCCGCAGGGCAGTCCAGCACGTCCAAGGCGTAAAGGGCAAGCTCAGGCCATGTGCCCAATTTGGAAACCCAGTTGCTATTGCTGAAATGCTGCCTCCTGCTAAGACGTTCCGTATGGAGGCCCGCTCGTTGGTGGTGAAGTGGTGCTGTTCTGCAGAGCGACTCACCCGTGCATGCTGCAGCTGAAACTCCACTATCGCCTGCTGCTGCTCGCACAGTCTCTCCAGCATCTGCAAGGTGGAGTTCCACCTTGTGGGCACGTCACATATGAGGCGGTGAGCGGGAAGGCCGAAGTTACTCTGCAGCGCAGACAGGCGAGCAGCAGCAGGATGAGAACGCCGAAAGCGCACACAGATGGCCCGCACTTTCTGCAGCAGCTCTGACATATCGGAGAAATTTTTCAGGAACCTCTGCACCACCAAGTTCAGCACATGCTCCAGGCAAGGGATGTGCGTCCAACGTAAATTAAAGGGCTTCTGTCACCCCCCAACCCCCAATTTTCAGTTTTTGACTTATTATATTTGTTAATGTAAGCAGATTCCATATATCCTCGGGCTGTGCAGTAATTACAGTAAAAAACATACTTTTATTATATGTAAATTTCTTCACTACCAGCAAGTTGGGCGGACTTGCTGGTAGCCGCCGCATCCTCTGTTTGAAAAAAAGCCCCCTCCTCCACTTGATTGACAGGGCCAGCGAGCGCTCTCCTTCCCTCGCTGGCCCTGCCTGCAGCCTCAAATCCCGTGCCTGCGCCGTACCGGTCGTCATTCGGCGCAGGCGCTCTGAGAGAAGGACGGACGCTCCTTCCTCAATGCGCCTGCGCCAATGACGTCAGCCCTACATCCGGAAGAGAAGACCTCTCTTCCAGGTGTAGGGCTGACGTAATCGGCACAGGCGCACTGAGGAAGGAGTGGCCAAGCGGCCATCCTTCTCTCAGAGCGCCTGCGCCTAATGACGACCGGTACGGCGCAGGCACGGGATTTGAGGCTGCAGGCAGGGCCAGTGAGAGGAGGAGAGCGCTCGCTGGTCCTGTCAATCAAGTGGAGGAGGGAGCGTTTTTTCAAACAGAGGATGCGGCGGCTACCAGCAAGTCCGCCCAACTTGCTGGTAGTGAAGAAATTTACATATAATAAAAGTACGTTTTTTACTGTAATTACTGCACAGCCCGAGGTAAGAGGGGCATATATGGAATCTGCTTGCATTAACAAATATAATAAGTCAAAAACTGAAAATTGGGGGTTGGGGGGTGACAGAAGCCCTTTAATGATATTTACTTAAAGGTGGCTCAACCAACACATATCCATAGAAATAGGTGCACTCTCCAATGGCAACACCCTTGCCAATAAATAACAATAAAGGACAAAATGAGAGGGATGGAGGGCACTCACTTATCCGGTGTTTACATGAAACTATACGACATATTTGAATTAAAAAGTATTTTATTCAAATGAATGCGCAACACAGTTTGATAAGATAATAAAATTAATAAAAAGGCAATAAAAATATGACAATTATTAAAACAACCACCTTTTTTTGTCTATAGTGTGCACATCACTCCTTATCCTTATAGGTAAATTTATGTAGAGCATATACGTAACCAGCTGGTAATAATCGGTGTTAATGGCTAATAAAAAGGATATACGATGAAGTGTAGCAGTATAGCAATGCACTTTATGGAATCAGGATATATATATATATATATATATATATGAGATGGAATATTCCACTAGAATCACACAATAATATGTAGCAATATCAATAAACACATTCCATATGGCAGGCTTCTGTGATTGTTAGTATTTGTTCTGTAGAGCATTCGGTCTGAATGTCTTATCTTGATCTGGCATAAAAAAGTTGGTTGTTCTTATATCCTAGAATGTTAATTTTAGTTGTGACTAGTTCAGTGCTTTCATCAGGGTCTGTTATGAATGCAGACAAATCAATGTGATCGCCACTGCTCCTTACAGGGCTATCTCTGGTTATCAACACTTGGTAGGTATTACAGAGAATATGAATTACAAACCGGATTCCAAAAAAGTTGGGACACTATACAAATCGTGAATAAAAACTGAATGCAATGATGTGGAGGTGACAACTTCTAATATTTTATTCAGAATAGAACATAAATCACGGAACAAAAGTTTAAACTGAGAAAATGTACAATTTTAAGGGAAAAATATGTTGAATCAGAATTTCACGGTGTCAACAAATCCCCCAAAAGTTGGGACAAGGCCATTTTCACCACTGTGTGGCATCTCCCCTTAGGAATAAGAATGCTCTCCCATTCTTGTCTAATACAGGCCTCTAACTGTTCAATCGTCTTGGGCCTTCTTTGTTGCACCTTCCTCTTTAGGATGCGCCAAATGTTCTCTATAGGTGAAAGATCTGGACTGCAGACTGGCCATTTCAGTCCTACGCAGCCATGATGTTGTGATTGATGCAGAATGTGGTCTGGCATTATCTTGTTGAAAAATGCAGGGTCTTCCCTGAAAGAGATGACGTCTGGATGGGAGGATATGTTGTTCTAGAACCTGAATATATTTTTCTGCATTGATGGTGCCTTTCCAGACATGCAAGCTGCCCATGCCACACGCACTCATGCAACCCCATACCATCAGAGATGCAGGCTTCTGAACTGAGCGTTGATAACAACTTGGGTTGTCCTTGTCCTCTTTGGTCCGGATGACATGGCGTCCCAGATTTCCAAAAAGAATTTCGAATCATGACTCGTCTGACCACAGAACAATCTTCCATTTTGCCACACTCCATTTTAAATGATCCCTGGCCCAGTGAAAACGCCTGAGCTTGTGGATCTTGCTTAGAAATGGCTTCTTCTTTGCACTGTAGAGTTTCAGCTGGCAACGGCGGATGGCACGGTGGATTGTGTTCACTGACAATGGTTTCTGGAAGTATTCCTGAGCCCATTCTGTGATTTCCTTTACAGTAGCATTCCTGTTTGTGGTGCAGTGTCGTTTAAGGGCCCGGAGATCACGGGCATCCAGTATGGTTTTACGGCCTTGACAGAGATTGTTCCAGATTCTCTGAATCTTCGGATGATGTTATGCACAGTTGATGATGATAGATGCAAAGTCTTTGCAATTTTTCGCTGGGTAACACCTTTCTGATATTGCTCCACTATCTTTCTGCGCAACATTGTGGGAATAGGTGATCCTCTACTCATCTTGGCTTCTGAGAGACACTGCCACTCTGAGAAGCTCTTTTTATACCCAATCATGTTGCCAATTGACCTAATTAGTGTTAATTGGTCTTTCAGCTCTTCGTTATGCTCAAATTTACTTTTTCCAGCCTCTTATTGCTACTTGTCCCAACTTTTTTGGGATTTGTTGACACAGTGAAAATTTGAATCAACACATTTTTCCTTTAAAATGATACATTTACTCGGATTAATCGTTTGATCTGTCATCTACGTTCTATTACAAATAAAATATTGACATTTGCCATCTCCACATCATTGCATTCAGTTTTTATTCACAATTTGTTTAGTGTCCCAACTTTTTGGGAATCCGGTTTGTAGATGGTTACATTACCAATCCTTGTGTATGTCCAGAAAAACTCTGTGTTCGGAGCTTGGATGTATCGTGGCAGCTTTGAGGTCTGTGTTTACCGTCTGTTATCCCGGCGTCCCCACGTGGCGTCCCATGTGTTCTTAGGATGCCAGCTATTCAGCTTACTGCTGAGGATCGGTTGGAATTCCGGAGCGATCCTATCCACCGTGGCTATATATAAATATATTAAGTCCAGCATGTAATTAGTGGTGATGGTACGAATCTTGCATGTACTGTCTGCCTTTCAAACCCAGACGCGTTTCGGAGCGTCCCGCTCCTTCATCTGTGGTAGACGGTTTAGTGTGCTTCTTTAGTTCTTTTTAAAGGAAATTCATCAATTGAGAAGGAGGTGCTTGTTGGTTTGTCAGAATCAATACCAATACACTCACCTAAAGAATTATTAGGAACACCATACTAATACGGTGTTGGACTCCCTTTTGCCTTCAGAACTGCCTTAATTGTTGGATTTTACTAGTCTATGACGTAAAGTCATGATTTTATGAAAGACACGGAGGCGAGTATTGCTTAATCTCTTTTTACTGACAACCACAGCAGCAAAGAAAAATGAACACATTAACATATTGCCATAGCAACAGACTCTCCCCACACAGTAGACCCTATATAATGTCCACCAGTCCTCATAACTTCCTCTTTCTTGGCGAATGCCACCTCTACCGGAACAGATACTGGATACTTTCAAACGGAAACCTCAGGAAACTGCATACCCGCAGAACTGGAAGCCGGAGGGACAACAACCAAATCCTTCCTCTGAACAGACGGAAACAAGGGAGTCCTCCTGCGAATACGTAACTGCCGAACTGGAACAGGCAGAAGACACCCCATAGGAACACCTGGATGTAAATCATCATCCTATTCAACCTGCAAGAGAATAAAAATGCATGAAAGGAAATGTTCCATCCGTATCAAAAAACCTGCAAACATGTCAATCAATCAAACGACAGCAACATGAATCATCCAAAATGACACTTTGCATAATAAATAAGCAATAACTCAAGGGAGGGAAAAATACAAAGGGAGGGCAATACTCGCCTCCGTGTCTTTCATAAAATCATGACTTTACGTCATAGACTAGTAAAATCCAACAATTTTATTTCAAGACACGGAGGCTCCTATTGCAAGTTCAAAGCTGCACAACAACAGAAGAAAATGCATGACGAGCAGGGCGAAAATAAAATTCCGAAACTCGAGACCAGTTGGCAATCTTCATAATGTCCTCCAAACGAGCCCCAGACACCAACATAGAGGTGGAAGCTGCACTCCTAGTTGAATGAGCCGTGAACACAGAGGTATCCACTCCTGCCAAAGACATACACCATTTAACCCAATGAGCCAGCGTGGGAGTCGCAACCAGAGCAAAAGGTCGCCGATAAGAGAGAAACAACTGAAAACTTTCAGTCGACCTATGCAAAGAGGTACGAGCCTCATACTCTCAGAGACAAGCAACCGGGCAAAGGTTAGGAATGGCCGGAAAACTGGGATAAGAGACCGAGCGAATATGCGTCTTGGTCCGACGAGAAATATTGAAAGTGACCCCCTCCGGGTAAAAGGACCTGGCATCGAAATCCAAACCCTCTTGCAAGATACCAGGCAAAAGAGGGTAACCAGCTTGGCAGAGAGCTGGTGAAGAGAAAGCAGAGAGTTAGTTGGCCAAGCCATGAAAAGATCCAAGACCAAGGAAACATCCCAGGTGGAAGAAAAACGTGGCCGAGGGGGTCGCAACATACGCCAACCTTTCAGGAGACGACATACAAGAGGATGTTGCCCCGCAGGACGACCCTCAAAACCCTGATGGAAGGAAGAAATTGCGGACCGAAAAAGGTTGATGGTACGGTACGCCTTACCCTCCTCGAATAAAGAAGTCAAAAACTCTAAGACGTCTGAAACAGGAGCCGAAAGGGGATCCACACTCCGTGCGACGCACCAACTAGTCCACGATCCCCAGGCCGCTCTATAGGCCCTTCTGGTACCAGGAGCCCACGACTGCTCCAAGAGTCTTCTAGCAGCATCCGAAAGCTCCTCGCCTTGTCCGAAACGCCTGATATTCTGCATGCCAGCAGGCGGAGAGATCCCTCCAGCAATAGCGGCTGTTCTCTAAGAGAAGCTCTGGAAGATCCGGGAGTAGCAACGGTGGCAGTATGAGCAGGTCCAGCAGGTGAGGGAACCATGACTGAGAGGTCCAAAACGGCACAATCAACACTAACTCGGCTTGCTGCCAGTGCACCTGGGTCAGGACCCGTGGAAGCATCGCAAACGGAGGAAATGCGTAAAGTAGAGGTCCGCGCCAATCCTGCAGGAATGCGTCCACAGCCTCTGCGTCTGGATCCGGGCGCCAACTGAAGAAGCGTGGCAACTGAGTGTTCAACCGAGAGGCAAACAGGTCGATACAAAACGGACCCCAGAGGGAGGAGATGTGTTAGAACACCAGACCATCTAACTTCCAATCGCTGCCATCCCTGAGATACCGAGAGTTCCAGTCCGCCTGGATGTTCTGCAGACCCGGGAGATACTCCGCCACCACCGTGACCTGCTGGTTGAGACAGAAGGACCAGAACTCCTTGGCCAAGTGAGATAACATGCTCGAATGGGTACCTCCCATGGAGTTGACATATCGGACAGCCGACACGTTGTCCATGGTTAGGCGAATGCAGGCACTGGCACTGTTCTTGGCAAAACTGCGGATGGCAAAAGAGCCGGCCAGGAGCTCCAGGGCGTTGATATGGAGTGAAGCCTCCTCCTGAGACCAGGGACCTCCAGTGGAAACTCCGTCTCAGTGGGCCCCCCACCCGAGCAGGCTGGAGTCGGAGTCGATGGTGAAATCCGGACGAGGACCGCAAATCGCCTTCCCATTCCACGCCTGAAGGTTCGAGATCCACCAACGCAACTCGTCCCGAGTCTCGGAATCCAGCGAGATTGTATCCGCGTACGAAGCCCCGGTCTGAAGGTGGTAGTGGAGAGGAGCCGGAAACACCGCTTGAATGGAGGAGGAGAGTAGTCCTATAATCCGCGCTAGGTGGCGAAGCTCAATCCGAGGAGCAGTCAGCGTCTTGCGTAGTTCCTTGTGTATGGACCGGAGTTTCGCTAGAGGGAGTCTGAGAGTCTCTGAGATGGAATCCACTGAGAAGCTGAGAAATTCCATAACTCTGGAGGGGTCCAGGGAAGACTTCTCGTAGTTGATGAGGAAACCTAATCGGGATAGGAGGTCCATAGTTACCTGTAACTGCGAGCGGAGAACAGCAGGATCCTGGGCCATAAGAAGGATGTCATCCAGGTAGATGATCAGCCTGATCCCGCGACTGCGGAGCCAAGTCACAACCGGGCACATGATCTTGGTGAAGCACCAGGGGGCCGAGGACAGGCCGAAGGGGAGACAGGTGAAACGCCAAACCTGACCCTTCCACAGGAAACGGAGGAGATCTCTGGACGGCACCGAGACCGGGACAGTGAGATAGGCATCCTTCAGATCTAACTTCACCATCCAATCCCCTTGAAGAAGGAGATCCCTGAGAAGGTGAATACCTTCCATTTTGAAGTGCCTGTAACGAACAAACCTGTTTAGAGGTTTGAGGTTTATGACGGGGCGCATCTGCCCCCCTTTCTTTCGCACAAGGAAAATACTGCTGAGCAGACCCTCCGAAGGGTACGGGACCAGCTCGATTGCGCTCTTGAGAAAGAGGTCTGTGAGCTCCTTGTCTATGGCTAGCGATGCAGCCCCGGAAGCTGGAATAGGTGGGGGAGCAGGATGATGATAAGGGAACTGAACCAGTTCTATCTGGAAACCCTGGATTGTGGCCAACACCCAGCCGTCCGACGTGAATGATTCCCACGCATGCGAAAAAAGTCGGAGTCTGCCCCCTACACAAACAGGAAAAGAAGGAAGACGAGGAACACTTACCAAGGGGACGACGGAACCCGGAGCTTCCTCTGAACGGCCTTCGGCTGGGAGCACCTCGGGACGGGAAGAAACTCTGCGATTGCCTCGCGTCCTAGAAGGAGGATCGTTGATTAAAGGGTCTTTGACCGAAGGAGCCTCTGCCCGAGCCCCGGGCATGGAAGGAAGAGCGGCCAGCAGAACGGCCCCTGAAATTGTCGGCCCTTGAGGAAAAACGGCCTTGGAATACCTTCATCATGGAAGATTGTGCCTTGTCAAGAGCCGTAAAGGCTCCAACGAATCTGCCCATGTCCTTAATGAAGGAATCCCCAAACAGGAGACCCTGAGTATCACTTCCGGCCTCAGTGAGGGCCAAGTTCACTAATTTGGGCTCAATTTTGAATAAAATAGCCTTACGGCGTTCAATAGACAGGGAACTGTTCACGTTGCCTGCTATACAGATGGCCCGTTGGATCCACCCACGGAGTTCCTCCGGATCCACAGATGTATTGGACTCTCTGGTGATCTTAGCCATCTCAAAAATTTTGGCCAGCGGGCCGAAAACGTCCAGGAGTTTGTCCTGGCACGCTTTTAGGGCCGACTCCAGACCCCTTCTGGGGTTCCACCCTGACTTAGATAAAAACTGGACCATTTTAGGATCCACCGATGGAGTCTCACAAACCTTATTCGCCACAATGGGTCTAGGGCATTCTGCTTTCATTTTATTGCGTGCCTCTTTAGACAGAGGGCAACGAACCCGTGCCTCCAGATATTGTGCCACAGGGTCAAGGGGAAGCCATTCGGCAGATCTAGGGTGGTGGAGACTATCGGGATCAAAGAGGGGTTCCCCGAGAGGGTCGATTAGGACGCCAGAAGGCCCCTGTATAGCGTCCGAGGACGAAGCACCCAGAGGCGTCTGGGTGGGTGCCGTAGCAAGGTCGGTAGGGGCAGAATCGGACAGCTCGTCCTCAGGGAAAACCATGTCCTCAAATCTCACCTCCTCCTCAGAGTCGACCTCGGAGTCGATCTCAAACTCAGGGTGTGCTCTCGCACACTTCCAATTCCGCGCCCATTCTGCCTGGCGGGATGAGGCTCTTTTGCGCGATAACGCGCTCACTTGGGTGGCATTAGACTCACCAATCACAGGGGTTCTGGAGGCATGAGGTACAGGTAATTCAGCTTGTATGGTGTCACTAGAAACACTAGGGCATGCTGAAAGGGCGTCAGAAATAGACTTAGTGAGGGTGTTGGTAACAGACCCCATAGCAGCCATGATGGCTTCAGACACAGACCGCTGGAAGGCATCCGCAGAGAATGCGGTGCCAGCCGTTGCAGGTGCAGGAGAAGAGACCTGCGCGTCTCTCCCTGTCTCCACCACTTGTGAGGGATACCCAGTATGAGACATGATTGGCAGAAGATATCTGTGCCCAGCAAAATCACAGTAGCCAGCAAGAACACCTAATAGGGTCAAGCAAACCTAAAGGCAGGCAAGTACAAGGGGGGGGGGGGAACGCCTAACAGAGCGACTGAGCCTGGGGCAGGAGGCACACAGAGGGTAGTCATCCAGCTAGTGTGCATGCAGGAAGCAGCCGGAACGGAACGAGCGCAGGACGGGGGGCGTGGCCACAGACGGAAGTGAGAAAAAGGCCGCGCTAGAGGGAAGGACCGAAAGGAGAGGCGCCAGAGAAAAGGCTACAGGAAAATGGCCGCCGAAAGCTCGCAGGCGGGCGAAGTCCCGCGAGATCGCGGCCCCAGCACCAGACACCGGCGGGAAGCGGGGAGAGTAAATGCGGTAAGAGATACAACGTCCGAAGCGCTAGGCCCCACCAGGAATAGAGAGGAAAACGGGGGAAAGCAGCGATACCGCGTAGGGGAGTGCAAGAACAAAAATTAACCCTTCCGTCCCCCGAACCCGCCCCCAGCAGGGAGACAGGAGCGGGAAGGTACAGGGGACAAGAGATGAAAAACGGCCAGAAAAGACCTAGGAAGAAAACCTACATGGGTATAAATCAATATAAATAAATGCCCCCCCCCCCCCCTTCCCCGCAATAACAGGATAACGGAGCAATAAACTAAACACAAAACTAATCCAATACTTTAAAACAGATGCTGCGAAATAAGAGTATACTTAGCTTGTGGCAGCAGCAAAGAAAGAGGAAGTTATGAGGACTGGTGGACATTATATAGGGTCTAATGTGTGGGGAGGGACTGTTGCTATGGCAATATGTTAATGTGTTCATTTTTCTTTGCTGCTCTGGTTGTCAGTAAAGAGAGATTAAGCAATAGGAGCCTCCGTGTCTTGAAATAAAATTCTATGTGGCATTGATTCAACAAGGTGCTGATAGCATTGTTTAGAAACTTCGAGCTTTGTGACATGGTGCATTATCCTGCTGGAAGTAGCCATCAGAGGATGGGTACATGGTGGTCATGAAGGGATAGACATGGTCAGAAACAATGCTCAGGTAGCCCGTGGCATTTAAACGATGGCCAATTGGCACTAAGGGGCCTAAAGTGTGCCCAGAAAACATCCCCCACACCATTACACTACCACCACCAGCCTGCACAGTGGTAACAAGGCATGATGGATACATGTTCTCATTCTGTTTACGCCAAATTCGGACTCTACCATTTGAATGTCTCAACAGAAATCGAGACTTATCAGACCAGGCAACATTTTTCCAGTCTTCAACAGTCCAATTTTGGTGAGCTTGTGCAAATTGTAGCCTCTTTTTCCTATTTGTAGTGGAGATGAGTGGTACCCGGTGGGGTCTTCTGCTGTTGTAGCCCACCTTTCTTTCCATTTCTGAAATTCAGTTTGGAGTTCAGGAGATTGTCTTGACCAGGACCACAACCCTACATGCATTGAAGCAACTGCCATGTGATTGGTTGACTAGATAATCGCATTAATGAGAAATAGAACAGGTGTTCCTAATAATTCTTTAGGTGAGTGTATATGGAATGGATTAGATCAAGATTACACATAATCACATTGCTTATTTACGGCTTCCCCGTATAGAGTATTCTGATTAGGATCTTATATCATGTGCAGACTTATTCATGGATGGTCTGTCTATAGTCCAAAAAATGCACCTGCTTTTTTCATGCGTTTGTGGTGCGTTTTTTCATTTTAGCATATGTATATGGCTGCAAATTGTAAATATTTATCCAAATTACAAACTGTTAAAGGGGATATTAATTATTGATATTTATGCAAATCTCAGTAATTAATATTCATAAATAGGCGTAATCGTCTTGTGATGGCTCCGCCTATTTATGCCTTAATGAATAACAAATCACTACTGATTGCCCTACACTAATCACTAAACTAGCTGCAAGCGCCTTACTGACTACCCCTAGTGATCACACATTACACAATTGGTATAAATGACACGGTATTTATTAATAATACATTAGTTATACAACACCAACAATATACTAACTCTATTGCGGCGTTACTTTACAACCAAAAAGGTATTAGGTTTATAACCATATATATCTATAACAAGGGGATAGATATATATTGTTATAACCACGCACTACAATATAAATACACACACACTAATACAATATACTGACACGGTTCTAACTACACTACACAGTCCCAAATCCCACCTACAATCATACAGGTATAACAGCCCTCCCGCCTGGCTCTATAATATCCCTATGGGATAATAGGGGTGAGGTATCTGGGGGGTAGGCACGACAGGGCTATTACAAAACACAGCAAGGGTTGGGGGCAGAGAATCAGGGGTAAC
This sequence comes from Bufo gargarizans, assembly GCF_014858855.1. Classification (NCBI taxonomy): domain Eukaryota; kingdom Metazoa; phylum Chordata; class Amphibia; order Anura; family Bufonidae; genus Bufo; species Bufo gargarizans. The sequence continues at coordinate 108,051,242 of NC_058082.1, read as the reverse complement.
AGGGTATGGGGTCAGGGTACAGCAATATGGGGTCAGAGATAGCAGCAGTATGGGGTCAGGGATAGCAGCAGTATGGGGTCAGGGATAGCAGCAGTATGGGGTCAGGGATAGCAGCAGTATGGGGTCAGGGATAGCAGCAGTATGGGGTCAGGGATAGCAGCAGTATGGGTCAGGGATAGCAGCAGTATGGGGTCAGGGATAGCAGCAGTATGGGGTCAGGGATAGCAGCAGTATGGGGTCAGGGATAGCAGCAGTATGGGGTCAGGGATAGCAGCAGTATGGGGTCAGGGATAGCAGCAGTATGGGGTCAGGGATAGCAGCAGTATGGGATCAGGGATAGCAGTATGGGGTCAGGGAGCAGTATAGGGTCAGGGAGCAGTATAGGGTCAGGGACAGCCGGGTTATGGGGTCAGGGAAAGCGTTGGTGGGATAGTGGTAGGGAGTAGAAGGGGGAGATACTTAGCGGTGTAATGCTCGTTGTCCAGGGGGGCTCGTTGGTCTAGGGGATGCTTCTTCCGCCGGGTCACTTACCTGACTGCTGAGCGGAGCGCCGCCTGTCTATTTAAACTTGGCGGCGCCCGCTCGCAGTCTCCCTATTCGCGCCGCGCGCATGCGCACCGCCGGCCTCAATACGTGGGCCGGCGCGGTGATATGACGTCACCGCGCCGGCCCGAGGATCTCGGAGCGCGCTTCCAGGGGGGGGGATCCTTTGATCCTCCCGCCTGTGAAGCGGACGCTTACCTCCGGCGCTGTAATTACAGCGCCGGAGGTCAGCCACTCGCAGGGGCATGGGAACTCTTTGTTCCCATGTCTCTGTTAGGAGCATCATCCCCGGCGTGGCCGGAGATGGTGACAAAGGGCAGAGGATCTATTGATCCTCTGTCCTTTGTGGAGGCCGACGCTGGACATGATTGTCCAACTGTCGGTCTCCTCCCAGCAAGCGGCATGATTCCGGCCATATATGCCTATAGATGCGTGGGGCACATCCATAGGCATATAGGAACGGACATTACACATGGGGGCATGTTATATCTATCAAGGGGGCACATTCCTATAAAGGGGGCACATTAAAGGGGGCACATTCCTATAAAGGGGGCACATTCCTATAAAGGGGGCACATTAATACATATACACAGAGATGCATGTTGCCAAGGGGCCTACATACATCTCTGTGCATATCCACAGATCCCACCTGGAGGAGCCCATATACAAGGGCTAATATATATGTATATATGTCACGGCATACATACATATATATTTAAATATGACCCTTCCTTCAACAATCCCCCTGTTGTCGGGAATACGACAATAAACATTTTGGGGGAAGGGTAGGGCTGCCTTTGCCTCTTCAATCTACCCCTGGTGACTTTTCCGGGAGGACTAAAGTGATCTGACTCTTAGGTACCTAGACATCACCCATCGTGCTCCATCCTGCCTCTCATTAAAACGTCTCCATCCCCCGAGTACCCCATGTTCTTCTCCTTGGATAACTTTCTTGGTATCCTATGATCTTCAGGTGTCAGCCACTCCCAACGTAGTCTATTCCTGACTAAAATGGCTTCACCCTTGCAGTCTTTAGATCACTCCATTCAGCGACCGTATTCTCTCTCTTTGCCAGTGTTGTTCTTCTGGCGTCCGTTACCCCCACTGTTAGTGCCGGTAATTAATGTAGCACCTCCTTATGGGGTATGGACGGCCGTAGGCTGACCTTTTAATGACTTTCATTTTAATTGAAGACTCAGTTGTTGGAGAGGTTCTCTCCGGGACAGATACATAGGTTTTTACAAGGCAGGTCAGATTTTCTGGTGAGAGGTGATGTCATAGTACCTAAATTTTACCCGCGGGAAGGAACCCCGCACTACCATCATTCAGTCCAACCCTTACAAAAAATCACCATTGTCAATATTGAAGCGGCAAATACCTTAGTGATGAGGGGCCTGACCCTAGGGAATCTACTCTACCCCACTCACACAAACATGTCATATCCCTCCCAATACAATTCAGTGTGTACCCATAGAGACTCATGCCACCTGGCCTTACTTTCTATACCTCCCAAGACACTGGTAGTTAACCGACCCTTGTGTCCTTGGGGAAATGACTATAGGATGCACACGTGCGTCCAGCCATATTGTAGTATGGCTGTCGCCCATCTGCACCTAGAGTGTCCATGGGTACATAGGAACTCACATGCAAATAATCAATGTAAATCTATACACAATATATGAGGTCACAGGGTGGTCTATGATTATACCCCGAATCCTCCTACAAAAATCTACTACAATACGTGTATGCATACACACAATGTTATGAGGTCACAGGATGGCTTTTGGATTTTCATCCCGACCTTCATAGGAAACCGTATGTCCATGCGATCTCTGTCTTCAGGACTTTGTTGGAGCTAAGTCCTGAGCCTCCTGCGATTAACTTCGTGAAGTTCTGTCTGGTTCTGGTTTAGCTGGTCCGCAAGTCTCTTGACCCTCCTGTAGATTAGACACAGTCCCGTGTACATGACTATTACCAGAACCAGAAGAACTATCACCGGATGAATCAAAAGGTTGAAGAAGGATGTTGCCTTTGGACTGTAGCCGAACAGACTTTCCCACCAGGAGATCTTGGAGTCTTTGTCCAATGCGGTTGTGATTGCCGTAATTTTATTCTTGTCGTGCGTCAGTTGGATGGTGGCCTGTTTCTCTGTTTCTCGAAGATCTTTAAGTATTTTGTCTTCTTGGCTGAAGTCCAGCAGGAGATGTTTGAGTTCTACCCCAAAGCCAAGAGGAATTTTCTGGAGTCTCACGGGTACGTCGGGGCGGATGTCAAGTCTTTTCTCCGGGGTGATTGGTGTTCTTCCTTGTATCTCTGCGACATCTAAACCTAGGACGGGGCTAAGGGTGCAATACGCTCCAGGGAGGAGTACTCCTCTCTCAGTGCAGTTAGTTCCATAGATTGTATAAGACATGTTTTGCCTTTGGTACCAGCACCAATACCCCTGTCCCAAGTATTTAAGGGAAGAGGGTATTGGGCTGGCCTTCATCTCACAGGACCCCTCGGTGCTCCAACATTGGTGTCTTAACACCCGATCCTGACTACCTTGACAGAGGATAGCATCCCCTTTCTTCCAACATCCCTCTGTGTCTAACAGATAAGGATGGCCTTTCTCATAGGTTAGAACGCCCGCGGGGAGCTGTGGATGAAGCACCGTCTGGTTATTTATGACAACCCCTAAGTTAATTGCACTGTAACCTTGTCTAAGATGGCCAGATACAGGAGCCAATGACGAAGCAGTGCAAGTGAGATTCCTACAGCCGTGCCACTGTACTACCCACCAGTTGGTGTAATTGGCTGCAAAAGGAGATATAAGAGGACTTACACGTTGGCGGAGGTTAAATGGAAAGTGGCCGCCGTACAACGATGATACAATATGTTTAAGGTTGCCTGAGAGTTCACTCTGGACTTGCGTACACGCCAGAGCGAGCTGAGCTCTATCCTGTTCTTCCAAGAGACCCACGACTAACCTTCTAAACTTCTCTCGTAAAGCAGAAGATAGAGAGGTAGTGGCATCTATGTGCGAATGCTGCAAACCCTCTAAGACGTGGTTTACATCAAGCTGGGTCTCGAATCCTTCTCCGGCGTGTCGCGCAACATCCCCAAGTTTACCTCTCAGGACTTCCATGTCCATAGTGTTCAGGGCGCCCACTCCCAATGCACCTCCGCCTAGTCCCATGGCTATCAGATCTCTTCTTCCCCTTTGATTCCTGTGTATGAGATCATCTTTTCTTACCTCTTGCCCCGCCTCTATCCAACCTCTTATCATGTCAATTTGGTTCCTCACAAACTCCCCACATCTGTGATCCCATTGGTCGACTCGGAAGTCATCTACGGAAATTCTCCAAGTAAATAGGACAAATTTTGTCCCCGTGATGATCTTCCATGGGGATGACAGTTGAGGAGCTATAGGATCTGCCAATTGATGGATAGGGGCGTTGCAAGAGTCTAAATGCATTTTTACAGGTTGGAGACCTGTTGCTTCATAGGGGATCCTCACCACGGTTACACAAACTTGCCCTCTACCTTTGAACGGATACCATTGGTCACTTTCTCCAACCTGTAGCACTAGTTTTCCTACGGGTTTGGATTTAGACAGATAGACCCATTGTGTAAAGGTCCAGCACCCTTCATCTACTGCCTCGCAAAAAGGCCATCTAAACGAACCATCTATATTGATGTCAAAGTTAATATCCCTGCTACTGGGGTCTTTCCAATCGGAAGACACATACCTACCCCGGTATTCCTCATTCATAGGGGTACCGTCCATCCATACATCCACTGTAGGGGTATCCACTCCATTGCACACCAAATCCCATCTCCAGGGATTAGTGTCCAAGGTTACCATCTGGGTATCTTGTTCCCAGTGGGCATAGGTGATGAAATAATATCCAGTCACCTCCTGAACACAATTGTCTCTCATGATGGTGATCATAAAAGACCGTATGGATGGAGATCCCTTTAACTGAGCATACCTGAGATCCTTGGCATCTGTTCGTACTTTTAAAATGGTGGCTCGGTAAAAGCCTTCCAGTTTTACCGGACCACTCTGGTCATTCCATAGGACCTGGCCAGAGTTACTGCAGTTTAACTTTAGCATCATTATACTGGTTCGTATGTAATCTGTGGACACATGTCCCTGAACATAACTGGATTCCCTAGTGATAATCATCTGGGAATCTCTTAACATACAATAAGCTTTTAGGGTGCCCTTTACCGGAATGGGTCTGTAAAAATATGTCCTTACCCTCAGCCCATCTTGGCTATCCCTCCTTATGAAGGTAGCTTTAAGGATATACCAGCCACTATATTCTGCACCCGTGACATCCTCGGGACTCAGAACCCCCTCCTTGGTACACAACACTGTGGTAGTGTTGGTTTCCACTTGTTTGTAAGGATGCAAGTGAGGGTCCCTAGACACCCATCTTGAGGATCTCATAGGAGTAGGGTCAGAGTCCCGAAAATGTCTGAATTCTTTGAGGCAGAGGGCATGTAAATCATGTTGTATGGCAGACACATTCTCCACAGGGGTATAATGTTGAATTACACCTTGGGCAAAACTCTCCCTCTGGAAACCATACAGATACCATTGTCCTGGTATAAAGGAAAGGTTCTCGTATGGTTTCAAGATTTTGCCCTCCAAACATTCCACCATTAAAAGGCCGGGTTTATTAACTCCCAGGCCCTCCCCCGAAGAGGTTGAGCCCGCCATCATCATGCTTACCACCAGTGCCACAAGTTGGGGATATGCCATGTTCAGAGGATCTCTATATCTTTTCAGGCTAGTCGTAGCCTTGGTGAGTCTCCCTCCTGTGATCTGTTAATTCAATGTGTGTGTAATTAGTTTCATGGATCCACCCTCAACCCACCAATACACACCCCCCCCCCCCCCCCCGGTCACCCAACTCTGTGAGGGTTCCTGTTATTGAGTTGGGGAGGCTCGGGTGGCCTTGGCCTGGTCGATATGGATCCATAAAACTCCCTGCCGCCTACGTGACTTTTTCTTGGTCGTCATCGGCCTTTGCACCTTTAGCATGGTGTCACCCATTACTTCAAGGACCTGATAGGGTCCTTCCCAGTTTGCATCCCAGGGGCCGGCCCGACGGAAGATTTTCACCATCACCAGCTCTCCTACAGAGGGCATTGGTGTTTCCCCCTGTAGATACGGTCTGTGTAGCCGTATTGCTGCATGAGGCAATAACTCCTTCAGGTTTAGTTGTACCTGTTGGAGAAATAGGTCTCTGGCGATGGCGTTCTTCATCGGTTCTGACACCAGGGGTTCATTGGGCAGGCATAGGGGCATTTTGCGTCCGGTCATTAGTTCGAACGGGGTGATACCGGTACTGGTAGCCTCGGTAGCTCGGATTCCCATTAGCACGGCTGGCAGAGAGGTTACCCATGAGGAACCTTTCTCCAGTAGTGCTTTAGAAAGTCGTGTTTTTATGGTCCGGTTTATCCGCTCCACGATGCCCGCTGACTGAGGGTGGTAAGGCACATGAAATCTTTGCTTTATGTCTAAAAGACCACAAAGCGCCTTCATTACCTTACCCGTGAAATGGGTCCCTCTGTCTGACTCTATCAATCTGGGGATACCCCATTGTGACAGAACCTGTTCCCAGAGAACACGGGCAGTGGTTGTAGCCGAATCGTTAACCGTGGGGATGGCTTCTACCCATTTAGAGAAAACATCCACTACCACCAGTGCGTAACGATAGTTACGACTTCCTGTTGGTAAAGGTCCAATAAAATCTATTTGTAGTGCGGACCATGGACCATCTGCAGGAGGGACTCGCTGCAACACCGGCTTCAGGGCTGACGCCCTTGGGTTAACCTGAGCACATACCAGGCACTGTTGTGTTACTTCCTCTACTGTGTTGGACATTCCCGGCCAGTATAATTTGTCTCTCAGGAGAGACAAGAGTTTATCCCGGCCCAGGTGTCCAAACAGTTGGTGGTTCAATCGGGTCAGTTCTGCTTGCAGATGCTGTGGAACCACGGGAAGAGGAAGTTGTTGTGTACCGGTATCATAACACAGGATCCCTTGCTGTCTTGACCAGGGATGCTGAGGAGATGTGAGGTGTGTCATTAGAAGAGGGTCTTTTGCTTGTTCCTCCTCAAATGACACCGGGCCTTTACTCAGGTTGGTACGAACTGCAATGTGTAGGCTGGTAGCGCCTCAGTGTCTGTTTCCTGAAGGATCCCAGATACTGCCGCTAGTTTGGCCAATTCATCCGCCTTGTTGTTACCTAGCGTCAAAGGCTCATCCCCTTTCTGATGCGCAGGGATTTTTATGATGGCTGCTTCCGCCGGGTGTGCCATGCCCCATTCCCAAAGTTCTTTCAGGACCGACAAATGAGCCAGAGGTTTGTTTTGGCTATCCACAAATCCTCGTCTTTTCCATGTGTCCAGGTGCAGGGTGAGAGAACGAACTACATATGAACTGTCGCTATATATAATTCGTTTCCCTGGGGGTTGAAGAAGCAAGGCTTTCTTGACTGCCTCCAGTTCCGCCCGCTGTGCCGACATGTGACCTGGTAACTTGACAAGATTCTGGGTACCTGTGGTCTCATCCAGCACAGCAAAACCTGTGACATATGTCCCATCCATGAAAAATCGAGAGCCATCAACAAAGATGACTCTGTCTTCTGGATGTTTATCGGTCCTGAAAATTTGTGGCGCCTTGATGTGCGCTGGTTGGCCACAGTCATGTTCGGTGCCAGTTAGGTTCAGTAACTGGGACAGAACATACTTGGCTTTGTGGTTCACCTGTAGACTCCGGCCACTGAGATCCATAATCCACCTCCCAAATCTCTGTTGGGAGACTCCAGGGAGTGTATCACGGAGCAGGAGGGCCAATGGAGAGTGTGGAGTCTGCAAAGTGAGGGGCCTGAAGCCTACAATATGCTCAGTGGTTTTGACGGCATAGTGTATGGCTGCCAGTTGTTTGGCACACTCATCGAACCCTCGTTCAACAGGCGAAAGTAACCTGGAGAAGTATCCCAGCGGTCTAGTGTCATACCCTATCTGCTGTAGGAGGACCGCTGAGATAGACTCCGTCCCTGCATGCGCCTGTATGGCTATTTCCCCTTCAGGATGGGGGGTAGCCAATACAGGGGCAGAGGAGAGGTCCCTTTTCAAAGTAGAAAAGGCCTCTTCCTGTGCATCAGACCAACCTTTGATTGAAGGGTCTTCTCCTCTGAGGAGTTCATAGAGGGGTTTTGCTTTGGCAGCAAAATCCTCTATGAACTCCCTCATGAAATTAGCAACTCCCAGGAATTTTCTTAAATCCTGTAGAGTGCCCGGCCTAGGTAACTTTACCATGGCTTCCACTCTGGCTGCCACAATCCCTTTGGCTCCAAAAGAAATTTGGACTCCAAGAAAAGTCACCTCCGTTCTGGCCAAATTTGCCTTGTGGGGACTCAGCTTGAGTCCCGACTTGGCCAGGAGTCCCAATAGCTCTTTTAACAGAACCAAGTGTTCTTCTATGGTTTCTGTTTGTAAGAGCAGGTCATCCACGTATTGCAAAAGGCATCCTGGCCGTGAAAATACACTCAGAACGGCCGCCAATGCCTGGTGAAAATACGTGGGACTACTGTGGAATCCCTGGGGGAGTACACCGAACATGTACTGTTTGTCCCCTACTGTAAAGGCAAATTTGTACCTACAGTTTTCAGTGAGTTCAATAGAGAAGAACCCATTGGCAACATCTATGGTTGAGAATATGCGACTTTTGCCGCTTATTCTGGCCATGATGTCGGGAGTCTGTGCCACCACTGGAGCGGACATTGGGGTGTACTTGTTGAGGACCCGGAGATCTATGGTGAGCCTCCATGCATTGGTGTCCTTTTTCTTTACTGGCCAGAGGGCATTGTTGCATTTAGAATTGCCCTCTATGACCACCCCCTTAGTTTTCAATTCTTGGACAGTGTCCAAAATTGAATGGGTGGCTTCTGGCGGAAAGCGGTATTGGCGTTGAGGTGGAGGGTCGGGACCTTGTATGTCCACCTGAACTCCAATCAGTCTGCCACAATCGTTTTTTCCCTGGGCCCACAGGTCGGGGTACTCATACACAATAGGCTCAAGATCTGGATTATGCGAGATCTCAGGCCATTTGTGTTCAAGTACTTCAGTAGAGTCATCTACTGTTGGCAATGGTGGTCCCAGAAACTGGCGTTGGATGACAAACACCTTGGATTGTCTGGGACCCTTCCATACAATACTATTTGCCAGATCTAGGATCCACCCATTTTGTGTCATTACGTCGGTTCCAATAATGTTGTCAGAACCGGGGTAATACCACATGGGGATCCTAAGGGTTGTGTGAGTGGTAATCTGGACAATTACTTCTTCTATTCTGTGGGCCTTCACCCCCCCTTGTTGGTGATCAAATCCGATCACCACACACTGAGGGCTGTTGGGATGTAAATCATGTTTGACATTGGTAATGGAAATTTCCGCACCAGTGTCAAGCATGATTTCGGCGTCCTGATTTTTGATTTTGGCTTTTATGTGGGGTCTCCCTGAAGAATCCAGTATGATAGGACATACTGGCGCCAGTTCTTTAGGGATCCCTGATCTTCAATCAATTTCTACCAGACTCCCAGTAGGTACCTGTGAGGTACATACTGCCATTTGTGGGTTCTTGTTATGGACCCTTAGTGTGGATTCCAGGGATTCCACACTCCTTACCGAACGCGCAGGGTCATTCACAACAGCCACACGTTTTGGTGTCTGGACCTGTGAATGTCCCAGATATTCCCCCACTGGTTTGGCATAATTAGGTTTCATCTTGAAACCGTTATTATTGCCCGTTCTCTCAGGATTTGTCCGGTTATTACGTGACCATTGTGGACAATTCCTCTTTATGTGCCCGTATTGTAAACATAGGAAGCATCGAATGCTTCCTATCCTTTCCAATGGCGGGGCCGTGGGGCGAATAGTTGAATTACCCTTTGTGTGCTGTACCCGATCATCTTGAGATATATCAGGTACAGGCGCACGCTCCGTCACTTTGACGAATTTCTTATTGAGCAGTGTATCCTGTCTGCACTGCTCAATAATCATAGCAGCATCCGTGAGGGATGGTTCCCTGGCTGCGCTCAACCGGATTGCAGTATCAAGGTATGGGAATTTCTCCACAAACATACGTATCATACCCTGTGGAATTCCGACACCGTGATCCTTTGTAACCCTTCTATACATGGCTTCAAACCTACTACACATAGACAAAGGTTCGTCATGTATAGTGGGTTTGAACTTGGACAGGATATCTGGAGTGACGTCCCAATGGCCCGTTGCCAGTCTCATGAGTATGGGGAGACGTTCCTCCTTGTCATAAAACTGTCCATTCATGGGTTGTGTCCTCCCCGTTACCTCATACCTTTGGTTTAGGTGTGTAGGTAACCATAACTTGAATAACTCCATGCGATATTCGTGAGCCACTGAATACTTGTTACAGTGACCCTCGAAGATATCACATGAAGTAAACGGATCTACAATGGGATCATATTTTGGGATCTCCTTGCAGATCCGTAACAGGAAGTTTATCCTTTCCATACTGGAATGGTTAGGATAAAAATCTTCCTGTCTTTCCGGACGCGTTGGCGGATTGGAAGTGGTAAATGGCCAACCACTTTCCTCTCTCCAATCGTTGTCCTGTTCCTGGAATCGGTTGCTACCCCTATTCTCCCTGGGTGTTTGGGTAAAAGGTAGCATCCGTTCCACCTGTCCCCTGGTGTCTACTGCCTCGGGTGTTTGATCCGTGGAAGATATTGGCGCTGTCGCCGCTGTCTCCCCATGTGCCGTTCCCGAAACACAAACCTGTTTCGTGGGCAACATGCTATTAGTACCAGGCCGTGACAGATTCGAGATGACCTGCTGCAAATCCGCAATGGTTTGCGTTTTTGCAGCCAGGTCCTCTCGAAGTTGAACAATCATGCTATCCATAGATACCGTATTGTTCCTGAACTGATTTATCTCAGTGTACAGTCTGAGCAGTTCCTTGTCCATGTCAGAGTAGAAACTCTCCTTATCCGAGAGTCTAGACTCTAACACGCAAATCTCCCTGCCCCTCTCGGCTGTACACTGGGACTTCTCTTGTAGTTGTGTTTGTAATGTGTGTAACTGTTTAATGTTCTCAACACAACAATTGCAGTGAAAGTTTGCCATGTTGGAAACTTCCTCTGCCTTTGTTGTGCTGTTAAGTGTTTCTAGATGTTCTGGCTTCCAAATGATATCCTCAAAGGTATGAACCAATTTGGCTAGCATTTGGAGTCGTTTTTTTGTTTTTTTGAACACACTACGATTAATGCACAGTTTATCGTGAGCGTATGCCTGGTCCAATAAAGTGGACCATAGCAGCTCAGTGGATTTGTAAGTGGTGGGGATGATGGGGTTGTATGTGCTATGTTTGCTGAGGTGTTGCAGTGTGGTGAAGTTCATACTCACTTTTTGACGAGAGGCCATCTTCATTGGTGTCGTTGATACTTGTGTTGCTGCGTGGAGGAGGTCCTTCAATATTCGGAACGCCTTCTCCCGTTCAGCTAGACGACTTTTGCTTCAACGATGATGGTTCTCTCTTCAGTGGTGTTGTGATGACTTCTCTCCAGTTGGCGTGTAAGGGAATCAGAAAATATTAGTACACAAAGATCAGGAAAGATTTTAGATTCTCTGCTGTAGAGTTTGTTCTGTGTCCGGTTCTGATCGAGAAAAACCCGCTCTACCTGTCCGAACTTGCAGGCTATGGACGCTCAGATCCACTGACCGCGTCCTTCCCACCTGATTAGTTCACAGCGTAAGCGATTCTTCTGTTCCAAAACCAACCACAGATACAAACTCACCGCAGTGGGCCTGGCTCGCCAATGTTAAAGGGGATATTAATTATTGATATTTATGCAAATCTCAGTAATTAATATTCATAAATAGGCGTAATCGTCTTGTGATGGCTCCGCCTATTTATGCCTTAATGAATAACAAATCACTACTGATTGCCCTACACTAATCACTAAACTAGCTGCAAGCGCCTTACTGACTACCCCTAGTGATCACACATTACACAATTGGTATAAATGACACGGTATTTATTAATAATACATTAGTTATACAACACCAACAATATACTAACTCTATTGCGGCGTTACTTTACAACCAAAAAGGTATTAGGTTTATAACCATATATATCTATAACAAGGGGATAGATATATATTGTTATAACCACGCACTACAATATAAATACACACACACTAATACAATATACTGACACGGTTCTAACTACACTACACAGTCCCAAATCCCACCTACAATCATACAGGTATAACAGCCCTCCCGCCTGGCTCTATAATATCCCTATGGGATAATAGGGGTGAGGTATCTGGGGGGTAGGCACGACAGGGCTATTACAAAACACAGCAAGGGTTGGGGGCAGAGAATCAGGGGTAACAGGGTATGGGGTCAGGGTACAGCAATATGGGGTCAGAGATAGCAGCAGTATGGGGTCAGGGATAGCAGCAGTATGGGGTCAGGGATAGCAGCAGTATGGGGTCAGGGATAGCAGCAGTATGGGGTCAGGGATAGCAGCAGTATGGGGTCAGGGATAGCAGCAGTATGGGGTCAGGGATAGCAGCAGTATGGGGTCAGGGATAGCAGCAGTATGGGGTCAGGGATAGCAGCAGTATGGGGTCAGGGATAGCAGCAGTATGGGGTCAGGGATAGCAGCAGTATGGGGTCAGGGATAGCAGCAGTATGGGGTCAGGGATAGCAGCAGTATGGGATCAGGGATAGCAGTATGGGGTCAGGGATAGAGTATGGGGTCAGGGAGCAGTATAGGGTCAGGGAGCAGTATAGGGTCAGGGACAGCCGGGTTATGGGGTCAGGGAAAGCGTTGGTGGGATAGTGGTAGGGAGTAGAAGGGGGAGATACTTAGCGGTGTAATGCTCGTTGTCCAGGGGGGCTCGTTGGTCTAGGGGATGCCTCTTCCGCCGGGTCACTTACCTGACTGCTGAGCGGAGCGCCGCCTGTCTATTTAAACTTGGCGGCGCCCGCTCGCAGTCTCCCTATTCGCGCCGCGCGCATGCGCACCGCCGGCCTCAATACGTGGGCCGGCGCGGTGATATGACGTCACCGCGCCGGCCCGAGGATCTCGGAGCGCGCTTCCAGGGGGGGGGATCCTTTGATCCTCCCGCCTGTGAAGCGGACGCTTACCTCCGGCGCTGTAATTACAGCGCCGGAGGTCAGCCACTCGCAGGGGCATGGGAACTCTTTGTTCCCATGTCTCTGTTAGGAGCATCATCCCCGGCGTGGCCGGAGATGGTGACAAAGGGCAGAGGATCTATTGATCCTCTGTCCTTTGTGGAGGCCGACGCTGGACATGATTGTCCAACTGTCGGTCTCCTCCCAGCAAGCGGCATGATTCCGGCCATATATGCCTATAGATGCGTGGGGCACATCCATAGGCATATAGGAACGGACATTACACATGGGGGCATGTTATATCTATCAAGGGGGCACATTCCTATAAAGGGGGCACATTAAAGGGGGCACATTCCTATAAAGGGGGCACATTCCTATAAAGGGGGCACATTCCTATAAAGGGGGCACATTAATACATATACACAGAGATGCATGTTGCCAAGGGGCCTACATACATCTCTGTGCATATCCACAGATCCCACCTGGAGGAGCCCATATACAAGGGCTAATATATATGTATATATGTCACGGCATACATACATATATATTTAAATATGACCCTTCCTTCAACACAAACATAAATGATTTTTTCTCCTTATCTTGAATAAAAAATTAATAACAATGACAATTTGACTAAAATATAACATAATTGTGCAAAAAGGAGCTGTTTTCCTTTTTATATAGAGAGCAATTACAAAGTATCATGTTATTATATCCACACGGGCAATACACTATGTAGAATGTAATTATATCCCTAACTGTATCATCTTTATCTTTTTCTTATTTATTTTTATGACTATTCATAAGTCCTGTTTACCCTTTCCTTTTTGTTTCTATGGGTTATTATTATATATTTTATTTTTCTAATTTTCTTCTGTATATAGATCTTGCAAGTTTTCAAGAGAATGAAGAAGAGTGAAAGAAGTTAGTTAGTATAGGCCCCACTGTCTTGTCTCTCAATAGATGATGCCAATGTTTTCTGATAATTTTTTCAACTGTTCGATATTGTGAATTAATAAGGTAGTATCATAAGTAAAGTATCATTTTGTTTGCTTTCCTTCTTATTGGTAGTGAAAAAAGTCTCCATATTCATATCTCTTACTTTATTGAATGATGTTTCTATTAATTTGTCTGGATATTGTTTATCTAAAAATTGTCTTAATTGCATGGCTTCATTCTCAAAATGTTCATCCAATGTACAGTTCCGTTTAAGGCTACTTTCTCACTTGCGTTCGGGGCTCCGCTTGTGAGTTCCGTTTGAAGGCTCTCACAAGCGGCCCGAACGGATCCGTACGGCCCCAATGCATTCTGAGTGGATGCGGATCCGCTCAGAATGCCTCAGTCTGGCACCGTTTGACCTCCGTTCCGCTCAGCAGGCGGACACCCGAACGCAGCTTGCAGCGTTCGGGTGTCCGCCTGGCCTTGCGGAGCCAAACGGATCCGTCCACACTTACAATGTAAGTTAATGGGGACGGATCCATTTGAGGTTGACACAATATGGCTCAATTTCAAATGGATCCGTCCCCCATTGACTTTCAATGTAAAGTCTGGACGGATCCGTCTGACTAACTTTCAGACTTAGAATTTTTTTCTGAAATATAATGCAGATGGATCCGTTCTGAACGGATCCCATCGTCTGCATTATAGGAGCGGCTCCGTCTGTGCAGACACCAGACGGATCTGCTCTGAACGCAAGTGTGAAAATAGCCTTAGTCATCTAAATTGGCTCGTAGGGATGTTTAATAGCCATCTTGAAAGGTGGCAACTAGAAAATAAAATGTAACTGTTTTTTATAACAGGTTTATGGTAGGCATTGCAAATTAGTTTATGATTCACATTGTTAATTATTAAATCTAAAAATTCTATCTGTTGTTTACTTACAGTATATTAATGGTGATACATTCATACATAAAAGATACCACAGATATTATATCTACTCTGGAGAAATTAGAAGTCTAAGACCATTGGATAAGTTGGCACCATGTATCCAATTATTGATCATAATCAAGGAATACAAGAGCTAAATAAACAACTACAACTCAACAGTTCATTAAAACAGGAATAGATCAGTTTCATGTTAGAGGGTCGCGCCGTATTTATGAATTTGGATCAATGTTACCGGCTGGATTAAATGCTGAGTTGGAGTTATTTGGATTCTTGTAGGTTGGGTGCCCGGATCCGACTCTCACGCCGTAGTCAGGCCGTAAATCGGCACTACGTCGTGGACTCGGGTCCGGGTCCCCATCCTCTTACAACCTGACCAACCCACCAGCTACAATCAATAAATCCTCTAACTAGAAATTCGGTAGAATACATATTCTATAGAGAACTGTTTTGCGTTCGTTATAATTACAATACGAATTGTTATGTATACATGGCCAAATATGTACTCTTATCCAAAAGTAGACATATGAACTTTTATTATGAATTTTTATCATTATAGATAAATTTTATTAATTTTAATGAGTATTTATTTAATAAATTATTGTGTAAATTAATATATTAAATGACATGGTGTATATGAATTAGGTGATTCCACACCTATCCACACAATGTCTCTTGTCATTCGAATCCTTTGAGTTGAGAATACAATTTTGGAATTTGAATAACTCACTCATGCAATCTCGGATATTATTTTCCTTTATACAAGAGATTTAGAATAAGTAAAGGAATCTATACTGCAAAAAACGCATAAGTACAAATTGGAGACTAGATCACGGAGACATGGTGTATACAGTTGGTAAAACCACAGAGTATCTCACTATAGTGCTATAATAGAGACTCTTCAGCAAATTAATTGTGGACACTTGAAATCTCCCCTATAAGTGTATTTATGCGAATTGACAAACTTTTATATAGCATATATCATTTTATGTAGATCTGTAAATTTTAATATTATCAATTTTACTGTGTTTAATTAAACTTTTATTCGCCAGATGTTGAGTGCTCACCCAACTTTCTGATATTCTATATAATCCCATTTGGATGGCGGGTGTCCCTCTTTTGGGTTTGTAGCACCTATCCACAGTTTCGTCTAGAGTGAGCCACCAATTCTAAAGATACATCATTTTAGAGGGTGTTAGATACATTTTGACCCATAATTATTTCTCTTAGGATTTAGATTTTTACTTACAAGAAAGGGGCACAGCCATGGGTACCAGATTATCCCCCTGCTATGCCAATTTGTTTATGGCTCAGTGGGAAGCAGACATTATCAGCCACCTGCTGGGGACGTATCTGGTACTATAGCATCGCTATATAGACGATATTATCTTTATCTAGCAAAATCCAGAAGAACTTTTGAATGATTTTCTTTTACAGATCAATAACAACGAGAAAAATTTGAAGTTCACCATTAATATAAGTAAACAACAGATAGAATTTTTAGATTTAACAATTAACAATGTGGATCATAATCTAATTTGCAATGCCTACCATAAACCTATTATGAAAAACAGTTACATTTTATTTTCTAGTTGCCACCTTCCAAGATAGCTACAGAACTGAACATTGGATGAGCATTTTGAGAATGAAGCCATACAATTAAGACAATTGTTAGATAAACAATATCCAGATAAATTAATAGAAACATCATTCAATAAAGTAAGAGATATGAATAGGGAGACTTTTTCACTACCAATAAGAAGGAAAGCAAACAAAATGATACTTTAGGTATGATACTACCTTTTCATTTACAATATCGAACAGTTGAAAAAATTATCAGAAAACATTGGCATCATCAATTGAGAGACAAGACAGTGGGGCCTATACTAACTACTACCCCTCAGATCACATACACCAAAGCACCCAATCTAAGTTTGAAAGTCGCACCAACAGTGAAAAGAAAGACAATAGGCACAAAGACAAGCTGGCTATTTTCAAAGGGCTTTCACTGATGCGGAAGGTGCAGTAATTGCAAAATGACTCAATTTCCTAAAAATACAGTACTAGTAAAGTCAACTCATAATTCATTTTATTACAATATCAAAGATAGTCTATGTTGCGATACGACAGATGTGATATACATTTTAGAAGGCCCTTGTCGAAAATAGTATGTAGGTAGAACATTAAAACAAAGGGTGTCAGAACATATTACAAATATTAGAAATGGATTTGAAAATAACTCACTTCAAATTACACCATAATAAAGATCCATCTAAACTCACCTTTGTAGCCCTGGAGAAAATTAAAAGGTCATGGAGAGGAGGCATCCAGGTTGCCAACATGTCAAGAGCTGAGTCGTGAAAAATCTTTGAATTGATACAATAATCTCAGCTGGCCTGAATGCTGAAATGGAGCTGTTTGGTTTCCTGCAGTAATGGGGCATATGCCGATCGTGGACGGGACATCACGATCCGGCTGTTTACCAGCACCTCGATCTCCCCTCCCTGACTGGCCTCCTGCCCCCACCTCTCTTCTTTCTCTCCTCTTCCTTCTCTTGAAAACTTGGAAAATCAATATGCAGAAGAAAATCTGAAGAATAATATAAAATATATAATAGTAACCCTCAGAAACAAAAAAGGAAAGGGTAAACAGAACTTATGAATAGTCATAAAAATAAATAAGAAAAAGACAGAGATGATACAATTAGGGATATATTTACATTCTACATAGTGTATTGCCCGTGTGGATATAATTCCATGATACTTTGTAATTGCTCTCTATATAAGAAGGGAAACAGCAACTTTTTCTACAATTATGTTATATTTTAAATGCTAGATAAGAATGGTAGGAATAGCTCACTCCTATGTGGTCAAGGAATAGGTGCTCTAGTCCAATTAGCTGTTTCACCCTTACAGAGAAAAGTATTGGAAAATGGATTAGGAATACGGACTGGCACTCTAAATGTGTGGATAGATGCTATAATACTATTGTGCATAAAGTGATCACAATATTTAATAACAATTGAATTAAAAACACAATAAAAATCACAATATAAAACAGAACTGAAGAACCACGATAAAAATAGGCATACAATAGTCTGTAGTTTGAGTGAATGAGACACTCAAAGAACATGCATATAAAGTTCTTTGAAGTGATGCATATAGAGTTCTTTAAAATGTTACTTATAGTGGTATACATTTCTGTATTATTCTCATAGGAAATAGAAGATGCGATTGCTATGAGAAAAAGGCCGCTGTTGGCATATAGTTGTAGGTGCCGTCTTTCAGAACGGATCCTTGTTGAGGATAAATAGTCCCGGTTTGTAGGTACTAAATGTCCAAACCTGGTTTCCACCGATGACTATAGGTAAAGTGCTATCACACTAGATGTAAGTAGGTGGATAGGTCTTACCTTCTCCTTTCAGGTTTCGGCTTCGTATATCCGATATTTCGGCTTACATACCCTATGTTAAAATCGCTGCTATCCTTGTTGTCCCAGCACGCTCATGCGGACGCCGGCGTGTCACTTGGTCTGTGAAGGGATTTCAACTTGTGCCTCACAGCGAGATATCGCAGGAACTGATGCCGTAAGTCTGATGAAAATCTTATTATTATATTTGGAGCGCTCCAGTAGTTCAAATATCTTTACCAGACTATGTGATCACCTGTGTAGAGGCCTCTTTTAGTTGTTAATCCAATGGGAGTTATCAGCTTTCACACCAGACGCGTTTCGGGGACCTCAGTGGCAGCCTTACTCCCATTTTTGGATTGACTATTTATAGACCGCCCAGGTCAACCAGAAAACTGGTTAGGATTCGACAAACAAGGATTCGGCTTCTTTTTCTTATATGCGGTTTTTATGCGGTTTTGTTGCGTTTTTCGGCTTCCTATGCGTTTTTTTACATATAATGTGTCTCATAGCTAGTCTTGATTGCCCAATAAAAATTTATGTTATATTATGCTGCTATGATTCAGAAAAAAGGAAATAAATATTATTTTTGACTCTAAAATAAACTTAAAAAATCTAAACAGTTAATAATACAATTCATAATACATAATCCACAATAAAATCCATAATAGAACATAATAAGAGGATACAGTTGTAAATCGCTGGGAAAAAATTGCTCAATTCAAGATGGGATAATGTTCTATTCAAGATGGAAAGGGGGTTGCATGTCCGTCTCCAAAGGGGAGTCGCAGTGCTGATAAACAGCCAGACATGCGACTCTCCGTCGGATGACGGACATGCAGCCCAAGACAGTTTACAGGAAACCAAAGATTTCTAATTCAGCATTTAGACCCATAGGAACAAGGCTGCCAAAATAAAAAAATGAGTCTTGATTCGGCCCTGCACATCTTTTCTATATGTTTGCCCCCTCGCCAATGTTTGTCTATCTTTTGTAGCGCCATAAAGATCAAACCTTTTGGGTCTTTGTTATGGGCTTCCTTAAAATGCCTTGATAATGAATGTTTCATATATCCATTTTTGATATTTCACAGATGTTCGCTTATTCTTACTTTTAGAGATCTTTTTGTCCTGCCAATGTACAGTTTTTTTGCAAGGACATTGAATTAAATAAATTACACTAGCGGTATTACAATTTAGAAAGCTTTTTATGTTCATAGGGAACGTGTTTTGGGTTGAGGTTATTTCAGTGGTCTTTTTGGGAGATTTTGTTGTTTTACAGCCTTGACACTTTCCATATCTGTAGAACCCCTTTAAGCTCATCTAATTGTGAGTAGAGGGAAACATTTTTTGTTTTTCTTTAATAGAGGGTGCAATTTAAAGTCCTAAATTTTGTGCTCTTGTGTAAGTGATTTGGGGTTATGTAGGTAGTAACGGTCCAATCGTTTTGTCCTGTGTTATCAAGTGCCAATATTTATTTATTATTTGTTCAATTTGTTTGTGTTGTATAGAGAAAGGTAAAATTATCCTAAAATATTTTCCTTCTTTTTTCATGTTCCTTTTGTTGTTATTTCTACACTCCTCAGATTTTTTTTTAGAAAAAAGATTCTCTAGGTATTTCTTTTACTTTCAAAAATGCTTTTTCTAAAACTTGTGTGGGGTATTTTTTCTCTATGAACCTATCTTTCAATAATTTGGCTTCCTCTTGAAATTGTTGATCCTCAGTACAATTTCTCTTTATACTGGTGAAATTGTCCAAATGGTACATTCATTAACCAATATGGTAAATGACAACTTGAATAAAGTATGTATCCATTTTTAGCTGTCGCTTTTTGAAAAGTCCTACAGTCGTGGGCCAAAAGTTTTGAGAATTACATAAATAATGGAAATTGGAAAAGTTGCTGCTTAAGTTTTTATAATAGCAATTTGCATATACTCCAGAATGTTATGAAGAGTGATCAGATGAATTGCATAGTCCTTCTTTGCCATGAAAATTAACTTAATCCCCCCAAAAAAAAATTCCACTGCATTTCATTGCTGTCATTAAAGGACCTGCTGAGGACATTTCAGTAATCGTCTTGTTAACTCAGGTGAGAATGTTGACGAGCACAAGGCTGGAGATCATTATGTCAGGCTGATTGGGTTAAAATGGCAGACTTGACCTGTTAAAAGGAGGGTGATGCTTGAAATCATTGTTCTTCCATTGTTAACCATGGTGACCTGCAAAGAAACGCGTGCAGCCATCATTGCGTTGCATAAAAATGGCTTCACAGGCAAGGATATTGTGGCTACTAAGATTGCACCTCAATCAACAATTTATAGGATTATCAAGAACTTCAAGCAAAGAGGTTCAATTCTTGTTAAGAAGGCTTCAGGGCGTCCAAGAAGGTTCAGCAAACGCCAGGATCGTCTCGTAAAGAGGATTCAGCTGCGGGATCGGAGTGCCGCCAGTGCAGAGCTTGCTCAGGAATGGCAGCAGGCAGGTGTGAGCGCATCTGCACGCACAGTGAGGCGAAAACTTTTGGAAGATGGCCTGGTGTCAAGAAGGGCAGCAAAGAAGCCACTTCTCTCCAAAAAAAATATCAGGGACAGATTGATCTTCTGCAGAAAATATGGTGAATGGACTGCTGAGGACTGGGGCAAAGTCATATTCTCCGATGAAGCCTCTTTCCGATTGTTTGGGGCATCAGGAAAAAGGCTTGTCCGGAGAAGAAAAGGTGAGCGCTACCATCAGTCCTGTGTCATGCCAACAGTAAAGCATCCTGAGACCATTCATGTGTGGGGTTGCTTCTCATCCAAGGGAGTGGGCTCACTCACATTTTTGCCCAAAAACACAGCCATGAATAAAGAATGGTACCAAAACACCCTCCAACAGCAACTTCTTCCAACAATCCAACAACAGTTTGGTGAAGAACAATGCATTTTCCGGCACGATCAAGCACCGTGCCATAAGGCAAAAGTGATAACTAAGTGGCTCGGGGACCAAAACGTTGATATTTTGGATCCATGGCCTGGAAACTCCCCAGGTCTTAATCCCATTGAGAACTTGTGGTCAATCCTCAAGAGGCGGGTGGACAAACAAAAACCCACTAATTCTGACAAACTCCAAGAAGTGATTATGAAAGAATGGGTTGCTATCAGTCAGGAATTGGCCCAGAAGTTGATTGAGAGCATGCCCAGTCAAATTGCAGAGGTCCTGAAAAAGAAGGGCCAACACTGCAAATACTGACTCTTTGCATAAATGTCATGTAATTGTCAATAAAATCCTTTGAAACGTATGAAGTGCGTGTAATTATATTTCACTACATCATAGAAACAACTGAAAGAAAGATCTAAAAGCAGTTTAGCAGCAAACTTTGTGAAAACTAATATTTGTGTAATTCTCAAAACTTTTGGCCACGACTGTACATATGTATCTATTCTCTTTTTTGATAATATTTAAATCTAAGAATTCTGTCTCTATTTTGTTTATACTAGCTGTGAAGGTTAGAGTATATACATTATTGTTTAATTCAGAAATGAACGACTGCAATGTAGCTACATTGCCCCTCCAGATCAGGATAACATCATCGATGTATCTCCGCCAGAGCACCAGGTTGCCCCCCCTTTTGGGATCAATGAATACATTTTCCCAATGTGCTAGAAATAAATTTGCATAACTGGGGGCAAACCTGGTGCCCATGGCAGTCTCTGTGGTCTGCAGGTAGTAGTTCTTCTCAAAAAAGAAATAGTTGTGTTACAATATATGTCTAACCCCTTCTGTTATAAATTCAAATTGTTCTTGTTTGAAGTTTTCTTTTTCTAATTGGATTTAAGAGCATTGATACCTTGATCATGGTTAATTACTGTGTACAGCGATTGTATGTCCAACGTTGCTAGAATCCAATCACCGTCTACAGTCAACTTCTCTAGAGTCTCTATAGCTTCCGTAGTGTCTTTCAGGTATGACTCTGTTTTTCTGACTAGGGGTTGTAGCCATGAATCAATATATTTTTAGAGGTTCGCAGTCAAAGATCCGATGCCGGATACTATGGGATGGCCTGGGGGACTCGTCAGATCCTTATGTACCTTCGGTAGGCAATAAAGGACTGGAAGTCTGCCAGGCGTTCCCGTAATGAAATTAAATTCCGTTTTTGTTAGGATTCCTGACTGTAACCCCCTATTGCTATATTCCAGCAATTTTTCTTTAAAGGGGGCGGTTAGATCTCCTTTGAGTTTTTTATATGTACTGACATCGGATAGATGTCTTAAACATTCCTTATTAAAATCCTTGGTGTTTAGCATTACTACAGGGAGTGCAGAATTATTAGGCAAGTTGTATTTTTGAGGATTAATTTTATTATTGAACAACAACCATGTTCTCAATGAACCCAAAAAACTCATTAATATCAAAGCTGAATATTTTTGGAAGTAGTTTTTAGTTTGTTTTTAGTTTTAGCTATTTTAGGGGGATATCTGTGTGTGCAGGTGACTATTACTGTGCATAATTATTAGGCAACTTAACAAAAAACAAATATATACCCATTTCAATTATTTATTTTTACCAGTGAAACCAATATAACATGTCAACATTCACAAATATACATTTCTGACATTCAAAAACAAAACAAAAACAAATCAGTGACCAATATAGCCACCTTTCTTTGCAAGGACACTCAAAAGCCTGCCATCCATGGATTCTGTCAGTGTTTTGATCTGTTCACCATCAACATTGCGTGCAGCAGCAACCACAGCCTCCCAGACACTGTTCAGAGAGGTGTACTGTTTTCCCTCCTTGTAAATCTCACATTTGATGATGGACCACAGGTTCTCAATGGGGTTCAAATCAGGTGAACAAGGAGGCCATGTCATTAGATTTTCTTCTTTTATACCCTTTCTTTCCAGCCACGCTGTGGAGTACTTGGACGCGTGTGATGGAGCATTGTCCTGCATGAAAATCATGTTTTTCTTGAAGGATGCAGACTTCTTCCTGTACCACTGCTTGAAGAAGGTGTCTTCCAGAAACTGGCAGTAGGACTGGGAGTTGAGCTTGACTCCATCCTCAACCCGAAAAGGCCCCACAAGCTCATCTTTGATGATACCAGCCCAAACCAGTACTCCACCTCCACCTTGCTGGCATCTGAGTCGGACTGGAGCTCTCTGCCCTTTACCAATCCAGCCACGGGCCCATCCATCTGGCCCATCAAGACTCACTCTCATTTCATCAGTCCATAAAACCTTAGAAAAATCAGTCTTGAGATATTTCTTGGCCCAGTCTTGACGTTTCAGCTTGTGTGTCTTGTTCAGTGGTGGTCATCTTTCAGCCTTTCTTACCTTGGCCATGTCTCTGAGTATTGCACACCTTGTGCTTTTGGGCACTCCAGTGATGTTGCAGCTCTGAAATATGGCCAAACTGGTGGCAAGTGGCATCTTGGCAGCTGCACGCTTGACTTTTCTCAGTTCATGGGCAGTTATTTTGCGCCTTGGTTTTTTCACACACTTCTTGCGACCCTGTTGACTATTTTGAATGAAACGCTTGATTGTTCGATGATCACGCTTCAGAAGCTTTGCAATTTTAAGAGTGCTGCATCCCTCTGCAAGATATCTCACTATTTTTGACTTTTCTGAGCCTGTCAAGTCCTTCTTTTGACCCATTTTGCCAAAGGAAAGGAAGTTGCCTAATAATTATGCACACCTGATATAGGGTGTTGATGTCATTAGACCACACCCCTTCTCATTACAGAGATGCACATCACCTAATATGCTTAATTGGTAGTAGGCTTTCGAGCCTATACAGCTTGGAGTAAGACAACATGCATAAAGAGGATGATGTGGTCAAAATACTCATTTGCCTAATAATTCTGCACTCCCTGTATTGCGCCCCCCTTGTCTGTGGGGCGTATCGTAATTTCCTCCGTATCTTGTAGTTCTCTTATTGCTAGTATCTCCTTCTTAGTTAAATTTTTTAATTTTTTTCAGTTTCTGTAAAGATCGTTTTTCTCTTAGTTTTCTTAAGTCTGTCTCAACACATTTCTGGAAACTAGACAATTCTGGTCCTAATTCATTCCTGGGAATTTTTTTTGATTTGTTTCTTAGATTTGTATGTGGGAATTTTTCAGTTGTTTGTATATGTGGGACTATTGGGTTTTAAAAAAAAATATTGTTTAGGCAGATATTTTTTATGAATTTTTGTATACCAATGTATGTATCAAATTTATTCAGTTTCATTGAAGGGGCAAATTTAAGCCCTTTATTAAGCATTGATACTTGTGCTTGTGTGAGGGTTATATTGCTTAAGTTTATGATATTGTCCTGTTCTACATTTAATATTCCCTTCTGTAATCCCTGTGTCTTCTTCTTTCCTCTACGTGTTTTCTTAATTCTCTTTGTTGTTCCGGATAGTGTTGTTTGTGTATCGGTGTTGTGATTTGTTGTTCCCCATATCTCGGTGTTCATGGATATCTCTGCTGGTGCTGGTTTTCTATCTGTGTTATTTGTGCAATGTTGTGTCTCAAGTTGTATGGATGTTTTGGTGGAGTCTTTTTGTGAACTGGTGATGTGGATCGTCTGGGTCTTATTCGTGTTGAGTGATGTGGTGGGGTCCGGTCTAAAAAAGATTGTTCTGTAAAGTTTCCGTATCGATTTCTCAATGGTATATTATATCTTTATCTGTTGAAATTGTTTCTGTGACATTTCTATTTTTTGGTATTGTCTCACTAGGTTTGGTTTTAGTTTCTTGTAGATGGGATTTTTTTTTAAAAATCCGTTTTTTGCTTTTTTTAGATATAATGTCCTGTTCTATCTTGTATAGACTCCTACAAATTTTTTCTTGCCAACTATTATATATTTCATCTTTTACTATATGTTCCATATTGGTCTTAATTTGGTTGATTTTCTCTAATGTTGTGGCTAAAATTTGTGTTCTACGTTTTATGATTAATTAAATTAATGCCCGTGATTGTATATTTAAAAAACTATCCCATTCCTGATTAAATTCCTCACTCCATAAGTCTTGTGCTGGTATTTTAGTCAATTGTAAACCTTTTGGTATTACATTTTGACTCAAATACTGTTTTAAACATTCTAATCTCCCAGTATTGTCTTAATTGCTTCAGCAGCAACCCCCTTTCCATCTTGAATAGAACATTATCCCATCTTGAATTGAGCAATTTTTTCCCAGCGATTTACAACTGTATCTTCTTATTATGTTCTATTATGGATTTTATTGTGGATTATGTATTATGAATTGTATTATTAACTGTTTAGATTTTTAAAAATCATTTTAGATTAAAAAATAATATTTATTTCCTTTTTTCTGAATCATAGCAGCATAATATAACATACATTTTTATTGGGCAATCAAGACTAGCTATGAGACACATTATATGTAAAAAAACGCATAGGAAGCCGAAAAACGCAACAAAACCGCATAAAAACCGCATATAAGAAAAAGAAGCCGAATCCTTGTTTGTCGAATCCTAACCAGTTTTCTGGTTGACCTGGGCGGTCTATAAATAGTCAATCCAAAAATGGGAGTAAGGCTGCCACTGAGGAAGGGGTAAGAGGTCCTCGAAACGCGTCTGGCGTGAAAGCTGATAATCCCATCGGATTAACAACTAAAAGAGGCCTCTACACAGACGATCACATAGTCTGGTAAAGATATTTGAACTACTGGAGCGCTCCAAATATAATAAGATTTTCATCAGACTTACGGCATCAGTTCCTGCGATATCTCACTGTGAGGCACAAGTTGAAATCCCTTCACAGACCAAGTGACACGCCGGCGTCCGCATGAGCGTGCTGGGACAACAAGCATAGCAGCGATTTTAACATCGGGTATGTAAGCCGAAATATCGGATATACTAAGCCAAAACCTGAAAGGAGAAGGTAAGATCTATCCACCTACTTACATCTAGTGTGATAGCACATTACCTATATTCATTGGTGGAAACCAGGTCTGGACATTTAGTACCTACAAACCGGAACTATTTATCCTCACCAAGGATCCGTTCTGAAAGACGGCACCTACAACTATATGCCAACAGTGGCCTTTTTCTCATAGCAATCGCATCTTCTATTTCCTATGAGAATAATACAGAAATGTATACCACTATAAGTAACATTTTAAAGAACTCTATATGCATCACTTCAAAGAACTTTATATGCATGTTCTTTGAGTGTCTCATTCACTCAAACTACAGACTATTGTATGCCCATTTTTATCGTGGTTCTTCAATTCTGTTTTATATTGTGATTTTTATTGTGTTTTTAATTCAATTGTTATTAAATATTGTGATCACTTTATGCACAATAGTATTATAGCATCTATCCACACATTTAGAGTGCCAGTCCGTATTCCTAATCCATTTTCCATTATGTTATATTTTAGTCAAATTGTCATTGTTATAAATTTTTTATTCAAGATAAGAAGGAAAAAAGCATTTATGTTTGTAACTTGGATAAATATTTACAATTTGCAGCCATATACATATGCTAAAATGAAAAAACGCACCACAAACGCATGAAAAAAGCAGGTGCGTCTTTTTTACTATATACAGACTATCCATGAAATAAGATCTTAATCAGAATACTCTATACAGGGAAGCTGTAAATAAGCAATGTGATTATGTGTAATCTTGATCTAATCCATTCCATATATTGGTATTAATTCTGACAAACCAAAAAGCACCTCCTTCTCAATTGATGAATTTCCTTTAAAAAGAACTAAAGCAGCACAGTACCGTCTACCACTGATGAAGGAGCGGGACGCTCCGAAAACGTGTCTGGGTTTGAAAGGCAGACAGTACATGCAAGATTGGTACCATCACCACTAATTACATGGACTTAATATATTTATATTTATCCCCGGTGGATAGGAGCGCTCCGGAATTCCAACCAATCGGCAGCAGTAAGCTGAATAACCGGCATCCTGAGAACACATGGGACGCCACGTGGGACGCCGGGATCAGCGTGGTAAACACAGACCTCAAAGCTGCCGCGATACATCCAAGCTCCAAACACAGAGTTTTTCTGGCCATACACAATGATTGATAATGTAACCATCTAATTCATATTCTCTGTAATACCTACCAAGTGTTGGTAACCAGAGATAGCCCTGTAAGGAGCAGTGGCGATCACATTGATTTGTCTGTATTCATAACAGACCCTGATGAAAGCACTGAACTAGTCACAACTAAAATTGACATTCTAGAATATAAGAACAACCAACTTTTTGATGCCAGATCAAGATAAGACATTCAGACCGACTGCTC
Organism: Bufo gargarizans; assembly: GCF_014858855.1. Classification (NCBI taxonomy): domain Eukaryota; kingdom Metazoa; phylum Chordata; class Amphibia; order Anura; family Bufonidae; genus Bufo; species Bufo gargarizans. Next base: position 108,023,973 of record NC_058082.1, on the reverse strand, counting down.
TATAGAACAAATACTAACAATCACAGAATGTGTTTATTGATGTTTCTACATATTATTGTGTGATTCTAGTGGAATATTCTATATATATATATATATATATTTATATATTTATCCTGGTTCCATAAAGTGCATTGCTATACTGCTACACTTCATCCTATATCCTTTTTATTAGCCATTATTGCCAATTATTAACAGCTGGTTACGCATATGATTATAGATTGGTATGACAGGTACACTCTCATACGTTGCTGCACGGAATAAAGACGATGATGGAGTTTAAAATTGTGTGTTTATTTATATATCTAATTATTAAAATTTTGGCAGAAATATTGTTGGGGGTGGGGGGTCTTCTTTCTTGGATGGCTGTGTTGAGATTTTGGACGGATATTCAGTTGGGATGTGTGAGTATCTTAGTTGTAGTTATTTGCCATATTTATCTGTGTTGAATACATCCAATACATACATACATACAGTGTCAAGTGTTCAATTTGGTGTTGGGTACATAGGAGGTTAGGTACACAGATGTATAAAAGTTTGCTGAAGTGCTAGGTGTGTGGATATTCGTGCTGGGTGACTCTTGGTTAGGTATTAGTTGGGTATTGGGTGTAATAGAACTTCAGTGCGATATGTGAACTTCAGTGGGAACATGTGCATGTACAAACCGGATTCCCAAAAAGTTGGGACACTATACAAATCGTGAATAAAAACTGAATGCAATGATGTGGAGGTGACAACTTCTAATAGTTTATTCAGAATAGAACATAAATCACGGAACAAAAGTTTAAACTGAGAAAATGTACCATTTTAAGGGAAAAATATGTTGAATCAGAATTTCACGGTGTCAACAAATCCCCAAAAAGTTGGGACAAGGCCATTTTCACCACTGTGTGGCATCTCCCCTTTTTCTTACAACACTCAACAGACGTCTGGGGACCGAGGAGACCAGTTTCTCAAGTTTAGAAATAGGAATGCTCTCCCATTCTTGTCTAATACAGGCCTCTAACTGTTCAATCGTCTTGGGCCTTCTTTGTCGCACCTTCCTCTTTATTATGCGCCAAATATTCTCTATAGGTGAAAGATCTGGACTGCAGACTGGCCATTTCAGTACCCGGATCCTTCTACGCAGCCATTATGTTGTGATTGATGCAGAATGTGGTCTGGCATTATCTTGTTGAAAAATGCAGGGTCTTCCCTGAAAGAGATGACGTCTGGATGGGAGCATATGTTGTTCTAGAACCTGAATATATTTTTCTGCATTGATGGTGCCTTTCCAGACATGCAAGCTGCCCATGCCACACGCACTCATGCAACCCCATACCATCAGAGATGCAGGCTTCTGAACCGAGCGTTGATAACAACTTGGGTTGTCCTTGTCCTCTTTGGTCCGGATGACATGGCGTCCCAGATTTCCAAAAAGAACTTTGAATCGTGACTCGTCTGACCACAGAACAGTGTTCCATTTTGCCACACTCCATTTTAAATGATCGCTGGCCCAGTGAAAACGCCTGAGCTTGTGGATCTTGCTTAGAAATGGCTTCTTGTCATGGTCTTACCTTCTTGCTGTTCTCCTTTGTTTGACATGTGCTGGCGGCCATCTTGGTTTCTGGGTTTCTTGTAGCCTCCCACCCTGCGGCTTCTCCTTCCCACTGGGAGGAGCTGGATGCCTAGCTCATATATATAGGAGGTCTGTGGCTTCAGTTCCTTGCTTGGTCCTCCTGTGTTCACATGCTTCTAAGACTGCTGCTGCTTCTGGTTCCTGATCCTGGCTTCGTCTGACTACCCTGCTGGTTCCTGATCCAGGCTTCGTCTGACTACCCTGCTGGTTCCTGATCCAGGCTTCGTCTGACTACCCTTCTGGTTCCTGACCTCTGGCTTCGCAAGACCCTGCTTCGGTTTAGCCATCCGTTTGGACTTTTGCCTTACAGCTTGATTTGCAATAAAGCCTTCTTATTTTCACTTATCTCTTGTTGTACGTCTGGTTCATGGTTCCATGACATTAGGACCAAGCCATGAATTCTGACGGTACAGGGCCATCCTCGCTACCTACGCTGGTTGCCAGACTTGATCAGCAGGATCACCTGTTGGGTCGGTTCGCTGTGGCGTTGCAAACCCTGCTTGAACGCACGGCTCATTTAGCTTCCGTTGCCGATGGGTCGGTTGTCGCTCCTGGGCCCGCTCCTACTGTCGCTCCGGTTGTTGCGCCAGAGTCTACCCCGACACCTGTTGCTGCGCCTGCGGTGTTTCGGGGTATGACCGGTTCTGCCCCCCTTCCACAGCGCTTTGGGGGAGAGCCAACTCAGTGCCGAGGTTTCCTTAACCAGGTGGGCATTTATTTCGAGTTGCTGCCACATGCCTTTCCTACTGAGAGATCAAAGGTGGGCTTCTTGATCTCGCTGCTCTCGGACAAGGCCTTGGCCTGGGCCAGCCCTTTATGGGAGAACAACAATCCGGTGGTTGCCGAGTTTTCCGGTTTTGTTGCTTCTCTTCGGAAGGTATTTGATGTGCCGGCTCGTGCTGCCTCTGCTGCGAAGCTCCTTATGTCCATCAGACAGGGTTCACGATCCGTAGCCGAATACGCCATTGAGTTTCGTACCCTGGCAGCAGAGGTGGGCTGGAATAATGAGGCTCTGGTCGCTGCTTTCTTTCATGGTCTCTCGGATGCCTTGAAGGATGAGGTTGCAGCTAAGGACCTACCAGTGGAGCTCGAGTCTCTTATTTCTTTCCTGATTTTGATTGACACCAGACTCAGGGAGAGACCTTCCTTTAAGGAGAGTCTGCGGAGGTCTTCTAACAGATTGGCGCCTACGTTTGCTGTCCCACCCGTGCCTCCCTCTCCTCCCACGCCTCCTGGGGATGACTTGTCTGGGGGTGAACCCATGCAGCTGGGGTTTGCTCGCCTGTCCGAGGGGGAGAGGGTACTCCGGAGACGCGAGGGCCGATGCATGTACTGTGGTCTCGGTGGGCATTTTCGGTTGGCATGCCCGAACCGTCCGGGAAACGCTCGCACCTGAGATCCTGTCGGGGGCAGATCTTGGGTGGAGTCTCCTCGTCCCCGGTTTCCCGTGTTGACAAACCACTGATTACTGTTGTCCTCTCCTGGGTCGGGGGCTCGGTGACGACCCAGGCGTTGGTGGACTCTGGTGCTGGTGGTTTGTTCATTGATAGTGTGTTCGCTGCCGCCAATTCCATTCCTCTGCAGCCTCGAGGTTCCCCACTGGCTCTTGAGGCGATAGACGGCAGACCCCTTCTGCCGCCACACGTGACTCAGGAGACCCTTCCAGTGGGGATGGCCATTGGTGCCGTTCACAGAGAGTCGGTCTGTCTCCAGGTTATTTCGTCTCCACACTACTCGGTGGTCTTGGGGTACCCCTGGCTCCAGAAGCATAATCCGACTTTCGATTGGAGATCGTCCGGGATCCTCTCGTGGTCACCGCAGTGTGGGGCTAGTTGCATCCATGGGCCTGTCAAGTTGCTGTGTACTTCCTCGGACTCTCTGTTGCCTCCTGAATACGAGGAGTACCGGGATGTATTCGATAAGGTGCGTGCGGTTGCCCTACCTCCGCACCGCCCATACGATTGTGCCATAGAGTTACAATCTGGTGCCGTTCCTCCTCGTGGCAAAGTCTATCCACTGTCGGTAGCGGAGAATGAGGCCATGGAGGAGTACGTGAGGGAGGCGCTTTCACGCGGACACATTCGCAAATCCTCGTCCCCCGCAGGGGCTGGATTTTTCTTTGTGAAGAAGAAGGGCGGTGAGTTGAGGCCTTGCATCGATTACAGGGGTCTCAATCGCATCACGATCAAGAACGCTTACCCGATACCCTTGATTTCCGAGCTGTTCGATCGCCTCAAAGGGGCCACGGTCTTTACCAAACTCGACCTGAGGGCGGCATATAACCTGGTAAGGATCAAGGCGGGCGATGAGTGGAAGACCGCGTTTAACACCAGGACCGGTCATTATGAATCCTTGGTTATGCCCTTTGGGTTGTGCAATGCGCCCGCAGTCTTCCAGGAATTCATCAACGATGTTTTCCGTGACCTGTTGCAGCAGTGTGTGGTGGTCTATTTGGATGACATCTTGGTATATTCTGAATCCATGGAGGCCCACATTCTGGATGTCAGACGAGTGTTGCAACGGTTACGAGAGAACAAGCTGTTCGGTAAGCTTGAGAAATGCGAATTTCACCGATCCCAGGTAACTTTCTTAGGTTACATCATTTCCACTGAGGGGTTCTCCATGGATCCTGAGAAGGTTTCGGCTGTCTTACAGTGGCCCCAGCCCAGTGGTCTTCGTGCCCTGCAGCGCTTTTTGGGCTTCGCCAATTATTATCGGAAGTTCATCAGGGACTTTTCCATGCTAGCCAAGCCTCTCACGGATCTGACCAGGAAGGGCAGTAATCCCCAGGTCTGGCCGCTCGAGGCCATCCGAGCTTTTGAGGCTCTAAAGTCCGCCTTTGTGTCGGCTCCGATTCTGTCGCATCCCATCCCTGGGTTGCCTTTTGTCCTCGAGGTGGACGCGTCTGAGACGGGAGTAGGCGCCCTTCTGTCTCAGTGTAGAACACCAGAGGGTCCTCTGCTTCCTTGTGGGTTTTACTCCCGGAAACTGTCTTCCGCGGAGTGCAACTATCAGATTGGTGACAGGGAGTTATTGGCCATCGTGCAGGCCCTTAAAGAATGGAGGCACTTGCTTGAGGGCTCGGTGGTTCCGGTTCTCATCCTGACGGACCACAAGAATCTGACCTACCTCTCTGAGGCCAAGAGATTGACACCACGTCAGGCCAGATGGGCTCTGTTCTTGTCACGTTTTAATTACGTGGTCTCCTACCTACCCGGTTCCAAGAACATCAGAGCGGATGCCTTATCACGGCAGTACTCCGAGCTGTCCGGGGAGGAGTCGATTCCGACTTCGGTCATACCTCCGAATCAGATCCTGGCCGCTATTCGCACCAGCCTGACCTCTCCCCTGGGTGAGCAGATTTTGGCGGCTCAATCTGGTGCTCCCTCTGGGAGACCCAACGGCAGATGTTTTGTGCCTGAGGAGTTGCGCACTCGGCTGTTGCGAACCTACCATAACTCCAAGGCCGCGGGGCATCCTGGAAAGAATCAGCTGTCCTGGGCTGTTTCACGTCTGTTCTGGTGGCCTTCTCTACGTTCCGACATCGCCGCATATGTAGCGGCATGCTCCGTTTGTGCCCAGAGTAAGTCCCCTCGGCACCTTCCGTTGGGCCTTTTTCAACCCATAGCCACCGGGGAGCGTCCATGGTCACACCTGGGGATGGATTTCATTGTGGACCTCCCTGCATCCCGAGGCCATACGGTCATTCTCATGATTGTGGATCGGTTTTCCAAAATGTGCCACTGTGTTCCTCTCAAGAAGTTACCCTCTGCACAAGAGTTGGCCTCGATTTTTGCCAGGGAGGTCTTCCGGTTGCACGGTTTGCCCAAGGAGATTGTGTCGGATCGGGGGAGTCAGTTTGTGTCCAGGTTCTGGCGCGCCTTTTGCTCCCAGTTGGGGATTCATCTCTCTTTCTCCTCGGCCTACCACCCTCAGTCCAATGGGGCCGCAGAACGATCCAATCAGGCCTTGGAGCAATTCCTTCGTTGCTATGTCTCCGATCACCAAGACAATTGGGTTGACCTCCTGCCTTGGGCTGAGTTTGCCAGGAACACGGCGGTGAACTCTTCCTCTGGGACGTCTCCCTTCATGGCCAATTATGGGTTCCAACCTGCCGTGTTACCGGAGGTATTCTCTCCCCAGGATATTCCGACTGTGGAGGATCACCTTTCCGTCCTACGTGCTTCTTGGGTACAGATCCAGAGGTCCCTTGAGGTCTCTGCGCAGCGCCAGAGACTCCAGGCTGATCGCAGACGAGCGCCCGCTCCTTCCTACCAGGTCGGAGACCGCGTATGGTTGTCCACCCGCAACCTCAACCTCGAGTGCCCACTCCCAAGCTGGTGCCTCGCTTTGTTGGTCCCTTCCGAGTGCTTCGCAGGGTAAACCCGGTAGCCTATGCCCTTGCGCTTCCTCCTGGCATGCGGATCTCCAACGTGTTTCATGTCTCCCTGTTGAAGCCACTGGTGTGTAATCGTTTCACTTCCACGGTTCCTTGGCCTCGTCCGGTCCAAGTGGGCAATCGTGAGGAGTATGAGGTGAGCAATATCCTGGACTCACGCCTGGTCCGCGGTCGGGTGCAGTTTTTGGTCCATTGGCGTGGTTATGGTCCAGAGGAGCGTTCCTGGGTTCCCTCCGCAGATGTCCATGCTCCTGCCTTGCTCCGAGCCTTCCACGCACGCTTCCCTCAGAAACCGTTCTTTACTCCGCGGAGGAGGGGCCCTTGAGGGGGAGGTACTGTCATGGTCTTACCTTCTTGCTGTTCTCCTTTGTTTGACATGTGCTGGCGGCCATCTTGGTTTCTGGGTTTCTTGTAGCCTCCCACCCTGCGGCTTCTCCTTCCCACTGGGAGGAGCTGGATGCCTAGCTCATATATATAGGAGGTCTGTGGCTTCAGTTCCTTGCTTGGTCCTCCTGTGTTCACATGCTTCTAAGACTGCTGCTGCTTCTGGTTCCTGATCCTGGCTTCGTCTGACTACCCTGCTGGTTCCTGATCCAGGCTTCGTCTGACTACCCTGCTGGTTCCTGATCCAGGCTTCGTCTGACTACCCTGCTGGTTCCTGATCCAGGCTTCGTCTGACTACCCTTCTGGTTCCTGACCTCTGGCTTCGCAAGACCCTGCTTCGGTTTAGCCATCCGTTTGGACTTTTGCCTTACAGCTTGATTTGCAATAAAGCCTTCTTATTTCCACTTATCTCTTGTTGTACGTCTGGTTCATGGTTCCACTTCTTCTTTGCACTGTAGAGTTTCAGCTGGCAACGGCGGATGGCACGGTGGATTGTGTTCACTGACAATGGTTTCTGGAAGTATTCCTGAGCCCATTCTGTGATTTCCTTTACAGTAGCATTCCTGTTTGTGGTGCAGTGTCGTTTAAGGGCCCGGAGATCACGGGCATCCAGTATGGTTTTACGGCCTTGACCCTTACGCACAGAGATTGTTCCAGATTCTCTGAATCTTCAGATGATGTTACGCACAGTTGATGATGATAGATGCAAAGTCTTTGCAATTTTTCGCTGGGTAACACCTTTCTGATATTGCTCCACTATCTTTCTGCGCAACATTGTGGGAATTGGTGATCCTCTACCCATCTTGGCTTCTGAGAGACACTGCCACTCTGAGAAGCTCTTTTTATACCCAATCAGGTTGCCAATTGACCTAATTAGTGTTAATTGGTCTTCCAGCTCTTCGTTATGCTCAAATTTACTTTTTACAGCCTCTTATTGCTACTTGTCCCAACTTTTTGGGGATTTGTTGACACTGTGAAAATTTGAATCAACGTATTTTTCCTTTAAAATGATACATTTACTCGGATTAAACGTTTGATCTGTCATCTACGTTCCATTACAAATAAAATATTGACATTTGCCATCTCCACATCATTGCATTCAGTTTTTATTCACAATTTGTTTAGTGTCCCAACTTTTTTGGAATCCGGTTTGTATATACAAAATGGTTGCACTTCCAGTGTTTCCTCAGGATGCTTGTCCTGGTAGTGGAATTCGTATGCCAGTCTTGTAGTGATCATAAAAAGTCATATGAATGGGTCCATGAATTGGAGGAAAATACACAATGTGAAAATAAAAATAAAAATATAAAACTAAGATTGGAGTGGAAGTGATAAATATAGTTCCACTTTGTGTCTGTTAAAATGTTGAATAGATAGTACTTTACCGATTCGCTGTGTTCTGTTCTGCTTGTCCGATCGCTTTCTTTAGCCTGCAAGGACCTACGAGGCGTCCCACGTGGTCCGTTGCGGATGCGTTGTGGCGTCTCACGTGACAGGGCGGGGCAACACGTCACTACCGGAGGTGGTTGTGATTGGTTCCTAGATTTAGGGCGGGAATTTGCTTTCAGAGTGTTGAATCGCAATTGTTTTTCCGCTTTTTGGTTCTTTCTGATTGGCTTTAAGCTTTCGGAAAGATAATTCGAATGATTTCGAAAAATGGGTAAATGTAAAAAATATAAAAAATTAGTAAAAGTAAGAATAAACTTGTGTGACCCTCGAGTTCCTTTCACAAACGCGTTTCGGAGCTTTCTTCTCTGCTCCTTCCTCAGTGGCTTATAGTGGTGTACTGGAACTTGTGAGGGTATTTTAAGCAGTTTTCCTGAAAGTGGGCGTTACAATTGTCTGATTGGGTGATCTCGAAGATCTGGATTGGGTTTTGTTAGATTTGGTATTCGTTCGTATTGTTAAGTAAATGGTGTTTGGAAGTGTTACTCTATTTCTGACCATTAAGGATTGGTTTATTCGGAAGCAATGTTGTATTTGCCTTGATGTCTCAGTTTGGTCTTCTTTGAGTTGTAGGCCATTGGAATCCTTGGATGAAGATTATTTAGTCGTTTGTTCTGCATTTGTGTTTGCTATTTTTTTTTTGTGAATTGGTTTTCTCATAAGAAACATACACTCGTCTAAAGAATTATTAGGAACACCATACTAATACGGTGTTGGACCCCCTTTTGCCTTCAGAACTGCCTTAATTCTACATGGCACTGATTCAACAAGGTGCTGATAGCATTCTTTAGAAATGTTGGCCCATATTGATAGGATAGCATCTTGCAGTTGATGGAGATTTGAGGGATGCACATCCAGGGCACGAAGCTCCCGTTCCACCACATCCCAAAGATGCTCTATTGGGTTGAGATCTGGTGACTGTGGGGCCATTTTAGTACAGTGAACTCATTGTCATGTTCAAGAGACCAATTTGAAATGATTCGAGCTTTGTGACATGGTGCATTATCCTGCTGGAAGTAGCCATCAGAGGATGGGTACATGGTGGTCATGAAGGGATGGACATGGTCAGAAACAATGCTCAGGTAGCCTGTGGCATTTAAACTATGGCCAATTGGCACTAAGGGGCCTAAAGTGTGCCCAGAAAACATCCCCCACACCATTACACCACCACCACCAGCCTGCACAGTGGTAACAAGGCATGATGGATACATGTTCTCATTCTGCTTACGCCAAATTCGGACTCTACCATTTGAATGTCTCAACAGAAATCGAGACTCATCAGACCAGGCAACATTTTTCCAGTCTTCAACAGTCCAATTTTGGTGAGCTTGTGCAAATTGTAGCCTCTTTTTCCTATTTGTAGTGGAGAGGAGTGGTACCCCGTGGGGTCTTGCTGTTGTAGCCCATCCACCTCAAGGTTGTGCGTGTTGTGGCTTCACAAATGCTTTGCTGCATACCTCGGTTCTAACGAGTGGTTATTTCAGTCAACGTTGCTCTTCTATCAGCTTGAATCAGTCGGCCCATTCTCCTCTGACCTTTAGCATCAACAAGGCATTTTCGCCCACAGGACTGCCGCATACTGGATGTTTTTCCCTTTTCACACCATTCTTTGTAAACCCTAGAAATGGTTGTGCGTAAAAATCCCAGTAACTGAGCAGATTGTGAAATACTCAGACCGGCCCGTATGGCACCAACAACCATGTCACGCTCAAAATTGCTTAAATCACCTTTCTTTCCCATTCTGACATTCAGTTTGGAGTTCAGGAGATTGTCTTGACCAGGACCACAACCCTACTTGCAACTGCCATGTGATTGGTTGACTAGATAATCGCATTAATGAGAAATAGAACAGGTGTTCCTAATAATTCTTTAGTTGAGTGTAGGTGGGTTTCAAGTGCGATTCTTTTGTGTTTGCATATATTGGGTGTAGTTGTATCGCCCTGTACTAGTTTCTTGATCTTTTGCTACCTTGGGTTTGATGGAATATGTGTTGATCATAAAAACGCATATGCGTTTTCACTGCGTTTTGTTTGCGGTTTTAAATGTTTTTAGTTCTTTTGTATTGGGTGTGTGTTGTGTGTGGTTTTTTTTTTGTATTTTAGATGTAGATGTATCTTCTTGTGGTAACCTTTTGATCTTTTTCTTGGTTGTTATTAATGAGATATGTAATAGCTGACTGTTAGCCATAAAAATGCACATGCGTTTTATTTGTGTTTTGTTTGCTTTTTTTGTGTTTCCTTTGGGTTTTTGTTTAAAGTTTTGTAGTTTTTATGTGTTTGAAATACTTTTGTTGTCTTTGTAGTGGCTTCATATGCTCCTTTGGCAGTGTATATTCCAATGTTTGGGAAAGTATTCTTTTGATTGCAGTATTGGTTTGGTGGGAGGGGAGAGGGGGGAGGGGGAGCATATGCTCTATATATATATTTACCTATAAGGATATGGAGTGATGTGCAAGCTATAGACAAAACAGAGGCGTATGTTTTAATAATTGTCACATTTTTATTACCTTTTTATTGATTTTATTATCTTATCAAACTGTGTTGCACATTCATTTGAATAAAATACTTTTAAATTAAAATATGTCGTATAGTTCCATGTAAACACCGGTTAAGTGAGTGCCCTCTATGCCTCTCGTTATTTGCATCAAACCGGCTAGGCCCAAAACTAACCACCAGGCCGGGCTTGAGGCTCAGTGGCACCAACCACTCATCGGTCTGTTGTTCCATTCCCGTCCACAGCTCCTACGCGGTGTGGGTTTTCCCCCCCAAACAGATGAATTTCAAAACAGCCTGCTGTCGATTCCCCCTGGCTGTGTTGAAGTTTCTGGTGAAGGTGTCACGCTGACTGGATGAGGAGGTGGTAGAGGAGGAGGCGGAGTAGGAGCAGGCAACAGGAGGCAAATAGAAATGTCCTGCAATCCCCAGTGGCGGAAGGACATACGCCAAACTGTGTTCCCCCTCAGGCCCAGCCTCCACTGCATTTACCCAGTGTGCAGTTAGGGAGATATAACGCCCCTGTCCGTGCTTACTGGTCCACGTATCTGTGGTTATGTGGACCTTGCCACAGATGGCATTGCGCAGTGCACACCTAATTTTGTCCACTACTTGGTTGTGCAGGGCAGGGATGGCTCGCCTGGAAAAGTAGTGCTGGCTGGGAACCTGTCACAACCAGACAGCTGAGAAGCTCTGACAGAAGCCTTTCAGAACCTCCTCCTTGAGTTTCTTTGTTGTGATGTTCAGTTCCTCATCTCGTTAGCCTCTCTCAGCTGTCATGTAGTTGGACTGATTGCATCCCTTTAAATTCCGCCCCATAATGCATTACTGGGCGGCTTATACTACTTCCTGGAGTGTGTGTGAATGCTGATCTTGTTTTCCAGTCTGCTACAAAGTTAAGTGCTGAACATTTATCTGTTATTTTCTGTTTGCTGGATCCCAGGTGACCCTGACTCCCTCCGTGTCTGGTGTAGGGAGCCGGTGGTCGTGTCCCCTCACTATTGTAGGGTGTTCAGGGGTTATATAGTCGAGGTACGTGGATATGCAACCATCCACCTCTGGGATCTTTGCATAGGCTGAGCAGCCAGGGAAAGTCTCAGGTCTTGTGCAGGGGTCTCCCTTTTGGTTCCTTAGCTTTGGATCCAGTGAGTCATATATGCATGTTGCTTTGTCTTGTTTCCTGTACACCGTCCGTGACAGAACCACGTACTGTGGGACAGCCACCGCCATAATATTTTTAAAAGTCTCTGTCTCCACCAGACAGAATGACAGCATTTCAAAGGCCAAGAATTTTGAAATGCTGGCATTCAGGGCCAAGGATTGCTGGTAGGTAGGGGGGTACTTCCTCTTTCTCTCCAGTGTTGTGGAGATGGACAGCTGAATGCTTCGATGGGACAGTGTGGAGATGTTTGGTGACAGAGGTGGTGGCGTTACTGCCACATCCTCTTTTTGCGGGGTGGCAGGTGCCACTGTCACTCCAGAGGGGTTGGAAGAGGCCGAGACTGCAGCAGAAGAGGGAGCAGGAGGAGCCTGAGATATTTTGTGGTTTTTGAGGTGCTTACTCCACTGCAGCTTGTGCTTTGCATTTAGATGCCTGGTCATGCAGGTGGTGCTCAGGTTTAGAACATTTATGCCTCCCCTCAGGCTCTGATTGCACAGTGTGCAAACCACTTGCGTCTTGTCGTCAGCATATTGTCTGAAGAACTGCCACACCAGGGAACTCCTTGGAGCTGGCTTTGGTGTGCTCAGTCCTTGGGTGCGGTGGGCAGTAGACCTTGATTCCCTGTGGGGTCTAGGACCTCATCATCCTCCACATCATCTTCCACCCACTCTTCACACCTGCCCTCCTTGCCGCAGTGGCTGATCCAGAGCCTGGTCTCGGGAGGGGCACTTCTCCGGGCAATAGGAGATTATGGGGCCCCTGTGTCCCCACCCACCCTCAAGCCACACCCACACACAGCCCCACCCATATATCGCGCCCATACCTCTTACATCCAGTGACGTCGCCTTTGATGTAGATGTTCTCTTTCTTCATCTTTTCCATTCAGACCAGACCACCATGATGATTTCTTTCAGCCATCTCTCATCTCTGCAGAGTTTGACAGACAGACAGACATCTTAGTTTCCTACTTTTCCTCACACCTTTTCAACATCCCATTATGCACCACCAATACTGAGACGCTGTACTCCCCAAAACTATACTGTAGAAACAGATAAACCCCCTGAAAATACTAGTTACACACAGATAGCGCCCTCTTCAATAATTATTGGAATAATGCCCCTGACACTAATGGTGTAACCATAATGTCCCCCAAAAATAACTGTGCTAAGCTGATACTGTGAGGAATATGGATTAATATTTACAGGCAGCCATGTCCTTACACACACCATTTGACAGAGGAGGTGAACTCCATATGAGAGCCCTGCTTCAAAGCCTCAGCCATATGGCAGAGAACTCCAAGCAGGCCACATTTATTTACATTTCACACCTCCAGTCAGACAACCTGGATCCCGTAGGAAAAACACCAGCAGGAGGTATCAGCCCTTGCCAGGATCAATTATACCTTCCAGACATGTTGGCACCTACATTTCATAAGGAATTATGAATCGCCTGGCCATCGCAGGCGCAAACCGGATACATATTTGTGTCGTGCCCATGGTCTTTGCTTGAGGCTAGGATGCCAGGAAAGGGAGATATAAATATCTCCCCACAGACACCCAATAGCGGCACCATGTTTGGACTCTAGTTGTAGCCGGAACCCAGGCGGATCCGTTGGTCCCAGAGCCATCTCCCTGTGACCTTCTGGACTGGAGCTATGAACCCTAAAGGGTTTTGTGGGTCATTTGCAGCCAGTCAAGCAGAGGGGCCGGCTACAGGTTAAAAGGCTTGTGCCAGCAAGTGGGCGTGTCTTTCTCTGAAGAACGGTCACATCATGTAATGTGTTTAGGGGGACCCAGGAACTAGCTGAAATCACTGCCCTTCAAATGACTACAGCAAAGAACACACCACAACCGAAAGGAACTTTTATCTTACCCGGTAACTGACTTTTGCTCTGCTTAACCCTGTTGTACCCATATAACCTGTATCTGTAACCTCAGACCACTGTATATATTCTCTGTGTATATTGTGTTATATCTAGTGTGCCCTTACGAAGATTAAATATATAATTTAATCTTGTGCTATCTTGTATCTCGATCACGAATCCCCACATTCGTGTTTTGGCCTAGTTATACGCTACCGCGGGTTGGTTTCTCACCCTATATAATCCTGTTAGCGGGCCGGGCTTCTATCAAACGAGAAGCTGGTGGCAGATACCCAGGCTGAGACAACTCTGTTTTCGCTTCGGCAGTGAAAAGGCTCTTTCAACTTGTTGCCTCTCTGTGTCCGCGTGGATAGGAGGTGTCTGTGTAAACTATACCAGCCTGACCTTACCTGTTCCTCTGGAGGGCGTAACATCACGTTTTTGGTAACCTGTGACCATACCGCGGCTCATGAGCTCGACGTAGGCGACGTCAAGCGGTCACGAGGTGTGGTATTCGTCACACCCAACAATAGTAATAATTCTGTCCAGAGTGCACTTAGTAGTAATAGTGCTCCTACAGTGCCCCTAACAGTAATTGTGTCCCAGAAGTAATAATGCTCCCATAGTCCCCTAGTTGTAATAAAGTCCCCTTATTATGTGCGCCAGGACAAAAAAATGCTCCGTTGTGTGGCAGTAAAAAATAAAAACTCCTCTTAGTGCCCCCAGTAGAGTCAATGTCCCCAGAGTGCCCTCATGTGATCCAATGACCTGTACTGTGTGCCACTATAAAAAACACTTAGTGCCCCTAGTTGAGCTAAGGTGCCCATAGTTCCCCTATAATTTGTGCCAGTATAAAATACTCCTATATAGTGCCCCCAGAAGATGCCCCCATAGTGCTCCTCCCCGTTCTATATAGTGCCCCCAGAAGATGCCCCCATAGTGCTCCTCCCCATCTCCATAGTGCCCTTCATAATGTAGCAGTATAAAATGCCCCTATAAACTGCCCCACATAGATGCCCCCATAATGCTTCTCTCCCCCCTTCCCCACAGTGGCACCAAAATGGGTGCCAGTATTAAATGCCCTTATATAATGCTTTTTTTCCCCCTTCTCCATCGTGCCCCCATAATGTGCCAGTATATAGGGCCTCCATTAGATGTCCTTATAGTGCTCCTCCCCCCCTCCATAGTGCTCCGCTTATAATGTGCCTGTATATAGGGCCCCCATTAGATGCCCCCATAGTGCTCCTTCCTCCCTTCTCCAGAGTGTTCCCCCCCATAATATGCCAGTATATAGGGCCCCACCCCCCTTCTTGCCATACTGTACTAAAAATAATTAAAACAATAAACACTTATACTTACCTCCATGACACTGCGATGCGATGCAGGCCTCTTCCGGCCTGTGTCCCTCTGTGTACGGCTCAGGAGGCGCGATGACGTCGTCGTGCCTCCTGCACCGGCCTCTGCTAGGCTGCAGGCCTAGTGCCTGTAGCCTATCAGAGGAACGGGCAAGGGAGACACCTCTCCCCTGCTCCTCCACACCATTCATCTGTATCGCTGTCCTGAGGACGGCGATACAGATGAATATGGAGATGATCGCACAATGGAAGCACTCACCTCTCCCTGCCACTGCCACCGCCGCCGGACCCGGAATGTTCAGTCTGCCCCTGGCTCTCACTACAACTACATTCTCGGGGCAGGGATGGGGGGAAATTGCCCCGTTGCCCCCCCCCCCCCCCGATCAGCCATTGCCTTGCATCGGTGCACTCAATCTCTTCCACTTCTGGGGCAGGGCTATGTGGACGGCCAATGCCAGTATAGTCATCAAAAAGCATAAGAGACTGCTGCATGACTTGGGGCTCAGACTGCTTGTCTGATTTGCAAGGGGGTGAGGTGAAAGACAGATGCCCATGGGCTGCAGGTGCCAACTCTGCTCTTTCAGCAAGGAAACGGGTGGGAGACAATGTGAAGGAACTGGAGGAACTGTCAGACACCCAATCTACAACTGCCTCTGCTTGTTCTGGCCTCACCATTCGTACAACTGTATTCCGGCCTACAAAATAACGCTGAACGTTCTGTCGTCTACGTGCAAGGTGTTTCATTTTGGCGTGTAGCTGGCACAGATCGACCACGTCCTCTCCTTGCAACAGGAGCTTCACCAACACGAGCAGAACCGCGACCAGGGCCACGTCCCTTATTTGATGCTCTCCCTATTCTTTGAGGTCACTCACCGAACTAAAAGATGGATTAACTATATTTATTTCCCTGTCAGGTATGCAGTGCAGGTGTACCTCACAACAAGAATGGGAATATGTCACCCACCGAACTAACAGACGGATTAACTATATTAATTTCCCTGTCATGTATTCAATGCAGATGTAACTCACACTAAAATTTAGTATATTTCACCCACCGATCTAACAGACGGATTAACTATATTTATTTTCCTGTCAGGTATGCAGTGCAGGTGTACCTCACACGAAGATTGGGTATATGTCAACCACCGAACTAACAGACAAATTAACTATATTTATTTCCCTGTCAGGTATGCAGTGCAGGTGTACCTCAGACAAAAATTGGGTATATGTCACCCATTGATCTAACAGACGGATTTAACTATATTTATTTCCCTGTCAGGTATGCAGTGCAGGTGTACCTCAGACAAAAATTGGGTATATGTCACCCACCGAACAAGCAGACGGATTAACTATATTAATTTCCCTGTCAGGTATGCAGTGCAGGTGTACCTCACACGAAAATTGGGTATATGTCACCCACCGAACTAACAGACAAATTAACTATATCAATTTCACTGTCACGTATGCAATGCAGGTGTACTTCACGCAAAAAATGGGTATATGTCACCCACCAAACTATCAGACTGATTAACTATATTAATTTCCCTGTCACGTATGCAGTGCAGGGGTACCTCACACCAAAAATGGGAATATGTCACCCACCGAACTAACAGAGAGATTAACTATCATATTTTTGTGTTAGGTGTACAAAGATGGTGGATTGCACCCACAAAAAATCGCTATAGGTCACCCACAGAATTAACAGCCAGATTAGTTATTATATTTCTTCGTCAGGGGGGCAAAGCTGGTGTATAGCACCCTCAAAAAATTCACTATAGGTCACCAACAGAACAAATAGTCAGATGAGATTCCTAACACTGTCCCTCACTTCAGCTGCCTGCTTCCTGTCCCTGCACTACTCAGAGCTGATGGGCGATGCTACACGTGATGCAGCTTTTATAGAAGCTGGATCACATAATGCACCGGCCAATCACAGCCATGCCATTACTAGACATGGCTGTGATGGCTTCTAAGTGCCCACAGCTTTAAAGTTTGTTGATTTGCTGCCCTGCGGCCTTTCAACAAGCTTTACTAAATGCTGAACACTGAACTTGAACCCAAACTTTTCCGGCAAAGTTCAGGTCCGGGTACCCAAAATCGTAAAGTTTGGTACTTTACAGTTCGGGTTCGCTCAACACTATACAGGGGGCACTGCTGTGGGACATGAAAATACAGGAAGCACCACTGGGGGAGATCCAAATACAGAGGCCACTGCTGGAGGACATGCAAATACAGAAGGTACTGCTAGGGAACATACAAAAACCAGGAGCACTGCTAGAGGACAAAAAAAACAGGCCACTGCTGAGGGACATAAAAATATTGGAGTCACTGCTAGGATACATTAAAGTAATTTCTGGAGATGTAAAAAGACAGGGAGCACTGCTGAGGGACATAAAAATACAGTGGGCACTACTGGGGAACATTAAAGTAGTTGCTGGAGACCTAAAAATACAGGGGGTACTGCTGGGGGACAAAAATACACAGGCAGTACAGAGAGGGGAGCATTATAATTAAAGGGGGCAATGCTGGGGGACATTATAATAAAACACGAGACAATACTACAGTACACAGTAGGGACATTATAAATACAGGGGGCAATGTTTGGAGACATTAAACATACTGAAGGCCCTACAGGGAGGCAATTATAAATATTGAGGGTATTATAGTAATACGGAGGACACTGATAGGGGCATAATACAGGGGGCACTACTGGTACAGTGTAGAGGGGAGAGCATTATAAATAAAGGGGGTACGTCTAGGGCACATAATAATAATACAGGGGGCAGTACAGAGAGGTGGGATTATGAACACAAGGTGCACTGTTTGGGGACATTAAAAATACTGGGGGCACTACAGCAGAGCAATTATAAATATGAGTGTTATTAAATATTACTACTGACACTACTGGGGGCAATAAACATATGAGGGGCACTACTGGGATATTATACATACTGGGGGTATTACAGGGGGGGCATAGCTGCTTTAATACTACTGGGGTTATTGTAGGGGCATTATTATTGGGCACAATTTGAAGGCCACTGCACTCTTGAAGAGCATTATCACTATTGGTGGGCTGTATGGGACACTATTATTAATGAGGACACTCTGGAAGAGAATTATTACTATTGGTGGGATTTTTGGGAGCACTTTGGAGAATTTCTGTATGGCACTGTTATATTGTAAGTATTGTATTTGGGGGCATTTGGGAGCACAGTGAGCACAGTATTGGGGGTTGCAGCAGGATAATACTCTTGGGTCACTATCAGACCAGGGATGATGGAAAAGTCAGGAATCTAACATGTCTGTGTGGAAAACTCTGCAGAGATGAGACACAGCTGAAATACTTTGTCATGACAGTCTGGTCCGAAAAGGTAGTGCTGTGGGTAGGGCGCCATTTCAGTTTTCACCTCAGGCAGCAGAAGAGGTAGATTTGGCCAAGTCAAGACTCAGACCCCAAATGCGACCCAGGATATATTCAAATTTTCAAATCCAATAGACAAAGGCTATCTTGTTCCTGTTTCAGATCATTTTTCTATTTTGTTAAAATATTACATTTAATGTGTCTTTATTAAAGACATAGAAAGTATATTATCCAAAACTAACTAAATTAAAAAATGAAGTTTCCCAAAGATTTTGTCTAACTGCTATGGGAGATCAGCAGGGATATTAGCTACATATTCCCTTTTTAAAGGGGATATTAGCTTCATATCCCCTTTAAAAAGGGAATATGTAGCTAATATCCCTGCTGATCTCCCAAAGCAGTTAGACAAAATCTTTAGAAAAAAAATAATAATAATCAAATGGTCACTTCATGTTTTAATTTAGTTAGTTTTGGTTAATATACTTTTTTAGTTTTTAATAAAGACACATTAAATGTTATATTTTAACAAAATAAAAAAAATGACCTGAAACTGGAACAAGATAGCCTTTGGCTATTGGATTTGAAGATTTGGCCAAGGCCACAGCTTTCAACTGTATCAGCGCCCTGATGATGTGGATAGACAGGGCTGTCCCGATTAGGGCACCCGACATAACTTTGCTTGGGGCCCTATAAATGCCAAGCCCGCCCCTGCCTATCCTGGGGATAGGTCATCAGTATTAAACACGTGGACAACACCTTTAAATTACACATAAAAGATTCTGTACAGGAGAAGTTTCATATGGTTTTATGACTTTGGTTTTAATGATTTTTTCATGTTGCAGAGAAAAATGCCAAGATGCCTTCACTTTCAAGCTATCTTTATTTTCTCTTCTGTCCAACACTGGTTTACAGAGACAGCTATCCCAGGTAAATCCCAAGACAAGTTGTGATTAATGACACCCATACATATTAGAATATTGCTGGCTGAACCCACTGTTTTCAACAATCTAATGTGCATGAGAAGATCCCGAATTTCCACTGCCAGTTGATAACAGGAAAGAGAAGGATCGGACATATTGAATTTCAAAGTTGGATCCTTTTGTTTATCTGGAACATAGGCTAATATCATATGGGCACCTTAATTGGTCACTGTACTTTTACACAACTTTGCATAAATCAATAGTACAGCTGAATATAAGAAATGTTGTAACATATGTTATTAGAGAAAAATGACTTGTTCTAGAGTTATCAGCTGTTTTCGTTTACCCTTCCTATTCTAAACTAACGTTTTGAAATTTGTGAGAAATATGTCTTGTGAGACCAAGATGGCTTCTCACTGAAGGATCAGATGATATCATCCCATAGAGAAGTGGGGGGTGGTGGTGGAGGGAGGAAGTACAGAGAGGACCTGAGAGACAGATACAACATAGACATGATTCAGCAGCTAATAGTAAGTGTTGGATCTCACCCAAAGTGTTTTATTCACATCTGTACTGCTCAGTACTTCTCTGTAATGTCCTATATGGTGCTTCTGAGTGAGTGAGATACAGAAAGCAGAATATGCTGTCTGCACGTGTAAGTTAAGGGGAGCATCCTGTCTCCACCCACCAGCACAGAGACAACTGAAAATTATAGATGCTATTTGCAAAGAAGAAAACTGCTAGAAATTATTGGCACAAGTAAAATAATGGTCAGATATAGTGATGATTGAGCATGCTCGGCCGAACACCTGTTTGGCTCGAGCATTTCGATGTTCGGCACATGGCGGTACTCGGCCGAGTACTTCATGTGCTTGAGCGCCAGACTCGAGTCTCCCCCCCCCACATGTTTCTTGGATACTATGCAGCCAATAAACGTGCAGGTAAGTGCTGCCCTTACTGTAATGCCAGTAGCCATGTTGGCTACTGGCCTTACAGTTATTGGCTGGCCGAAACGCATCATCAGGTGCTATATAGCACCCGATGATGCATGTTCAGCTCATTCATAGTCAGGGAGAGCTGAGCATAGGAAGGGACAGAGAGTGTAGGGAGCGTAATTGAATATTTTTTTTGTACAAAAACATTTCAGAGACCCAAAAGTCCTTGTAAAGACTATTGTGTGTGACAGCAGCAAAATATGTTTTTAGTGCGACCGGCGCTAATTTGCTCAGTGTTAGGGAGAGCTGTGCATAGGAAGGGACAGCCAGTGTGGTGAGTGTAATAGGAAGATTTTTATACAAAAAACTCAGAGACCCAAAAGTCCTTTTAAGGACTATTGTGTGTGACAGCAGCAATATATATTTTTAGCGCATCCTGCGCTAAAAAACGTGTAATAGGCTGCTGCGGACAATTAAATTATCCGTGCCACATCTCCTGTGTAAAGTGTGCGCATCCCTAAAATATCAGTGACATCCAGTGTACTTTTTCCGTAGACTGTGTCCGCTGTGGACAGTTAAATTATCCGTTTATCACAGCGTACCACCCGAATCTAAAACATAGCCTTTAATATACTAGTTAAAACAACCCCACAAACAGACTAACATACATTGGATATAAAAAGTCTGCACACCACTGTTAAAATGTCATGTTTCTGTGATGTAAAAAAATGAGACAAAGATAAATAATTTCAGAACTTTTTCCACCTTTAATGTGACCTATAAACTGTACTACTCAATTGAAAAACAAAATGAAATCTTTTAGGTGAAGGAAAGAAATTGCCAAGAACTGGACGGACGTCCCTCCAAAATTGATGAAAAGACGAGAAGAAAACTGGCCTGGGAGGCTACCAAGAGGCCTACAGCAACATTAAAGGAGCTGCAGGAATATCTGGCAAGTACTGGCTGTGTGGTACATGTGACAACAATCTCCCGTATTCTTCATATGTCTGGGCTATGGGGTAGAGTGGCAAGACGAATGCCTTTTCTTACGAAGAAAAACATCCATGCCAGGCTACATTTTGCAAAAACACATCTGAAGTCTCCCAAAAGCATGCGGGAAAAGGTGTTATGGTCTGATGAAACCAAGGTGGAACTTTTTGGCCATAATTCCAAAAGATATGTTTGGCGCAAAAACAACACTGTATATCACCAAAAGAACAACAACCTTCAGGCTTCTGATAGAAAGCTGAACATGAAGAGGAACTTCATCTTTCAGCATGACAACGACCCATAGCATACATCCAAATCAACAAAGGAATGGCTTCACCAGAAGAAGATTAATGTTTTGGAATGGTACAGCCAGATCCCAGACCTGAATCCGATTGAAAATCTGTGGGGTGATCTGAAGAGGGCTGTGCACAGGAGATGCTCTCGCAATCTGACAGATTTGGAGTGTTTTTGCAAAGAAGAGTGGGCAAATCTTGCCAAGTCAAAATGTGCCATGCTGATAGACTCATACCCAAAAAGACTGAATGTAATAAAATCCAAAGGTACTTAAAGTATTAGTTTAAGGGTGTGTACACTTATGCAACCATATTATTTTATTTTTATATTTTTTATTTCTATATTTTTTATTTCCTCTACCTAAAAGATTTCAGTTTTTTTTTTCTATTGAGTTCTACAGTTTATAGGTCACATTAAAGATGGAAAAAGTTCTGAACTGATTTATCTTTGTCTCATTTTTTTTACATCACAGAAACCTGACATTTTAACAGGGGTGTATAGACTTTTTATATCCACTGTATATTAAACAAATACAAATAATGGTAAATAAGATAGGGACACAATTGTCATCAATCCTCCAAGATGCTGACAGGACTGTTCTTTAGGCAGGGTGGTGATGGTCGGTTGGGGACCTTTCCCTGATAATCACTCTAAACTATATGTCCCTGCCTAGAAGAGAACGGAATGGCCGCCCCAATAGGTCCCGTATTCAGGAACCTCCTATATGCTCTAGGATGGCCCTGAAAACAGGTGACACGGGCAAACCATGATAGGGTGCCCAATAAGTATGTTCAGTGGCCTATTCTAAATACATCAAATAATAAATGCTGAATACATAATACTGCTCCAATCAATATTGAAATGTACAGACATGCAATAAGAGATACTAGAAATATATAACAATAATACAGTGGATGCCAAGTACACTGTTCACCAAAATAGGTTCTCTTCAACGGGCACCTAAGTGATCAAAAATGACAGCACATAGCTTTAGGCCTCTTAATTCCAATACGTTTCACCCAATGTGATTAGTTGGGCTCATCAGGGGACACTAAACACAGTGTCCCAGTAGGCATCATACAGATACACATAGATAAACAAAATTTGTTGTCTCACTGATAGCAATATAATAATCATCAAAGGTTTTTTATAGCAAACAATTATTAAGGTATAAAATAATAATAATAAGCCATAGATCTAGTCTGACTAGTGGACCCAAAGCTCCCCTTAAACATCCATATCAATACATAATGTACAAAGTGCTAAAAAAAAGCACGGTGCACATGAGATATTGCACCGACAGTCACATATGAGTGGTACTTGCGTGCCCAGAGAGATACACCCAGAGAGATCACATGGAGTAACTAGTGAGTATGGTTGCTACAATGTTGGTAAGAACGGGCCGCATCTCCCATAATCTGTATCAACACCTCAGTAGGTCAAGATGGAGTGTGAACAGAAGAAAAAGTTCCAGGATGAAATGTTGCCAACTTCTTTATTAAACTTTGGTTACATTCCAATTAAACAGACATGATCTCCCTCCACCGCTCGGTTAACATGTTTCGAACCAACCTGGTTCTTCTAGGAGAATGGCTGCACCTGATGTGATCTGACAGCCTCTCTGGTTTCACTCTTCTGTGTTGTTGCTGGCTATGACCACACCTCTGGTCTCAGGTGTAGGTTAAGTAGTAATTCCTACTCCTTTATTTAGTCTGGCCTCATCTATCATGCTATGGGTTGATAGCTTCTTTTGGTTGTAAAGAGCTGGTGTCTGGTTCTCCTCTGAGTTCCTGCTCGTCTGCATATTTTGGAATTAAGCATCTTTTCCCTATTTCTTGTTCGTGGTTTTCCCCTACTGTTTGGTATTAGGTTTGAGGGAGTCACCTGTTCCTTCAGCTGGGAAGAAACAGGTCATCTCTGGTACATAGACTATTTCCAGGGCCCTTTAGGGTCAGATAGGGTCCTAGGTTCCAGCGTATGAACATTCCTACCATCAAGGTCTGTTCATACTTATAGTAGTTAGGGCTCGGGTTAGGCATTAACTAGGTGGTGACCTTTCCCCCTTTCCCTAGTTTACAGGCCTAGTACCTTTTCTATTCCCTCTTGTGGTGGGTGTGGAATTATCCTCCCACACCGCGCCGTGACATTATCAACCGCCGAAAACCGTCATTTTCTTTGTGTCGGTAAGGCTATGGATTCTATCGTTGCACTGGCTAGACAATTGCAGGGTCTGTCTTTGGAGGTAGCTGACCTCCGCACGAAGATCCAGGGATCACAGGCTGCTGGTGCCAGTAGTAGTTACCAGTCCTATCCCCAACTTCCGGGCAGATTTTCAGGGGGAAGCGATAATTTCATGCAGTTCAGAGAGTTGTGTAAATTGTACTTTAAGTTACGTCCGCTTTTATCTGGAGATAAGAGTCAAAGAGTTGGTATTATCATTTCGTTGCTTAAAGGGGACGCTCAGTCTTGGGCTTTTTCTCTACCGACCGGATCACAGTCCCTCCGGTCAGTAGAATAATTTTTCAGAGTTCTAGGTCTTACCTACGATGATTTGGATCAGATCTCCCTGGCTGAGACTAAGTTACGTTGTTTAGGGCAGGGAGAGCGTTCTGCGGAGATCTATTGCTCTGAATTTAGGAGATGGGCTACGGATACGGAGTGGAATGATCCAGCTCTCCATAGCCAAATCCTGAGTCATTGGAAGTGGCTATGTCCCTTGCCGTACGTATTGATAGATGCCTGAAAGAGAGATCTAAGGTCCCTCGCTCTCAGGACGAATCATCATATAACGTGGCGGCTTCCTCTGACACTTTGGGTGGAGAGAAAGTTGGAAAGATTGGCACTCGACTTATCCTCCGCACAGGGGTGTACATAGAAATCACTGGGCCCCATAGCAAAAATCTGAATTGGGCCCCTTAACCCCGCCCACTACCCACCATGCCCCTCCCACTTCCTGGCCTGGCTCCTCCCATGCCACACCCCCATTAAATACATTTATACATGACCTACTGAAACTGTTAGGGATAAACATTTTTATTTTATTATTAACCAACTTTGTTGCAGTAACGTATAAAATGTACATGTATTTTCCAATAAGGATTTGTTCTGTTTGTTTGCGTTTTGATAGTGAAAAAAAATTCTAAATTGGGAAAAAAAATCAGTTTTACTTTTTTGTCGCCATATTTGGACCCCTATAACTTTTTTTAAATTATATATACAGAACTATATGGGGGCTCAAAGTTTGCGGGGCGATCTGAACTTTCCATTGATACCATTTTGGGGTGTTTATGACTTTTTGATCACTTTTTGATTAAATTTATTGTGGAAAAGGAAGCGACCAAAAACAGCTAATCCGCCTTTTGGACTCTTTTTTCTGTTTTGCTGTTTGCCATATGGGGAATATTTTTTTATATTTTCATACAATGGGCGTGTCACTTGCCAGGCTTGCCAGAGTGGGCACAGGACAGTATGTATGCCACACAACTGAGCGAGTGCAGGGCAGGGCAGGAGCGCATACACATCACTCCCCCTGCCTCTGTTCACTGTGCTAAAGCCGGACGTAAGCCATCCCCCACATCTTAACCCCTTTTCTACCTGCGCTATTTTGCGGGGGGGTTTGTCTGGTTGGTGAAATATTATTTGGTGGCTATGTGCACACTCAGCATTAGCAGCAAGGAGTTAGAGGGGTTAATATCCATCCAACCCCGCCTAATGCCCTTCAAAATGCCCGGGGGGGGGGGTGTTAGGAAGGAGTAGGTGTAGGAGGAAAGCACACTGTACTCTATGAGCCCCCCCAACCCCTAATGCCCCCCCAAAATCTCAGGACAGTGTGCTTTCTTCCTTCTCCTCCCCCATGGGCATTTTGGGGCTCATAGAGGACAACAGGACTCACTGGAGTGGGATTGAAGCATGTCCCACCCTGTCCTGGCTGTCCCCCTCCCCACCCCTCCGCTCTCTTGCTGCCTGGCCTGCCGCTGTCAGTGTCTGACAATCTGAGTATCCATCTGACATAGTGACATTATCATACCTAGTCTCTGCTGAGTGCTGACTGAGTCTGCTCTCTCTCAGTCTCACTCGTCTCAGGCAGCCAGGGCCAGGCAGGCAGTGACACGGCAGAACGAACGGTTCTTCAGGCCAGGGAGTCGACACAGGTGCTTCTTCCTTCTTCGTCTCCTCAGGACCTCAGGCACACTGGCGACGGCCGACAGCGAAGTTCTAATCGATTCTCCCGCCTCCCTTGCGCCACTGGCCAATCAGCAGCTGCCTCAACAGAGTTGCCTTGTGCTGATTGGCCAGCGACTCGAGTGCTACATGCAGGCTGGTTTTATCCTGATTCCGCAGCAGACAGCAGTCAGGATCAGGTCAGGAGGTCAGGATCAGGTCAGACTCCGGGTGGGGGGGGAGATTGCGGAAGAACTAAGAAGAGTTGGCTGAGAAGAAAAGCAGCCGGCTGCAGCCGCATGTCATGAGTGGGTGGGGCCAAATAGTGTGGGCGGGGCCTTTTCTGCACTCCGGGCCCCCCAGTGCCGCGGGCCCCATAGCAATGGCGTGGTCTGCCTCTATGGGCGGTACGCCACTGCCGCCACACAGGAACAGCAGCGAACTTCAAGTTAGTAGCAAAGGAAACCCAACGGACAACATTTTTTTAAATTCAAATGCTTGATATTTATTCCATCAATATTTACAATAATTGGATGCGTTTCACCCCGTCCAGCCTTCATCCGTGCGGAGGATAAGTCGAGTGACGATCTTTCCCACTTTCTCTCCGCCCAAAGAATTGTCCGCTGGGATTCCTTTGCTACTTTGGGTGGAGAGACTCCTGAGTTTATGTCTGGTGATGAACCTATGCAGTTAGGGGGAGCTACCCCTGGGCCTGCTTGCAAGGCATGGGGGAGTATGTTTTTTCTGTGGAAAAAAAGGACATTTTGTTAATAATCGTCCTCACGGTCAGCATCAAGGTGAAAACAAAAAGAAAAAAAAGTTTAGTTCCCATCTTACTCTAGGTGGTGTGGGTGGGGAGTCAGAAAACTTACTTTTGTCATTTACTGGTAGTACCCGATATCTCCTGTATGCCGAGGTGGCGCTAGGGTCCCAAACTGTGGGAACTTAGGTGTTTATTGACAGTGGGGCAGAGGTTAATCTAGTAGATGGTCAGTTCGTCCGTATGCATGGGTTAACTAAAATTGCATTGGACAAAAAATATTTCAGTGTTTGTCACAGATGGTGCAGGACATCAGTTTCAGAGTAGGTGATTTTCATCAGGAATTAATTTCGTGTTTTGTGCTGGAATGTCTGCCTGCCCCGTTGGTTCTGTGTTTACCTTGGTTAAGTAAACATTATCCTACCATTGACTAGCAAGCGAGACAGATTCTCAATTGGAGTAATTATTGCATGGACAACATGTCTTAATACATCTCTTTCTGTCTTAACCACTAAAGCTGTACCCACTTTCATTTTTGATTTTTCTGATGTATTTTCTGAAAGTGGTTGCCAGGATTTACCTCCACATCGGGAATATGATTTTCCCATCAATCTTATTCCTGGAGCGAAGTTGCCCAAATCTACAGTCGTGGCCAAAAGTTTTGAGAATGACACAAATATTCGTTTTCACAAAGTTTGCTGCTAAACTGCTTTTAGATCTTTGTTTCAGTTGTTTCTGTGATGTAGTGAAATATAATTACACGCACTTCATATGTTTCAAAGGCTTTTATCGACAATTACATGACATTTATGCAAAGAGTCAGTATTTGCAGTGTTGGCCCTTCTTTTTCAGGACCTCTGCAATTCGACTGGGCATGCTCTCAATCAACTTCTGGGCCAATTCCTGACTGATAGCAACCCATTCTTTCATAATCACTTCTTGGAGTTTGTCAGAATTAGTGGGTTTTTGTTTGTCCACCCGCCTCTTGAGGATTGACCACAAGTTCTCAATGGGATTAAGATCTGGGGAGTTTCCAGGCCATGGACCCAAAATGTCAACGTTTTGGTCCCCGAGCCACTTAGTTATCACTTTTGCCTTATGGCACGGTGCTCCATCGTGCTGGAAAATGCATTGTTCTTCACCAAACTGTTGTTGGATTGTTGGAAGAAGTTTGCTCATGATAATGCAAACGGATCCGTTTTGACTTACATTGAAAGTCAATGGGAGGTGGATCCGTTTTTAATTGCACCATATTGTGTCATTAAAAACGGATCCGTCCCCATTGACTTACATTGTAAGTCAGGACGGATCCGTTTGGCTCAGTTTCGTCAGACGGACATCAAAACGCTGCAAGCAGCGTTTTGGTGTCCGCCTCCAGAGCGGAATGGAGGCTAAACGGAGGCAAACTGATCCTTATCCATTCAGAATGCATTTGGGCTGAACTGATCCATTTTGGGCCGCTTGTGAGAGCCTTGAAACAGATCTCACAGGCGGACCCAGAAACGGCAGTGTGAAAGTAGCCTTAATCAGATTGTTGGTGCCAAACTGTTCTCCAAGTTGGACTGAAGGGGGGCATATAATCTGGTCAGGATCAAGGAAGGGGATACATGGAAGATGGTGTTTAATACTCCAGGGGGTCATTTTGAGAATCTGGTCATGCCGTTTGGGTTAACTAATGCTCCTGCGGTGTTCCAGCATTTTGTTAATGATATCTTTCATCATCTGGTGGGGAGATTTGTTGTTGTGTATCTGGATGACATACTAATTTATTCTCCAGACATGGAGACTCATCTGGATCATGTAATACAGGTGTTACAGATCCTAAGAGAGAATACATTTTATGCTAAGTTGGAGAAGTGTGTATTTGCAGTTCAGGAAGTGCAATTCCTGGGTTACTTACTCTCATCTTCAGGTTTTCGTATGGATCTAGAGAAGGTCTGTGCTGTGTTGGACTGGGATTGACCTGAAAATCTGAAAGCGCTTATGCGGTTTTTGGAGTTCACCAACTACTACCGTAAATAAATGTTGAACTACTCGACTGTGGTTAAACCTTTAACGGACATGACTTGGAAAGGTTCAGATGTCTCAGTCTGGTCTAATGAGGCATTTCAAGCCTTTTCAGCGGTGAAGGAATGTTTTGCTTCTGCTCCTATACTGGTGCAACCGGATGTGTCACAGACATTCATTGTGGAAGTTGATACATCCGAGGTAGGGGTAGGAGCAGTCTTGTCGCAGGGTCCTTCACCTAGTAAATGCCGCTCATGTGCCTTCTTCTGTAATAAACTCTCGGCTGCAGAAAGGAATTATGACGTGGGTAATAGAAAATTGTTGGCCATTAAGTTGGGTTTTGAGGAATGGTGTCATTGGTTGGAAGGAGCAATTCATCCTATTACTGTGATTACTGATCACAAAAATCAAGCTTACTTGGAGTCAGCTAAGTGACTGAACCCAAGGCAGGCCAGATGGTCGTTGTTTTTTTACCAGATATAATTTCATTGTCACCTATCGCCCTGGGGTTAAGAACGACAAGGCTGATGCTTTGTCACGTAGATTTCCTGGGGGAGGAGATTCGGAAGATCCTGGTACGATATTGTCTGAAGGGGTAGTAATATCCGCCCTATATCCCGACCTTGAGGCAGAGGTGTTGGAGGCCCAGGAAGAAGCATCGGATTCTTGACATCCGGGGAAGTTGTTGTTCCTTCTAAATTATGTCACAAGGTGTTCGAGGAACATCACTGTACAGTTCTCACAGGACATCCTGGGAGCAGATCCACTGTCGATCTCCTCTCTCGTAGATTCTGGTGGCTGGTGTTGCACAAGTGTGTTGAGAACTATGTGTCAGCTTGTGGTACTTGTGCACGTGCTAAGGTGACACATATTTGACCTTCCTGATCTTTACATCCGTTGCCCATCTCGTCCCGACCTTGGACTCATTTATCCATAGATTTTATCACAGATTTACCAAATTCTGCAGGAAAAACTGTGATTCTGGTGGTTGTTGATCGCTTTAGTAAAATGGCGCACTTTATAGTATTGCCAGGTCTACATGCTAAACACTAAAAAGTGTTTGTTGATAACATTGTGAAATTACATGGTATTCCTTCTGATGTGGTGTCTGATAGGGGGACTCAGTTTGTTTCCAAATTCTGGAAGGCTTTCTGTACTCATTTGGGGGTACAATTGTCCTTCTCTTTGGCCTTTCATCCTCAGTCGAATGGACAGACTGAACGCACTAACCAGAATCTGGAGACTTATTTGAGATGTTTTGTCTCAGAGAACAATTCCCCGGCGTAAGTTTGCGGCTCAGGAAACTAATGGGATGCTCCTCCCCGTTAACCTCCTGAGACAGTAAAGCACCTAGACCTACTTCAGAGGCATATGTCTGTACAATAAACTCCTTATTGAAGTTGGGTGTAACTAGGACTGAGGTCCCCTCTGCCTGAACACTCCAGCAGACCATCACAGACTTACGTCCTTTCAGGAGGTCCGTTAATGGAGAAGACAACGTGGCAAAATTGCAAATAAGCCTCTGGTAATATCCCACTAACCCTAAAAAAGCTTTTACCTGCCTCGTCGTAAGGGGTCTGGACCAGTTCTGTATGGCTTCTATTTTATTTACCTTGGGTTTAATGACTCCCCGTCCAATTACATTACCGATCTTCTTCCAACCCTATTGTACATTTCTTCGGGTTGGCGGTCAACCCCGCTTTCCGGAGAGAGTCTACCACCGCCTGCACCTTGGGTAAGTGACTCTCCCAGTCCATGCTAAATGCTACAATATCATCAAGATAGGCCGAAGCATACTGACGATGGGGCCGAAGGATGATATCCATTAATCGTTGGAAGGTGGCCGGAGCTCCATGTAAGCCAAAGGGCAACACCTTATACTGAAACAGCCCTTCGGGGGTGACAAAGGCAGTTTTCTCATTTGCAGCCTCCATTAAGGGCACCTGCCAGTACCCTTTTGTGAGGCCCAAGACCGAAAAGTATCTTGCTTGCCCTAACCGTTCTATAAATTCATCGACTCGAGGCATGGGGTAGGCGTCAAACTTTGATACTTCATTGAGCTTCCGGAAGTCGTTACAGAATCGTAACGTTCCGTCTGGTTTTGGTATGAGGACTATTGGACTAGCCCACTCACTCTGAGACTCTTCAATGACCCCTAGTTGCAACATCGACTTCACTTCCTCAGAGATGGCTTGTTGCCGAGCCTCAGGCACCCGATATGGCTTTAAGCAAACTTTGACCCGGTGCTCGGTGACAATGTCATGTCGGACTATGGAGGTGCGTCCAGGAAGTTCGGAAAATACATCCCTATTCTGACTCTCAAACTCTCTGACCTCCTGAACCTGTTTAGTAGACAGGCCATCTGCTATCTTCACCGCAGAGGAGGCTTTCTCCGGGATCACTGGTGGCACCAGAGCCTTCCCAGCAATCAAGACAGAGAGTGGGCGGTCCCCAAACATACTCTCCCTATATCTCCAGCGCTTTAGTAAGTTAAGATGGTATACCTGCTCTGGCTTTCACCGACCTGGCTGGTATACCTTGTAGTTCACTGTTCCTACTTTCTCCATCACTTCGTTGGGTCCCTGCCACCTAGCAAGGAATTTACTGTCGACCGTGGGCACAAGTACCAGTACCCAGTCGCCCGGGTTAAAAGTCCTTACCTGGGAGACCCGGTTGTATACCCAGCTCTGGGCCAGTTGTGCCGCCTCCATATACTCCTGGACAATAGGCAGAACTGTCCCTATTCTTTCTTGCATTTTCTCTATGTGTTCGATAACACTCTTGTGCGGGGTTGGCTGTTGCTCCCATGCTTCTTTAGCTACGTCAAACAACCCCCGAGGATGTCTGCCATACAATAGTTCAAAGGAGGCCTGGGGCACTTCTTGTACAGCGAATAATACATATGGCAGCAAAAGATCCCAGTCCTTCCCTTCGTTGGACACGGCTCTCTTGAGCATGGTCTTTAAAGTTTTGTTAAACCTTTCCACAAGTCTGTCTGTTTGGGGATGGTAAACAGACGTGTGTAAGTGTTTAACATTTAACAACCGGCAGAGTTCCTTCATGACCTTCGACATGAAGGGAGTCCCCTGGTCTGTCAAGATCTCCTTAGGTATCCCTACCCGAGAGAACATGCCCATTAACTCTTTGGCTAGAAGCTTAGCCGATGTATGGCGCAGTGGAATTGCCTCAGGATATCTGGTAGCGTAATCTAAGACCACCAAGATATGCTGGTAACCTCTGGCCGACTTATTTATAGGGCCTACCAGATCCATGGCTATCCTTTCAAACGGTACCTCTATGATTGGCATAGGTACTAATGGACTATGGTAATGGGGCTGGTTATCTGACACACAGGACAGGACTGACAACCTCCTAACCACCTCATATATCCCGGGCAAAAAAAAACGCTGCGATGTTCGCTCTTGGGTATTTTTCACGCCCATATGACCTCCCAGTACATGCGTGTGGGCCAAGTCTAAGACCATCTGGCAGTAAGGCTGGGGTACCACCAGCTGCTCTATTACCTCTCGTTGCACCTTGTCCACCCTGTACAATAGGTCTTGGTTACAAGCCAGGTGGGGAAACACAGATTCGGCTCCTGGGTGCTGAGCCACACCATTGATTATGGTTACCCCTTCTCTCGCCCGCATCAATGTAGGATCCTGGAGCTGGGCTGTCCCGAACGTTTCTCGGGACACCTCCAGATCCGGGATGGATGGGGTATCTACCGTCTCACCAGCCAACACCTCTAGGGGAAACCTATCGGGATTACACTCTATATCTGTGGTGGTGACCCCTATGGCTGGTACCCCAGCATCGGGGTCGTCGGGTTCAGGGCCCGGACAGTTTTCCCCCCTAAGAGAATGCGTACCGTTCTTCCACAGTGTCCAGAACATGGGTAAGTCTCTTCCCAAAATGGCGTCATAAGGGAGATATCTCCCCAGCCCGACAACATGTTGTACTTCCCTGCCTGACGCGGACAGGGTAACCCTCGTTGTGGGATACTTCCGGAGGTCTCCATGGATACAGACTATGGCTATTTTCTGATTTCCTGGTATTTCTTCTGAAATCAGTGACTCATGCACAAGGGTTACCAGGCTCCCAGAATCCAGCAGCGCCTTGACCGGGTACCTATTAATCGAGAACTGGCACAAGGGAGGTGTATCAGTGGCCAGCAGGGGGTCAGCAATACACACAGGCCGTGCATAGAACAAGGACCGGCGAGCGAACCCGCAGTCCATGGGTTCAGAAGTCATAGGGCAGTTAGCCGCAACATGTCCCCGGATCTTGGCAGCGCCAGCACCGAATCACAGTGGCCTCGCTGGTCCCCGGGACTCGCCTCACAGGAGTTTTGGTAGCGTTCACCCCATAGAGGCCGGGCCCTTGTTACAGGCTCCCTAGGCTGGGAGGTGGGCTGGCGTGTCTCTCTCAACTGAGCAGAGTCCCGCATCAAGTCCTGGGTCGCCATATACCGCTCGACCAGGTTAACCAACTGATCAATGTTGCCTGGATCTCTTGGCCCACC
The DNA here is from genome assembly GCF_014858855.1 of Bufo gargarizans. Taxonomy (NCBI): domain Eukaryota; kingdom Metazoa; phylum Chordata; class Amphibia; order Anura; family Bufonidae; genus Bufo; species Bufo gargarizans. The sequence continues at coordinate 107,991,306 of NC_058082.1, read as the reverse complement.
CAGCGCTGTATGGTCCTCGGCATCGTGCACACAAAACGGTCCACTACCACCCGCTCAATCATTTGTGAGGGACTCAAGGTCTCCAGCCGGAGCCACTTCTTTACCAGGTGCAGCAAGTCATATGCCTGAGACCTGGCAGGCCGGGTCTCTGAAAAAGCCCATTGGTACACCCTTTGTGCACGCACATACGTGTTAACCCCCATCCGAGCCAAGACCTCACCTTTAAGTTTCTCATAGTCCTGGGCGTCCTCACGACTGAGGTCAAAATAGGCTTTATGGGCATCTCCTACCAGGAATGGTGCCACCACCTCAGCCCACTGTTCAGATCGCAGGTTTTCCCGCTCCGCCATCCTTTCAAATACCGCATGGAATGCCTCCCCGTCGTCCTCAGGACTCATTTTCCTCAGCGCTGACCGGACTATATCTCTGGCAGCAGAAGGAAACTGGGTCACTGCAAATGGGGTTCTATGCTGGGATGCTTGTAGGGTCTCTTGCATGGCCACCATCTGTTGAATCAACAGGCTGTTTGTCTGTTGTTGCTGGGCGTTCGCTACTTGCTGTTGTGCATTGCACTCGGCTTGTTGCGCATTAGCCCGGACCAGCTGCTGTAGTATTGCCTCCATTTGATCTGCTGTCTTATGGCAAAACTTATCTGGCTTTATGAAGGACATGCACAATAGTGTTTGCCTCACTGGTCACTTTCCCGCATCCTCCACCACTTGTGGGGAACCGCACTCACTTGACCAGTGTACAGAGGCAGGGACACCAGGGGTCAGAAGATCTGGGAGACTGACTGCATGTGATGTGATCTGACAGCCTCTCTGGTTTCACTCTTCTGATTGTTGCTGGGTATGACCACACCTCTGGTCTCAGGTGTAGGTTAAGTGGTAATTTCTACTCCTCTATTTAGTCTGGCCTCACCCATCATGCTATGCGGTTGATAGCTCCTTTTGGTTGTGAAGAGCTGGTGTCTGGTTCTCCTCTGAGTTCCAGCTCATCTGCATATTTTTGAGTTAAGTGTCTTTTCCCTTTTTCTTGTTTGTAGTTTTCCCCTACCGTTTGGTATTCAGCCTGAGGGAGTCTCCTGTTCCTTCAGCTGGGAAGGAACAGGTCATCTCTGGTCCTGACACTATTTCCAGGGCCCTTTAGGGTCAGATAAGGCCCTAGGTTCCAGCGTATGAAGATTCCTACCATCCAGGTCTGTTCATACTTATAGTAGTTATGGTTCGGGTTAGGGATTCACTAGGTGGCGACCTTTCCCCCTTTCGCTAGTTTCCAGGCCTAGTAACTTTTCCCTTCCCTCTTGTGGTCGGTGTGGAGTTATCCTCCCACACTGCGCCGTGACAGCATGTTATAGAACAGGAGATGCTGATCAGATTGATATATCATTTTATGTGAAAAGATTGCTTATAATTTGTATTTCATTCATTTAAATTCCTGCTTATTCTGGGCTTCGATGTCAAGCAGGCAGTCCTATCAGTGATGACAGCCTTCCTCTATGACTATGTATACACAGATAGCTGTCAACCACCTCCTAGACTTAAAACCCCAGAATGAGCAGGAATTTAAATGTATCAAATACAAGTTATAATAATCTTTTCCTAATAAAACTATTGTTGTGGTAAAAATATTAATAGTTGTAATCAGCCCGCATCATAGTTAGTGTAAGGAAAAGGCAACTCCATCCTCCATTAGCTACAGCCAGAGAACCACACAAATGCTACCATCTTCATTCAACTCTCCTGAGCATAACCTCCCTCCACCATGCCAAGTGCGTCCTTTATTGACTAAAACAAAAGGTGTAAAAGGGGCTGGCCCAAGACAAGGATACAGGAAGTGATGACATATCAAAGGACAGGGAGGGGCAGCCAATGTGGCTGTGCAGACAATGGACACACCCCATACAAACACATGTATACAATAATCTACCATTACCACTGAGAGACATGATGACAATCTATAAAACACACACACATCCGCATGATAAAATGTCCGCATAATAAAATTTCCACAACAGTCCCTCCTCTTTGTCATATGCTCCCCAGTGTCCCTTGACGAATCTAGATCTTCTTCTTTGCAAAAAAACAGTCTTGTCTACGAAAAGTCCTGAATCCATAAAACAAAACAGATGATGGAAAACAGAAAGTCAATCTTGACACGTAGCTTCTTTTCTTCGGGAGGTGACTTAGGAGGTGGCGTTTCGCGTTGGTCGCCGGCTGGTTTGGAATCCTCTGCATCTGGTCCATGGTTTGGTCTTCAGGGCGTCTTGTCTGTTCGGGCTTCGGTATATCAGTCGATTAGACATCAGGAACATCTCACTCCGGCATATAGAAGGAATGGAGACAAAAAACATAAGTATATGTCCTATTTCCTTTCGCCCGGATCCAATGGAAAACCAGTGAGCCCCAAGACCTCCCAAGGCTTTAAAAAGGATTCTGACTCTCACTAGTCATAGCTCCGCCCCTGCCCTGCTTCTGTCAGTATGGGCCTGACCCTTGTCAATGGTGTCTGCTAGCCTGGCATAACCATATACCTTCCTCACAACTGGAGGATCCCAAATCTACGGGTCGCCTAGCTGCCCGGACACCCATACAGGAAAAACAAGCGAGGAGCAGGAGCCAGAGCTAATATTAATATCGTCTATCAACAAATGCCTCCTTGTAACAAATAAACAAAAGTGATACTCTGCATTCTTTGACTTAGTTGAGCAGCTTCTTGCAGTGACCGGTGTGGATCCAGTTGTCTCGTCCCTCAAACTTCAGAGAGGTTGGCGTCATCAGCAGCACCTGGAATGGCCCAAGATATCTCGGCTATAGTCCCGTCCTCGGATGTTTCTTTAGCACGACCCAATCACCTGGTTGGCTAGAATGAACACTGGTTATTGAGTCTGGGTCCGGGAGCAACTCCTGAACCCGGTGGTGGACATCGGGTGATAACCCGTGGGGCTGCCTGGAGGCATACCTGATGGAATAAAAGGGTTACAGCGGAACATTCAGGCCATGGATCGGCCGTGATTTTTACCTACTTTGCAAAAATATGACCCAAGTACCAGCAAAGAAAAGGCAGTTGTGATTGAATGACATTTGAGAGGTTAGAAAGTTTGAAGATCGTTGATTTCTGCACCACTTTCCCCCCTTCTCATCGGCCTTAAACCAGGACGAAGAGAAGCTGGATTAGCATGGTGCATCATCTCAAGGTTAGATGGAGAGATGACGGAGGGATGAGAGAGAGAGAGAGAGAGAGAGATAGAGAAAGAGAAAAAGAAAAGCACTTCTCTTGGACTCTGCAGTCCTAGCGGGATGGGAGTACATGACAGTGTTAGTTCGCACTGTCTGGGACTTTTGAATGTCCTGTTGCTGGAGATCGATGGATTCGTGCAGCCACAGTTCTGCTTTCTGGAGGGAACCATGGCTTTGGAGTCTAGTGGGGAATTTACGGACAAACTTTTTCCCAATCCAGACCTCAAAGGTCCCTTCTTTGGGGATGGTCCACTCTGAACCTACAGTCCCTTGGTGCCAATCTTTGAGGGGCTTAACAACTCCTCCTCTATATATGGATTTCATGTACTGCTTGGCTCTCCTATAGTAGTCAGAAGTGGTACCCTTCTGATCCCTAATTTTCCCTAAACCCATGCTCGAGCATAAATTTTCCTGCGACCTACGCAAGGAATTTTCTAAAAGTAGGTGCGTCCACCTCCAGTGTCCTGCGACAAACGCCTGGACGGCTGCTACTCCTCTTCGTTTGCCTCTGAGTTGCCCTAAGGTTTCTGGCACCGACACACGGACCCGTTCACCCTAGTTAGATCTCAGGAAAAGGAGTAATCAGTGCGAGGAAAAGGGCTCTCGCCGACACACGGCGGCCCTCTGAGTCTCCTAATGAGATATACCAGCCTCGGTTTTGGCTCTGAATAGTGACCTGACCACAGGATAGGGCTTCCAATTGACCTGGAGTGGAAAAGGGGGGTGCACAGAGAACACACAGTACCCTCTGTGGGGACGAGGGGTGCACAGGAAACAAACACACAGTACTCCTGTGGGGAATGGGGTTACTCACATAGCTATTGGTATGCCCAGGTGATATACATCACCTTGTCTCCTTAAAAAAAATGCTCATCAACTCACTTTCCTTTGCCGATATGATTCTATATAGTCAAGCTGAACAGCACACAAAGCCCTTTTTGCAGTGACTGATCAAAAACCTCTCGCTCAGCAGCAGCCCTTGAATTCAAACAGTAGTTCCCACACAATATCATGAGACCCCCAGTACTCCTAACCAAATCTACAGAGAAAAGAGAGGGAGAGAGAGAAAAACAGCAAATATGAAATAAAAACCTAAAAAATTAAAATGAGTAAAAGAAGAAAAATGTAAATATAAATTAATCAAAGAAATACCCACACAAAAATAGACAAATATAACTGAAAAATAAAAAAGGAAAAAAACACTTCATTACATACATTGAGCTTCAGTAAAAAAATAATTTTACCTTAAAACCCAAAACTCATGCAAAAACTAAACCCTTAGGAACACATACAATTGTATAGGACTGAATTAACAAATCAATGTCCTGGAGGGTTCCCCTGAAACCGTACAGGAGAAATTCCTACCCACCCAGTAATTGACATGTTAATTTGCCCAGCCCCAAACAGCTTCAGATTCATTTGACCAGAGAAGCAGGATTTAACATCACAAGGTCCCAAAACCGGTTTCTTTCACATTTTAACCGTTCATATTGTGATTTAAAATCCGCCTCACTGATCCAAGATCTTGGCTGTCCCTGGGTTCTCTGCCTTTGCAAAGAAGCATCTCTGGGACCACTACCCCACCTCGCCGCTAGGTGTGGTTCTGGGGTACTTAACATACCTGTATCTGTTGCCATTAGCAACATTACAATATCGTGACCATACATTGCCTTTAATCCCAGACACATTACTCTCCAAGGGTTGTTTCAATAACTCTGGCAATTCCCTTACAGCACCCTGTGCATGCATCAGGCTTCCAGATAAACCTTCATTCTACTTTCCATTGCACCAGAAAACAAACACCACAATGGTTGCTACAAAAAACAAAACACTAGTACTAGCTGTCCCAATACTTTTGGCACAGAACTACAAGCACCTCCTTTCTACACTGTAATACCCACATTAATTATGCCAAACAAGTCTACAATTCAGTGTAACAGCCACAGATACACAAACATTAAGCAGAATCATCAACTATAGGACGATTTCACCACTAAACTGTCACTAATGCTCACACAATGGTTCCTGTATCAGACTGGTCACTGAGCTATAACATAACTGAACACTAAACCGATATCAGCACAAAACTTATTAAAACAAAATCAAACTGTACATAGAAAGGTTACAAAAAGACAAGATAACTATTCAACAAAACTAACATTTCAGGCAAAAACAATCAAATCGCTTCCCATAGCAAACTAATTAAGATGGCCGACAAACTTAAAGATGGCCGACAAGCATAGTAAAGATGGCCTACAAGCATGGTAACACAAAGGAAATCAAGATAGTGTCTACAATATCCAGCAATAAAAAACTTTTTTATATTTCCCTATGTTTAAACCAGAGCAAAACCTCCACTCTATGGGTGATTTACAGGCTAACAATACAAAAACCACTCTGAACGCTGTCTCTAATGTACAGACACTAAAACCAATTGCTGCCTCTATAAACCTCTATAAAATCGCCTCTTACAAAATCACAGTAACAAAAAAGTTAAGAAGTTACAAAAAACACAATTCCCTGTACTGCTCATCATACAATCTCTGTACAATCAACACAATGGAAAAACACTTACCTTATCCCTACACCCTTTGATGCGGCAGACAACAACCACATAAAATATTACTAGTTGTAATCAGCTCGCATCATAGTTCGTGTAAGGATAAGGCAACTCCATCTTCCATCAGCCGCAGCCAGAGAACCACACAAATGCTACCATCTTGCTTCAATTCTGAGCAACTCCTCTCTCCTCCATGCCCAGTGCGTCCTTTATTGACTAAAACAAAAGGTGTAAAAGGGGCTGGCCCAAGACAAGGATACAGGAAGTGATGACATATCAAAGGACAGGGAGGGGCAGCCAATGTGGCTGTGCAGACAATGGACACACCCCATACAAACACATGTATACAATAATCTACCATTACCACTGAGAGACATGATGACAATCTATAAAACACACACACATCCTAAGATAAAATGTCCGCATAATAAAATTTCCACAACACTATATATCAATCAGCTCAGCTCCTCATGCTCTATAACATACTGCCTGCAGATTAATTAGAATTTTCATGATGACAGGTTCTCTTCAACTTGCTCACCTTATAAATATAAGATGACTCTGGTCATTTTGTCCCAATCTATACAGTAAAGTTGACAATTTAATTCAGTAAAACAGGATGTGTCATATCCATCTGCATGGGAGATATGTGCTGGTCCCTACCTTTTAATGCTGTTGGAACCATCCTTATCCATGCCCCCAATGTGGAGATATCAGCCTTTTATTTTTATACAAATAAGACTCTAGGTGTAATGAGGGCATTGTCATAGGACATAGAGGCTCCGCTCATTTTCTTCCCAACACTTTGACTGACAGGGCCAGGCAGTAAAGATGTAGTCACATGGCATCTTTGTTTTGCGGCAGCATGTTGGGCGGACTACATGGCTGAAGATTGCCCATCTGCCTGGCTGAACACTATGAACATGTATATACATCTGGACTACATTGTGAACATTTGTTACATATTATGATGCCTTGTGGAGTATATTTTCAGTACACTTTAAAACTAATAAAAGAAAGCTATAAATACATAACATTATCTAATTGTTATCTCAAGATAAAAATTTGCAAAGTGTTCTGTAATCTCTCAGGTTCACATTGTGTCACGCTCTTCTGTTTTGACTCCACACAGGACACCATACATAAGGTGGAAATATGTGGCTAAGAACTTTGCCCAGGTAAGGTATAAGTTGAGACAGGCCTTAGATGAGAAGAACTGGCTCCATACCAACCAGTGTCATGATATATTTAATGATTGGGGTGCTGGTTGCTCTAGAGCAGGGATCAGCACCTTCCAGCACTCCAGCTGTTTTGAATCTACAACTCCCAGAATACTCCTGTCACTTCTATGGGAGTTACAAGAACAGCCGTGTAAAGCCTCTTTCACACGAGTGAGTTCCATGGATTGGACTTGCAGCATATGTCAGCGAGAGCATGCGTCCTGACCTCCCAGCACTGACGGGGTCGCATAGCATTATATTAATTTATGATGCAACCCCTACAGTTCTGGAATGTATTGAATAACACTGACCTAATGCTGTCAGTGTCAAACAGGACAGGATGTCAGGACAGGCGCTCTCGCTGACACAGGATGTGGGTCCAATGCGTGGAACTTGCTTGTGAAAAGGGCCTAACTAAGCTGCATGCTGGGAGTGCCAAAGGTTTCTGATACCTGTGCTATAGATACACCCATATATTTTTTGCTGATCCCTGTGCTAGAGATACACCCATATCTTTAATTACATGTATTGTAATGGCGTTAATGTTTTACTAAATGGAATATGGCTCCCACTGTTGCATAGTTTAATGTGCATTGCTGTGGTCTATTCAAATGCAACAATGAAATAGTTTAATCAGTGAGGGCCAAGGCAAGGAAATCCTATTATTCTTAAACCCCATGAATGACGTGTGCAATGAATCTTTATTAGAATCTAGTACATGACTGTATATTTAAAGGGGTTGTCTCATTTCAGCAAATTACATTTATCATGTAGACAAAGTTAATACAAGGCACTTACTAATGTATTGTGATTATTCATATTGCCTCCTTTGCTGCTCATTTCCAGCGGTGATGACCACTCTGTAAGAAGGTACCTGGAATCATTGTGGATTGAAGGTATGTGTCACCGAGGTTCCTGGCCTCCGTGAAGTAAGAGCCAGTATTTTATGTGTCAGCAGCAGCTATTGCTAATTGACACCTTGAGATTTACCATGGCTGTCATAGCTGATACGGGATGGCTCTTACTGGGAGTAGTCAAAGTGCTGGGTGGGTGACTACTCCCCATGTTCCAGGCCGGGTTTTGCCAGGCATAAAAACCAGCCAGCACTGCCAGGTGAAGAGGATTACCCCCGTCTGACAGTGGCGCTCATGAGGTCTGTGTGCTGTGATCTGAGGGCTGTGTTGGGATCTGTGGCTTGAGCCGGGCTGGAGGGCTCAGACCCCTGTGAGGGCGAACAGGCCGCCTATCGCCTGCCTGTGGACTTGACAAGGCAGAACTTCCAACAGGGTGTGAAGTAACACGCAGGAGAAATTGGTGACTGTTTTGTATATGAACTTTTCATGTGTAAGAACGATCACCAAGCAACTTGCGTTTTTATTTTGCTTTCACGTGTAAATAAACACTGATGTTTTGAACCAAGAACTTGTACTTTGCATCTGTGCTGCACCCGCTAACTACCAGAGCGAATCCCCACATTTGGTGGAGGATGCGAGCAAGCGCAGTGAGGATGGCGTGAACGCCAATATATTTTAGTGGTTTGCATTTTTGGGCACGGTTGTATGTCGTACATCAAACCAGTGGGAATTGCAACCCGTACCCCACGACAAAATTAAGGCTGTTGTGAAGGCCCTTGTGGAAGCTAATCTACAGCAGCGAGAGACCAACCTGCTAATAAGCAGAAGAAAGAGACCCACCAGTTGCTGCTACAACATGTGATGCCTTTGCAGACAACAGGAGCAACCCCTGCAATGGCCAGGATATGGGTGGGTGGTTAATGTTCTGTATTTGTCATGACGTCAATTGCAGCGTGTGCAGGGTACTATCCCAGGGTCCTTCCAAGGTGTTATAACGCACGTCCAAGATTAGGAATGCCAGAGTGGTGTGATGGCCCATAATGTCTATCTAGTTTTGTGGTAGTTGTGTCATGGTGTCTCCTACCTGGGTACGGCCGGTCTCCTGGCTCCTGGCTCACTTGCAATAAATTTGAGTGTAGTGATAGTAGGCGTAATAGAGGAATTTTGCAGAAGAAATTATGTCCAGACCTTTAGATGAAGTTCAAACGTTTCTTTACTTGAAATAACTTTCATCCAAGCGGTATACAGCTTTGGTCTCTTGGTCCCAGCAGGTTTTGGCAATCATTGGCCGGAATGAATACTTCTGCTTTAAACGTGGAGCTTGCAGGATAAAATGTCTGCTTGGTAGCTCTGTAACTATGGTAATATTAGCTTCTGCACTTATCTGGTACCTTCTACTGTGTGGGGACAGGCTAGCTGAGGAGGAATTGGATTCTCCTAGGACTTTGGACTTATCTCACAGATGGATTCTCAGGGGATGCTTTCTTCCTGGAACTCTGGAGTTTGTCTGTAGTTTCTGCTTACCTCATCCAGCTGAGCTGAAAGTGCTCAGACTGGGAATATGGCCAAGTCTCATCCGAGACTAGGTCCTTGCTGTCTTCCCTATGCAAGGGGTCTCCTGGACACTATCACATAGCCTACCCCTAGCAGGGGGGAGGCTACACTAACCTAACTTCCTTCTCCACCCATGCTGCAGGATGTGGGACCAGCCCACTTCTCTCACAGAGGGGGAGTTAAGATGGAATAATCCATTCCAGCCTAGATTCGCTAAATACCAAGCTGTACTTGCCAATGAGTTGCTGCCACCTACTGGTAACCAGGCAAATTACAGGAACAATTACATTTAGCATAGGTTTTATATGCACATTTGTGGAGGACATAATATAAGTTACATCAGACGATAGTATAAAGGCTCTTAGGAGATAGTAGCGGGGTAAAGGCGTGTAGTAACACCACTCTGGGGTTTTACACCCCAAGTGTCCACGATGCCCAGAAAGAAGTCTGTGCAGTGATCGCTAAGATGACACCCGCAGACGACATCAAAGCCTACCTGGTGATGTACGAGAAAGTGGCCACCAGGGAAAAACTGCCCCAAGACCAGTGGACTGAGGTCATCGCTCCTTTTCTGGCATCAGAGTCCTAGCGAGTATATTTCGACTTGCCGGACGATCAAGCGGCCGACTACCCGAAGGTAAAGCGTGAGATTTTGGCAGGACTGGGGGTAAATGTGTTTGTCCGGGCCCAGCGGGTACATCAGTGGGGGTTTAAGCCAGCTGATCCTGCAAGACCCCAGTATTATGACTTACTCCACATTTTGCAAAAGTGGCTACAGCCTGATGTGCTGAGTCCCACGGCTATGCTGGATAGACTATTGGCTGACATATTCTGGAGGGGGCTGGCAACCCCTCTCCAGCTCTGGATCGGCCAGGTGTCTCCTGGAAATGGTGCACCTGGTGGAACGCTCTGAGGTCACTAAGAATCTTAAGGGGCGTTCTTTCGGGATGGGGGCAGGTAAACCCCAGAACTCCAAACCCCAAGCCAAATGGTATGAGCTGGTGAAACCCACCTGGGAGGTTCCCACTATGGGCCAGACCCAGTTAATCTGCTGGGGGTGTCAGGAACCTGGCCATATAAGGGCTGAGTGTCCCCATCAAATTGAGCCCATGGACACTAATTGTGGTTGCCGTCAGTCACTGTATGCTATGAAACTGTGTGCCCCAGGTACCCCGGAGGCTCTAGACCACTTTTGCCAGGTGGAAGTGGGAGACACTCAAGCTGAGGCACTGCTGGACTCAGGGAGCTTGGTGACCCTAGTAAGGGCTACCTTAGTGCGGTCCGCTGAGTATACTGGCCAGAAAGTTGGGGTGATGTTTATTCATGGAGACTTAAAAGACTACCCCACAGCGCTGGTGACTCTAACCATGGTAGTCAGCAGGGGGACCCATAAAGTATCAGTCGCCGCAAACTTGCACTACGAACTCATAATAGAGAGAGACTTCCCGGCCCTATGGCCAGTTGTGAGAGTGACTGGTACTTCTGAGTCAGGGGTGAGCCCAGGAGATTGGCCTTGGTTCAGCAGGACAGCCAGAACCCTGGGAACCTGAGGCTGAAGGGCCAGCAGTAGGGGTGATCGCCACCGAGGTGGAAGAGGGGGAGACAACCCTATGTAGGGTAATGGTGGGAGGCTATTACATGAGATGTATTCCCCACTTTGCTACTGTAGCCGCACCATTGACAGAGTTATTGAAGGCACGCCAGTCAGTGATGGTTCACTGGAATGACCGGGCGTAAGAGGCTTTTTCCACTTTGAAGTCAGCCCTGTGCGGGTCACCGATTTTGGTGACACCCGACTTCAATATGGAGTTCGTGGTACAGACAGATGCCTCCGAATTAGGCCTCTGTGCTGTACTCTCTCAGGAAGTCAACGGGGAGGAGCATCACAATGTCTTTTTAAGCCACAAGCTCACCCCAGCCGAAACCAGGTACAGTATAGTGGAGAGAGAGTGCCTGGCTATCAAGTGGGTACTCGAGTCTCTCCATTACTATTTGTTGTGGAGAAAGTTCCGCCTGGTGACTGACCACTCCCCTCTCAAGTGGATGAGCCAGACCAAAGAAATGCCCGAGTCACCAGGTGGGTCCTGTCCTTACAGAACTTTAAGTTCTCTGTGGAACACAGGGCAGGCCGGTTGCAGGGAAACACGGATGTCCTGTCCCGGGTATACTGTATGGCAGGTGTTCACCCCCTCAGGGTTGAACAAAGGGGAGGGGTATGTAAGAAGGTACCTGGAATCATCGTGGATGGAAGGTATGTGTCATCGAGGTTCCTGGCCTCGGTAAAGGAAGAGCCAGTATTTTATGTGTCAGCAGCAGCTATTACTAATTGACACCTTGAGATTTAGCATGGCTGTCATAGCTGGTCTGGGACGGATCTTACTGGGAGTAGTCAAAGTGCTGGGTGGGTGACTACTCCCCATGTTCCAGGCCGGGTTTTGCCAGGCATAAAAACCAGCCAGCACTGCCAGGTGAAGAGGATTACCCCCGTCTGACAGTGGAGCTCAGGAGGTCTGTGTGCTGTGATCTGAGGGCTGTGTTGGGATCTGTGGCTTGAGCCAAGCTGGAGGGCTCAGACCCCTGTGAGGGCGAACAGGTCGCCTAATGCCTACCTGTGGACTTGACAAGGCAGAACTTCCAACAGGGTGTGAAGTAACACCCAGGAGAAAAAGTGACTGTTTTGTATATAAACTTTTCATGTGTGTGAACGATCACCAAGCAACTTGCGTTTTTGTTTAGCTTTCACGTGTGAATAAACACTGATGTTTTGAACCAAGAACTTGTACTTTGCCTCTGTGCTGCACTCGCTAATCCAGCAGCAGTGATTGCACACTATAGGAAAAAACACCAGTCTCTCTGGTGGACGGGACCATGGGAGTGCCAGGACTTTTTCCTATAAGTGTGCAAGCACGGCCACTGCTGCTGGACTGCAGGATAGTCATAACCGCGGGAAACGAGCAGTGTATAACAGAATGAAAAATTAATCCAGCCAGCAAAGGAAGCAATATGGACAATTACAATACATTAGTAAGTGTCTGGTATTACCTTTGTCTACATGATAAATGCCATTTGCTGAAGTGAGGCAACCCTTTTAAAGCACCTCTGTCATATGGTAAAGGCACTTTACTTACTGAAGTTACATTATTGTCTCGGTCGTTAATGGAGCCATTATTGTGAATATTTTCTCGGTTCCCTCTTCTTTTTCTTCCTTATTTCTCCACAATATGCATAAGACAGTGGTGTGTGCATTGCTGATAGATACATTTTATAGTATAGCCCCTTTAAAGGGGGTTTCTAGGAGTTAGATAACCTGTCTTCAGGATAGGTCTTGAATATTTGATTGGTGGCAAGTGCTAGTGCATTCTTAGGCTACTTTCACACTTGCGTTTAGAGCGGATCCGTCTGAGACGGATCCGCTCATATAATGCAGACGGTGGCTCCGTTCAGTACGGATCCGTCTGCATTATAATGTTAAAAAATTTCTAAGTGTGAAAGTAGCCTCAGACGGATCCGTCCAGACTTTCAATGTAAAGTCAATGGGGGACGGATCCGTTTGAAGATTGAGCCATAGTGTGTCATCTTCAAACGGATCCGTCCCCATTGACTTACATTGTAAGTCTGGACGGATCCGCACGCCTCCGCACGGCCAGGCGGACATCCGAACGCTGCAAGCAGCGTTCAGGTGTCCGCCTGCTGAGCGGAGCCAGACTGATGCATTCTGAGCGGATCCGCATCCACTCAGAATGCATTAGGGCAGTACGGATGCGTTCGGTTCCGCTTGTGAGCCCCTTCAAACGGAGCTCACAAGCGGACACCCGAATGCTAGTGTGAAAGTAGCCTTAAACAGCTGATCAGATACTGATGAGCTATCCAGAGGACAGGTCATCGTTATAAAAGTCTTGGAAAACCCCTTTAAGGTGACGATAAAAATAATGTATGCTGTGAAATATAATAATCTGTTTATAATTTTCTCAATATCACTAGTTCCTTGGCGGTGTGTTTTTTTTGTACTTTATCATGGTCGCACTCTGCATCCCGGTATTCAAAAACATGAGCAAGCGGCCATTCAGTACCAAGACCTTGGTGCTTTCCATCTTCCATGCCACCCTGCCTGGTAAGACTAAGAGCAGACACAGTCCATGAACAAGAGAGGTGATGTTTCTGGAAGAAAAGAAGATCCTTTTCTCTAACCTCATACAACCCCTTTATGTACTTGTTACTGATTTTGCTCCTGCTATTAACCACCCTGTCCCCACACAAATTCAGTTATCTCTTATTTCAGCCACTAAGTCTGTGTGTTATAGCTGTATTATCAATTGTAAACTGCCTGTATTAACTTGCTGATGGTGGACAGATGGCATAAAGATCTGTATCTCACGTACGGACTGAAATATTCTACTAGACATGTCACTGGAAAAAATACAATGCCAAGAGGTGAAGAAAAGTACATCGGTATTAGTATCATTAAAGGGATTTTATGGGACTTTAATATTGATGACCCATCCTCAGTCATCCATATCAGATTGGCGGGGGTCTGTTTGAAGAGAAGGCTGTGCTCCGTGCAAGCGCTGCCTTCCCTTCCCTGTTTACCTGCATGCTGTCGACATCACGGCAGGTATATGTCACGATGGGGAGTGGGGGAAAACTCCTTGCCATATAGCGTGGGTAAATGGGGAAGCAGCTAGGCCTGTAAACTAGTAAAAGGGAGCAGGTCACCTACTAAGCCACCCTAATCCTGGCCCTGACTCCTAACCGTATGAGCAGACCCAGATGGTAGGTGAGCTCATACACAGGAACCTCGGACCCTGAGTCGCCCTGAGGATCCCTGAATAAAGGTTAGGATCTAGAGATGACCTGTTCCTCCAAAACGTGGACAAAAAGGAGTCTCACAGGCCAAGCAGCAAGGGTAAGGGAAGACAGTGAGCAGCAACTGGGTCCGCAGGTAAGAACCCAGTGATATCACAACACACCAAAACAACAAGCATTTTCCTGCTGTAGCAACAGGATGGAACACCAGCACTAACACTACTTGGACCCCCATGCGGACCGAATGTATGGCGGCCCCAGGCAGAGCTTCTCACTGACTTGTGGTTCCCCCTCCGGGGAACCAAGGGCCCTCTTACCAAAGGCTCAGACAGACAGGAGAATGTCTAGCAAGCATGCTGGACACCACACCAAACAGACCAGACATGGAACACAACACTAGACATAACAACACACCCTGTTCATAAACCCTCACCAAACATATACAATGGAAGGAAGGGGAAAATACATAAGGATGACATCGCAAGACCTCGATGTCTAACTAAGTGGCCCTCACACTGGAAGGAAAGAATATCCAGGGCAGGGGCATAGCTCCAGCACACACCAAGTCTGGATAACTACTGACCTCAAGCCCACAACACCAGACAGGGAAAGAACCAGAAGAAGGAGGAAAGCACAAACATGCTGCACAACAATGCTTTGCCACGGGCAACCAGCATGCACGGCTAACGTGTCACGGTGCACAACAACAAGACCGCGTCACAGCCGTGACAGTATAATTACAAGCTGTCGCATTCACTTCTATGGGGAAGCTCGTTCCTATTCAAGTGTATAGGATGATATATACACCTGCTCGCCACTGCGATGTCGACAGCAAGCATGTAAACAATGAAGGGAAGGCAGCACTCGCACGGAGCGCACCTTTCTCTACAAACAGCTGATCAGTAGGGGTGCCGGGTGGTAGGAACCCCGCCGATCTGATATTGATGACCTATCCTGAGGATAGGTCATCAATATTAAACTCCCGGAAAACCCCTTTAAATCGTTATCTATCTCTATATCATTAAAGTGAGACTTCAGGATTTATAGGTGATCTCTTGGTTTAGTATGTAAGTCAAGGACCTCTGCCCCTCCTATTTAGCATGTTATTTGAGAAAACTCATATCTATAGTGCAGATATCTGTGTGCCAAAAACTTGCATATGTAAAACAATAACATATGACTAAAATGTCACCTACACTGATAAATTAAACAACAAACAAATGGACATTAAATATAAATTGTATTTATTTATTAAAAAGAAAAATCCAGATTGGCAGTAAGTACCGTAAATTGTGTTTGTAATGATAATCGTAAAAAAAAAATAATCATATTTACTGTCATAAATCTCAAGATGCTGCAGTGCTGTGGCCTATTAGAGCATATGGATACTATAGTGAGGGTGATCCCTGCTCCTGTCAGAATGGAGAGATGTTAAAGGGGTATTCTAACCTTAGATATGTATGGCATTTCTACAGGATATGCCAGAAATGTCTCATAGATGTTCCACTCTAGGACCTGCGTCTATCACCTGCGTCACATTTGGTCAGGTAGCCACTGCAAAATCACTGAATATCTAGATTAGGTAGGGTAGGTATATATAGAAATCACTGAAGCTAGTAAATGTACCCCTTTAAAACGTCACTTTAAATATAATATTTAAAATAGAACCCACAAAAATATCAAACAAATATACAAACCGGATTCCAAAAAAGTTGGGACACTATACAAATCGTGAATAAAAACTGAATGCAATGATGTGGAGGTGACAACTTCTAATATTTTATTCAGAATAGAACATAAATCACGGAACAAAAGTTTAAACTGAGAAAATGTACCATTTTAAGGGAAAAATATGTAAAATCAGAATTTCACAGTGTCAACAAATCCCCAAAAAGTTGGGACAAGGCCATTTTCACCACTGTGTGGCATCTCCCCTTCTTCTTACAACACTCAACAGACGTCTGGGGACCGAGGAGACCAGTTTCTCAAGTTTAGAAATAGGAATGCTCTCCCATTCTTGTCTAATACAGGCCTCTAACTGTTCAATCGTCTTGGGCCTTCTATGTTGCACCTTCCTCTTTATGATGCGCCAAATGTTCTCTGCAGACTGGCCATTTCAGTACCCGGATCCTTCTCCTACGCAGCCATGATGTTGTGATTGATGCAGAATGTGGTCTGGCATTATCTTGTTGAAAAATGCAGGGTCTTCCCTGAAAGAGATGACATCTGGATGGGAGCATATGTTGTTCTAGAACCTGAATATATTTTTCCAGACATGCAAGCTGCCCATGCCACACGC
Source organism: Bufo gargarizans (assembly GCF_014858855.1). Classification (NCBI taxonomy): domain Eukaryota; kingdom Metazoa; phylum Chordata; class Amphibia; order Anura; family Bufonidae; genus Bufo; species Bufo gargarizans. Next base: position 107,974,777 of record NC_058082.1, on the reverse strand, counting down.
ACTCATGCAACCCCATACCATCAGAGATGCAGGCTTCTGAACTGAGCGTTGATAACAACTTGGGTTGTCCTTGTCCTCTTTGGTCCGGATGACATGGCGTCCCAGATTTCCAAAAATAATTTCGAATCATGACTCGTCTGACCACAGAACAATCTTCCATTTTGCCACACTCCATTTTAAATGATCCCTGGCCCAGTGAAAACGCCTGAGCTTGTGGATCTTGCTTAGAAATGGCTTCTTCTTTGCACTGTAGAGTTTCAGCTGGCAACGGCGGATGGCACGGTGGATTGTGTTCACTGACAATGGTTTCTGGAAGTATTCCTGAGCCCATTCTGTGATTTCCTTTACAGTAGCATTCCTGTTTGTGGTGCAGTGTCGTTTAAGGGCCCGGAGATCACGGGCATCCAGTATGGTTTTACGGCCTTGACCCTTACGCACAGAGATTGTTCCAGATTCTCTGAATCTTCGGATGATGTTATGGACAGTTGATGATGATAGATGCAAAGTCTTTGCAATTTTTCGCTGGGTAACACCTTTCTGATATTGCTCCACTATCTTTCTGCGCAACATTGTGGGAATTGGTGATCCTCTACCCATCTTGGCTTCTAAGAGACACTGCCACTCTGAGAAGTTCTTTTTATACCCAATCATGTTGCCAATTGACCTAATTAGTGTTAATTGGTCTTCCAGCTCTTCGTTATGCTCAAATTTACTTATTCCAGCCTCTTATTGCTACTTGTCCCAACTTTTTTGGGATTTGTTGACACCGTGAAAATTTGAATCAACGTATTTTTCCTTTAAAATGATACATTTACTCGGATTAAATGTTTGATCTGTCATCTACGTTCTATTACAAATAAAATATTGACATTTGCCATCTCCGCATCATTGCATTCAGTTTTTATTCACAATTTGTTTAGTGTCCCAACTTTTTGGGAATCCGGTTTGTACATATACGAAAAAAAGTGTATTGTGGGACAGATAACCCAATAGAACGTCATACACATAAAATGAGGCAATGGGAAAAGGATTACTGCCATGCAGTTACTCACAATACCATAGGTGGACCAGTGGTGATAATGGCAAATGACTGATGAGGTCACTGCAGGTGTTCCCGTTGAATGATATTACATCCAAGACATGATCAACTGATTAATTCAGGATGCCAATTGACAGTTCATCAGGGAAACCAAAGTAGAAGGGGTGAAAAAATGTTAAATAACTTCACATCAGCAGGTAGGCAAAATGGGATAACTCTCCCAGAAAACCTGCACTCTCCCTACCTACAAGCTAAACGGTGCTCCACTATAGGGAGGGCTGTCCCCACTTATAAATGTATCCCCTGGAATTAGAATCCCTGCCTATAATATCCCAATAATAATAATGCCTGCAAAAAAGAAAAAAATTAAAAAATTAAAAAAAAAGTACCATGGGAGTCCCATCTACACTTGTAACGTCTCCCGATGCGTTTCCCCGACTCAAATACAGTTGTTCATTAGGGGAGATTCAAAAAGCACAATGGCTGTGACAAGATGATAGCCAATGCAATGACCAGCGGCGCGCATAGGTTACCGCTGCAGGTTTAAATACCCTCTTACCTGATGTAGCCGTGTCCCCCTGTGAGAAATGCACGCGCGTGTGCCGGGCGCATATAGATGACATCACAATGAGATCCCGAGTTCTCTGCGAGAATCTCGGAGTGTACTGCGCATGCGTGGGGACTGAACGAGACCCGTAATGACGGGTCTCGCGATGTTTGGAGTGCAAGCTAAAGTGATTAATGCGGGACGGCGCTGATACTTGTGTCCCCAAAACCATAGCAACCAGATAGGATATACAGCGTCCAACCTATGAACGGGATAGTCTAGGGTAAATATAACAGAAGGAGAAAAAAGTTATAAACCTTTGTTATCATTGGCTCATAGAACGTGGGTAAATATAGTCAGTGGATATAGGTGTCTAGAATATTTTTGAAATAATGAGATATAAACAAAAATTGATAAACAAGACATCAGAATTACCACTAACAAAAATAATAATTAGAAGTGGAAATTAGATCACTAATGGACCAAAAATACAGTAAACACTATATGGACATAAATCAGAAGCGTCACCAGAGAATATATCGTCACAAAAAAACAAACAAAGGATATGGATTCATTGAGGCCCAATGGACTCATAGACTTAAGTCTAAACGACCATTTTTTTTTTTGTAGAATCATTTTATCAATGTCCCCCCTTTAGGGGAAGGACGCACCTTCTCGATTACACAAAATTTGAGTGATTTGGGATTACCATTGTGTATTTCATGCACGTGCCTAGAGATAGGGGTATCCTTCTTGTGTCTAATGTCACTAAGATATGCCCCAACTCTCCTGCGTAATTCCCGTGATGTCTTCCCTAAATATTGAAGCGGACACTTGCAACTACATAAGTATACCAAACCTGATGTTTTACAATTGGCAAAATCCCAAATATTGTACTCCTTTTGTGTGACAATGTTCAAGAATTTCTTGGTGGTGTCAATATAATAACAAGCAATGCAGCCACTACATCTAAACATGCCGCAGACCTTTCTCGCCACCCAGGTACCCTGTTGCTTTGGGGGTGAGTAGTGACTATGTATAAGGTGATCTCTTAGAGATCTGCCTCTTCTGTAGGAAAGTGCAGGATAATCAGGTAAAATGTCTCTCAGATCCGTCTCCATTTTAAGAATATCCCAGTATCTATTAAGGATATCACGTACCTTCCTACTTTTGTTGTCAATGGTCCCTATGATTTGTGACGATAAATTGTGTTTGTCATTTATCTTAGTTGACCGCGGGACCAGAAGTTCAGACCTATCCTTATGAAGGGCACAGTTAAATGCCTCTGATAGAACCCGTTGTGGCTATCCCCTCTGTGTGAACCTATTTCGTAGGTCCCTTGCTTGATGGTGAAATTCATTAACGGTGGAACAGTTTCTCCAGATGCGGAGGTATTGTCCCTTCGGTATGCCTCACCTCAAGCTGGTAGTGTGATGACTCTCCCAGCGAAGGAGACTGTTCGTGGTCATAGGCTTTCTATAGGTCCGTGTATGAATGACACCATCCTGTAACCTAATGTCTAAATCCAGAAAGTGTCACGGGGCGCCAGAGGCGCACTCGGTCTCCCATCAGCCGTAGACCTGCTGCTTAGCTTCGGGAGCGAGGATCTGTGTTTGGCCTCGTTCCCAGGGCAGCTTTGCTAGCTGGGAGGCTCCCTGCTCCTAGGTCTGCCTTGAGCACCGAGCTGATCACTCGGTGCTCGACTTGTCTGTCTGTCAGTCATGTGACGCTGGCCACGTCACATGACCCCCAGACCCCAATATAAATACTGGCAGCCTGCTGGCCACAGGTTGCCTGTTAATTCTAGGTTCCTGGCTATTTGTTGGACTACTGAATACTCACCTGATCCTGTTCCCTGGCGATCCTTTGCCTGCTCCTCCTGTACTGCGCATCCCTCCTGGTATTGTGACCTCGGCTCCCACCTGACTACTCTTTGCGGACTCCTCTGGTACTTCTCTACTCTCCTGGTCTTTGCTTAACCCTTTGTACTGTGTAGCTCTCTTGGTTCTGACCCGGTCCGTTCACGTTCCGTATTTTGTCTTGTCTGTCTTCCCTGCACATATCCTAAGTAAGGGACTGTCGTCCAGTTGTCCCCTGTCATCAGGACTCGTGAGGCAAGTAGGCAGGGCCAGGGGTGAGGGTGGAGCGCAGTGGTCACTATCCTTCCCCCTGTGTGTGTGTGGACGTGACCGTTACAGAAAGGATATATGATCATCATTGAGCTCATGCGTAAAGTGCATCCCTATATTGTTTGTGTTGAGGATGAGCATAAATTCCTTAAAGGCCTATCTGGAGTCACTCCATAGGACAAACATTTTATCTCAGAAGCAGCCCTAGAAAATTATATGGGAGGTCCACCACTGATCATCAGCGAACACAATAGTGTCCTCCCACCAGCACAGGAATATATTTGCATATTTTTCAGATAGGCACTACACCCAGGCAGAAAATGAGTGGAAAGTTGGCCCTGCATGTGCATGGCTCTCTACATTTACTTTTGTGGAGTAAGCAAGCCCAGCTATTTCCATGACTATCATAGAAAAGAATGAAGAGAGCAGAGGACATGCGTTGCTATCTGTCCACTTATTCTTTGCCTTGATGTGGTAGCCACCTCATTAGGTAGGATGGGGGACACCTGTTCTGGAGGTTCTGGAGAGGTTCAGGTTCCAAAAGTGTGACCCACACAGTATTGGACTGTGGTTCCTTGGGCCTACCAAAGGAAATTATTCTCGGGGCCCAACTCCTATATCATCAATAAAGTCAAAAAGTTTTTAAAACAAAGAAATAGATCCTAGTGGCAAGTGTGTCAGAGCCTGGAGGATCCTCTGGTACTGTGATGGGCCATAAAGACTCTGGAGCCACATCTATTAGTCATTTATGGCATATCCTGTGGATGACGGTGGGAAAAACCCTTTACCAGCTACTCATGCCTTGTTGGCCTTGAGATGTCCATGTATTCATTTGAAGGCTGCCTATGCTATATTTCCTCTGTAGTGTTGACTGCAATGGAAGCTGATTGTAAAATCAACTGGCAATATCAGCTGGTTGCTGGGGGTCGTGGCAGCCAGACTCGTGGCTCTCATACTAAAGGCTGGTCTGTGATAAGATAACCCCTTTAACTCCTAAATTGTTATAGGACAGGACCGTAACCAACAGTATATTATTCTATGATGATAAGAATAGGAATGTGGGTGGGATTGTGACAACTTCCCAATTGTTTTTATAATGACAAGAGCAGTTATCACTGAGGCCTGAATATAAAATAAAACATAAAGGGGGTCAATTACTAATCTGAAATATGCCTAAATTAGGAGTATTTCAGGCACAGATAACTGTTGCGCCGCTATTTGCGACTTTTCCCTGCTCACGCCAAGTCTAAAATTGTGGGAAGGGGGACTTTTTTCTAAATGGTCTAAATGTAAGACAGCTCAGAAGCTGGCTTACATTTAGAATTGGCACTGGATGTGGCAAAGTTATGAAGAAGCCTGCGCCTCTTCATAACTTTGGCGGATCCACCGCCAGCTATGGACCTTTATTAAGAACGGCATCTAGAAAGCCGGTCTTACTAAATGTGTCCCAAAGTGTAGCGAATGTGGCTTTGATTTTGTCTTTATTGTTCTATTTTTTAGGTATCTTTGTGCTGCTAATCTCATTCTTTGCATTTCTGCACTGCTGGATGAACGCATTTGCTGAGATGCTCCGCTTTGCAGATCGCAGGTTTTATAAGGTGACTGCTCCTTTCTATATCTTATACTATGGTTTCGTGCATTGGATTGCTTTACCATAAAGCCGCTGTTTCCATTTTCTACAGGACTGGTGGAATTCCAAGTCCTTCTCCAACTACTACCGCACATGGAATGTGATCGTCCATGACTGGTTGTATTATTATGTCTACCAGGATCTGCTATGGGTGAGGATTTTATCAGAAGAGTATTAGGACAATCTGGAGGTGTGAACCTGCACTCAACAACTGAAATATTCTTTATCTTTCAGCTGCTCAAGAAGCGTTTTCGCACAGGAGTGATGCTAGCTGTATTCCTCATCTCTGCCACTGTACATGAATATGCTTTAACAATGTCTCTTGGTTTCTTTTACCCGGTCATGTTCTGCCTTTTTGCTCTTTTTGGAGGTATATTTGACCACCATTTTCTTCTATGTCTTTTTCATAATGTTAGCAGTTGCAGTAGCATACATAGCAGAAAATGGGTCCCCATAATGTTGCTAGTTCATGACACCCAAAACGGAAGTGTCTGGTGAGTCGATATCCCATCTCTTTTCCTCAGAAGATGTAAGCCCTGCACAAGTTCTCACCACCCAATAACAAAGAGAATGGGTCCTAACCAAGAGTGGGCCCCATCCACTCAGGACCCTAAAGCATCTGCAATGAGACGGACCGTGGGGGGCAGTTACATGGACACCAATTATGCAGTGGGTCAGGATATGTGTATAATAGTCTATGGTTTTTGTTTCTGACGCCAATTGCAGCGTGCGCAGGGTACTGTCGCAGGGCCCTTTAAGGTGCCCTTTGCAACTCACGTACCAGGTTAGGAATGCCAGAGCGGTGTAATGTCTCTGTTTGGTAATAGTAATAGTGTTAACGGTGTCTCCTACCTTGGTACGGCTGGACTCCTGGATCCTGGCTCACTTGCAATAAATGAGTGCGTTGCTAGTAGGAGTAATTGAGGAACTTGGTAGCAATGAATGAGATCCAGACTTGGAATATAATTCAAACTGGTCTTTACTTGATGCAGAAATAATCCATGTGAGATACAGCAATAGTCTTGGGTCCCAGCAGGTATTAGCAATATGTGGCAGGAATTACTATCTTCTGCTCTGTCTATCTTCTGCTGTTTTGGGGACTGACTAGCTGAGAAGGAATTTGGCTTCTCCTGGTCTCTGGATGGTACTCACAGTTGTGCTCACAGGGTATGGTTCTTCCTGGAGTTCTGGAGGTGGCTGCTTGCTTTCCACCAGTTGAGGCTGAAGGGCTCAGACTGGGAATGGTGATCTTTTGTCTCAGCCGAGACAAGATTCTGGTTTGGGATCCCTTGAACTGGGAGCTCCTACACGCACAGCCTTCCCCATGCAGGGAGAGTTGGAACACACTGGATCTAACAGTTTTTTCCCTCCCTTGCTGCAAGGAGTCGGAAACTCCACTTCCCTTAAGCAGGGGGGCAGAACAGAACTGGAACATTCCATTCTGAATGGCCATAACATTAACTATTCCTACCAACGATGCCGCCACCTGCTGGTAGAAAAATCACTGAAGTATTAAACCTACTTTAAAACGTAACTTTTATATGACGATATTTGTAAAATAATTCCCACAAAAAACAAATGTTATTTTAGATAGCTGCAAATAGATCTAGCGAAGTATAGATAGGGTATACAGTACTCCGGATACACACATACTACACGTTAGGTCATATGTGGCCACTCATGATTAATACATATTAGGTCATATCCGACCACTCACGATTCAGACGTTCGGTGTTTGTTGACGGATATTCGCGAGGTTCCCAGATTCTCGGTCGTCTGATGTCTTGTTCGTGCTGGAGATATGGTCATTCTGGCTGTAGGTATTCCAGGGTTCAAAAGAAGGGATATATTAGGGTGCAAAAAATGGGAGATCTAGCCCTGCACAAATAACTATCCCTGCCTAAAAGTGGAGATGGCCCCCGCCTAAATGCAGAAGTATCACTCCCTATTGGAGCGACCCCACTTATCGACGGCTGTACCCTGGATACTAACCCTAAAAAATTACTCCCAATTAGCAGTCCTAAATCCCGACGCGTTTCCTCTGTCACAATAGTGTGACAGGTTCATCAGGGGATGAAAACGATGTATGATGGCTTAATAGCCTAGCTAGATGCTGTTGCTGGTCATGCTAGATAAAGCAGACAGTCCAGAATGATGCTGGATACTGCTGCCCTTAAATACCCCATAGTTGGTTAAAAATTCCTTACCGGTGTGTATAATTGTTGCACACATCGCGGCGTGCGTTCCACATGGCGCCGGTTTCCTCATGGGTAAATGAGACGCATCGGCGTCATTGGATAGTGTACAGGAAGTGTTTCGCCAACTGGCGACGTCACTTCCTGTATGTGAGCCGCATCGTGGAACGCATCATTCAGTGGCGATTCAAAATACCGGAAGTGACGATGCTTCCTGTGTATGATACGCACATGGAACGCATCTCCGTCTATTTGAATCCACAAGATACTACACTTCCTATGTTTAATACATAAATATAGCGCACTTTTGATTTATGTATATAAGGAACGCTATCAGACACAGGCACAGTGAAGTATTATCTCTGGATATATAATTTAATAAGGAACGCCACAATTAGCGATATAAACAGCTTATTTTGAGACATATTTGATAGATCTCAATAAGTATATTGGTATTTAATTATAAAAAGTATACCATTTAACCAACTATCGTCATTCCTGGGGATCAGTATAACAGGGATGACCATATCTAAAATTATAGGCGGGCGAGGTGATTCAAGGGAATGCTGTCTGCATATCCATTTGGCAGTCATCATTCAAAGATACCCTATATCACCCTATAATGAATAGACCTGAAACATTACAAAGAAAATATCACATTTAAAATGGTTTCATCTGCACAGCTGTGAATGACATGAGCGAAATCACAGCAAATGACCGTGTTGATTTCCTTAGTAGATAGTAGCGGGGTAAAAGCATTAGTAACCCGACTCTGGGGTGTTACATTCCCCCTTACTTTGAATCAAGCAGTCCTCGGCTTGTGCTTGGGATAAGAGGAATGAGCTCTGGGGGTACCCAAATTAATACAAAGGGCTGCCTGAAATACACATAAGACAAACAAAGACAAACATAAAACGGCTACCCTGAGGTTCCTGCCCGCATGAGTAGGGTGTCCTTAATTAACAGTTTCCCTCTCGGTATAACCAGTGATCCAAATACTGCACTAAGCAAACATTACTGACTGACTTTGTAGTGTTCTAGATCCTTTAAACACCAAAGGAAGCATGGGGGTGTCCTTACTCTGTAGTCCCACCATGGTGTAATGAAATACTGGCAAATGAAAGGGTGGCTTTAACCTGTATTCCCTTCCCTGCACCAAAGTCTGAGAAATTTGGCTTATAGCATGATCACTATGGTGACTAAGGGGTAGCTAAATTATGGCTCTAAGGTTTGAGACGCCATACCTTACGCAAAGGCTCAGAAGAGGAGGTATTTAGCGTCTCCATACACTTCTGGCAATGTCACAGGAGGAGGGTATTATAATCCCATGAAACTCCTGGAAGACACCAGGATAGGGATTTAGAAGTCCCATTACCATTCCTGGTACATATAACAAGCGGGGCAGAGGGGTACCTTATTCCCCTAGCCATTCCTGAAGCAGCAGGGTTACCTGTGTAGTTACTGGACCTGCCAGGACTCACTACTTGGTCCTACCTGTGCACTAAGAGTAGGCCATTAGAATTAAGCATCCAGATAGGCAGTCCATGTAAGGAGAACAGAGCTGTAAGGCAAGACACACAAAAGTATGGTGTTACTGCTCTGGCTAAAGGCAACAGTCAGAGCAGTTTCACAAACAGTGCATAAATTTACATTGCGGCGTCTGTAAAAGAGTCCATACAGTGGGCACAAGTACTTGAACGTTGCTCAACCTGTAAACATGTAAGCAAAATTAGTGCAATATTTAAACAGTATAAGTCACAAAGAGCTCAGGTACACATTTGAGTCCTTTCTTTGGGTGCAAGCTTGTAACGTTGCATAACTTGTATCAAGTAGGAAAAAAATAATAATAATAATTTGTAATCCATTATGAAGCATGGTTTGGCTGATAGATGGAGTCCATTAAGTCCAGGCACAAAAAGGTGAGATGAAAAAGGCCCAAAATGTTAACAATAAATAGTAGGCAATATTTCTTACCATTCCCGATAACGGACAGGTGGCACACCCTTGTTGGTCCGTTGGGATCTCCACAAGGATAATCCAGAGTCGCCGAGGGCTGAAATAGAGTCTGGGCCTTGTAAAGGAGGATCAGCCGACGAACTTGGTTCCAAAGGCGCAGTGGTCTCTGCAACTGGCATCAGGACTCGGATTAGAGGCTGAAAGAACCACTAAAGGGGGTCAAGCATGGAAGGCATGCTTGACTTTCTGAAGACAATGGCAGCTCAGGTGATGTATCCTCTTCTCTTGGCTGCTCCTGAACAGGTTCCTGTAGGCATTTCTTAAGCCTGTTACGATGGACTCACTGAGTACCTTTATCCTCTCTCTGGATTTTGTAAACCTCTAATGAGGGGATGGCCACTATTGTGTATGGCTCCCGCTCCCAGCGACTATCCAGTTTGCTTACAGGGTGATTGTTTTTCAGCCAGACCTGGTCTCCAGGCTGTAAGGGCTCAGCATGTGCATGAATATCAAAGTCCTGTTTTTGTTTTTGTTGAGCCTTCTCTATTTTAGAGTCCACTATTTCTTTGGGGTCCTCCAGGCGTTTCTGATGCTCTTTGACCCACTCGGATTGAGGAATGAGTGGTTCAGCGTCCGGCACAGGGACGTCAAGGGCAAGATCTGCGGCTAGACGGCCATGTCTTCCGAACATGAGGTAGTGAGGAGTGTATCCAGTGGAGCAATGGGTTGTATTGTTGTACAGGTACACTAGTTCAGGGAGGAGTAACGGCCATTCAGCCCTCTGGTGAGGCAGCACAGCCTTGAGCATGTTGATCAGTGTCTGATTCATTTTTTCGCACAGCCTGTTTCCCTGAGGGTAGTATGCGGTAGTTCTCAGTTTTTTGCAGTTGTACAAGGCACAAAGTTCATAGAATAACTAAGACTTGAATGCAGATCCCTGATCAGTGAGTATTTTGTCAGGACACCCATACGGCAGAATGAAGCTCTTCCACATGGCAGCAGCTGTAGTTTTTGCAGTTAAGTCCTTTACAGGTACAGCCACAACGAACTTGGTATCGTGGTCTATGATTGTCATAGCAAAGACATACCCAGATCTGCTGGGTTCCAATTTCACGTGGTCAATTGCCACGATTTCAAGAGGACCTTTACTCACTATTGGATGAAGGGAGGCTCGCTGATCATGTCTTTCCCCTTTTGCCACTGCACAGGTAGGACACTGTCGACACCAGGTTTCTATGTCACTTCTCATGCCAATCCAGTAGAAACGTCGTCTGATGGTGGCTTCCGTTTTATGGATTCCAAAGTCACCAGACCGGTTATGGTACATGTCCATCACCATCTTGGCATCTCTTCAAGGCACCACTATCTGGTGGAGGCGCTCACAGGTGACTGAATCAAGCGTTCTCCTGAGGAGTAGGTCTCTTTGTAGGAAGAGTAGTTTCCGTTGTCACCAGAGGCGAACTAGCTCTGGGTCAGCACTCCGCCGTCGGATTCTCTCCGGTATGCGCCCGCTGTAAAAATAATCCAACAGTTCTCCAATGGCTCTGCTCTCTGATTGTAGTTTAGTCCAGAGCTCTTTCTCAACTGGAGGTGAGGGGGTCACAGGTCTGTGGAAAACAAGTGACTTAGTGTGTAGGACCTCCTGTCGGGCAAATTGGGAGTAGAATATTGGCATCTCCACATCTTCCCACTAATCATCAGTAGAAATTGGTTCTTTCTGGGCAGGTAGCCTAGACAAAGTGTCGGCATTGTCATTAGATTTCCCAGTTCGGTACTTAATGGTAAAGTTGGAGTTCGCCAGTCTAGAGGCCCATCTTTGTTCTAGAGCTCCCAGACGTGCAGTGTTCAAGTGAGCTAGCGGATTATTGACGGTATAGACCGTGAAAGGTGTAGAAGCTAGGTAGTCCTTGAATTTTTCATTTACAGCCCAGCCCAAGGCTAAGAATTCCAGCTTGAACGAGCTGTAGTTATGGTCATTCCACTCTGGCTCTCGTAAAGATCTGCTGGCATAGGCGATGACTCTTTCAGTTCCAGCTTGCGTCTGAGATAGTACAGCTCCCAAACCTTTCTTACTTGCATCAGTATAGAGGAAAAATGGTAGGCTATAGTCAGGCTAACCCAGAACTGGAGGTTCTGCAAGTTTTTCTTTCAACAGTTGGAAAGCAGCTTCTCTCTCTTCACTCCATTCTACCGGTATCTTGGGATTTTGACATCCTTTAGGGTAACCTTTCACAAGCTCCCGGATAGGTTCCGCAATCTGAGCATAGTGCGGGATAAATTTCCGATAGTAACTTGCAAATCTGAGGAAGCTCTTGACCTCTTTGACTGTTTTGGGAGCCGGACAGCTTTGTACTGCTGCTATCTTGTCAGTGTCTGGTCTCTCGTCTTCTGCACTCACAACATGTCCCAGATATTTAACTTGGGGCTTCAGTAAGTGACACTTTGAAGGTTTCACTTTCAGTCCATGTTGGGTCAAAGTCTGGAACACTTCCGCCAGGTGCTGTAAATGTTCCTCGTAGGTCTTAGAGTAGATGATCATATCATCCAGGTACAACAACACAGCCTCAAAGTTTTTGTGTCCAAGACATCTTTCCATGAGTCTCTGAAATGTCCCAGGGGCGTTGCATAGCCCGAATGGCATGTTGTTGAACTCAAACAGACCCATTGGGGTGGCAAAAGCTGTTTTTTCTTTATCTTCTGGTGCCATGGGAACTTGCCAATAGCCATTGGTTAGATCCAGCGTTGAAAAGTAAGCAGCAGATCCCAGAGCTGCCAGGGATTCTGCAATTCGTGGCAGGGGGTATGCATCCTTGTGCGTAATGTTGTTGATCTTACGGTAGTCCACACAAAAACGGATGGTTCCATCCTTCTTCTTTACCAGGACTAAGGGGGCAGCCCAGGGGCTGTGACTATCCTGGATGACATTAGCTGTCTTCATATCCTGCACCATCTTCTTCACCTACTGGTACATGGCAGGGGGGATTGGTCGGTATCTCTCTTTGATTGGAGGATGAGTGCCGGTTGGAATGGTGTGCTGTATTAAGCCAGTCTGACCATAGTCCAGAGAATGCTTGCTGAAGACTTGGTGGTGTTGTTTGACTAAGTCCAGCACACCGTTGATCTGCTCGGCAGAGGTTGTGGTATCCCCGATGTGTAGTTCGGCCCACCAGGGCTGTTCTGGCGGGTCTTTGGCTTCCGCCACCGATTGGAGTGATTGTTGAGCCGCAGCAGTGGGATAATCCAGGATATTCTGCGGACGGATGTGGTATAGGCAGGCCACTGGATAGTGCTTTTTTAATTTCACGGCTTCATCACCCAGATTGACTAAGCGTATGGGTACCTTTCCTTGGGACATGGTGACTACGCTCCTAGCGGCTAGGATGAGGGGGTGATATTGAAGATGTATTGGTTCCACAAGGGCCTGATAGTCTTGACTTTGGATACCGATGCAAGCCTTGCACCATATCAGAGTCTCTGCTCCAGGCTGGAGTTTGATAGGGTGAGCATCCTTGATGCGGGTAGATTTCGCCCCGTTGATTGCTGAATTTGTGTTGGGTGGATAGCACTTGAATGGTCTGGTGTATAACCCATTGAGTTTCATGGGGTGTAGTCACCTAGTATAGGCACTGGTTTGCCATTGGTAGCTATGATCTGGAGCCAAGATTCAGGAGGTTGTATCAGTTGGGCTCCATTTCGGCATGTGTCAAATGCTGCTTGGCGGATGGTAGTCACTTGAGATATGGTATCAATTAAAGCAGGAAACTTCACTCCGTTGATGTCAAATTCCACCACGGGGCGGGCACCCACATATCTCGGCATAAAGGCTGGATCTTTGGGACCTAGTATTCTTCCTCCCGAGGGGTGGTCCTCGACCTCAGGGGATACCCGTTTAACTGACGGCAGTACTTTTCAATGTGTCCATACCTCTGACAATGCAGGCATCGCTGTTTCCTGATGTTTTGATAACCGGGGTCTGGCAACCTACTGACTGGCTGGCGACAATATTCTTGTGGACCGGGCGTAGAGCGGTCTCTGTTTGCAGAAGTCCCTTTTCCCACCTTGGGTTGCTGTTCTAGTCGCTCGAGCTGTTTCCTCATCCTCTCCATATTCTCAGCTAAGAGGGAGACTTGAGTGGTCAGAGATGCTACAGTATCTGGAACGGGTGTCCGGATGGAACACGTGCGCATTACGGGAAAACTGCGCGAGTAGGCACGCAATTGCAGTCAGTTTTAACTGCGATTGCATTCCGATGGTTAGTTTTTTTCCATGCGAGTTCGATGCGTTTTGCACGCGCGTGAGAAAAAACTGAATGTGGTACCCAGACCCGAACCCGGACTTCTTCACTGAAGTTCGGGTTTAGGTTAGGTGTTCTATTCATTTTATTATTTTCCCTTATATTCACAATACAGAATGCTTACTCAAATGTGCCTTGAGGGGCATCATCTTCTTTCTTTCTTCATTCAGCAGGACCTGCGCTGACGTCACCACGTGGTGAGCGCGATTAAGTCATCAAAGGTCCTTTTGCAGGTCCTGAAGAAAGAAGACGATGCCAGCTGTGCAAACAAGAGGATGAGGTGAGTTATTTATATTTTTTTTACCATTCAAGCCACATTTTAGTAAGCATTCTGTATTAAGAATGCTATTATTTTCTCTTATAACCATGTTATAAGGGAAAATAATGCAGTGATTAGACTTTAATGGGGTTGCTCATCCCTATCATCTCCTAGAAACCATGCGTACAAATCGCACTCATCCGCACTTGCTTGTGGATGCTTGTGATTTTCATGCAGACCCATTCATTTCTATGGGGCCTGCGTTGCGTGAAAAACTAAGAATATAGAACATGCTGCGATTTTCACGTAACGCACAAGTGGGGGTACTGATAGGCTATTCTGAGGTCTGATCTGAGGTCTAGGGATACTGATGGGCTGATCTGAGGTCTGGGGGTACTGATGGGCTAATCTGAGGTCTGGGGGTACTGATGGGCTAATCTGAGGTCTGGGGGTACTGATGGACTAATCTGAAGTCTGGGGTTACTGATAGGCTAAGCTGAGGTCTAATAAGGGTCTGATGGGCTAATCTGAGGTCTGATAAGGGTCTGATGGGCTAATCTGAGGTCTGATAAGGGTCTGATGGGCTAATCTGAGGTCTGGTAAGGCTCTGAATGGGCTGATATGAGGTCTGATAGGGGTCTCAGTGGGCTGATATGAGGTCTGATGAAAAATATTTTTTTCTTATTTTCCTACTCTAAAATCTGGGGGCGTCTTATCATCGGGTGCGTCTTATAAAGTGAAAAATATGGTAGTTCTCCTTTGAAGTTGATTTCTCATAAAAATGACTGCATATAATCCATAATGTTCAATAATTAACTGGTAGTTCATATACTCTTATTCAAGCTATATATATATATATATATATATATATATATATCAGTCTCTTCAATAATTAAATACTAATTCGTATATAGATCATGTATCTTTGATTAGTAGGATACTTTATAAGTGTTATTACATTACCACCCCATGGACAATCTGTGTTTCTCTCTGTGTGCTCTTCCTCCTGCACTTGCCTTGTTGTTAATCGAGGCAGAAGATTCTCACCTGGCGCTGCTCAAGTTCTTTCGGAGTCCCAGGTGGTCTTTAGCTTTCCGCCTGATCTTTGCATTCAATCTGCGGTCTATCGTGCTATCCGATGCGAGTTGGAGACTTGAATGCATCTTTACAACGGAGATGGTAATCACCGGGGTTGTTTATATGTATCCCTTCAAATATTTGTGGACATAGCTATGGCTTGTATAACCAGCTTTATGTTTGGATACGCAAAGGTTCTGTGGTTTATTTGTAGGTTCCTTACAGCATGTGTAGAGTGTATATGTTATGTATTGGTATAAGTAAGGCTACTTTAACACTAGCGTTTTCAATTCCGCTATTGAGATCCGTCACAGGGTCTCAATAGCGGAAGAAAACACTTCAGTTTTGTCCCCATTCATTGTCAATGGGGACAAAACTGAACAAAACGGAATGCACTAAAATGCATTCCATTCCGTTTGGCTGCGTCCCCGTCGAGGACACAAAAACGCTGGTGCGGAGTAAGAAAACAGATCCGTCCCTATTGACTTACATTGTGTGCCAGGATGGATTTGCTTTCTATGACACAATAGAAAACTGATCTGTCCCCCATTGGCTTCAATGGTGTTCAAGACGGATCCGTCATGGCTATAGAAGACATATTACTACCGGATCCGTTCATGATGGATGCATGCGGTTGTATTATTGTAACGGAAGCGTTTTTTGCAGATCCATGACGGATCGGCGAAAAACGCTAATGTGAAAGTAGCCTAAGACTTCCTTCTTATGTTTTCCAGGCATATTTAATTTCATGATGAATGATAAACGGACCAGCCCAATTTGGAATGTGATGTTATGGACCTTCCTCTTCATTGGTCAGGGGATCCAGCTGTGCTTATATTGTCAGGAGTGGTACGCCCAGATCCACTGCCCCCTCACAGAGGTAAATCTGAATAGTGATTAATGTACTAAATACAGATCAGGTATCAGTAGGAGAAGATGACCTATTCTAGATTCTACTAATACAATAGATGATTTCTGACTGACACATTCTGGTTGGTTTTCAGCCATGGACGCACAGACACATGAATGCTTGCTGTAGCAAGAAAGGAACATTGTATTCAATGTAATATTTATAGTGCAAATACAAAATACATGAATGGGACATTCTGTGCCCTGACGCTCAGTGTTCCCAGTTCACATCCTTTTCTACGTTTACCACACTTTTAAAAGTATCGATATACAGAACACAAAAGTGTGTGCAGTCTTAGAATCCCTCGTGGGCTTATGCACAAGCAATTATGGCGAATAAGCCAAATGTTCCTGATAACTGCTGATCGCTTATGCAGGATAATGTGCTTCCAGCAAATGATGATTTTAAAGGCTATGGGCACCTTTGGGGACACAGCGTCAGAGCAGCTCTCGGAGTTAATTCACTGTAGAGAAAAATGCAATGGTCTGAAAATGCACTGAAACTGAAAGCTGTAGAGGAAAAACTTTTTTTAAAAGACAGGCTACAAAAATAATGGAGGGTCTTAAAGGGGTTATCCAAACCCTATAATTCCCCCTCTAATTCCCGGGCCCCTCACACAGGTTGTCGCTTCTGTTGCCCGCACGGCCGCTGCTGCATCTCCACATTACGCGGATCAAAACATCCAACGACGGGAGAGCAGCCAATAGCAGGCTGCAACGGTGATTAGCCACCCTAGCGGGTGACGCTAGGGAGGCTCGTCCCCGTTGCGGCCTGCTATTGGCCACAACGCCCCCCACCCCCACCAGATGTTTTTTTTTTTTGGTAAATTCTTTATTTTTGAGATTTTTCAATAAAGAAAAAGCAGTAACAAACATGTACAGTTCGTAAAGTACGAGCAAGGTACCAGGTATAGTTGTAGAAGTTTGAATGGACAATCCCCATTCAAGTAGACAAGAAGTGTTTCAAATAATGCAAACATATAGTGATAGGAATTCCAGTCCACTGTGCAGCTATCACATATAGTATGTTAATAAGGAACATTAAGTTCATGGTACAATAACACTGATGCTAATGAGGATTAGTGAGACCTTCAGCTGTGGACCACAAAATTTGGCTAAACTGTCAGACAACATGAGAAGAAAAAACTGTCACAAAACATAACAGACGGTAGGGTCCGAATCAGATCTTTATATCTTGGATGTATGAATATATTAGAAAATCATAGCTATGTTTAAGGTTAAGCAACCTAATATATCTTTGAGTGAGATTAGACAGGATACCTTTATCTTGTGCATGGGTGTCAATTGAGAAGGTGTTGATAGTGGCCTAGTCGTACCATTAATGATTACTTTGAAGGGGGAGTAAGGGGGGGTCAGATCCGCTAGCTGAGTACACAAGAGTGAATGTACAGACACTCGAAGGTAGGGGGAGAGCCCCAAACCACCCTTAGGCCCTATAAAAGTTCAACCATGGTTGCCAGAGTTTTAGAAAGGCCTTCCTGTTACCTCTTTCCCAACCCGCCATGTCTTCCATAAGGCAAATTTGGTGAATTTTATCTAGCCATTCTTTAGTGGAAGGGGTATCACGATCGGCGTGACTATCACATACGTGACACAGAGGGAGGGAAAGAGGAAGGCCCTGCCCAAGTGAGAGGGAAGGTGGTGACCCCTGACTCACCTTGCGGCTGGCACCTGGCTGCCCTGACGTCCCTAGACGGGTTCCTCACCCGTACGCCGATCACGTGCCTAAAACCCTGGCTTTCCCTAAGATGAGCCCTAGATAGTGAACAGGGCGGTGGGAACACTAGTCCGCACCACTAGCTCTAAAGGAAAACACCAAGGGGAGGACAGACAATACAGACTCAACATATAATCCCAGGTGGGCGACAACAGGAGACAACAAAAAGCCCAACAGGGATCCGGAGGGTAGCACTCTGGAACAACAACCAGGATTCACAGCTCCAGTGGGTCAGTATAGAAGTCCAGGCAGGAAGCTCTATAACTGGCAACTAGAGAAGTGTGAGAGGAGAATATAAGGAGGTTGGGAGTGGCAGACAAGAAACAGCTGAGGAGGAGAAGCTACGGATCCCTGAGTGAGACAAAAAGGATTGCAAGGCAAACACAGAAAACAATCACTAAGAAACAACGTGATCTTCAGACATAGAGTGCGCAGCCACCCGCTGCGACTTCCTGACCCCGGGTATAACGGAGTCAGACGTGGCTCTTGACACCCTCGTGACAAGGGGGTTCTGGGCTTTTCCATTTAGTTGGAATAATGTATTTAGCTGCAGAGATCATATGTGTGGCCAGATTTCTACTAGAAGGTCTGAAATCGCTCTGTGACAACCATAGTAGAACTAGTGCAGGGGACAATGAGATATGAGAGCTGCAGACTTTATTGATAGTATGTTCAACCTCTGTCCAGAATTTTGAAATATTCCTACAGGACCACCAGATGTGGGAGATGGGGCCCTGCTCTTCCTGACATCTCCAGCACTTGTCCGTGGGGGAGAGGTGGGCTCTGTATAGGAAGTCAGGAGTTTTATACCATCTTGATAGTATTTTGAAAGAATTTTCTTGAA